>NC_089821.1:290798230-291398230 GCF_035046505.1 Tiliqua scincoides | reverse complement strand
TACCCTCCTTAAGGGGGTCAGCGCCCGACTGAAGCTTGGGAGCCACCGATTCAGTGGTGTAGCTAGAGGGGGGGTGTAATGTGCTAAGTTTTGCAGGGAGCCTCACCACAGCATGCAAGCAGCCCCTCCCCATCCCCTTCAGAGCATATTCTTCTGTTTTGCTCCCCAGCCTGGAATGGCTCTGAAGGGGAGGGGGGAGGGGTTGCTTGTATTCTATGGTGAGGCTCCCTACAAAACCGAGTGCTTTGGGATCTAAATAATGGAACCCTAAGTGAGAGCAGAAGCTAGCATGGATGCAATGAATTATTTCCTTCCTGCAAGATTTCAGTGCGCTGGGCTTAAAACACAACCTTTTCTGCAGCATTTGCTAGGACTTACAATTATCTTGTCCTTCCTGTCTTTGCAACTTCTATTTCAAACACTGACTTGTTTGCCTTCTTTCCATCTAGTGGTGCAGTGGTCAATTTTGAAGCACAGGAGCTTGTTATGACACCCATGCTACAGCTCCCATACTGCAGCTCTGCCCCATAGCCATAGACAGACTATATGAAAAGAAAATCAACCTTAAATTTCTTTATTAGAGTGCTGTCTTCTCCTTTCCCTTATTCCCACTTTCAAACTTATTGTACTTCACTTAAAGATCTAGCTCATTCCATCCCAGACATGCACAATGCCTGCAAAATAGGTTACAATCGTTCCTATAAAGTGCGTAAAAGTTGCAATACGGAATTAAAAAATACGGACACATCTGAAATGTCATTAGCGTTGTAGCCATTTTGAAATACGCCTCTCACCTTCAACACAACCAGGCCCTCTGTTTTATTTAAAGGGACTGCTCATGTGTTATATATCTCCTTGGGTAATTCTGGCAGTAATATTGGGTGAGAAAGCAGTCTTTTCTTATTAAAGCACTGTTCAGATTTGCTTTCAAGGAGCCCTCCTATATTTTGTAAATAATAAAAAAATACTCTTGGGGCCGGATTGTACTATGGGTGGAATGAAGCAAACCACAGACTCCACAAGTGCTGGTAAGAATGAGTGGTTAATGACAATATGCTGCCTTTTATGAGCCAGGAGGAATTATATAAACCCACTCAGGCCCCTCTGACAGACAAAGTCAGTGGATTTCAGGAAGCAGAGAGAATTGAATGACACAAGTACATAGCATTAACAGGCAACTAACTCAGCGCACACGGTTTTAAATCTACTTCCCACTTTTTCTTCAACTGTGAAAGGCAATTCAGAAAGAGACTTGAGGACCACACTTCAACTGTGTCTAAAGCCAGCCATTTTCATGCCCTTTTATCTTAAACTAGAGGAAGTCATGGGCATGCTGAATGATTCCTTATGGTCCTGACTATTTGTAGCCATATTGCTTTTAGAGAATGCTGTCTGCTGCCACCCATTTTGGGGAAGGGGGCATTTTTTCCCTGCCCTTCCATCATTTGAAGCAAGGGCAGGGTCAGTGGCAGACCTCCCCAGCCCTGCGATGGCGCCCCCCCTTGGGCTGGTGCCATCCCCCCATGCGCAAATCTGCCCCCCTCAGCTGAGGCTCATGGAGCCTCACAAGACCTGAGCCCATGTCAGGGAAGCCTCTCTGAGGTTTCCGACAATATAAACTGTGCTTCCGGAAAACCGGAAGCAGAGTTTCCAAGACTGTTGGGGGCCTCAGAGAGGCCCTTGCAGGGTCCTCTAGCCTCGTGCCTGGGGCATTTGCCTCAGAGAAGAAAATGGTAGGTCCACAACTGAATGCAGGCATCCTGTGGGTGCTTTTGAAGGAAAGTCTTGATGTTTGCCTTGTGCCCCTTTCTTCTCTCAGTGTGCCTCAGGTTTTTTTTTTTGCTAAGGGCACATGTGCAGCCATGGTGGTCTGCCATAGTTGGAGGGTATGAAGCACGGTGTTATCCATGTTTGTGTAGTATAAAGCTGTGGTGGCTGACATAGTGTGAGATTCTTCAAGGGTAGAGGTCAGGGGACGCAATGATAGGGTTTTTCCTCAGCAGGGGGGCAGCTGGCTGATGCCAGTGAGTGGCGCTTGTTTATGGACACTCATAATTTGGGTCAGTGGGACAGTCAGAATTTGGCCCCACTTGGCAGTGGTGGGGTGGGGGAGGATGGGGAGGTATGTAATGGTGGAATAGGATGGTGACAGGAGCAGATTGGGCTTGGGAGGGAGGCTGACATGTGTCATATCCTGTCCCCCTTCTTGGGTGAGTTCTGCCAACATGGGTCCACTCAGACTTGTGCTGGCGAGTTAGCAGTTGCGCTGAGTACACCCATTGCCATGCCTGGGGCTTTCCTCAGGGCAAGGGCATAAATGTCCCTTTACCCTGAGGAGACCTCCAGACTGCAAATTTCTCCACAGATGCAGCACAAGCTGCACTTTACCATTGCATTGACACGAGGGAATCTCATTAGAATTGGGCTTTAGCTCTTGGTGTGTACCTTCAGTTTACAAAACAAAAATGGGTTCATATTCTGATGAAATCAGTGCTGATCCTTTTTTCAAAACTGTGCAGGATTTGCGTTCGGGGGGGGGGTTACTTGAAGATCACCCGTTGACCTTACTTTACTTGAGATGAGACCATTAAATCAATCCAAGACTTTCATCCTTCAGCCACGGAAACACATTCACAAAAAAGTAGGCAACTGCACGCTTTGCAACGATCACTCGAAACATGTGTGACTACGTGATAAGTAATTGTTTAATAGCGCTGCCTAAAATGGGAATCGTTTGATTCAGTCCATGCACTTGCCAGGTTTGTTAAAACAAAGAGAGTGCTGATGTGTTCGGCGAGGTGGAAGCTCCTCAGAACCCATCAATCACAACTTAGCACAACGTTAAGCCCGAGAACACAATCCTGACTACAGGCTGTGCCCACCTGGGACCTCACATGTTCATGCACATGATTATTGGTGTGAATGTGTCTGGGGAGAAAACGCTGAAGATAAAATCAAACAACAGGCAGTACATCTGCCTTACATATCTTTTACTCTTTGTGGAGAGGAAACGAGGCTGTTTTAAAATCTGGTGTCCATATGCATAATCATATAAATATAATCATCTTTCTTTCACAGGAATGATAGGAAAAAGATCTCCTGAGAACATTACCCATGTTCAGAAAGCCTCTCCCGGACTAAATCAAAGTCCGACTAATTTCTTCCGGTTCCCCTGTGAGGTTATGCTATCATTTTCTCTCCAGAGAATGAAGCACCGTTGAAGTAAACAGAGCTCTCTGAAATTCAGGGGTCATCTTCTCGGAGTCGGTTTTCAAAGCAATTTGTTGGGTGGTAGTGGGAGCGAATGTTTGAACTGAGTATGTTCAAAGACCCACAGGGTACATGGAAAGAACTATACATTCTTTGGATTCTGGCCCAACAGAAGTACATGAGGACCAATGAAAAGAGAGCCAAATGTGTCATTGGGTGGGTATTCAAGAGGGGGGAACTCAATGAGCAAAGCTGCTCCCCAAATGAGGCAGCCCCAGTTTGAGTCGAGCCAAGTCCCTTGAAAGTCTGTCCTGATAGAAACTGGGGGCTGGCACTCTACTTCTACCTTGGACATGGGACACTGAATACAACAGTGGTGTTGCCAGAGGGGCGCCAGCCGGGGCGAGTATCACCTCCACCCATGTCACACAACACCTTCATACTTACACAGAGTGAAGCACGTCACCTGGAGTGGTGATTTGATGACATTAGCGTGCACAATGCCACATCATTTCCAGGGTGACCATTTCTGGATGGCTGAAACCTTGGAGAGAGTGGACAGGCCCAATCCACCACAAACATGGCACAGGCCTCCATTTGGTTGGGGCTTGGGTGGTGTGCCTATCAACCTCCACCCAGGGAGCATCACCTGGGGCCCCTGTCCCCTCTTGCTATGCTAGTGGAATACAAGCCCCAGAGTTGCAAATGATGTTTCCCATAGCCAAGGAATGGACAATGGAACATTCAAAGGTCCTCATTTAATAGGGGGGGAGCAAGAGGGGTGAGATGCAGTCCTAATTAACATCACAATACGAAATGCCAGTTTCCAGGGTTCCAGCACACCCTAGCTTCACATGAAGAAATAGACCCAGAGTAGAATAGAAACGCAAGGTAGAGCTAAAAAGACCAGCTTGATCTCAGTGCTTTGAAGGAGTTCTATGGGACAACTAGAAAGAACAAAATTGGTCCTTGCCATCAGATACTGGTATTGGGGATCCCAACTTAGGGGACCCTTGTCTACCATAATTATAGGTATTTCATGAGCAGGGAACAGGTACTGCTTCAGCATTTCACATATACTCTTGTCTTTTTCAATCAAGCCAGAGGAGAAGGAAACTGGCGGGTGAGGCAGGAACTTACACCTGTCATAGCAATTGCCAATGACTCTTTAGGGAGACCGGCCTCACGCTCAAACATTTATACAATTGGTACATGATGTTAACACTTCCCCTGAATGCCTCAAGTTCTGCTTGCAAAAACGTAGGTGCGACTCCTTTTTGAAATGCTGAGACTTGGGTTTTCTCCCTAACCATAAATATAGAAGCTGCAATTTATGAGGCTCTTTTTACAGAGATGTCCAAATTCCATCTGCTCAAGAGCTAAATACCTCTCCCGCTCCTAGTTCCCCCCTTTTCTCTTTTTAATTCGTGCTTGTTAAGTTCTCCTTCCATTGCAATAGCCTCCAACTTCCTGCCAAGGAGAGGCTTCCTTGCTACTTCCAATGTACACCACTCATGTGCAACAGATTATACACTGTGGGACAGATCTGTAAACACCGAAATATTTTTTATATGATTGCCACCAAAGGAAAACACAATGTCTTTGCTTTAATTGCAAAACAGAAAAAAAAAAATGTTTGTGTAGCCTTTGCAATGTTTTAGAAAAATGTTTTCTGATCACGACTTGGAAAAGAGAGCTGAAGGCTTGTGATTATCCGAAGCTTGATATAATTAGTTTAAGTATATACACTTTAGAAAATACCAATACTGGAGTTTATAATGTTGCTGTTCTTTTTTCCCCCCAATTTGGTCCATGCTCTGTGTTACATCTAACCTCCACAGTGTAATTAACTGTAGCAGTTATATGAGCAAAGCCACATAGTTTACCAAGCACGAGATATTCTTGAAACATCACTGTAGCCAAATCAACCCAGAAAATATTGTTCGTCTTAGTTAAACGCTTGTAACTTTTGTATATTTTACAATTCTTCTTTTCTGGCTGTGCACTGATGGGATTTTCAAATAAAAACCAGATGAAAGCAAACAGCAATTTAACAATCAAAAGCTGAAGGTAAAAACAGGCATCTCCCACTCAGGGCTGCAATTAGATCTGTTCATGGGGAAAGAGTGTGTTTCTAATAACTGGGCTGTTACTTGTTACTATGAAAATTATTAGATGTTTTAAAGTGTGTGTGTGTGTGTGTGTGTGTGTGCGTGTGTGTGCGCGCGCGTGCATGTTTAAATCCTGAGAAAATGAAATGTGGACAAAGTGTGCATAAATTATCTGAAGTAGAAGTCTGATTCTATAGTAATGTTAACCTTTCCAATTCTCATCGCACTCAGTTTAGCCTACCAGTTTCATTACTCAGTGACTTGCAAGCTACGTCTTTTTCTGTCATTTCACTGTACTGTTGTTTACCAGCTTTTGTCAAACTTAAACAAATCTGGAAGTGCTTGGCTAAAATGCCCCTGGTCCAGGGGTTCCCAAAGTGTGTGACACACTCACAGGGGCTCTGGAGGATGTCCCTGGTAGACCCTCCAACCTGTTCCCTGGGGTGCCCCCATCATTGATCTCATGAAATCTCATGAGATTTGGGCACCACTATCTTGTGGCACATGAGATTTTGTGAGATCCAACATGACAGCACCTGGCTGAGCGAGGAAGAAGAGACTGTGGGGGCATCATGACCCAGGTAAGTTTGGGGTCATGACCACTGCCCCCATGCAAAGGTGATTTGGATCAACTTGGCAATTTTCCTGGTCACATAGGAGTTTCCCCTGAACATGGTTTAGAACTTTCATCTATCACAATTGTGGCAATCCGCCTGTTAATATAAGTGTGAAACTAAATTCTCAAGTGTCACATAAATGAGAATTTAAATGTCACATAAATTCTTACCTATAGTGCCCACAGCAGCTTGGCTATCTCAAGGAACATACCTGCTACCAAGGAACATACCTTAACCCCTACTAACTGGGCAAGAGGCACTTTTTTAAAAGTGGGTGCTCCTGTTTTTATTTAGCAGGAGGAAAGGAACTGCACCTCCTCACTCTAGCAGTGTCTTTTCTAATGGCTGTCTGCTGGTGTTCTTTTGCATCTTTTAAGACTGTGAGCCCATTTGGGACAGGGAGCCATTAGTTCTTTGATTTTCTCTGTAACCCACTTTGTGAACATTTCGTTGAAAAAAGAGTATATAAATACTGTTACCAACAACAACAACTTCGGTACACGGTCCTGTTTCCCTGGTGCTTGCTATCTTCTGATAAGCCCTGTTCCAGATTTCATTGTATGTGTGATAAGCCACCACTGGAAGTAGGGCTTTCTCAGTGGTAGCCCCAACATTTAGGAATACTCTTCCAAGAGAAGTCAGTACAGTTTTCCCCAGTATCCTCTCAGCTCTAGCAGCTTGTAGCCCTGGCTTAAACTGTATATGCTGAGTTGGAGAAGCTACACTCAGCAGTCCAAGCTATCATGTCCTCCAGGAACGTCTCACGGGGGTTGCTCCACATTAAAAAGGTGGGATGTTCACATTTTGTCAGGCTGGGGGTCCCTGGGAAGGTAGGAAAGAAACCTCTGACCCATTTGTCAAGCTGCAATGACATTTCCTTCTCTATAGCCTTACACATATCCTGAGGCTCCCTCTCCCAGCCTAACCTTGCTGCCCTGCGATACTTCTCACCAGGGCCCTTATTGACCTGCTTATGCAGTGGCTGCCCCATATCCTGGCTCAGCCTTTGCCCCACCTTTTGGGGCTGGTTCTTCAGGTGCTGGACTCAAATAGGTCTATGCACTGCAGAACAAGTAGGCCCTGGCACAGGGTTTCCCACGTTAAGGGAACCAGGTCCCAGTATGTTGGTGGCCCAGGGAACCTAGGGCCCAAGATCTGTTACAAGATCAGGGCTCTGCTACCAACAAACTCCCTTGACTGATCCAACCATTCTCCAGAACAAGAAATATTCGCCTTCCCTACAGGAGGGCTCCTTGGGAGACTTGGTGTTTTGTCCACAGAGAGTATGTCTGGTATGAGAGATCAGCTCCCCTACCACATGTGAATGAAGTACTTTATGGTCTGTTCCTAGGATCACACCTAACATGAAGTCTTCAGTACAGGCTGTAGAGAATTATTTCCAACTGCAGCCTCCTGCTGTGGTAGTGAACTGTCTGTACTTCTCTCTTTCTTCTGACTAATTCCTTTGGCTTTCCATTGAGGCTGGGCAAAGGGGGAAAACCCCAAAACACCTTCCCCCAAGAAAAATATTACTAATTCTTATGTGAAAAATGGCCAGCAACTCTCATTAAATTGAATTATTTGGTGGTAAAGATTGTCTTCTTGTTACTGACAAGGTGAAGAAAAATCTGGGAAGTATTAAAGAAAAAGACAAAGCATGATTTTTCCCCCCAATGTTGCTTAGCTGCTTTCCGTTAGGAAAACCAAATGAGAGATACTTTGCAAATCCCATTCATTCTGGATTTAGCCTTTTGGGACCATAAACGGTAAGGCCGATCTCATGGATAACTGTATGTAAAGTCTGCAACCCTAGAACACCTTCCTATGAGTAAATTCTACTGAACACTAAGGGAGTTACTTCTGAGCAAACATTGATAGGATTGTGCTACAATTCCTCCATGGAATCTGGAAACATACATGTTTTCATGCTCCATTCTTACATTTTTCTGGTTTTCCCATCTGAGGCCCAGAAGGTCTGCTCATATTTTTAACTTGCTGACAACAATATCATAACACGCTGTAGTCCACACATTCCTTGGCAGATCAGGACCTATCAGACAGGTGAGTTTTTCATTAGGAAGAAATACTCAGATTCTTTTTTTAAAAAAGTTTTCTATCCGTTTCCTAAGATCTCCATCCATTTTGGCAGTGACATACTCAATGAACACCTCATGGAGAGTTGAAAAGATCTTTAGAGGTTCCCAGTCAATCACACACAAAAGGGAAAGCATCTAATATGCATATGGAGACATTATGTGGTAAAGATAGTGGTGTGAGCAGGGGAATACTGCAGGTTGGATTGAATGTCACGGTATAGTGACCCAAACACTCATGTTAAAGAAAAATCTCTATACAAGAGCCTGGTAAATGCCTCTGAATCTCAAAGTATTTCACAGCTTAATTTGTAATCAGGTAAAGACTGATTGAAGCTTTGTTCCGAAGGAGGAGAAAATATAGCTCAGTGGTAGAGTACACAATTTGCATGCATAAGGCCCCTAGTCATGCACATTGGAGCAAAAAATCAAAATTGCACTTATAGGCTGATGGGTTCTGAGCTGTCTGTGACAGATCAGGAGAGAGATCTTGGGGTGGTGGACAGGTCAATGAAAGTGTCGACCCAATGTGCGGCGGCAGTAAAGAAGGCCAATTCTATGCTTGGGATCATTAGAAAAGGTATTGAGAACAAAACAGCTAATATTATAATGCCATTGTACAAATCTAAGGTAAGGCCACACCTGGAGTATTGTGTCCAGTTCTGGTCGCCGCATCTCAAAAAGGACATAGTGGAAATGGAAAAGGTGCAAAAGAGAGCGACTAAGATGATTACTGGGCTGGAGCACCTTCCTTATGAGGAAAGGCTACGGCGTTTGGGCCTCTTCAGCCTAGAAAAGGGACACCTGAGGGGGGACATGATTGAGACATACAAAATTATGCATGGAAAGGATAAAGTGGATAGAGAGATGCTCTTTACACTCTCACATAATACCAGAACCAGGGGACATCCACTAAAATTGAGTGTTGGGCGGGTTAGGACAGACAAAAGAAAATATTTCTTTACTCAGCGTGTGGTCGGTCTGTGGAACTCCTTGCCACAGGATGTGGTAACGGCATCTGGCCTGGATGCCTTTAAAAGGGGATTGAACAAGTTTCTGGAGGAAAAATCAATTACAGGTTAGAAGCCATGATGTGTATGTGCAACCTCCTGATTTTAGAAATGGGCTATGTCAGAATGCCAGATGCAAGGGAGGGCACCAGGATTCAGGTCTCTTGTTATCTGGTGTGCTCCCTGGGGCATTTGGTGGGCTGCTGTGAGATACAGGAAGCTGGACTAGATGGGCCTATAGCCTGATCCAGTGGGGCTGTTCTTATGTTTCTTATGTAACAAGGATGTGAATTGATAAAACAAGCTTTATATGTTTCATGTCTCAGTATGTTTCTATGCATGGTTTCACATATGTGTTCATACATTTGGGAATTCACGGGCTCATGATCTAGCGGGGCCTCATGGAGGCATCCCATTAGAGGCAGTGTCTCTATGTGGGACCTATACAGGTCTGTCATGATTTGGTGATCAAAAAGGGGAAGCCCTGACCACCCAAATTGTATGGACCACACATTTAGGTCTCAGGTTGAGGCAGCAATTCATACCAATTGCTCCAACAGGTTGCAAAACCAGGTTGCTGAATCGACCAGTCTGCTTCACCAGATTGCTAAATAAGCTGCAGGTAAGGGCCCAGAATGACTGAGGTCCTGTAATGCTGCATGTCATTTCTGTGACCACTGCAGATGTTAGAGTTCAGTACAGACTTATGCAGAATCCTGAGATTGCGGCACACAATGGGTGAAGGAAAGAGAATGACTGATGAAATGATCATAAAGCTTTACACAGAGATAAGCAACAAGTCAAGTTCCGAGTCCCCACTCCAATTGACTTGACTCAAGACATTTTGAGTCTTAATGAGCGGCCATGGGGACATGTCCAGAGAGTTTGCGGGACCCTATTGGACTCGAGTCTGAGTCTTTTCCATCAACTAGTCAGGTGCAGCTTTGCGGAAAAAACAGAGCTGCTGGTGGTGTGTGTGTGTGTTCCCGTTAAACACTCCCCTCATGTCCCTGCCCATCCCATCGGTAAACAAAAGCTCTGCTGTTCATTGAGTGAAGGCAGTAGTGCAGAAAGCGCCAATCAATTCCTGATGAAACACCTCCCCCCATTCACATCATGCCTTCAGAAGGAATGCCAGGCATACCAGGGCAAGGAACAACAGGAACTGGGAGAACCCAAGCTCGACAAGGTAGGAGGGGGTAGGACAGACAGTGGGGACAGAAGTGCGAGAGTGGGGACAGAAGTTGCAAATAAGAGGGGGGGTCATGCACAGCAGCTGGGAGGCTTATCAGTATGACCCAATCCTTTGCAGTTCTACTTAGAAGTAGTCCCATTGCGGCCAGTCATTCAATAAGCCTACTGGAGCCATGAGTTTCTCATTATTGGGAATGGTCTCCCAACCAGTTTCTCAACACTAGGAACTGCCTCCCGCCCAGCTTCCCACCTACTTCTTTTCCCCCTCTATGAGCTTCTCCAGTCACTCCTAAGGCAAGAACCCCACCCCCATCGCTTGGGCTCCTCCTTCCACCCACCCTTTGTGCAATGATCATCAGTTCTTTCAGAGATGGATAAGAGAGCCTGCTCCTGCCTCCCTCCCCCCTCCTGCTTGATGCAAAACCAAAACATTAACCCTTCGCCACCTCCTGGTTGAAACTTCCCTGCTGCTTGTCCAGTCTGAATGATGGCCCTACAAGGCCTTTCACGCAGCAAAAAAATAAAAATAAACAAGCACATTGAGACTCTTGGACTCAAGTTGTTCACATTCATGACTCATTTTAGAGTCAGTGGGCTGAGACTCAAGTCAGTGCCCAAATCATTGACACGTGACTCCAGTGTACATGGGTCAGCAACAAAACTGTGTTTTTGCAACTCTGAATCGAGTCCCAAGACTCAAGCTCCCATCCCTGCTCTTTACATAAACAGAGCAATTTCACGGATGTCCTCATATTTGCCATAACCATGCCTAACCTTGTGCAACTGAAATAACTCTCGTATTCTTTCCCTGTCAACCCTCCACCTCCATACTCCTTCCCTTCCTTGGTATCCCTTCCCCTCCCTCAGTTACAATTTTAGAATGTAAGCTCTTTGGGACAGTAACCTGTCCTCAAACTTTTTGAGATACCTCACATATTGATGGTTAATAAGAAGAAAAATATACAATGCAAGTCTGAGTGGAGGAATCCAACGCTGTGAGAAATGGGGGAACGCCTCTGGGAGATATCCTAAGAGGAAGCAAAAAGCTTAAGCATGAACATGAGCTGGAAGGAACTTCACACCGCCATAATTTGTCTGTGTTTTCTTTTGTACAAGTGCTCTGTCTATGAAACCACCAGACATGGGGGAGTGTGTGTCTGAAGAAAAGAGCAGTGTGAATTCTCCATTGTGTCTCAATTACAGAAACACCTGTGCTAAAGAGCTGTGCTATACGGAATGAACCTAATAATTCATGAACTCTTTTTAAAACCTTCCCATTGGTTGCCAGAAACTGTCATGGACCAATGTTTTGAAGAAGCATCCGCTGAGAACTCAGTGCTCAGGAACCAGTGGTTAGGGAGGTGCTAAATTCCTGAAATAGTCCAGGTTTCAACACTCCGGAAACCTCCTAAATTTTCATTTCACCTATCTGACTTTCTTCTGAGCATGATTAGATGGCAATATAATGAGTGCTCTTGTTATCCATGGGGGTTTCACAGCCAGTAAGGTGTTGCCTCGCCACGGTCCGTTAACCTCATGGGGTGCGTGGGGTTTAGGGTGAAAACCGACAAGCGGATCGACAACTCTGCACCATGCAACAGAAAACAGAAAACTACTGCCCTAAAGCTGGGCACCTGGAACGTTAGGACAATGACACCTGGCTTCTCTGATGACCTGCAAGAAATAGACGACGCACGCAAAACAGCTGTCATCGACATGGAGCTGAGCAGACTGCAGATGGACATCGTCGCCCTTCAAGAGACTAGGCTGCCAGATTCCAGATCTGTCAAGGAGAGAAATTTCTCATTTTTCTGGCAGGGAAAACCACCAAACGAAACCAGGGAACATGGCGTTGGCTTTGCGGTCAGAAATACCCTGCTGAAATCCATCATCCCACCTACTGTGGGAAGTGAAAGAATTTTGTCCCTGCAGCTCCAGTCATCAGCAGGACCTATCACTCTCATCAGTGCTTATGCACCGACTCTGTCGTCTCCAGCAGAAGCCAAAGACAAATTCTATGATGACCTGGCCACCACTGTCAAGAAAATCCCTGTAAAAGAGCCATTGTTCATCCTCGGCGATTTCAATGCTAGAGTTGGTGCTGATAACAGTTCATGGCCCACTTGCTTAGGTCAGTTTGGCACTGGGAGGATGAACGAAAATGGCCAACGCCTGCTAGAGTTTTGCTGTCATCACGGTCTCTGTGTCAGCAACACGTTCTTCAACACAAAGCCCCAACATAGAGTCTCTTGGAGACATCCAAGATCAAAGCACTGGCACCAGCTCGACCTGATCCTCACCAGACGCTCCAGCCTTCCCAGCATCAAGATCACACGCAGTTATCATGGTGCTGCCTGCGACACTGACCACTCCCTGGTGTGCAGCAGAGTGAAACTGCAAACAAAGCGACTGTATCACACGAAAAAGGAAGGAAGACCTCGCATTGATACCAGCAAGACCCGGGATCAGAGAAAAGTGGAGGAATTTGCACGAGCGCTTGAGGAATCTCTTCCAGGCCCGGCCGACGCAAACGCATCCAACAGATGGGAACATTTCAAGAATACCGTTTACAACACCGCCTTGTCCATATTCGGCAAGAAGACCAACAAGGCGGCAGACTGGTTTGAAGCCCACTCTGAGGAGTTGACACCAGTCATTGAGGAAAAGAGGAGAGCTCAAGCAGCATACAAGGCCTGTCCCAGTGAGCGCAACCTGCAGGTCCTCCGAACTGCTCGCAGCAAAGTCCAACAGACTGCCAGGAGATGTGCTAACGACTACTGGCTCCAGCTCTGTTCCGAGATACAGATAGCAGCTGACACGGGCAACATCAAAGGGATGTATGATGGTATCAAGCAGGCCCTAGGTCCAACACAGAAGAAAATTGCCCCTCTGAAGTCTGCCACAGGCGAGGTCATCCAGGATCGGGCGCAGCAGATGGAACGCTGGGTGCAGCACTACTCTGAGCTATATTCCAGAGAAAATGTAGTCACCGAAGAAGCGCTGAACAACATTGAGTGCCTGCCTGTGCTGGAAGAGCTTGACAGTGAACCAACCCTAGAAGAACTTCACGTGGCCCTGGACTCCCTTGCCTTTGGCAAGGCACCTGGAAAAGACAGCATCCCTGCTGAAGTCCTAAAATGCTGCAAAGAGATCATCGTCACTGAGCTGCATGAAATCCTCTGTCTCTGCTGGAGAGAAGGTGGAGTACCTCAAGACATGAGGGATGCAAACATCATCACGCTGTACAAGAACAAAGGTGACAGGGGTGACTGCAACAACTACCGCGGCATCTCTCTCCTTAGCGTTGTAGGAAAGCTGTTTGCCCGAGTTGTACTAAAGAGGCTCCAGGTACTTGCAGAGAGCGTCTATCCAGAATCGCAGTGTGGATTCCGAGCCAACAGGTCCACCACTGATATGGTATTCTCCCTTAGACAACTGCAGGAGAAATGCAGGGAACAACGACAGCCACTCTTTATAGCCTTCATAGATCTCACAAAGGCTTTCGACCTGGTCAGCAGAGACGGCCTCTTCAAGATTCTCCCCAAGATTGGATGTCCACCCAGGCTCCTCAGCATCATCAGATCTTTCCACAAGGACATGAAGGGCACTGTTGTCTTCGATGGCTCCACATCAGACCCTTTTGACATCCGAAGCGGAGTGAAGCAGGGCTGTGTTCTTGCACCAACCTTGTTTGGGATTTTCTTCGCTGTCCTGCTGAAGCAGGCCTTTGGAACTGCAACAGAAGGCATCTATCTCCGGACCAGATCAGACGGAAAGCTCTTCAACCTCTCCAGACTGAGAGCAAAATCCAAAGTCCAGCTGAAATGTCTGCGTGACTTCCTCTTTGCCGACGATGCAGCTGTCACTACCCACTCTGCCAAAGATCTCCAGCAGCTCATGGATCGTTTTAGCAAGGTCTGCCAAGATTTTGGACTGACAATCAGCCTGAAGAAAACACAGGTCATGGTTCAGGATGTGGACTCACCTCCCTGCATTACAATCTCTGCACATGAACTGGAGGTTGTCCATGACTTTGTGTACCTTGGCTCAACGATCTCCGACACTCTTTCTCTCGATACCGAGCTAAACAAGCGCATCGGTAAAGCAGCTACCACGTTTTCCAGACTCACAAAGAGAGTCTGGTCCAACAAGAAGCTGACGGAACATACCAAGATCCAGGTCTACAGAGCTTGCGTCCTGAGTACACTTCTGTACTGCAGCGAGTCATGGACTCTTCGCTCACAACAGGAGAGGAAACTGAGCGCTTTCCACATGCGCTGCCTCCGACGCATCCTCGGCATCACCTGGCAGGACAAAGTTCCAAACAACACAGTCCTGGAACGTGCTGGAATCCCTAGCATGTATTCACTGCTGAAACAGAGACGCCTGCGTTGGCTTGGTCATGTCGTGAGAATGGATGATGGCCGGATCCCAAAGGATCTCCTCTATGGAGAACTTGTGCAAGGAAAGCGCCCTACAGGTAGACCACAGCTGCGATACAAGGACATCTGCAAGAGGGATCTGAAGGCCTTAGGGATGGACCTCAACAAGTGGGAAACCCTGGCCTCTGAGCGGCCCGCTTGGAGGCAGGCTGTGCAGCATGGCCTTTCCCAGTTTGAAGAGACACTTGGCCAACAGTCTGAGGCTAAGAGGCAAAGAAGGAAGGCCCATAGCCAGGGAGACAGACCAGGGACAGACTGCACTTGCTCCCGGTGTGGAAGGGATTGTCACTCCCGGATTGGCCTTTTCAGCCACACTAGACACTGTGCCAGAACCACCTTTCAGAGCGCGATACCATAGTCTTTCGAGACTGAAGGTTGCCAATACTAATAATGAGTGCTACGACTATCATGGGGATGTGCAACCTTTATTTGAACAGTTGGACCTATCATAAGTAAACAGATACATGTGAAACTGCATAAAATCATGGTAGTCTTATGTCCAACTTACATATCATAAACTGTGCTTCTGCTGCCTCTTCAAAGACATGATGTGTGACAAGAAGGATGCATTAGCTCTGGATGCTGAGTTGTCTGAATGACTTGCAAACTCCAAGTTGGGATGTAATGCAGACACGTGAGTTGGGCTTCCGCTTGCCTCTATACATTTCAACATGCAAAATTGCCCTCAAAAGCTTGAACATTGAGAAAAGGAAGTCTGGAGTCCTTATCAATGTTTTTTTTTTATATATTAGAGGTCAATCTTTGGCAAAGGTTTTTTGCAGGTTGAGTATTCCTTATCTAAAATGCTTGGGACCAGAAGTGTTTTGGATTTCATGAATTTTTTTAAATTTTGGAATATTTGCATATACATAGTGGGGAGATCTATCTATCTATCTATCGATCTATCGATCGATCGATCGATCGATAATATCTATAATGTATAATATATGCATGCATAATATTATATATCTATATATCTATATCTCTCTATATATCTATATCTATATATCTATGAAATGCGAAATTCATCGATGTTTTACATACACCTTATACAGATAGCCTGAAGGTAATTTATATTGTACAATATTTTTACTATTTTTGTGCATGAAGTTTGAGTACATTGACCCATCAGAAAGCAAAGGTGTCACTCTCTAACAGTACAATCCTAAGCATGTTTACTCAGAAGTGAATCTCATTGTGTGCAATGGGGCTTACTCCCTATAAGTGTGTTTCGAATTGCAGCATTACAGCCCAATCCTATCCACACTTTCCTGAGAGTAAGCCCCATTGACTCTAATGGGACTTACTTCTGAGTAGACATGCATAGGATTGGGCTGTTAGTCATCCATATGGACAGTCTGTGATTGTTTGGCATCACCATCATTTCTGACTCTGATTTTATGTGCTACCAATAAGTAATTCTTTTCTGAAACCCAGTGCACAATCCAGAGTTGCGCTCCGGCTGTTGCAAATGCGCCGTGAAGTACATTCATGCCACCATGGGAGTCAGGGAGACCGGTGCAAGGACACAGTCTGGCCTCCCCATACCGGAGCAAGCCCCAGTGAAGATAAGTTTACATTGCCAGCAGGACACAGGTGCAGAGGTTTGGGGAGAGCGGGGGGGGGGGTGGGGGTGGGGAGGGCAGTTTGTGACCATTCTGGGGCAGGGGGAGGGCAGGCAGCAGGTGGACAAGGGGGTGGGCTGGGCCTGGAGGGGGTGGGGCCCCAGCTGCTCACCCAGCTGTTCAGATCTGCGCCAGCAATTTAGTTGGCATAGATTCATTGTGGTGGCTGGGGCAGTACTCAGGGTAAGGGGATAAATTTTCTCTTGCCCTGAATTGCTCCAGTTACCTTCAAACTGCACTGGATAAAGCGCAAGCCAGCTGGCCGACCTGTTCCAGCTCAGTTTAGAACTTGGCTGCCTTCTCATATAAGTACTTAACAGTAAAAATAGTTTTGTTTTTCGGAGCATTTTGGATTTCAGATTTTCAGATGTAGGATGTTCAACCTGTAATACTCTCTGATCATCTCTTTTGTAAGTGTGGAGGTTAGCTGAGAACACTGATCTCAGAGTGGCCACAATTGCAGCAGTCAATATAATATAATAAATTACCCCCCGCCAAACTCCCACAGCACACCAGCAGACCATTTGCGACACACCCGTATGCCATGGCACAGTGGTTGAAAATGGCTGGTCTAGAAAAAGGGGGATGGATAGAGTGGATAGAGGGATGTTCTTTTCCCTCTTATACAACACAAAAACTAGGGGACACCCACTAAAATTGAGTGACTGGAGAGTTAGAATAGACAAAAGGTAAGTTTTTTTTTTTTTTTTAACCCAGTGTGTAATTATTCTGTGAAACTCCTTACCACAGGATGTGGTAGTTGCATCTGGCCTGGATCCCTTTAAAAGAGGATTGGACAGATTTCTAGAAGAAAAATACAGCACAAGTTACAACCTCCTGATTTTAGAAATAGGCTATTTCAGAATGCCAGTTGTGACAACAGGATCTCTTGTTGCCTTGTGTGCTCCTTGAGGCATCTCATGGGACACTGTGAGGTACAGGAAGCTGGACTATTTGGGCCTTTGGCCTGATCCAGCAGGGCTCTTCTTATGTTCAGAACACGAGGCCCCAATAAACAGCTGTCTGAACTGCCAGATGGGAAGGCTGGTGAGCAGCAATTGGCTGGGGCTGGTTCTAGCCCTTTCAAAGCACCATGGGGTAGAAGGAAAAAGAGAGGCAGAGGATGGGAGAAAAAGAAGGAAGGGAACAAGAAGTGAAGAGATGGTTGAGAAGACAGAGGCAGACAGAGATGAGAGCAAAGACCAGGAATGGCAGCAGTCGCTTTCCAGGGTAGGCTGGAGAGGCCTGCCCGGCAATGCCTATGTATGAACCTGGCCCTTTCTGTAGGCAAAGCACGTGCTTTCCAACTGTGCTACAGCCCCATCCCCTAAGGACATTCTTGTTGACACTAGTCACTTACTAAGCGGTGCCTATATTCTTTGTCACTTCAGGGTGGGGGGGGGGAAATGCTGCTGGTTTCTCAGACACATCAAGGACTTTAGCAGAAAAGTGGTCGGTGATGAAATTTATGGAGATCTCTTTTTTTTCGGCGCGTGTCTCTGGAGAATGGCTGAAACACAAGTACTCCCCCCCGCTGTCTCGAAAATGCTCATTTATGGAGGAACATGTTTCAGACCCCTAAATGATTATGCTATCCTTGGCAGCTTTAGATTGCAGCGCCCGTTACATTAATGATTTCTGAGGTGATGTTGATGCCTCAGAGGTACCTGGCAGAATGGCTCACATAAAACTAATGAGTATCCCAGCACGACCATATCCTGATGGGGAAGGAAGAAAAAGGGGAGGTGCAAATAAATTAGCGATCGAGTCCAGAGGAAAGAGTATGTGTAAAGATGCTTAATGGAGTCTGGAATAGAAAATTAATCACCCATAATGATCAGGGTTTGGGAGAATATTTAATTCCATTTATAAATATTTTCCACTTGATGATAAACGAACCCTTGGAGAGCTGGTTTGAACCTGATTGGAACATCAGGGATGTTTTAGAAAAGGAGAACTTGGGTACCAAAGGCATTGCGTCATAGTATTTAAAGTTTTCAGAATTCAAATGTGCTGGAGACAATCGGATTGTTAAATATAGATAGCATTTTCCTGAAACCAGGTGTGATTAAAGCTCCTGAGAAAGCAGAATAAATCCAGATGCCTATTTATAATGCCTTCATCTCAAAAGTCAGAACTGTCAGATTGTACAGGTTCCCTTTTAAAGCCCACACTATTAACTACTTTTCTGATAAATAAGCAGTGGCCTCTCTCCCCGTTCCAATATGTTGGCTTGCTAAGTGACTGAGGGCACAATCCTAACCAGGTCTACTCAGAAGTAAGTCCTATTTTGTTCAATGAGGCTTACTCTCAGGAAAGTGTGGTTAGAGTTGCAGCCAAAATGAATGAAAACATAACGAAAGAAAGCTTCCAATCACTGCGTGAGGATCTGAAATGCTTCCCAAAGCCTCCACACACTCTTAATGGAAGGTTGATTTGTTTCCAAATTGTACGGGGTTCAATTAGAAGTATACACATTCAGCAATGTGAAGCAAACTGTTTTATGGTGGCTTATGAGTGGGCCACACAGCTTAAATTACTGCTATGGTGAATGCTCACAGATAAATATTTTGGCGTGTGAAAGGAGAAGTTCTCTAGGGCTTCAAGTATGTTCTTCAAACCATCCCAATGATCACCTGTTGATTTTATTTATTTATGTTTCATATATTTATAACGCCCTTTCTCCAAAGTGCTCAGGGTAGTGTACATGGTTCCTTCCCTCCTTTTGTCCTCATAATCCTGTGAGATAGGTGGGTCTGAGAGAGTGACTGGCTCAAGGTCACATGCAGAAAGCTTCACGGCTGAGTTATGATTTGAACCTGAGTCTTCCAGGCCTAAGATTTTCATCCTCTACACCTCCTGCAAACTTCCACTGCTTCCCTGAAAAACTCCTTGTTTATGAAAACTCTGATACAAAATATAAAAGAAGAGAATATATAAGAATTAATTTCCTTGCAGTGCACAACAATCTGAGAATGAAAAATCATAGTGGGGACTATAAAGTAGATAACCTTTTCTCTTATTCCGACATGATGTATTTTATTTATTTTTCACATTTTTATATGGCCCTTCCTCCAAGGAACTCAGGGTGGTATACACGGTTCTTTCTCTCCTTTTGTCCTCGCAACAACCCTGTGAGGTAGGTGAGGTTGAGAGATGGAGGCTGGCCCAAGCTCACCCAGGAAGCTTCATGGCTGAGCAGGGTATGGTTGGCAACCTTCAGTCTCGAAAGACTATGGCATAAGCCTACAGCACCTGGTATTCCCAGGCAGTCTCCCATCCAAGTACTAACCAGGCCTGACCCTGCTTAGCTTCCAAGATCAGACGAGATCAGGCATGTGCAGGGCTGAGCAGGGTCTTTCAGGTCTAAGTCCAGCTCCCAAACCACTACACCATTCTGGCTCTACCTAAGTGCAATTTTTTTTTAAAAGACTTCTTCTTTAGCTATCTCATTCAATCAGGGATCACATAACCTATATAATTATGTCAATTTTTTTTTCATTGAGCGTTCATGGGTTTTTGCGATTGTGCTTCATAACCTCTTTGAACACCTCCTGCACTGGAGAGGAAATGTGGGAGAGCGACATTACAACAAACAAACAAATACAGTATGTCATGAAGCCAACTCGAAGTGAGGGCACAGCTCCCTGCCCTCATTCTGAATGGGTGAACACGATGGTGACATGTAGGAGGTGAAGATGAAAAGCTTTGGTGTGCTTGCCTGTGAGGATGTTTATCATGTGAGATATGGTTTGGTTCTTCTCTAGGAAGTTTTGACAGAACCTGGAGTGCATTGGTTCCTGATCTGTAACACACTGGAATAGTCTGTAGATTCTAGAACAGATTTAGCAAGCCACTTGGGTTCCTTATAGAGATACACAGCACATTCGGTGGAACTCTATGAGCTTCACCAGGTCTGTTGGTGCATTTCCAAAATCTCTAGCATTGTGAAGAGACAATAGTGTCCCTCTACACCATATTGGAGGATTCTAGGCCTCCACAAGATCCAGCACAACTTGTTTACATCCCATGTTGTCCTTGCCTCGACATGCTCCAGACCAGAGAAGAATCCACTTAACCTGGCCCCCAAGGTAAATTCTGATTGCCCTCATCCTTACTTGCCAGGATTATGATCAGTTTACCTGTAGTGGCACAGATCACTATTTCTGTACCACTGTGGCTGGCAGGTCATTAAGAGCAAGAGGTTAGATGATGCTTCCAAGTCCACCGGCAAAAGTGGAATTAAGGCCCTATCCTAAACTTACTGGCTGTCGCCTTTGCACTTCTTCTGCTGGCACTGACTTCCATAAAGCAGTCATCGCCAGTTGTAAAAGGTGCTCTGGCTGCAAGTTACTCAATGTGCTGCTGGTGATGCTAATGGGATATCTGGAGCCTTTGCGCTGATGCCAGCAGATCTGTCACTGCCTGCTGATCAGGTAAGATGGAGGAGAAGGCAGGAGGGGTGGCGGGAGGGTGAAGCTGGGGTGTGAAATTGTGAAACAAGGTGGTGACAGGAGTGGTGGAGAGTGGATTGGGTCTGGGAAGGGTACAGTTTCAGTGGCGGCAGCAGAGGCCGACCCCAAACCTCTCTTAAGAACAGCCCTGCTGAATCAGGCCATAGGCCCATCAGGTCCAGCTTCCTGTATCTCACAGAGGCCCACCAAATGCCTCTCTTCTTGGTCCCGCTCCAGTAGCATGAGTCCACATGGACCTGTGCCAGCTATTTCTCTAGTGCAGGTCTGAGTAGACCCCCACTACACTGTGGAGGCTTACCCCTGAGTAAGGGAATGATTGATTCCTTAACCAAAGGAGACATCCTGGATGGACCCACCACCACAGGATGCATCAGTAGCTGTTCTGGCACTGCTGCATCATGGGGGTGGGGGGGAATAGGATTGGATTCTTAGGGCCCAATCCTATCCAAGTTTCCAGCACCAATGCACCTGTGCCAACAGGCCATGTGCTGCATCCTGTGGTGATGAGTGAGTCACAGAGGCCTCCTCAAGGTAAGGGAATATTTGTTACCCTGGGGCTGTATTGTGGCTGCATCAGTGCTGGATAGGACTGGGCCCTTAATCAGTTAATCAGTTCAGATACTGCTGACACTTTTCTTCAGATTTCTCACACTGACTACATTGACTGCTGATAACTTGATCTTGCAGTTCTTATCCAATCTTGTCACAGCTGAATGCAGGCATCTTTAAGATTAAGTTACGGAAATAGAGTCTTAGAAGAATGAAAGGCAAGTGCTAAGAGACACTGCTGCCTAGCTGGTGACTGGAAAAATAAGCCTGACTGCACTCTGAACAAATAAAGGGCGCTTACCTTGAATTCCAGTTAGTTCCATTCGTTCTCACATTGTAATAAATCATCATTTACGCTGGGAGCTGGCAGCACACTTAGAGATTCATGTTGGATGCAGCATGTCTGCAAAAACTTTGATCAACAAGTTAAAGCTAGTTGCCTAAGTAGAATCCCTGTAATGGCTTGTGTCATTTCTGGTGGGCTGCAAGAGCAAACCCAAAGCCCTACTGTATCAGGCCAAACGCCCATGTAGTCTAGCATCCTGTTTTTCATAGTGGCCCTCAAGTTGTCTCTGCAAAGTCATCCTTCTGTCTTGACATTGCTCACCTGCAATTGATACTCAGATACATACTCAGAAGAAGGCTAGGATGGTATAGTGCAGGGGTTCCCCAAGTATCCATCATGACACCTTAGGGCAGGGGTGTCCAAAGTTTTTGTCAGGAGGGCCACATCGTCTCTCAGACACTGTGTCGGGGGCCGAGGGGGGAAAAAGAATTAATTTCCATTTCAAATTTGAATAAATTTACATAAGTTTACATAAATGAATATATTAAAGATGAACTTATATGAATGAATGAAGGTCTTGCAATAGCTCAAGGCCTATAAAAGGCCTTGCACAGAGCAAGACTGACCCTACTGCATCATAGACGTGAAACAACAAGCAGTGGAGAGAGCCCTCGTCCCACAGCTCATGTGAGAGGTCAAACAGTCGCCCTCACACTGCATCGGGCCAGTGTGGGCTCCAACAAATCTCCGGAGGGCCAGACGCTCATTGGAGACTGGGGGCTCCCTGAGGGCCGCACTGAGAGGCCTTGAGGGCCGCAAGTGGCCCCAGGGCCAGGGTTTGGGCACCCTTGCCTTAGGGCATCATGGCACACTCACAGGGGCACTGCAGAATGTCCCTGGTGACCCCTCCTACCTGATTCTCCAGGTGCCGTCATCCTGGATCTCATGAAATCTTGTGAGATCCAAGACGACGATGCTTGGCTGAGGAGGCTGTGAGAACATTATGACCCAGGAACCCCTGGTGCAGTGGTTCAGGAATTAGACCTGGAAGATCCGGGTTTGAATCCCCACTCAGCCAGAAGCTTCCTTGGGCAGTCACTAACTCTCAGCCAGGGTTGTTGTGAGGACAAAAGGAGTTGAGGAACTATGTGCACCACCCTGAGCTCCTGAGAGGAAAGGCAGTATAAAAATGGAAAAATTAGAAAAAAAAAAAATTATTTATACCACTGAACCTGGAAGTAAAGGTTTAGGAACTTGCCACTGACCCTGGAGGTAAAGCACAGCCATTATGATTGGTGACCATATACAGATCCACTCTCCATGAATTTGTCCAATTTCATTTTAAACTAATCAACATTAGCAGCCATCATCTCATGGCATTTTGCATCAACTAATTGCACAGTCTAGTGCCTCCTCTTGTCTAGCTCAGTGGTTCCCAAACTGTGGGTCCATGGCCCACCAGTGGGTCACAAGCAAATTTTTAGTGGTTTGTAAAACTAACAGGGTAGATTAGTCTATGTACATCAAAGGTTAAGCAACCTGCTACGTACTTTGTGGGGAGCACTGCTGCCCAATCACCATTATAGGAACAGAGCCTTGAGTGGCAGGTAAACTTATTTAGGTGGGTCCTGATTTTAAAAGGTTTGGGAACCACTAGCTCTAGCCCAGCCATTTTCAACCACTGTGCTATGGCACACTGGTGTGCCATGAGCGGTCCACAGGTGTGCCACAGGAATTTGGGGGGAAGGTCATTTATTAGTAGAGTCAATAGGGGATATGATCCCCCCACTGGCTGCATGGTGTGCCTTGTCAATTATCAAAAACCTAGTGGTGTGCCTTGACAATTTTAGTACCTTGCCTGTGTGCCATGAGCTGAAAAAGGTTGAAAATTGCTGCTCTAGCCTATACCCCCCCCCCCACCAATTGGTGTCATTGGATGATCCCTGGTTCAAATATTGTGAGAGAGAAAAAGTTCTCTTTCTCCAATCTATCCACACCCTATACAGTTTTATAAGTCTCAATGGCTACCAGCTGGGTCAACTCTTTTGTCAATCAGATCATTGGTTGATCATCCAGGAGGCCAGTGGCTTTCTCAGGATGCATGTGTACCCCTGCTAATTGGGTAAGAGGCACTTTTTCAAGTGGGTGCTCCTTTTTTTAGCAGGGGGAGAGTAACTGGCCCATCTCACCCCAGCAGTGTCTGTTCTAGTGGCTGTCTGCTGGTATTCATTTGCATCTTTTTAGATTGTGAGCCCTTTTGGGACAGGGAGCCATTTAGTTATTGGATTTTTCTCTGTAAACCGCTTTGTGAACTTTAAGTTGAAAAGCGGTATATAAATACTGTTGATTGATTGATTGATTGATGTGTAGCCATTCTCAAGCCCAGCATTGCAAACTGAAGAAAAGGGTGGCATTTTTCAAATGCAAGCAACAAATTCACTTTGAACGCACCAGTTTCCATCTGGTGATGTGACTAACCCACTATTCACTATGAATACAAATGTCCATAGTACCCAAAGGATGTGAGAATGTTTTCCTCACTCCCATCTTTGGAGGCCTACTGTGAAGATGCGACAAGCCAGGATCCCAGAACAAAGCCTAAAACATGCCCTGGATTTCTCCATTTCTCCCTTCTTCATGGTGGCCTGTCTTGAACTCTTTCTTTCAAGTTTGGCAATGAAACTGGTACGGAGCTGACCCAGATGAGGATGTAGCACAAATATCCCTTCCAGCCCTGCTATAGAAGCTTCCACTTTCAAGGTTGAGAGGGGGAGCCGCATGGGAATGGACTGAAGTCTGGAAAGCTTTTCATCTTTGGGAGACTGGTTAAAATCCTACCGAGGCTCAAAGGATGCAAAAATTATTTCTTTTTGATGGCTTCGCTCTGTCCCATTTTTTCTCTTGCTGTTGGTATTGATCAGAGAAGAGTAGAGCCGTGCCAAAATAGTCCATGTGTGAGTGGGTGTGTTTCATGAACATTTTTTTACCCTGCATGGAACATGTTCCCCTGGTTGGGGTGGTTTTCCAACGGGAGTGGAGAGTGAAGGGGGGCGAAGGTTTTCACATGGCTGCACCTCTCATACCTCTGGTAGGATGGCAATGCTCCAGACTGAACCTCTTCATAGTCGCCTAGCTGCTGCTGGACTTCCAAATCAATTTCCATCCTAGCAACACTGGCATTGCTGGGCCCTCATTCTAATGAGCTTACTTTGCCCTCAGTGATGTCATCATGTCATCACATCTTCTGATTGCAGGATGCAATTGCAGGATTGCAGGACTGCAGAATTATAGTTTCCAGGGAGAAGGTCTATCCAAAACAGCAACTGAGCTCAGTGGCCAATGATGAGGGTGGTGGTGGGGGGGGGGCTGGTCCTGGGTACCTGGGAGGTAGGTACCTGGGTCCTGGGAGGCTGCACAGAGGTGACTGGGGCAGCATGCTCCCCCTGTGGTGCTCCAGGCTTTTCCTGGGCTCTCTGTGGGGGTGGGGTATGTAGGACTTACTGCTTAAAGCGGCAAGCACTATAAGTTGAACCCACCTGCCCTTCCTTGCCTCCATTTGGCTATGAAACAGAGCCATTCCAGAAGCTGGGGGTGTAGTGTGCAAATACAGGGGTAACAGGACACAGGGTGTAGACATTTCTGTATCTCCACCTCACCTGCCCTGAGTGCCAAGAGGTTCTGGGTCACCTCTGCCTGTGCTAGACAGACAACGGTAGCAAACAGGCACAAAAGATGAGAGAAGGCAGGAAATCCAGGAAGATTTCAGCCTCCCAAGCACATCCTTTTCAGCATGAAAAATATTTGCCTCCAAAACATCTGGCACAGGACAGACGAGGCATGCAATTGACAAATACAAATCAAACCCAACTGAAACTGGGATGTCTTCTGTTCTGTATGCTGATATCTCTTTTGAGGAGCAGCTTGAATATGCAAAGGAAGGATGAAGTGTTGTATCTGAAGGACCATAGGATTGAAGTGCATAGGAGTGCGCTATTAGACTTGTCCTTTGTCACCACCTGTCAATCCACCTCTGCTTCTACCAGCTTCCCAGTTCATTTGCTTCTCCTTGTTGTCTGGATTTTTGTTTCAATCCCATCATGGATGGTTGCAGCATCTCAAAGAGGCTATAGTGGAGATGGAAAAGGTGCAAAAGAGAGCAACTAAAATGATTACTGGGCTGAGGCACCTTCACTATGAGGAAAGGCTACAGCGTTTGGGCCTGTTCAGTCTAGATAAGAGGCGCCTGGGGGGTGGGGCATGATTGAGACATACAAAATCATGCAGGGGGATGGACAGAGTAGATAGAGAGGTGTTCTTTTCCCTCTCACATAACACCAGAACCAGGGGACATCCACGAAAGCTGAGTGATGGGAGAGTTAGGACAGACAGAAGAAAATATTTCTTTACCCGGTGTGTAATTAGTTTCTGGAACTCCTTGCCACAGGATGTTGTGATGGCATCTTGCCTGGATGCCTTTAAGAGGGGACTGAACAAAGTTCTAGAGCAGGGGTGCTCAGTACGTTGATCGCGATCCACCGGTCGATCGCGAGGCAAAATGAGTCAATCGCAGGCTTCTCTCCCATCCACGCATCCCTAGGAGTGAGCCCCACCCTGGGAGTGATGCTCCCTGGGAGTGTAGCATCCCTGGAAGTGAGCTCCTGTCCAGGCATCCCTGGGAGTGAGACCCATTCTGGGAGTGATGCTCCCTGGGAGTGTAGCATTCCTGGAAGTGAGCTCCTGTCCACGCATCCCTGGGAGTGAGACCTATTCTGGGAGTGAGCTCCCTGGGAGTGTAGCATCCCTGGGAGTGAGCTCCTGTCCACGCATCCCTGGGAGTGAAACCCGTTGACTCTACTGGGGTTGACTTACCTTTCCCCTGTTTTTGCACTGGCATGTATGGAGATCTCCCCCCCCAACTTCCATCTGTTGGTTCTGTGTGCAAGGGGTTTTGCACTGATCTTCCCTCCCCCACACCTTTCCCCTGTTTTTGCACTAGTATGTATGGAGATCTGCCCCCCCCCAACTTCCATCTGTTGGTTCTGTGTGCAAGGGGTTTTGCACTGGTCTTGCTGTGATGTCTATATAGAGATCTTCCCTCCCCCACACCTTTCCCCTGTTTTTGCACTGGTCTGTATAGAGATCTGCTCCCCCCCCCCACTTGTATCGGAATCAAGGAAGATCTGGTGAGGAGGTAGATGTGGTGTCAGCAGTGGCCCCTTTAAGGGTAAGGCCTGGGCATCCAGCAGAGTGTGCTGCACAGCTGCAGCCACTTGAAGGCAATAGGGCCCTCAGGGATATAAGAGCACCTGAGGTAGGAAGGGCTCCACTTATTTATGTGAATCAGCCTTTTCCTACATGAAGATCATTAAGTCCAAGTACCCTTCCACCATGACTGATGAACATTTGGAAGTGTGCTTGAGGCTGGCTGTCAGCAGCTACTGTCTGGACTATGCATCCTTGGCTGATTCACTTCAGTGCAAGTCATCAAAGTAAACTCAAGTAATTACAAAAAATGTTTATAGTTAATTATGTTCTGTTGTGCAATACTGGCTCATGCAGTTATGCAAGGTACACCAACATACATTGTACACATAAATGTTATATGTTATGATGGTGCGAACATTGTAAAAAAACTCTGGTAGATCTCCGGGCCTTGCTGGGTTTCAAAGTAGCTCTCGAGCCAAAAAAGTGTGAGCATCCCTGTTCTAGAGGAAAAGTTCATTACAGGTTACAAGTCATGGTAGGTATGTGCAAGGTAGAGGTAGGCTGCCTGTGATTGTCAGATGCAGGGGAGGACACCAGGATGCAGGTTGTGTCTGTTGTCTTGTGTGCTCCCTGGGGCATGTGGTGGGCCACTGTGAGATACAGGAAGCTGGACTAGATGGGCCCTTGGCCTGATCCAGCAGGGCTCTTCTTATGTTCTTATCAGCAGGGCTGCCACAAGTCACTAGTTCTGATGCCTGTGCAGGAGGGTTGACAAATTCATGGAGGATAGGCTTATCAATGGCATCTTACCTCTCAGGTGTTACTTTTCCATGTGATTGGGGACCTGTCATAGGGAAGAGGTGCACACAAATTATTTCATAAATGCTTTTGTACTGGTGCCACTTGGAATAACAGCTGCAGTCTCTTCTCCCAATTGATGGAGCATCAACACAGCAGAACTGAAGACTCACACAATCTGCAGACAGGCACAGACACAATCACAATCTACATTTTTGACAGATTGTTTTATTTGCCTCTCTGCTGCCCTATAACCCCAACCTGAAATGTGCTCTCCCTCTCACATTGCTTGATCAGTAAACCAATAATTTGATTCTTTTGTGGTCCCTAGTGGAGTGATACAGCTTTTAGAAAATTAAGCATGAAGAGACTTGAGATGGGGGGCAGTGGGCAATTGAGACTTCTTCTATAAGGAAAAGCATAGTGTAGGTTGGAGTTGCTGAGAAGTTACATGTTTTTTTCTCCAGTTTTTTTTAAATAAAGTTTTTTTCATGGTGTAGATTAATCTGCCACTGATTTATTACTAAATGTAGATATTGTATCTCTAGATAATGATGATTATAATACTGCTGGCCTGCTGTACAGGCTTGTTGTAATTGTATAATGTACATCAAGAATTTTGAACATTTGAAATAATCAATGTCATGCAAGGGAGGGCACCAGGATGCAGGTCTCTTGTTATCTGGTGTGCTCCCTGGGGCATTTGGTGGGGCCGCTGTGGGATACAGGAAGCTGAACTAGATGGGCCTATGGCCTGATTCAGTGGGGCTGTTCTTATGTTCATATTTGCTTCTAATTTATTCCCCCCCCCCCAAGCTTTCTTTTCTGGTGTTGGAAAGGCAGGTATTAAATCATTGTTCTTATGTTCTTATCAGTACCATCATCATACATTGCCACTTTGGCCAACTTGTTTCAGGTGATTAAAAAAACGAGGATAGGATTGGACCTACCTGCAAGCTTACACCCTGCATTCTTTTCCCCTTGTGTCAATCCAGAGACTTTGCTGCTTGGAGCTTCCCTGCTTCATCACTTTTTTACATCAGGTCTGTATTTTGGAGATGCTACTGTTCCAGAACCACCATTCAGAGCGCAATACCATAGTCTTCTGAGACTGAAGGATGCCAACATGACCATGCCTGAAGCTGACGATCACATCACATTTGTACAGTTGTATATAAACCCATTGAAAACTTTCCTGATGCTTCTGGGCAGTTCATTTTTTTGACACTCATACTCAAGGCTGTCACAGCAAAGGAACAAGCCAAAAACCCAATTCCTATTGGGTTAGGCAGTTATTTTCATTGCCTGTTTACCAAGGTTATAGCTTTCAGTTTGCACTCTTTTTTTTCTTTTTTTTTTAAACAGCTCCTATAAATTTTTAGGAAGGAACCTATTTTCTTTTATTGACACATTCTTACCACTGCCAGTGTTGTTTTGAGGAGGAAATAATTTATCCGGTGTTAGAGGTTGAGATGGCATGAATATATAACATGCACAGGTAGCTTCATATGCAAAAGGGATAGCTCAGGGGTGTCAAACTTGTTTCATACAATGTAGAAATGAGAATTCTGTGGCCAGAGTCATCACCTACTGAGAAATTCATTTTCTGGGTTTCAAGGCCACGCTCATGAAATCTAGATAATAACCCAACATTTTTTGTCCTAAGTAGAGCATTATTAAGAGATTAAAAAGAAATTACAGCTAAGCTGGCACCTGGAAACATCTATGCTCAAGCAAGAATATCATGCTCTACTGAATGAAACAAAAAATGAAAGCTCCCGGCAAATATCCAAAAGGAACCCTAAGCATAGGTCAATTTCATATAGTGGGCCAAAGTTAACTTTCATAGTGCCTTCTGAGGGCCAGAAGTGACATCATTATGCAGGAAGTGACATCATTAAGCTAATGATAGCCAGAAATAGGTGCTTTGTTCTCATGTAGAAGCTTACTAGCTGCAAATGACTGAAGAGAATATGTGCAAGACTTGAGCATAATTTCAAGAAATGAGAGAGCCCAATTATCATGCTGGGAGAGCCTGTTTATAATAGGGGCCAGATAAATTGCTTCCGGGAGCTGCATCTGGCCCATAGGCCTTATGTTTGACACCCCTGGTATAGCTCCTTATCAGAATTGGCTGAGCCTCATATAGGTTCTACTCCCCACAACTCCTAGTTTTCTCCTCCTGTGCTTCTTCATTCTCAAATGTCTGCATCTTTTTCTGTTTTCTCAGGGCCAGAGTTATGAGCTAAGTTCTGCTCTACATGTCTATCAAAAAGAGGTAGTAGAGTAACCTCTGTGTTTAGACACAGTGAATTAACTGTGCACTGTCCCTTGAAATACATCTCAATCATCAGACCTTCCCACTCTTTTTTGCCCCCTGAGACTGGTGGGGGCTGACTCATGACCCACAGTTTGGGAATCCCTGCCTTAGACCAGCGGTTGCCAAACTTGCAACCACTGTGTTGGGTAAAAGCGGCCCCCTTTTGGACCAGCTCTTACTGTTCTGCTGTGCTGCTTGAAAGAAGCCCACCCAAAGGCTGCAATGCGATGCTCTAGAACTGTGGTTCCCAACCTGGGAAGCCCCAGGGGTACTTGCCAGGACCTTTAGGGGTACTTGAAAAAGAATTGAATAATGGCAGAAAAAGACAGATCTGTATTAGAATACCTTGCAGGGTTGGCAAGCCAGGAAGGAAAGCAGCTAGCTGGCTGTGAAAGCCCCACAAACGCTAGTTTCTGGCCATCAATTTGTGTATTATCAGTTATCGACCAATCACATAAAACTGAAATAGCAGCATCTATATTAATTACAAACATTCTGCTAATATGTATTAATAACTAATAATAACTAGGTATTTATATACCACCTTTCTGGTCATTGGATTACTTCTCTGACTTTATTCCGTTTACATAGGCAGGCATTTCTAAATCCCTCAAGGGGATTTTTACAGTCATAAAGGTTCTCTCTTTTAAGAATCAACAATATTTCAGAATGGATCTTCCCGGTTTGGTCTCACTTCTAGCCTCCACACAGGCTGACAAGCAGCTCCATCTCTCACATGGAGGGCAGCCAAGATACTTCTTGCTCACACCAAGAGCAGGTGGAATCATTCAGCTCAGCTTTGCCAACTGCTTCAAGGTACATAAGAACATAAGAACATAAGAACAGCCCCACTGGATCAGGCCATAGGCCCATCTAGTCCAGCTTTCTGTATCTCACAGCGGCCCACCGAATGCCCCAGGGAGCACACCAGATAACAAGAGACCTCATCCTGGTGCCCTCCCTTGCATCTGGCATTCTGACATAACCCATTTCTAAAATCAGGAGGTTGCGCATACACATCATGGCTGGTACCCCATAATGGATTTTTCCTCCAGAAACTTGTCCAATCCCCTTTTAAAGGCGTCTAGGCTAGACGCCAGCACCACATCCTGTGGCAAGGAGTTCCACAGACCGACCACACGCTGAGTAAAGAAATATTTTCTTTTGTTTGTCCTAACCCGCCCAACACTCAATTTTAGTGGATGTCCCCTGGTTCTGGTATTATGTGAGAGTGTAAAGAGCATCTCCCTATCCACTCTGTCCATCCCCTGCATAATTTTGTATGTCTCAATCATGTCCCCCCTCAGGCGTCTCTTTTCTAGGCTGAAGAGGTCCAAACGCCGTAGCCTTTCCTCATAAGGAAGGTGCCCCAGCCTCGTAATCATCTTAGTCGCTCTCTTTTGCACCTTTTCCATTTCCACTATGTCTTTTTTGAGATGCGGTGACCAGAACTGGACACGATACTCCAGGTGTGGCCTTACCATCGATTTGTACAACGGCATTATAATACTAGCCGTTTTGTTCTCAATAACCTTCCTAATGATCCCAAGCATAGAATTGGCCTTCTTCACTGCCGCCGCACATTGGGTCGACACTTTCATCGACCTGTCCACCACAACCCCAAGATCTCTCTCCTGATCTGTCACAGACAGCTCAGAACCCATCAGCCTATATCTAAAGTTTTGATTTTTTGCCCCAATGTGCATGACTTTACACTTACTGACATTGAAGCGCATCTGCCACTTTGCTGCCCATTCTGCCAATCTGGAGAGATCCCTTGGAGCTCCTCACAATCACTTCTGGTCTTTACCACTCGGAAAAGTTTGGTGTTGTCTGCAAACTTAGCCACTTCACTGCTCAACCCTGTCTCCAGGTCATTTATGAAGAGGTTGAAAAGCACTGGTCCCAGTACAGATCCTTGGGGCACACTGCTTTTCACCTCTCTCCATTGTGAAAATTGCCCATTGACACCCACTCTCTGCTTCCTGGCCTCCAACCAGTTCTCAATCCACGAGAGGACCTGTCCTCTAATTCCCTGACTGTGGAGTTTTTTCAGTAGCCTTTGGTGAGGGACCGTGTCAAACGCCTTCTGAAAGTCCAGATATATAATGTCCACGGGTTCTCCCACATCCACATGCCTGTTGACCTTTTCAAAGAATTCTATAAGGTACGTGAGGCAAGACTTACCCTTACAGAAGCCATGCTGACTCTCCCTCAGCAAGGCCTGTTCGTCTATGTGTTTTGAGATCCTATCTTTGATGAGGCATTCCACCATCTTACCCGGTATGGATGTTAGGCTGACCGGCCTATAGTTTCCCGGGTCCCCCCTCTTTCCCTTTTTAAAAATAGGCGTGATATTTGCTATCCTCCAATCTTCTGGCACCATGGCCGTTTTGAGGGACAAGTTGCATACCTTAGTCAAGAGGTCTGCAACTTCATTCTTCAATTCCTTAATAACTCTTGGGTGGATGCCATCAGGGCCCGGTGACTTATTGATCTTTGATTTATCAATGAGGTCTGAAACATCTTCTCTTTTAACCTCTATCTGACTTAACTCTTCGGTCAGGAGGGGCCGTTTGGGCAGCGGTATCTGCTCGAGGTCTTCTGCCGTGAAGACAGATGCAAAGAACTCATTTAATTTCTCTGCCATCTCTAAGTCTCCTTTTATCTCCCCTTTCCCTCCCTCACCATCCAGAGGGCCAACCGCTTGTCTGGCGGGTTTCCTGCTTCTAACATATTTGAAGAAGCTTTTATTATTCCCCTTAATGTTGCTGGCCATGTGTTCCTCATAGTCTCGCTTGGCCTCCAGTATCACCTTCTTACATTTCTTTTGCCACAGTTTATGTTCCTTTTTATTCTCCTTATTAGGGCAAGACTTCCATTTACGGAAGGAAGCTTCCTTGCCCTTCAAAGCCTCTCTAACTTGGCTGGTTAGCCATGCGGGCACCCTCCTGGATTTAGTGGAACCCTTCTTTCTTTGCGGTATACACCTCTGCTGGGCCTCTATTACTGTTGTTTTAAGCAGCCTCCATGCACTCTGGAGAGATTGGACTCTTTTTACCCTCCCTTTCAACCTCCTTCTAACCAGCCTCCTCATTTGAGGGAAGTCCGCCTGTCAGAAGTCAAGGGTTTTTGTTAGAGATTTGCCTGGTATTCTTCCCCCAACGTGCACGTCAAAACGGATCGCAGCATGATCACTGTTCCCCAATGGCTCAGTAACGTTTACATCTCTAACCAGGTCCTGTGTACTGCACAATATTAAATCCAGAGTCACCTGTCCTCTGGTGGGCTCCGTGACTAGCTGATCTAAGCCACAGTCATTTAGCACGTCAAGAAATCCGGTTCCCTTATCGTGACCAGAACACAAATTGACCCAGTCAATATGAGGATAATTGAAGTCCCCCATGATTACAACCCTGTCCCTCCTTGTCACCTCCCTGATCTGTTTCCTCATTTCAAGGTCCCCATCCGATTTCTGGTCTGGAGGACAATAGCACGCCCCCAGTATTACATCGCTGCACAAGCCTGGTAATTTAACCCACAGAGATTCTACGGTGGAGTCGGACCCACCTTCAACCTCTACTTTGCTGGATTCTATCCCTTCCTTAACATAAACATAAAGGTCTCTTCTCAGTCATTCAGGGAGCTGCCGGTGTCCTCAAACTGGCGACCTTCTGATGTTATCTTTGGGCTAACAGAGGCTCTACCCTCTAGACCAGACCTCCTACTGAAGGCCTGTGTTAAGAGTCCTGCTAGGGAGTGTATTTAACCTTCTTAACAAACCTGCTCGTTCCCAGCACCTCCATGAAGTCTGATTTCAGTAGCCAAAAATCCACATTTATTGGAAGCTTTTTCTAATCTAAAAAAACCAAAACTATCTACAAATTGCATGCAGAGGGGGACTGTGAGTGGAATCAAAACCCCAAGAAGCACTATATCACCATCACCACCATAGTTTCACCACACCTTTTAGTATAGAGGAAATGTTCGGATCCACTTTCCATTCCACTTGTAACGTGATGCTCTTTGTGTCTTGGTTGTGTCATGAATAGAGAATGAGCCTGAGAAACAGATGGACCGCAAGAGACAATATCATTATGGCAGTCAATGCCAGTGTTATATTAAACACCTCCTCAAATCTCTCTCGCCCTTTGACTTACTAGCAGATGCTTATGTAGACTAAACATTGTGCAGTCAACTTTCTTTCTTCCCATACAAGTTCTCCAAAACACAAATGCACATTTTATACTGGAAGGGGGAAAAATGCAGCTCATCTACAAACAAAATGACTTTGTAATGTTCAAATCCGGTCGATTCCTGTTTGCCGTCAGACAACCGATGTTGAAAAGTCCAAATCTTTTCCCGGCATTCAGTCTGATTTTACAGTGAGTTCACTTTCCCCAAGAATTGTTTCAAACACAAGGAGGAAAGGAAATCCCCCTCCCCAAAATTAGCATTCGACAATGGGAAACAAAGTGGCAGATCTATTCAAATGGTCAAGAGCAATTCTCTTTGCCGACTCATGACATGTTGGCTCCGTTATGTAACAGCACAGTGACAGATCATGGCTGGCAGTACATTTGGAAAATGATGGATACTACAGAGTTGATTACATTGTGTGTTGTGAAGCTGGAGGGTTTTCATTGTACCAGCAGCTGGTTTAAATGGTAGGTTGCATTCTTTCCTGATGTGATACATCCAGAGCCCTATATTTCCTTTGCTGTTGTATTTCTGGTTAGTATAACCATCAGAAAGTAAAACCTTCTATTCTCTAGTATAACCTTAGAAAGTATAACCTTCTAAATATAACCGCTGTTGTATTTCTGGTTAGTATAACCATCATTGGGAAGACACTTCCACTGTTATCTGCATCAGCCCTTTCAAGGGGCTTTCCCTAGATCAGGGGTCGGCAACCTTACACACTCAAAGAGCCATTTGAACCCATTTTCCGGAGGGAAAAAAAAACCTCAGGAGCCACAAAACCCTTTTGACATCTAAAATGAAGATAACACTGCATATATAGTTTTTTTTTTTTTACCTTTATGCTCTTATAGGTCCCATTTTTATAACGTAGCCCCCTCTTGTAGCTTTTAGTTAAATTTGTCATACGTTCTTGTGCTGTGTTTTCAGATGCCTGGTCCTCTATGGTGTTTTGCCTGATTCCAAGGCCATTCTCTGCCTGGAGAATTATGCCCACTTTAAGCAAATTAGCTCCCCTTCTTTCCCCAACAAATGACCCTGGTTCTGCCCTGCACTCCTGCTGGACCCCACCTCCAGGGTAGCTCTTCTGTTCAACCTGCAGAGGTCCTCTCTCCTGCCAGCAGCCTCCCACCACTACAGCAGACCCTGGGTCCTCAGCAGGTCTTGGGCACAGCAGCCACACTTCAAACTCCAATGTCTCCAGCAGTCCCTTAGTCACAAAGTCAGTCAGAGTATCCAGGGCAGAGTCCAAAGTCAATAAGCCAAGTCACAGTCCAAGGTAAGTCAGTCAGAGTATCCAAATCAATAAGGCAAGTCAGTCTCCTCTCCAACCTACACTCCTTCTCCAACCCACACCCCCCTTCCTGCCTCAGGTGCTCCTTATATCCCTGAGGGCCCTATTGCCTTCAAGTGGCTGTAGCTGTGCAGTACACTCTGCTGGATACCCAGGCCTTACCCTTAAAGGGGCCACTGCTGACACCACATCTACCTCCTCGCCAGATCTTCCAGGATTTCAATACATATGGCAGTTATGACATCTGCTTATCTTACATGGATACTAAAGAACTCCCCCCACCTTCCAGAGGCACCCTGCTGGAAGGAAAAAAGGACATAGACTCCAGAGGTGGGGAAGAGAAGAAGCCAGAGCTGGGGGGGAAGGTGGGGGGGCAGCCACAGGCCAGCTTCTGCCCTGCCTGCCTGCCCTCCCTCACTCAGACTGCAACCCTCTCCACACTATCCTGGGAGTAAGCCCCATTGACTTCAATGGGACTTCTGAGCAGACAAGTTGGTTGGAGCTCTCAGGTTGCAATCCTCTCCACACCTTCCTGGGAGGAAGCCCCACTGACTACAGCAGGGCTTACTTGTGAGTAGACCTGCACAGGAGAGGGCTGAGGCTACAGCCCTCCACACCTTCCTGGGAGTAGCCCAGGGACTACAGCAGGGCTTGCTGGAGAACAGACCTGCCGGGCGTGTACTCCCACTCACCCGTTCTTGTGCTTGGCCTTGAGCAGGCTCCAAGACTGCAATCCCAGGCACCCTTTCCTGGGAGTAAGCCTCATCCGCTGTAAGGGGCTTACAACTGAGTAGACACGCATAGGAGCAGGCTTTAAGGCTGCAATCCCAGGCACCCTTTCCTGGGAGTAAGCTTCATCCTCTGTAATGGGGCTTACAACTGAGTAGACATGCATAGGAGCAGGCTCTAAGGCTGCCATCCCAGGCACCCTTTCCTGGGAGTAAGCCTCATCCGCTGTAATGGGGCTTACAACTGAGTAGACACACAGGATGTCTCCTCTGCTGTGGAGGAAAAGCCTCTCCTTGCACTGAGTGGTGACCTGCTCAGGGAAAGTCGGGCTGCAAGGGCTCGCAGTGGCTAAGGAGGAGGGCGTCCTGCTGGAGAGTTGGGGAAGGGAAAAACAGGGAGCTTAAGCCTGCAGAGTGGGCAAAATTGAAAAGGGAAACCAATGCGGGGCAGGTGGGGGTGAAGGGAGAGGAGGGCAGTGAGCTCAGGGGGCGGAGGGAAGCAGCCTTCCCTCCCAACACAGGTGCCTCCTGTTACCCCATTTGCCACTTTCACCCGGAGGAGCCGCAGCAGACAGCTGAAAGAGCCACATGCGGCTCCAGAGCCGAGGGTTGCCGACCCCTGCCCTAGATAATTAATCCGTTCAGCAACCTGTGGAACAAGCCGTAACAAATTTGCAAATTCCAGATTATACTGTAATGCCCTCATAATCATTAGACAATGATAGCTTATATGTGTCCAAAATGTTGCTTCCTTAACAGAAAACCACTAGAGGTTCTATGCCACTTTGCAGTAGGATCTGATTCAACATAATTCAGGTTGCCAGCTCTCAAACTGGTCTCTGTTCCTATGCCTTTGGAAAACACTAAAATCTGTGGGGGAAAAAAGAAACCATTTTCACCCACCTCTATTTATAGATTAAATTAAAACGAAATAAAAGATTAAGGAACAAATACGTCCTTAACATCACATCCATTTTGACCTTGAGTGGATGCGTGTCGTTTAATTAGGGCAAGAGGTGTGTTTTGGGGCAGAAAGGAATGTTTCCAAGAGTGAAATCACTCATTACACTGAGACCCAATGCAGAGGAAGTGATTGTGAGTAAATATGGCTTTCAAAAAATTCTGCTTTTCGAGACTTTAGCTTGGCCAGCTTCCAATCCTCTTAAAACGAAAGGGTGCGTACTGTCGAGACATGTGTTGCTGTGATTGTTTTGAACCGTGCCTAAATATATTCCGTAGATGGTTTACTAGGAAATGAAAATTGGTGTTGACTTTCAAAGATTTGGAGATCTGATTTCCCGCTCCCTTGAGTAACATGCAGATGCCTGTCTGATTATGCAGATTTAATAGAGACTTATGCAGAAAGGATAGAGACTTGTGATAGTCTTTTATCTGCCTGCAACATAAACAAGCCTTTGTTGTCCTCTCTCTCTCTCTCTCTCGCACTCTCTCTCTCTCCCCCCCCCCCCTGAAGATTTAACATTTCGTTTGCATGAATTATAAAATAATTTGACATGGAAACAGCCAGCCAAGTATATACCACACTGCTCTGCCTCTTAAAATATGCCAAAATGCTTCAGTGGCATCTTTTTAGTCAAGGCTGAGCAGTTCTTTTTTGCAGATGCAATGGGGGTATATTAATTGTGATTGGGTGACTGGAGACCATATTTTCCCCTTCTCACTTGAGACATTGCATTTAATGAAATTAATTCGTTTGCCATTGTGGGCTGCAATATGTTGCTTAATTATTGTGCAAAAAGCAAAGTGCAGTAAAGAGAGAGGGAGTGGGAGAGAAAGCAAGCAGACAAATCTAAATATTGGTAGAAGTTGTCATGGTGAAGCCAACAAATGTAGGGAAAACTCAAGCACTGTGGACAGAACCCACCCCTCTCCTGAGAAATATGTTTCTAAGAGCAACATTGTGTTGGATAACATAGCCGTATGTCCTACAAAATGCTTTTAACCAACATTTGGGAAGACATAAACTGAGGTATTGTGGGATAACTTCTTGATATATCCAGACCACAGGAAGAATTTCTGTTCCATTCTTCATATATTCAGAATAATCAAAGATCTATCGAATGTCAAGGTTCTAAAATGGCTGTGTATATTACTGAAGATGTACTTCAAGTAGAGGTGGGAGAAAAGGGTGATAACAAAAAAAAACACACTTTCTGCACTTCTCATTTTTGAAAAAAAAAAATAACCCAAAATCAGCAAAAAAATAATAAAACTGTTTTATTTGGTTTTTATTTATTATTTAATGGGGTTACATAGGTAATGACTATGGCTACATCTGCTGACACTATATCACCAGCCTAGTACACTTTTAAAGTGATTGTAATTTATAATTAGTTGGGACTCGTCAGTCTGGGAAGGCAGCTCATCTGAGAGAAGGAAAACTCTGATCCCAAACCTCCACTGCCTTGTGGCTACATCTAGTTATGGAAAAGGCTTCAGGAGTCAACCTCGAGGCAAAATCCGGAGCCAGAGTCCCTGAGGCAGTTCATGGCTGAACACAGTCACGTTCTGGCAACTCCTGCAACACCGCTGGAACCAACCGTATTGGCCTCTGCCTTTCCATTGGACCATTTCAGCGACGTGGAGAGGTGGGATTTGCTGCATGGGTAACAGCCTATCCTCCATACCTACTTTACCCAGGCTTCGCGCACTGGAGAGGATACTCTATTCCAGAACCACCATTCAGAGTGTGACACCATAGTCTTCCAAGACTGAAGGATGCCAACAAGAATGTAAATTTGGAATAAAAATACATAACTGCTTTCTGCACATCTCTCACTTTTGGAAAACACTGAAATCAGCAAAAAACAAAAAACAAAAACACAACATTTTCTCCCACCTTTAGCTGCAAGTCATCTCTGCATTCAGCTTGTGGCCCTTCTTTGATACCATGTGATAGCACTGAATACAAGCATGGTCAGTTGAACTGGAAGGAACTGGAAGACAGATGGCAATGAAGGAACAAAGCAAACAAGATATCTGTCAGTTCCATCATTATGGATTTTTTTTCACCACACACACACACACACACATACACACTGAGGAAGTGAATAGGGTTCCCTGGAGCTTGAGACTGTCGTCATGCCCACTTGACCCTTGCCCAACTTAGTTATCTGCACAAGTTGGTCTGGCCGAATGAGTGGCCCAATTATGACTTCATCTTTCAGGGAGGGAGTGATGCCTAGCATCCTTAAAATTGCAATTGTGCATCCCTTTATGGAGGAGAACTGATCTGGATTCCACCAACAGACAATTATCAACTGTTTTCCAGTCTCCCCTTCTTGAGTTAGGTGATTGAGTGGGTGGTGGCATCTTAACTCCAGGGGATCTGAGATGAGTCTGATTATCCCTTTCAATCTGACTTCAGGCCAGACTTGGGACAAAATCAGCTTTGGTCGCCCTGCTGGATGATCTTTCCAAGGACTAGCTGGGGAAGTCCATCCCTGATGTTGGACCTCTCAGCAGATTTTGATACCATCAGCCACAGTATCCTTCTAGATTGGCTGGCTGAATTTAGGCTTGGAGGCACTGTTCTGTGGTGGTTCCACTCTTTCTTATCCGATAGGTCCCAGATGGTGATGCTGGGGGACACCTGTTTGGCACCCTGGCATTGACAGTGTGGGATGCCACAGTGTTCTATTCTGTCTCCTATGCTTTGCAACATCTGCATGAAACTTGTGGGGGCAGTGGCATCACTAGGAGGGTGCAGGCCGCACCTGGTGACGCGCAAGAGGGGGGTGACGTGCACTGGGAGGGTGACGTGCTAAAATCATGGTGGTTAGGAGTAATACCATCATGTTATACACTGTTGGATGTGGAATTTTGAGCAGAATGCAATGCAAAAACAGGAGTGAAATATCTCCTTTCTAGCAAAAGTTATTGGCAAAAAACCGGAAAACAAAAAATGCATGGAGCCCAATGGAAAGAGAAACCAAGGGGTATCACACATTTACTCATGAGTAGGTGAACATGCCTTAGTCCATCTGAAAGGGCAGGCTAAGAGGAATCTAACAACACCAGAATGGTCTTGATTCAATGAAAGTAGCCTCCCAAAAAAACACCTGAGAAGGAGGTCCCTCCCTCCAAGCTGGCGAATGTATTGAGCCCTAAGAAAAGCAAAACTAAGCCACATGGTCACATTTACTCACGAGTAAGCAAACGTGCCTTGGCTCCTGGGCAGGTCAGGCAAAGGGAAATGTGAGGCCACTAGAATGGTCCTGATTTGATGCAACTAGAGATCAACAAATGCTCCAAAAGGCAGCCCCCCCCCCCCTAAAAAGAATGAAACAGGCTTGACAGGGTAAGGTGAAATTTTTTTCTGTTTTAGGCTACAGTCCTATCCACACTTTCCTGGGAGTAAGCCCCACTGACTATAATGGGACTTACTTTTGAATAGACAGGCATAGGATTGGGCTCTCAGACTTGCAAAGCCAGGTGGGTCCTGATAGTGATATGCTTGAAATATAAGAACTTAAATTGAACTGGGTACTGGGTAGGGGTGAAGATCTTACTGATTCTTTTTTTTTGGGGGTGGGGGGTGTTATTGCAGGCAGGCTACAGAGAAAATTCACTTGGTGGAAGAGGGCTGGCTTTCCCTTATTTATTGATTTTACTTTAATTTATTTATAATTATTTATTTTAATTTGCTTTATGATGGGTCCTGGACAGATTGCCATTCTAAGAAGTGGGTCCCAGTGCTAAAAGTTTGAGAACTGCTCCAATAAGGTGTGAGTAAGTTGACACCCTGGGGGGGAGGTGACACTACTAGTGACCAAAATCACTAAAATCAGAGTTTAGAGGAATAATACCATCATGTTATATATCAATCAATGTGTAATTTCATGCAGAATGCGATGAAACAAACTACAGGGAAATATCTTTATTCTATCAAAAGGTACAGCCAAAAAACCAGTGGGGGTGGAGCGATGGTAAATCACCACGCCCACCACTTAGAGTGTTGCCCCGCCCACTGCAGGGGGTGACGCGCTGGCCTCCCATACCAGGTGATGCGAACCCTAGTGACGCCACTGTGTGGGGGAGACAAACTGGGGATTTGGAGGAGGATGTCACTAGAATGCTGATGACACCCAGCTCTTTCTCTTCTTGACATCTCATTCCAAGGAAGCTGTGGAAGTCCTGGATCATTTGACTGGGACGCCTTTGACCGGGACACAATCATCCAGGATGCAAACACCCTAGTACCAGTGGCATTCATGTTTCCTGTACCCTTTTTCTTAAGTGCAGGTTTAGTTTATTACCCAGAGTGAAGAGATTGGCATCATCATGAAGCCAATTCAGAGTGAAGGTAGGATCAGGAAGCCATGCAGTCGGGTGCAAAAGTGCTGCAGTTGATACATTTGTCACAGTTTTCATCTTATAAAAAGCACTTGAATGTTCCCAATGCTGCAGCCTCTCAAAAGGGCAGTGAATAGGGAGGGCATTTTGGCTCAGTGTAAGTTGCAACGATGGTGTAGTTGAACTGTTTAGGCAGCCAGTTCACATAAACACCTTTCCATCTGGCTCTTCACCTCTATGGCTATGTGACAAGTGGCCACCTATCTAGGAGGCTTGCAAGTGTGAATTGAGCCTGGCAGGCAGAAACACAACTAAGCTTCTGATTAGCCCAGGATAAATTATTGTGATTAAAGGCACTTTATGAAATCTGTGAGAGGCACTTAGTGAGGGTTTGGAAAACCCCTATGAAACAGACCTCTGATTTTCTGGGCAAATACTTTTGCTGAAAGAACTCCAATGGGACCAATGCAATGATTTTGAGATTTGAAGGTTAAGGTATTTTTATTTAACATTTTATAACACTGTAAGTTTGTGACTAACTGTGTTATTCGAAACCATAAATATTCAAAGAAATGGGTATCATTAGTGCAGTTTGTCTACCACCGTTCAATGATATAAGTGCCAGGCATACATCAAGTTTATTGTATTCTGTAAATCTTGATTAAAACCCGATAAAGGTTTTATACTTTCTTAACAATATGCAAATGGGCGCATTTACTTTGGTTTTACATCATAAATAAAACTAAAAAGGGGGAAATAAACAGCGCACACCAAACAACATGAAGTTTTAAGCAGCATGAAACAAAAGTGATCCAAATGTTGGTTTAAGTATGTGAAAAGTGAAGGTGTACAGAATGCACCAAACTACAGCTACCACTGCCCAAATACCAAAAGTATGCCAGCAGTGCTATCGCTAGGGAGGTGCCAGGTGCATGTCTCACTAGATCAGGGGTGCTCAATAGGTGGATCGCGATCTACCGGTAGATCGCAAGGCAAAATGAGTAGATCGCGGAGTGCCGACCCCCCCCTTCAGGTGCCTCTGGGAGGAAACGCCGGGAGTAAGGCCCATTGTACTCAATGGGGCTTACTCCCAGGTAAGTGTGGCTAGGATTGCAGCCTTACAGCCTAATCCTAGGCATGTCTACTCAGGAGTAAGTCCTGTTATACTCAGTGGGGCTCAAGGTACACCAACATACATTGTACACATAAATGTTATATGTTATGATGGCGCGAACATTGTAAAAAAAACTCTGGTAGATCTCCGGGCCTTGCTGGGTTTCAAAGTAGCTCTCGAGCCAAAAAAGTGTGAGCACCCCTGCACTAGATGATGCGCACAGGGAGGGGGGGGACACCGCAAATGGCCAAACTTTTTAAAATCTTGGTATTTTTGAAGAATACCATCATGTTTTTTACCATTTGATGTATATTCTCATGTGGAATAAAATGCAACAAACCATGTTGAAATATCTCTATTCTACCAAAAGTTATAGCCCAAAAACCAGCAGGGGGTAGGTCAACGGAGCATCACCACAACCAGGGCATTGCCCTGCACACTGCATGGGAGGAGGTCCATCATGGGGATGATGCGCTGGCCTCCTGCATTGGGTGACATGAACCCTAGTGACGCTACTGCACGCTAGGCACTATAGATATTGCAGTGAATGCCTGAAATTTGGGGGATGTTAATATGTACATGTCAATACACTGGACCCACTGTATCCACATGTAATGAAAGATCAGAAGATCATCAAGTGATGATATGGTGTTGACAGTGATCCCATGTTTTGACAGACATCTGCAAGAGGGATCTGAAGGCCTTAGGAGTGGACCTCAACAAGTGGGAAACCCTGGCCTCTGAGCGACCCGCTTGGAGGCAGGCTGTGCAGCATGGCCTTTCCCAGTTTGAAGAGACACTTGGCCAACAGTCTGAGGCAAAGAGGCAAAGAAGGAAGGCCCATAGCCAGGGAGACAGACCAGGGACAGACTGCACTTGCTCCCAGTGTGGAAGGGATTGTCACTCCCGAATTGGCCTTTAGACGCTGTTCCAGAACCACCTTTCAGAGCACGATACCATAGTCTTTCGAGACTGAAGGTTGCCAACAACATGACAGCTCTGGGAAGGGCAGGGCTGGCTCCACAGCTGTAATCAATCCAATGGAGACTCTGATAGACACCTGAGCTTCATTCGACCTTGATGGGACTTTGATTGGACATGGACTGAAGGGATGGCTCACCTGAGCCTAATTTGGATAATGTGACATGCAGGAATAAAAGGCAGCTTCAGAAGGAGCAAAGACCTACAGGACCCCTGCCCCAGACCTACAGGACCCCAGACCTATGGGACACGGATGAACCAGGACCTACAGAAGAAGGAGATTGTCAGGACTCTGCTGGAGAGGATACACAGAGGAGGGGCTCTGCTGCAGAAGACTGGACTGGGAAGACTGGACTGTGCTTCAGAAGATTGAGCTGGAGTGGATTTGGACTGGAGTCTTTGGACCTTTACCCACTAAGTTAAGTGGAGTTTTGGGGAGGGAAATCCTCTGGGCAAGAGGAATTGCAGGGAATAAGTATTTTGGAGCTACTGTTAATTGCCTCGAACTGATAAGGAGTTCTAGTCATTTCTATGCACACCGCAGCTGCTGTTTTTTGAAGAAGAAAGGGTCAATTAACCAAAAAGTGGGCATAAGAAGGGAGTTGGAATGATTGGACGGGACACTGCGGGTTTTGCATTCACAGATTGAACCATCCGCGGATTGAAAACGTATTTTAAAAAAATTCATGTTTTCTTCTGTTGCCTCCCACCATCTCACAGCTCTCTCCCTCTCTCTCTGTCTGCAGCACTCACCTCGTTCACTCACGTTTAGGCCATGAATGCAAGTTTTGGCAATTTATGCAAATGTCTGTAATTTTTGTGAATTGATGCACTTTACATCATTTTCTCAGCAGACTGGAGCAGATTTTGGCATCTGTGTGGGGTCCCAGAACCAAATCCCAGCAGATATGGAGGGCTCACCATATTGACAACTATTTGTGAAAACATTTCTGACCTGTCTTTCCACTTAAAAAAAACCCACAAGGTAACTGCCAAAGTCGGTGCGTCTTAGGCAGCCACCTAAAGGGCAAAAGAGAGTGAGCCGAGCAGAACTGGCCTTACTATGAAGCAACCTGAAATGACCATGTGGAGCAGCACCCTGGGGGGTGGGGGGCAGCAAACATGAGATGTATAGGATTATTCTGTGAGGTTCCCAGGCTGGCTGGAGCCTCCTCTTAGGGCATTGCAGGCTCCATTTTTTGTTTATCTGTTTTCAGACATTCATGGAATTCATCTGGGATTCTCAACATGCAGCAATTTAGGCACATTCACTTTTATTAGGGGTGCAGTTGAGGGAAAGCAAGTGGTGGGAACATAGGTCAAGGACTTCTACTACAGCAGTAGACAAACTGAGAGATTTGCCTAAGGGCAATCACGAGGCCTTTGTTTTCCTGAGGGCTTCCTGACAGACAGTATGTAATTAATGTTACATTGCTTCTTTTGTTTTGTTTTGCATTTTATAGTTTTAATGGGATTGCCTACAGGGCTGTAATGTGTCATGATGAGCTCCTGCTCTTCAAAATTAACCACTACACCATATTATATGCATTGTAATAGACATATAAGAGAGAAATGATTTGATTTAGGCAAAGAAAGGGCAAGAGGTCAGTTTGATTAAGCCATTTCTGCCCAATGTTGCATATACACAACAGGGATCAAATGTGAACCACTGTAGGATGGGCAAAAAATGGGTTAATAGGAGAGGACAGAATACCTAATGGAGGTTATGATAGAGGCAATGGTAACAGGATTGCATTGGCTTCATTGGTTCAAAAATTATTTGCTAAAGAAGAAGTTAACTAGACAAAGCTGGCTATGATGATGTTTCTGGGCTAGAGAAGAGAATAGGAGGGACTGGCACTGAGCATAGGCTAACTTGCTCTGAGGGAGAAGCTCTGGGCAGCCCCAATTTTTCCATGCACTACCATGCAGGGGTGGATGTCAACTAAAGAAAATTCAGACATTGCTAGTCCACAAAAGGTGATACAGCTGAAATATGATGCCCCTTATATATTACTTATTGGTGCTTTTGCTGAACATTATAGGTGTCATTCACAACCAGTTCCAGCCCAACACCTCCGGACGCCTGAGGCAGCTTGCCAAAAGCTGTCCCTTGTCACTTGATGATGCGTCAGCCTCTGTTTCCCCCACTCTCCAAGGTTTTTGCTTGGCACTCTCCTCCCCTCCACATTTCCTCTTCCTCTCTGACCCCTTCCCTTTCCAATTCAGGTGGTGGAAGGAGAAGAAGGAACAGTGGAAGTAAGGAGGTGAACACCCCCCACACACACACACAATCTGCTGCCTGAGGTGATCTCTTTTGTTGTCCTCATGGATGGGCTGGCCCTGTTTAGAACACCCCCCTTCCTTTGTTAACTGTTGGGACTTAACAAAGCTTGACTTTGACTAGATCATGGCCAAACTGCTTACAGGTAAAGAAGTATTTGTCTGCAAGGATCAAGGTAATCTACTTGCTTGAAATTCTTAGGTTGGCATTAGAGTAAGAGCCAAATCCTACATAACGCCCCGCTCGGTGATGCAGCTACACCAATGTGGCTTCTGCTATGTTGAGGCCTCCTTGGTGGCCCCAGCAGCCACCATGAGTCAACTTGAACCTGTGACAACTCTATAACTGGTGCATGTCTGTGTTGACCCATGAAGGCGGACCAGGCCTGGAAAGGGGGCTAGGATTTAGTGGGCATGCTGTTGTCAAATGTACCCCCTTCCCAGGCCCAGTCCACTCCTCCACCCTGCCCCATCACCTCCCCATTCTGCTCTGTTCCACCTCCTCTTTCTCCCTCCCAACCCCTGTGCGAACTTACTGGCAGCAGTGGGCATTCACTCCCTGTCATTGCACGGACTTGCCGCAACAGTCAGGTTGCATTTGCTGGTGCTGTCACATTCGCAACAGGTGTAAAGCTGTTTACGCCTCTGGAACACCCATTCCAGTGGCACAAATGGCATTTACAAATGGGCCATTTGTATATGTTAAACTGTAATTGACAACATTTGGAGATACAGGCAGTCCATAGATTTGTATCACTTTTGATGGTCCTATGGTAAAATTATAACTTTTTAGACAGAAGTGGTTTTAGATATTATTGTGACTTATAGGTTACAGTATACATACAGTATATTTCATAACACCCCCCCCGATACACACAAAGGGAGGGGTTTGTGTGTATCGGGGGGTTGGGCAGGGAGCAGTGGTGGGGTGGACGGGATGCAGGGGGAGGGGCATGGGAGGGGTTTGTGTGTGTCAGGAGGTTGAAGGGGGAGCAGTGGTGAGGCAGACGGGATGCAGGGGGAGGGGCACGAGAGGGGTTTCCATCTAAGAGAAGGAAAACTCTGATCCCAAACCTCCACTGCCTTGTGGCTACATCCAGTTGTGGAAAAGGCTTCAGGAGTCAACCTCGAGGCAAAATCAGGAGCCGGAGTCCCTCAGGCGGTTCGTGGCTGCACACAGTCATGTTCTGGCAACTCCTGCAACGCCGCTGGAACCAACCGTATTGGCTTCTGCCTTTCCATTGGATCATTCCAGCGACGTGGAGAGGGGGGATTTGCTGCATGGGTAACAGCCTATCCTCCATACCTTCTTTACCCAGGCTTCGCGCACTGGAGAGGACACTCCAACTTCGCCATACGGCGTCGGCACAACACGGGAAGCAGCAGTTACCGGTTATAAGTCTTTGCTCGATTGGCGTAGGGCATAACGCCAGGGGCTGCTTCCGACGGTGGGAGAGATCATTGCATCTCATTGGGCAGCTACCGCCCGCCTTAAGCTGGGCAGTCCCCAGCCAGTAAGGTGTTGCCTCGCCACGGTCCGTTAACCTCACGGGGTGCGTGGGGTTTAGGGTGAAAACCGACAAGCGGATCGACAACTCTGCACCATGCAATAGAAAACAGAAAACTCCTGCCCTAAAGCTGGGCACCTGGAATGTAAGGACAATGACACCTGGCTTCTCTGATGACCTGCAAGCAATAGACGATGCACGCAAAACAGCTGTCATCGACATGGAGCTGAACAGACTGCAGATGGACATTGTCGCCCTTCAAGAGACAAGGCTGCCAGATTCCGGATCTGTCAAGGAGAGAAATTTCTCATTCTTCTGGCAGGGAAAACCACCAAATGAAACCAGGGAACATGGTGTTGGCTTTGCGGTCAGAAATACCCTGCTGAAATCCATCATCCCACCTACTGTGGGAAGTGAAAGAATTTTGTCCCTGCAGCTCCAGTCATCAGCAGGACCTGTCACTCTCATCAGTGCTTATGCACCGACTCTGTCATCTCCAGCAGAAGCCAAAGACAAATTTTATGATGACCTGGCCACCACTATCAAGAAGATCCCCGTAAAAGAGCCATTGTTCATCCTCGGCGATTTCAACGCTAGAGTTGGTGCTGATAACAGTTCGTGGCCCGCTTGCTTAGGTCAGTTCGGCACTGGGAAGATGAACGAAAATGGCCAACGCCTGCTAGAGTTTTGCTGTCATCACGGTCTCTCTGTCAGCAACACGTTCTTCAACACGAAGCCCCAACATAGAGTCTCTTGGAGACACCCAAGATCAAAGCACTGGCACCAGCTCGACCTGATTCTCACCAGATGCTCCAGCCTTCCCAGCATCAAGATCACACGCAGCTATCAGGGTGCTGCCTGTGACACCGACCACTCGCTGGTGTGCAGCAGAGTGAAACTGCAAACAAAGCGACTGTATCACACGAAAAGGGAAGGAAGACCTCGCATTGATACGAGCAAGACCCGGGATCAGAGAAAAGTGGAGGAATTTGCACGAGCGCTTGAGGAATCTCTTCCAGGCCCGGTCGATGCAAACGCATCCAACAGATGGGAACATTTCAAGAATGCCATTTACAACACCGCCTTGTCCATATTTGGCAAGAAGACCAACAAGACAGCAGACTGGTTTGAAGCCCACTCTGAGGAGTTGACACCAGTCACTGAGGAAAAGAGGAGAGCTCAAGCAGCATACAAGGCCTGTCCCAGTGAGCGCAACCTGCAGGTCCTCCGAGGTGCTCGCAGCAAAGTCCAGCAGACTGCCAGGAGATGTGCTAACGACTACTGGCTCCAGCTCTGTTCCGAGATACAGATAGCAGCTGACACGGGCAACATCAAGGGGATGTATGATGGTATCAAGCAGGCCCTAGGTCCAACACAGAAGAAAATTGCCCCTCTGAAGTCTGCAACAGGCAAGGTCATCCAGGATCGGGCGCAGCAGATGGAACGCTGGGTGCAGCACTACTCTGAGCTATATTCCAGAGAAAATGTAGTCACCGAAGAAGTGCTGAACAACATTGAGTGCCTGCCTGTGCTGGAGGAGCTTGACAGTGAACCAACCCTAGAAGAACTTCACGTGGCCCTGGACTCCCTTGCCTTTGGCAAGGCACCTGGAAAAGACAGCATCCCTGCTGAAGTCCTAAAGTGCTGCAAAGAGATCATCATCACTGAGCTGCATGAAATCCTTTGTCTCTGCTGGAGAGAAGGTGGAGTACCTCAAGACATGAGGGATGCAAACATCATCACGCTGTACAAGAACAAAGGCGACAGGGGTGACTGCAACAACTACCGTGGCATCTCTCTCCTTAGCGTTGTAGGAAAGTTGTTTGCCCGAGTTGCACTAAAGAGGCTCCAGGTACTTGCAGAGAGCATCTATCCAGAATCACAGTGTGGATTCTGAGCCAACAGGTCCACCACTGATATGGTATTCTCCCTTAGACAACTGCAGGAGAAATGCAGGGAACAACGATAGCCACTCTTTATAGCCTTCATAGATCTCACGAAGGCTTTCGACCTGGTCAGCAGGGATGGCCTCTTCAAGATTCTCCCCAAGATTGGATGTCCACGCAGGCTCCTCAGCATCATCAGATCCTTCCACAAGGACATGAGGGGCACTGTTGTCTTTGATGGCTCCACATCACACCCCTTTGCCATCCGAAGCGGCATGAAGCAGGGCTGTGTTCTTGCACCAACCTTGTTTGGGATCTTCTTCGCTGTCCTGCTGAAGCAGGCCTTTGGAACTACAACAGAAGGCATCTATCTCCGGACCAGATCACATGGAAAGCTCTTCAACCTCTCCAGACTGAGAGCAAAGTCCAAAGTCCAGCTGAAATGTCTGCGTGACTTCCTCTTTGCCGACGATGCAGCTATCACTACCCACTCTGCCAAAGATCTCCAGCAGCTCATGGATCGTTTTAGCAAGGCCTGCCAAGATTTTGGACTGACAATCAGCCTGAAGAAAACACAGGTCATGGTTCAGGATGTGGACTTACCTCCCTGCATTACAATCTCTGCGCATGAACTGGAGGTTGTCCATGACTTTGTGTACCTTGGCTCAACGATCTCCGACACTCTTTCTCTCGATACCGAGCTAAACAAACGCATCGGTAAAGCAGCTACCACGTTTTCCAGACTCACAAAGAGAGTCTGGTCCAACAAGAAGCTGACAGAACATACCAAGATCCAGGTCTACAGAGCTTGCGTCCTGAGTACACTTCTGTACTGCAGCGAGTCATGGACTCTTCACTCACAACAGGAGAGGAAACTGAATGCTTTCCACATGCGCTGCCTCCGACGTATTCTCGGCATCACCTGGCAGGACAAAGTTTCAAACAACACAGTTCTGGAACATGCTGGAATCCCTAGCATGTATGCACTACTGAAACAGAGACGCCTGCGTTGGCTCGGTCATGTTGTGAGAATGGATGATGGCCGGATCCCAAAGGATCTCCTCTATGGAGAACTCGTGCAAGGAAAGCGCCCTACAGGTAGACCACAGCTGCGATACAAGGACATCTGCAAGAGGGATCTGAAGGCCTTAGGAGTGGACCTCAACAAGTGGGAAACCCTGGCCTCTGAGCGGCCCGCTTGGAGGCAGGCTGTGCAGCATGGCCTTTCCCAGTTTGAAGAGACACTTTGCCAACAGTCTGAGGCTAAGAGGCAAAGAAGGAAGGCCCATAGCCAGGGAGACAGGCCAGGGACAGACTGCACTTGCTCCCAGTGTGGAAGGGATTGTCACTCCCGAATCGGCCTTTTCAGCCACACTAGACGCTGTTCCAGAACCACCTTTCAGAGCGCGATACCATAGTCTTTCGAGACTGAAGGTTGCCAACTAACAGCATGCAAGGAACCCAAGAGGGTAAGGGAGGCAAAAAGAATATAGGACCAGTACACACAATGCACTAATCACAGGAATACCACCAAAACACCTCCATGCTATGTGATTCCCTATTGTGGCTTCAACATTTAGAGCATGTGGATTCCCACCATAATGTTAAAGTGGGACCCATTATGCAATGGTGAAATTTTATGACTGAATAAGTATCACCCTGGGGAAGCTATTTTTTTAAAATGATATTTTCATGATGAATTTATTCAAGTGTTATGAAAAAGGAAGGAGGGGGAAATTTTAAAACAAGTAGTGGAAGCGCTTAATTTAAATATGGCTTCTTGTTGGCTATTTGGAATGAACGCTACAAAAATAATTGCCCATCAGGTGGACAGAAACCCACCAATCATTGGAGTGGCTGGGGGTGGGGTTAAGAGATTCACCCACTTTGTACAAATCCTGTTAGCCTTACAATGCCAATATAAAATGTCCCCTCCATGTATGCTCGTTCTGGAACAATGTATGTTCACCTATGGGCCATTTAATCCAGGGTTTCCAAGACTTTGGGTTACAATAATGTCTAGAGAAAGAGTATGAACTTTTTTTTTTTGTTTCATCAGATCTTGGGCTTAATGCATCACAATTACTAGGGAGAGCAATTTATTCAGATAGATGGTAGTGGTTATTACATCTTCAAAACGTATTCTACGGCACTGATCAAGAGCCACATGATTTAAAGGCTTTCTGTTAATAGTACAATAATCCTCTCTTAATTACCTTTCCTTCCTTTCTCTTAATGTATCCAGAAAATATAGTCCTGTGGTAGTATTTACAGCCTGTGTTAACAGTTTCATCCATCAGCATTCACTTTGTGACTGCTGGTTCTGCGTTTATGGGACTCAGCCAACCACCCAGTTTTGCTTCAGGGTCTGTAGAAACCATGCCCAAAAATTCATTGGTTTGGGGGGGTGGGGTGAGAAAGAGCTACTTTCACTGCCTCCTGCATGCACAGAGGAAGTAACTGCATATGAGAAACTTGACATTCTGCATTATGTTCACTGAAAGCACCACTGCATCTGTGCACCAGTGAAAATATGGTGCAGACCAATTTAAGCCTATGAAGAATTTCCAAATGAGTCTTCTCAAAGAATCTTTTCTTTATAGTTAAATGGCATGGCATGGGGCTTGCTTTCCATCTGGTCCAGTTCATACTGAATCTGCTGAAAAAACTAAGCAGGATCAGCAGCCTTGGATGGGAGACTGACAGAAGACTGAAAGCCGAAGCACAAAGCTGCTGACAGATCTCTGAAGAAGAGTGTGAAGGTATGTGGATGAGTTAGCCAGCAAGATAACACCTGAGGCTCAATTTGCAGCTGCCTGTGAGAGCTTGGGAGCGCAAAGGGCTGGCAAATGTCTGCACTATGAAGGGTAAACATCTGGTGAAGGTTCCATGAGTTTCTCTCATGGAACAATCCTTGTAAAATCCCACTTGAAAATGGGGTTTTTGACTAGTCTGCCTATGGAAAACAGCCTTGAATCTATGAGAGAGGCTATAGATAAATACTGTAATAAGTAAGTAAAAGCCCAATCCTATTCATGTCTACTCAGAAGTAAATCCCATTATAGTCAATGGGGCTTACTCCCAGGTAAGTGTGGATAGGATTGCAGCCTTAGAGCCCAATCCTGAGCTTGACGCACCGGCTTATTGCTGGTGTGCACTGTTGCAAATGTGCCGTAAGGCATGCTTGCGAGCTGTAACACCGGACGAGCACCCGTGCTAGCTCAGCGCTGGCCAGCACTGGGCTAGTGCCGGGTGGGTGCCCAGCCTCCGACGCTTGGTGGTTGCACGAACTGCTGAGCAGCGGAGAAGAAAGTGGAGGTGGAAAGAAAGGCAGGGAGGAGGCGTTTCGGGGAGGGGGAGGTGGGCGGAGGGCAGGGAGATGGCAGGGAGAGGCATGTTGGGGAGGCGGGGAGAGGGTGGGGGGAGATGTTCCGGGGGAGGGAGGGAGGCAGGACCTGAGCCTTCCCATCAGGCTCAGCACCTGACATGAAGGCTCTTACCTTGTGCTTGGCGGTGACTCGAGTAGCCCCATTGCGGGGTTACTCACTTTACCTGGGGGAAGGGGACGAACTAGCACATTGTAATACTAGCACCATTTTATAGATATGGGCCTTACAGTAAACTCCTATTCAGAAGTCCCAAAGTGTCCAATGCCGCCACATTAAATGTGCTTAGGAGCCTCAGACTCTCCTTTTCAAGGTGAGACACTAAGAACAGCTTTGGAACTTCAGTCCTGGCTCCTTAATCCAACATGCGACTGACTGGATATCCTGTCAGATCTTAGAGGATGTATTATGTTTTCATGTAACAGCATTTCAGCTTTCCTCCTTTCCTTGTCCCCAGAAAGCTGTTCATGGCATTTTTTTTTCCCTGCCACAGAAAAATCTGTGATTTAAGACCTAATCTTGGCCTCATTGAAATAATGCACATTATGCCATTGAGAGGACAAGCAGATCCATAAATAGGATTTATTTATTACACAAAGAAAAGGGCAAGAACAGGGAAGTTCATACTACAGATAATTTGTAACAAGAAAAAAAAAAGTAAGATTCCTGAGGCTTGAAAATAAAATGCCTTTTACTCTAGAGTTTAATCCATCTGTTTTTCAGAGCCTTGGGCTGTCTTCGTTTTATGTCTAACCTGGGACATCATCACTCAGATGCGTTGCATAGAGTGCTGGAAGGATCTTGGCTATTTGTCATCAAAAATTCTTTAATGGCTGAGTCATAAGTTTGTAGGGGGCTTTAAGAGTTTAATTAAACTCAGAGATTCTGAACTGCATGTTATAGATCTTTTTGATCTGTGCATAAGACAAAGAAATCAAATCAAAGGAGTCAGTAGGGGCCGTGTTCGGAGCTGATATGAGCAGCTGTAGAGAGGAAACCCCAGAGTCCAGGAAATTATGCAGAGAAGCCTGGCAGAAATAAGAACTTCTCAAGTAAACTTAGTGCTTAAAACTGGTTACATAAAGAAAATCATATTAATAATTATATAATATATTCCATATACTGCTAGTTATGTACATTGTGCTTAAGGGCCCAATCCTATCCATAACATCACCAATTAAATATGTGCTGCATGCTACTGGGGAGAGTGACCAGATGGTCATAAGAACATAAGAACAGCCCCACTGGATCAGGCCATAGGCCCATCTAGTCTAGTATCTCACAGCAGCCCACCAAATGCCCCAGGGAGCACACCAGATGGGTCCACCTCCCCATAGGTCACCAGGCCCCCAATGGTTCTCCTCAAACCTATTCAGTTGGTGAAGTCCAAGGAAACATTCATTCCCTTATCCAGAGGAGAGCTCTTGGACTCCCCCCCCCCCCGGCAGAATGCAATGCAAGCTGTTTTGGTGTGCCTGCATTGGCAAGGGAGAGGAGAATAGGATTGAAGTGTTATTGTCTGTAAAGGGAAACAACTGAACCCAAAGGCATGATGAAAAGATGGTTTTTGAGGTGGATGGTGGTTGGCAACCTTCAGTCTCGAAAGACTATGGTATAAGCCTACAGCACCTAGCATTCCCAGGCAGTCTCCCATCCAAGTACTAACCAGGCCTGACCCTGCTTAGCTTCTGACAAGATCAGGCATATGCAGGGTAACAGTTGCTGCAGAGACTATTTTGAGAAAATGAAATTGAGAATTGCTCCCATGTAGCTGTTCTAAAAGGGAGTTCCAGGTATACAACCAGGTGCACAACCATTTATGAGAAATAAGTCAACAGATAATAGATCTCTTTGTGTTGGTGAACAGCATTCGCTTGCAATGCCTTGGATGCAGGAAGGGGGACGTGTCAAGGAATGTCTCTGATTTCAGTTATTACCCTCTGCTCTTGAATACTCCCTTGCAGCTTACATGAATCAGAGGTGGAAGGAATTGGCTTCAGAGAACATACACTGTCCAGTGTGCAGTCTCTGCCATATAAACCCATTTGGAGGGGCCATAGTTCCGTGGTAGACTATATGTGTTGCATGCATGCAGATTTAGGGCCCAATCCTAAACTCTCCCAGCACTTTTACGGCACTGGGGGAGCAAGGAGCATGACACTGGGTCCAGCGCTAGGAGGCTGATGCTGGGGGAGTGCCAATGGTAAGGCATATTGCTGGGTGGTGGTTCAGGGTCTCTGGGCGGGAGGGGAGGTCTTCCAAGTTGGGGAGAGGAACTGGGGCAGGAGAGGGGTGGGACCAGCAGAGACCTGCTCCACTGGACCCTATCCCCCTTGTCGGACTGAAAAAATAGCTGGCGCAAACTGGAGAAGACCCATTGTGGCCCCGCACCCTTTCTTGGAGGAGGAGGAGGCTTCTGGCAGCCCCAGTGGGGCCACTGGATGCAACAGTTGCCATTTTGATGCAGCTGCATCCAGTGGTGGTGCCACCATTAGGATTGGGCTGTATCCTTGGCATATCCAGGTAGAGCTGAGAAAGCCCTCATCTGAAATCCTGGCGAATCATAGGGAGCGCTAACAAAGAATTGGTTTAATATCTAGGAATTTCATATGCCGGTCACAGTTCGGTTTCTCTGCTCCATTTGGCACTTGGAACAGGTGCTTACTAGGGTGAGGAGGGAGGCTGCAGTGGCTCTGTTCAGAGCTAGTTCCATTGCACCTAATCCACTTGCTGGATCATGGCTAAAAATGGGATGTGAACCCAAATGCACAGCCAAGTGCAGGTACTCTTTCACAGCCCAGCTTTTTGGAACCTTGTAGAATACTGAAGCACTTCAGTGAGTTGCAAAATGTCCCACAATGAGCTCCAACTGCATTGATGATGATGATGAAGAGGAGGAGAATGATGATGATGATGATGATGATGATGATGATGATGATGATGATGATGATGATGAATATTTATACAGTATACCACTTTTCAACAGGAGTTGGGGCATTTGGTGGGGCCGCTGTGAGATACAGGAAGCTGGACTAGATGGGCGTATGGCCTGATCCAGTGGGGCTGTTCTTACGTTCTTATGTAAAGTGGTTTACATAGTAAAACAAATCAATAAATATACTTATTATAAGGCAACCAAAGCTCAAATGATGGAGAGGGGATTACGAGAATGAAATTCAAAAGGCCCACTCTCCCAGCTCTCCCTCCATTTTTCACCAAATCATAGTGATTTGATTTCATGGCCTAAAACAGACAATGGGGGTCAGGTCCCTCTGCCCCATACTGTAATCTGATCATGGTGTAATTTGATCATGGAAACTAGATATGATAGTTTCCATGGATCTGGTTATATACTTTTTTTCCTTGCATCTAGCATTCTTGTGGTCATTGTGACTATGGAGGGCTGATTTTCAAAACATTTTCGTTCCTTCACTTATCATAAGCCCATGGAACAGCAGAAGGGCAGCCTGTTGAATCAAGTGAAAAATAGTCATAAAATGGACGCCAATTATAACTAGTTTAAAGTCCCTATTGGGGAAGAGGTGTGCTTATTTTGTCAACTGAATAAAGGAGCATAGACCATTAATCATGAAATGTAGTTATAATACTTAACTATTATCAAATTATCCATGAGAGCAATAAGAAACTATTGCACTGTCTATATCTCTGGAATTAAATTAAGAGGGGGAAAAATGACATGGCAATTTGATTTATTGCTGATTGCACATAAAGGTTTTTGGAACCTGTGCTACAAAACCACCTCAGTAGACCTATAAAACTAAATCTGTGATACAGATGCCTTGCTTCAGACAAGGAATTGTCTGCTTGTTAGCTTGACAGAAAACTCAGAGCAGGGGAAAAATGGATTCATCCATTCACCCTGCAGGATGTTGGCCAAGAGCATCCTATTTTGGTCCACAAGTGGAGGAAAGTCTTATGTAACTAATGGACAAAGCTTGTGCATATGTGGAGTGTGTCTGCTTTCTTCATATCAAAGACTCCAGGGCTTAAACTAGATCCCCCAGAGCCTGGAAGCTTGGACATACCTTGGCCTGCCTGAAACAGATCATCCAAAACTGAAAGTGCATCTGAACAGATCTTCATTTTTTTTTCCCCTGGATGTGGTTAAAAGGGAAGTGGTCAGAGGTCATCACAGAGGCAGAAGTTGCGGGCTCTTGATGCACAAGGGGTAAGGCCTGGCCATCTACCAGGATGAACCCATCCATGAAGCTAACTGATGTGGATGGTTCAGATGAAGGGACTCTCACTTCCACCCTTTCTCCCTCTCTCTGGATTAAGAACATAAGAACAGCCCCACTGGATCAGGCCATAGGCCCATCTAGTCCAGCTTCCTGTATCTCACAGTGGCCCACCAAATGCCCCAGGAAGCACACCAGATAACAAAAGACCTGCATCCTGGTGCCCTCCCTTGCATCTGACATAGCCCATTTCTAAAATTAGGAGGTTGGACATACAGCATGTCATGGAGGAAATTTTGTATGGATTGGAAAAGGCAAGGATAGAGTGTAAGAGAGGGGTAAATGCTATCTTACCACTCTCTTTCAGAGTGGAAACCTCCTTTTCCTTATTTGATTCAAGGTGTGAGAGAAGGAGAGGCTGGCACATCAGCAGGTAAGAGGGACAGTATTTCGTGTACCACCTGGCACAGGAGATCTTGGGCTTGTTATCCACTTCATTCAGAGCCTTTCATAGTGGTTGCACAGGGTGGGCAGAGCCATGTGGGAGTTGGGGGTCCTTATGTATCCTGGGCTTCTAGTTTGACACTCTAGTTTGAAACTCTATATCACACTGAGGCTGCAATCCTAACCACATTTTCCTGAGAGTAAGCCCCATTGAACAAAATAGGACTTACTTCTGAGACCTGGTTAGGATTATGCCCTGAAGGACAGTGTGCATTCCAATTCTGTATCTGGAACTGACTGCACCTGGCCTGGATCCAATGGTGAGAACAGAAAAGTCACACCATGTAGAATCGTCTATAGTCATGGGTGGATATCTAAGGTAGTACAGTGGGACACAGTCTCTCATCTCCGCTGTTTCTTCTGTTCTGCAGGTAAGACAACATAAATTCAGTTTACTTTCTAATGGCCCAATCCTATGCTTGTCTACTCAGAAATAAGTATCATTATAGTCAATAGGGCTCAGTCCCAGGTAAGTGTGGAAAGGATTGCAGCATCCTGGTTTTTGGATGCTGCAATCCAAAAGTGCTTTGTGATGGCATCACCTAGTTCAGTGGTTCCCAACATCTTTACACTTGTGTACCCCTTGGCAGCCTATTTCCATAAATTGTACCCCTCATATTAGTAGAATGTTTGTAATTATTATAGTTGCTGTTCTTTCAAATTCGTATGTTTTCAACTACTGATCTATATCTGATAATACACAAATTGATGACCAGAAACTAGCAGTTGATGCTGGGGCTTTCACAGCCACTGAGCTGCCTTCTTTCCTGCCTTGCCAGCCCCACAAGGCATTCAGATACAGACTGGCTTTTTTCTACCATTAGTCAATTCTTTTTTCAAGTACCCCTAAAGGTCCTGGCAAATACCCCTGGGGGTACATGTATCCCAGGCTGGGAACCACTGACCTAGTTGAAGACACTGCTTTGAGATATATACCAAACATCTTCCCCTCCCTGATTCCACAATCAGGATAATCCATTCTTATTTAAGAAAGCTTTTAAAAACATTGTAAACTTTTAAATCTCTGCACTGACAGTTCATTTGCACTCCTTGTTATAACTGACATATTAAATGGTTTTAATTAGATTTCCGATGCTGGTGTTTTCTTTTGCCTTTTCCCCTCTAGTTTCTCTTGTTTATCTTAATGAATTTTTGTTTTCACCTTTGTGTTTTCTGAATGTCTGTGTTGCTTCCAGAATTTTTTTTCTCCATAGAGAAGTGATTAAATATTTTACAAATCAATAAATACACACATGGGTAGACTAGACAATGTTTTCATGTCTGTTGTTTATGTTGGCAGTGCGGAGCCATCTACTGAGATGATTCTTTTAACAGAATAGCATGAATAGTATGGCCAGAAAGTGTCATAACTATAACCAAAAGCCGTTGGAAGGAACAGCCTGCCAATGGCAAATAGCATGAAAGACCCAAGGTACAACATGATGGAGAAGCATGTAGAAGGAATGAGTTGAAATAAACACAGATGTTGTGAAGATATAAACCATGCCATTAGTCTTATGGAAAGCCAGGGGCAAAACTGTGTCTACCAGGCAGGCTCTATCAAAGTGGTTTGCGGATTATGTGTGTGTCCAGTGCTGGTGCCAGGTTGCTTAAGGTCCTGGTCAAGCCCTGTACTTAGGTTCCCAACACCTACTAGCAGCTGATGATGGCAGTGTGTGATGACTCCTTCCACCCTCCTCATTGGTGAACCTGTGGCAGCTGTCTGGTATTTAGAGTTTCTGGGGTCATCCCAGACTGATGAAGCCTCTGATGGACATGGACGTGGGCCACCACTGGACAACATCTGTCACCGCCTATCTCTGGCTGAATCAACTATTTTCAACCTATTTTCCCAATGACCCTACTAATAAATGATCCTTCCCCAAATTCTTGCAGTGCACCTGCAGATAATTTACAGCACACCAATGTACCATGGCTGAAAACCATGGCTGAAAACCACTGGGCTAGATTCTCATGTTCCTATGCAGTGCTGCCAGGCAAAGTCAATTTCATCTGTCACTTCTAGCAATATGCCATCAAACTTCCACAGGTTTTCCACAGGTATATGAAGCCCAGGCAGGTTCTGAAGCTCTTTAACAATTCTTGCTGGCCAACTCCCCAGCTCTCTCATATGATGTGGTTCACAAGCTACTCCATCCTCTCACAACAGGTTATTGCATTTTATCAACTTGGCTTCGCATCTCCCCTCCAAGGGAGCATCTCTTCTGAATGAATATTTCCATTTTTGAAACCTGAAATAGACTATGTCCTGAGAAACTACTGAAAGCTAATTCAGCAGGGCAGTGGTTCTAGCACTGGGACCCACTATTTAGAATAAGAACCTGTCAGGACCCACCGGAAGTGATGTCATGACTGGAAGTGTCACCATCAAGCAGGAAAATTTTTACCAATCCTAGGCTGCAATCCTAGCCATACTTACCCAAGAGAAATCCCCATTGACTGTCATTGTTAAAAGCATATACATTATAGCCTGTTAAAAGTACAGCTCTCCCCAAATGCAGGTAACATACCATGGTGGCATCAAGTCTGATATAATAAAAATAAAATATTGAAATGAATGGAGAGCCACCTGGAATTGGTTTGCAACTCACCTAGCGGGTCCCGACCCGTAGTTTGAGAAACACTGCTGAGTAGGCTGTGGTAAACCTCAGTTCTCTCATCAGATGGTGGCATGACATTCAAAAATAGCCAAAAATGCACCTTTGAACAGAGTTTGATGCATCTGAATATTATCATAAGAATCTCTCGTCTGACCATAAGAACATAAGAAGAGTCCTGCTGGATCTCTGCTGAAAAGAAAATATTTCTTTACTCAGCGTGTGGTTGGTCTGTGGAACTCTTTGCCACAGGATGTTTAAAAGGGGATTGGACAAGTTTCTGGAGGAAAAATCCATTACGGGGTACAAGTCATGATGTGCATGTGCAACCTCCTGATTCTAGAAATGGGCTATGTCGGAATGCCAGATGCAAGGGAGGGCACCAGGATGAGGTCTCTTGTTATCTGGTGTGCTCCCTGGGGCATTTGGTGGGCCGCTGTGAGATACAGGAAGCTGGACTAGATGGGCCTATGGCCTGATCCAGTGGGGCTGTTCTTATGTTCTTATGATCATGCCAAAGGCCCATCTAGTTCAGCTTCCTATCCAGTTGCAGTCAAACATTGTATGCATGTAGATGAGGTTCATCTAGTGAAGAGTTCTAAGCACACTGCAATGTGTATCCCCCTCATTTGTGCATAGGTATCTCCTTTGCTGAACTGGGCAAACTTCTGGAAGATACAGGAAGCTGGACTATTTTCCAGTGACCTGAATAGGCCTACTTTGGAGTAAGCCTTTTGAACAGTGTGGCTCAGATCTGCTTTAAAACTCATTGTTTGGAGAAAGGTGCATATGGAAAAAAAAAAGGCAGAATAGACTCTAATGCTGCTTTCTAAAGCAATAATGTACCGACTATGCACAGGGGACCCGCTTGGGATCCGATTAAGTAGTCCTGAAGCAGCAGGGATAATCGTATTGATTTGGAAGGAATGTCTGGTTAATTTTTCACAAGGCGTAGATTCCTCCAGAATCAATAACTTTCTGCTGGTATCTTTATTCTTCAGAATAAACTGTGTCTGTCTCAGAAACTTGATTCCTAAGCTCAATTACATTCATAAAACATTCACAGACATACCCGGCACAAAAGAAATGCAAGCTTACTCAGACAGCAGTGAGCATTTAACCCCAAGGTAGGACAAAGAGAATTATTCTCCCTTGATATATTGTTGTCCTTGGACAGATGGGATTTGTTTTCGTTCTGTCTTCCCTTTTATTTTTTTTCTGCGTGTGCTCTAATGTTCACTTGTTTTTGTTGGCAGCAGACAGCCACCTACTCAGAAGATTCTTTTGAAACTTTCTTTTCCATCCCACCCCATCCAATTCACTTTGTGCTCTTAGTACATGAAACAAAACTGAAATATTCTTACAGGGGATCCAAGAAGTGACTGAATGGGAGAATAGACACACTGGATCTGGTCCAATCATTAAAACATGCCAGCTCTGGAAGGGGAGCCCAGGATGAATGTGAAATCCATCAGTTCAGCCTGATCAAAGGACATTTAATGCTATTTGTTACTGGGTGTGCTCTTGGACATGTGTAACATGCTCACATGGGGAGAATCAAAACACACATGCAACAGGGACATGGAGACAGGGGAGGCTCCACCTCCTCTGCCCTGTCAGCTCAGCCTTGTCAACTATGGGCTTTCCTCTTTGATTGCACACATGTGCTCATGTGATTGAGTACATGTTCCACCCAGCAGATCTCCATGGAGATCAAGATGCCAGTGACATTCAGTGATGGCCAAGGCTGTGGAGGAGAGCTGGGGGCTACCCAGAAGCCCATCTCTTGCACAATCACAGCAGAGGCTGGGATGTCGCTGCCACAAACTGAATTCTCCTGAGTCTCTCCGAGAGACTACAGCTTATGACAGCAGCATCTCAGCTTCTGCTGTGATTGTGCAAGATGCTGGGCTTTGGGTACCCCCCAGCCCCTCTTGGGGCATGACATCACTCTGGAGCTCAGTGCGCTGCACCTCCCCAGCCTTGGACCTTGCTGTACATCATTGACATGCAATTGATTCATGGCACACCTCAGTGAAACTTGGTATTTGACAAGGATACAGTGTTATCTGAGATGCTTTCAAACGTGTTAAAATGGACTCATGGGGGAAATTTAACTAGTGTGCTGGGACCCTGTTAGAGGGAAAGTTAAAGGGGAAAAAATCAAAATAAAGCAGTTCAATTCAACTGTTACCCTGCACATGCTGGATCTCATCTGATCTTAGAAGCTAAGCAGGGTCAGGCCTGGTTAGTACTTGGATGGGAGGCCGCTTGGGAATACCGGGTACTGTAGATTTATACCATAGTCTTTTGAGACTGAAGGTTGCCAACCACCCAATTGTTCTTATGCCACAATCCTATTGTGCCTCTGCACTGGCAGAGTTTAGTTCTTTGCAGAACTAAATATGTATCTATTGCACCTGGATTTCTCAATGCCACTTCTGTGCCGTTTGCCAGACTGGTTACGGGTGGTGCCGTTTTGGGCCTGGAAGTGGCAATTCAACAATGAAACACATTAATTGGGGTGCGCTGTCCTGCTCTTCACATCTTGACGCAGAGGCTGAGCAGCCATCTGTTGAGAATAGTCCCTGCATTGAGCAGGGGAGTTGGTATAGATGGCCTACAAGATAAGCTCCTTGATTCCATGGCCACAGCTGATATTCGTGGAGAAGCAGATGATCAGTGTTATGGAACAGAACCTGACAGCAACTCTAGCTTGCTAACTGCCAAACCCTGATTGCATCTGCGACGCTGCTCACCTCCGCCATTGTTCTTCTGCCATTTTATGGCCATGGAATTACAGTTTTATTATTTGATTTTTCCAAAGCTTGTTTTGAGCTGTCTTGTGAGGCTTTTAGCTTGAAAGGTGGAACATAAATCTTTGCAACTATGGTATGGCGGAATGACAGAAAAGGTGGCAGGGATGTGTTGCTGTGAGGCAAGAGAAGATAAGATTTAGCAACAAAATCCCTTGGGAACAAGGGGGCCATCCCAATCATTCCTCTGTACTATAAACAATCATCCTCAATGCCAGTTCTTCTTTTTACATTAAATTGGATTCATTGTCAAGCACATCTCAAAACTGGTTTCAACGATGACCAACTATGTCTAATCTGGGGTCTCTTTTGGGATCGGTCTTTTACAGCTCAAGCCTACGCATGTCTACTCAGAAGTAATTGAATTCAATGGTGCTTTCACCCAGGGAATTGTGTATAGGATTGTACAGAGCAAAACTTTAAAATTACATGGGTTATTTCAGTCTAGGACAAATCTCACCTGGGATTCTGGTTCTAATTGTGAACTCATTGATTCTGTTTAGACTTGCTTAGGATATGCATGTTCGGGGGGGGGGGGGAAATGAACCTCTCATCTCCTGTGGGAGTACTTGCCTTACAAATGGATGCAACCCGTCTAGGGTATATTTCAGAAAGGCTCTGACCAGTGCCATAAACTGGAGAAATGAAAAGATATTCAATCTTTCATTGTCTCTGTGTGCCTTTTCTCAGCTGGGAAGGCAGCGGGCAATAAGAGACAGTCATCCATTACAAAAATGTAGAATGACAGATACTTAGAAAGGAAAAACCGTGTTGTCTGACTTCCCAGTCTGAGACTGAGACCTATTTGTTAAAAGCATTTTAACAAATTGCTGTGTAACTCTGGTTTATGTTCCATTAATTTTTTTTTTAAGGAAGAGGAAGGGGAAAGAGCTCCTTGGTGTTGTAGGAGATCAGTAGACCCTTTTAATGTCATTTTTGCACTGGTTAACATAAGAACATAAGAAGAGCCCCACTGGATCAGGTCACAGTCCTATCTAGTTCAGCTTCCTGCATCTCACAGTGGCCCACCAAATGCCCAAGGGAGCACACAAGACAACAAGAGACCTCATCCTGGTGCCCTCCCTTGCATCTGGCATTCTGACATAGCCCATTTCTAAAATCAGGAGGCATACACATACACATCATGGCTTGTACCCCATAATGGATTTTTCCTCCAGAAACTTGTCCAATCCCCTTTTAAAGGCATCTAGGCCAGATACCATCACCACATGCTGTGGCAAGGAGTTCCACAGACCAACCACACACTGAGTAAAGAAATATTTGATAAGGCTTACAATTAGGTTTTTTTTTTTTTTTCTGAAGGACAGTCCAGAGAGAAAGATGGATATTGTGTTGCAGCTGTTTTAATCCCCAAACATTTTAGCTCAGATAGCATAAAGTTTAGGAAACATTAGGAAATAAAAGGGACAGTACGATAAGTTTGACTGTTTGAGTTGGCACATGATCTCAAATATATGGTTAACTGTTCTTTTACCTTCTAGGGTTGTTTTCCCCCGTAATTTGTGCAGACTGTGTTTTTGCAAATTTGAACTGTGAGAGCAATTGCAAGAGGTTCATCACCTCTGAAATGATGACTTGCAAATAGTTCTGTATTATCTGAACTGTTTCCAAAAGGTGAGGACCTTTTTCAAGTGTTGAGATTTTAGAATTGTGAGATTCTCTAAGGTCTTTAAACACCTTGTTTTCCTGTTATCCATGCAGCTGGGATGCTTTTACTTCTCACTCTATCACCTACACTCATCTTTTTTTTGTCCGTTCCTCAGGACAAGGGTGAACGGTTCTCACTTATTTATCTGAAAAGTTCCTTTCACATCCCTCACTAATCTTCCTTTTCCGTAGGTTAAACACGTCCATGTTCCTCCAACCTTTCCACTTCCAGTATGAATTTCAAAACATCTGTCATCTTCATGGGTCTATTCTAAGTTTTGCTGGTGTATCTCTTGACAGCATCACTTTATATCTATCATATATGTGAAGTCCTAAGCAGAACATGACTTCCTCATATTACAATTGAATGACTGTCTGAGAGTAGGGAGGCTGAAGGGGGCATGAAACCTGTGTAAAATCTCCAGTTCCATGGTGAAAAGGAATTAGTGAGCACCAACACAATGGACAAGATTCAGTATGCTTGGTGAGGTCCAGCACATATGGAGACAGATAGGTTGCAACCACCATGGATTCCAGTGACGTATGGTAGCCTCCAGGTTATTGACATGCTTCCTGTTTTTACTGCCTGCCTTCCTCAGTTTCTGCCTAGACACATGTGGTGGGACACATATTAGACCTAACATGTACTGCTGAGCAAGTGGATGGTGACGAGTGTGGAGGAACTCCTTTGCCATGGACATATTACTTCCTGGTAGAGTTTAGGCTGGTTATAGCTCCTCATCTCTGCAGGGGGAAGAGATTTGTATGGTCTGCCCCTAGAGGCTTATGGATTCTGATGGATTCTTTATGGTTCTGGGAGATTTTCCTAGTGTTAGATCTGGAAACTCATCCAAAGCCCTGGTTGATCTCTGGAACAATGAGATGGCCATGGCCATGGATCAGATTGGTCCCATGCATCCTCTTGGTCCCTTGTTGTAGAGCCAATATGACATTCCAGCTTTCCAGGGAGTAGCAGGCAATTAAATGGCTTGGCAGAATATGAGCTGAGTCACCCGGTGTCTATCTGCTCAGCAATTGTATTAATGTTGGCCTCCACTGGAAAGTTGTTGCCCGCTTGAAAGCTTGTTGGTTGTTTTGCTGCCTACATCCAATGGGTCTGGGTTTGACTTCTTTTCCTGCCTTACTTGCTTACTGCCTGTGTGTAACAACGGTTGCAGTCCAGTTGTGTGCCTGCTATAGGGTTTGATGGAACAAATGCCCCAGGCGCTGTCCACAAGGACCCCGCGGAAGCCTGTCTGAGGCTCCTGATGGGGGCGGAAACTGTGCTTCTGGTTTGCCGGAAGCACAGTTTATAGTGCCAGGGAACCTCACAGAGGCTTTTCCGGCATGGGCTGCAGTCGTGCGAGGCTCTGTGAGCCTCTGGTGAGTGGGAGAAGGCAGATATCTGCGTGGGGTGGCAGCCGCGATAGCCCGTGGGGGGGTGTCATCATGAAGCTTTGCCCCGGGCGCGGGGCTGCGGGGGTCCACGGTTGTTGCAGTCCTCTCTTTGATCAAGAAAAGCTCTTAACTAAAGTCAGTTTTACTGTGTGTAGGATTGCTTTAATCCCTTAGCTCTGCTAACGTCATAAGGCAACAATCCTATATACTCACTTTCCTGTGGGAGTCACTTCTGAGTAGACATGCCTAGGAATGTGCTGTATGGCATTTCTGTGATCTGAGCAGCTAACCTTCCCTATAGGAAATTACATACTGGTGATATATTCGGATTTTTCTCCTGGTTAGGAGGCAGGAATCTTGTTACATGTGCTGCCCTGTCTTACTTCTCGCCAAAGTACTACACCCAGATTTTGTAACCACACTCCATCATGCTGATATGAGAGTCACCACCCTAATTAGCAGCACATGGGAATAGGATCAGAATTGCTAAAAGGAAAGGCTTGGAAAGGTATTATGCAGGCTGACCTGTCATCTTGAAATAGGTCCCTAGGAGAGTGGGGTAATCTACCCTACTGGGGTTATACATTGAGAAATGAATCGGATTTCCAGATTGGTTTCTTATTTGTCGAAAGGAAGACAATATAATGACTGCCACTAACCGAGTCGAGGTTTTGAAACAGTGCTATCAGCCTGCAATGCACAAAACACTTCAACTGGAGTTGTACTTAAGGAAGCGGAGATTAGATCCAGCTGTCGTTTTTCTATAAACATTGCAATTCTCACACAATTGCCTATTTGTCTTGAAACCGGTGCTTAAGATCACTTATCACAGGCCGTGTCTTATACAGAAGGGATGTATTTACTCATCAAGAGAAGGCAAGGCATGATAAGTCCAGCCCACGTTAGCTACATTGGTGTTCTGAGGACTGTACTCCTCAAATCTATGCTGTGATTCAGGTTTGAGGTCCTTGATTTAACATAAGAGCTGTGCTGAGCTAATCACACATGCATGAAATTGACAAGCGATTGGAATGGCTGTGTGTTCAATAGTTCAGAAAATATCTTGAAGGATAATTTGCTATATCTCTTCACCATATGACTTAAAAAGGCTCACTTTTGTTAAGCCCACCAATCCGTTCGCACAGAAATGACATGCAGGTACATTTTTGTGCCATAATGGTGCATTTCCATTGTCACTGTAGTAGGGTCTCCAAACCCCAGCCCAGGGGCCAGATGCAGTCCGCAGCCAGCCTGTATCCGGCTCGCAGCCAGCCTCTGATCCCATGAGAGCCTCTGGCCCAGTTGACCAAACACAACCGGAGTTGTGCTTGTGGGATGGGGGAATGGGGATCCATTTAAGTATGTGCTTTATTTCTTGGGCTGTGTTGGTGCTTGGAGAAATCCTGGGCATTTGAGCCCATTCATTTATTCATTCATCGAAGTTTTATCTCTAATGTATTTATTTAAATTTTATTATTTAATTTTTTCCCCCAGCCCTCGACTGGGGAAAGGGCATATTTGATGCGGCCCTTTGGTCAAAAAGTTTCGAGACCCCTGGTATAAAGCTAGGTGGTTAGAATCGAGACACCAATGCTGAATGCAGAAACGAGGGAGTAGCATCTAAAATGCTTTATATTCCTTGGATTTTGGCAGAAACGTGCTCTGCACGTGACCTGATTGCAAAGAATGGCTTTATTTTTACAACCAATTTCTCTTTATCAGGGATTCACTGTGAGAGTTGCAGAAGAAGATTGTTCTGTAAAGCAAGAAGATGAGAGTCAGAAACCCATCCATTGCTTTCAGAGAGCCAACCGTACTCTGTCTTCCTGAAATGTACCAATTCGGTATTGTATCTTTCCCGAGATTGTGAATTCGCATAGACCCCTTTCCCAATAGCAGCTCAAGCGTTTGAGATTTATGTGGGATTGTGTCATGCAAGGGATGTTCATGCATTTAGCTCAGAGGAGCCATTTGGAACTCACCTGCAAGCAACAATTGCCCCAGGCAATTCAGAATGTCATAGCAATGACTCCACAGAGTGCAACCACCATTTACTGAGCAGCGGGAGGTGATGAGAACATTGGATCACTATGCCAAAAGTCTGAGCCTTGCTCAGTATGTCCACGAATCTGGTACATCGTTTAAGCTGACTTGCTTTGACTCGATGCCTTGTTGACTTGTTCCCCTTGCCAGTGTTGTCTTTTGTTTTGCCTTTCCAGCAAGTACCACTTGAGTTTTAATTTTCATGTCATTATTTTACTCTTTGCCTTTCATTTGTCTCCATCTGGGAGTTATTCAATACGCGACTGGTGCATCAATGCATCCGCTCTCAGAAGAACTGGGCCTGTGTAGATGATCACTCCAAAGCATCTAACACCACCTTTCATCCGTCAAGTCTTGAATTAGGCCACTCTTTGTAGCACAGACGGTATTGATATTAAATGGACTTCATATACAAGGGGAATATGGCAATTGTCTACAGCACAAAGCCTCCGGGGAAGGACGTGATGCTTACTAGCTTCCCATTGATTTTCTAAATAGAATCATAATCAAGAACTAATTCCAAGCCAAGTTCAATTTAACTGAGATTGAATAAAGCATCCTATCAAATTGGCTACCCTGCATCAAACAGAGATAACATTCAAAGGACTATGATTTCTGCAGAGCAATTTCAAGTTCACTGTGGTAACCCTAGTAGCAGATGGATAAGATTTACTGATACCCTTCTCAGTTTGTGTCTGGACCAACACTTTAAAATAAGCTTCTTTGTAGTCATAATAGGAAAACCCTTAATTTTATTTACCTCTGCTTAGCCTTTGTACAAGATGCCTCTTAGCATGTCTCATGTCTTCGTGGGGGAGGCTTTCATTTCTCCATCATGCTCGCATTTGGTGGAAAAGGACCAGTATAGATAAAAGATTAGGGCAGTGGAGGACTTACCCCTCCCCACTCCTGGGGCAAAGATCCGTGAAGCCACCCTTGCAAGATGCCGTGCTCCCCCATGTGCGAAGCCTCCCCTTACCTTCTGAGCACAACAGAGCTTCACGTGACATTAGGACCGGGAAAGATTTCCCCGTAGTCTTAAACTGTACTTTCGGAAAACCAAAAGTACAGTTTCCGACCATGTCAGGAGTCTCAGTGAGGCTTCCTGCATAGTCCTAGAGTTGCACAAGATCAGCACCTGGGGCATTTACCCCATTTGCCCAGTGCTATGTCTGCTGCTGGATTAGGGCAGCATTAGGTTGTGAAGCACAGCACAAAGATTTTCATTGTGTCTTACCACCACAACAGTCCATGTCATCCAGCCTCCCTTCAGCTTATCATGGCAAGCAGTCAAAATGAAAACAGTTGTGCCTCAGAACCCTCCACAGAGGCCTTTCCTTGGCCATTTGATGCTATGGACAAAAGCAGAACACCATGATTGTAAAAACAAGGTGTTTCCTAGCTTGGAAGCTTTGATGGCTCATCCAATGAAACAACAGTGATTGAATGGTGAACATAAAGGGTGTTTTGATGTGTTTCTGTTTGTACTGGAAGGATAGTGTGCTGAATGAAAAATTGATTAGGTGGTTTGGGGGTAGTGTTTAAGTCAAAAGCAATGAGATGGGGGAAAGTGTCCCATAGTCCTACAGATGGAATTTCTCTCCATCATCCCATGAGATACCACACAATCCATTCTGCTTTAACATTTTTACCATCAAGCCATTGTGGAGGCTCAACATCCCAAAATCTCACTGTCAGCAAAGATCAGAGCTGACATAAAATACAGCATTTGGTTATGGTAACAAAATGCTATAATGACTCAGACCTACTTGATCTCTGCACAAGAATGTCAAAGCGGAAACCCACAATTTCTCCCGCAATTGAATTACAAAAGACATGTTAAGCATTACATCCCCCTCCCTGGTGGAATTTACCTCTACAGCACAAAGAGGGTACATTTCCTGGTTTGTGGGGAGCAGCACTTTTTAAAATTTATTTGTGCTAATTAATGCTAGACACTTGTTGGCTTTGTTATCCATTTCTCATGGCTTTTCCTGAATGGGTTAATTCAGTAATATAATTGACATCTCTACTAAGGTTCTGTTTTTTGGTACTGAAAGCCAATCCATGGATGTGGTAGAATCATACGATGCAATTTTTCCTGGGTAATGATGGGGAATCTTATATTTGAATACCTTGTTAAAACGGAACCAATAAAAAACAAACATCTCCCCATATATAGAAATCAGCATGCATATGAAATATTGGCATATTTTCAGATAGCAGACTGACAATGTCCTGAATTGTTATTTCTTTATACAATGTCAAGATTCTTCTCTTGTACACTAATCAATACTTAAAGCATTTGCTAGTAACAAGCCGTGCAAATAAGTCTGTCGAATAGATTTTTAACCCACAAATTTGTCAAACAGAATAGCAAGTGATGGCTGAATCTATGTTGGTGGTCCTAGAATTTCTTTCCAGAAGCCCTTCCAAACTGGGTAGGGAGGGGGCATAACTGAGAGTGGAGAGGCTGCAGGAGGGGGTGGATCCAGCAATGATAGTGCACACTGGATCCTATCTCCTCTGGCAGCACCCCCTTCCTTGTCTTGGGCTTGCACTAGTACGATTCTGAGGAGACCCATTACAGATTGGAAGGCTTACACAGGGGTAAGGGATCAAATTCCCTTTTCCCTGCTGAAGTCTCCTGATCTACCCACCTCCCCGGATACAGGATACCCATTCTTGGTGTGGGTCCCTCTGTGTCCACTACATGGGAAGATGTAGGTCATCTTTGCCTCTTTCCACTACTTACCAGATGAAACCATCTCTAGACCTCTGCCCAAGAAGTAAGTAAACATTACCTCACAGGTCCTGGAATGTCCATCCTCCCCTCTCAGGGCTGGCCTGTTCATGAGGCCTACCAGAGATCAGATTCACCCCTCGGCCATGTCCCCTCAGAAGACATTGACAGAGGCCTCCACAGAGCCCAGTGAGACCTTCTCAATTCTTAGGGAGCAGACTCGGCGTCACCACCCATAGCAGGCAGCCAGGATGGAGGTAAGTTGCAGGCTAGGGGGGGGTGAACGGGGACTGTTGGTAACTTGAGGCTGTGTTGGCCAGAAAAATGGCACACAGAAACATCGTAAAGACCAGATATCCAAACACTGTCTCAATATATCCCAGTAACAACAGTTTGCAACTGAACTTGTTCTACTACCCTGTAATGCTGTGGAGCAGTCTTGAGGGAGAAACATTTTAAAAAAACAAACACTACTTAATTTAAAGATCGAAAAAAGTGTTTGTGTGAACAAATTAAGAGAAGATTGACGGAGCAGGAAGTAACAGAGAGAGAGAGAGAGAGAGAGAGAGAGAGAGAGAGAGAGAGAGAGATTTTTAAATAGACCAAGCCCCATGGGGCAAATTAGTGTGACTATATCTCTCAGTGAGTTTAGGGGGAAAAAAATAGATCTGTCAGAAACACATAATATTATGAATTAGTGCATCCATTGATATTTTGTTGTTTCACTGAAATCAATATTAATGTCAAGAGTACATCAATCTGCTGCTTGCATGCAAGTGTATTTTCTATGTATTAACAGCTTCCACAGAAGACCTTTTTTCTTTTATGCTCTCCATGGTACAAAGTGTTGCACTTCCGTTTCATTCTCACGAAGCCGATGCAACTTCCAGTATTCTTGCAAACCATCCTGCTTTCCTTTTCATCCAGCCCAGATGATACAGAGCTCAGAAACATTCTACACTATCAGTACACATGTGTGCATTGGTAACTTCAAGAGGGAAATATGCAAAGGGACTGAAAGAACTAGCAACTGCAGCAGACTCTGAGTGCTTCTGTTCTATAGATTAATTTTAGTCATAGCCACTATAAATCAGAATGTAGGGACTGAAGTGCAGAACCAAGTTTGCTGCAGAAGAACAAAACAGGGAGAACCTTCCCATCCATAGCTCTGCAGACACTTCTCACAGCCCCATCCTATCCCCCACCACTAACGCTGATGCAGCCATGCCAAGAAGGCGTGCACAGTGGTGGCGTAGCTAGAGGGGGTGCAAAGACTAAGATTGGCAGGGAGCCTCACCACAGCATACAAGGGGCCCCCTACCCGCCCCCTTCGGAGACATTCCGGCCAGGAGGAGCAGAACGGAGACAAATGCCTCCATTTTGCTCCCTCACCTGGAATAGCTCCGAAGGGGAGGGGGAGAGGCCTCTTGCACACTGCGGTGAGGCTCCCTGCAAAACTTTGTGCTTTGCACCCCTTCTAGCTATGCCACTGGTGCACTGCATCCTATGGTGGGGGCGGCAACCTGAAGGCAAACTGCTAAGTAAAAACATTTTTACGTACCTCCACGTAAGCCCTTGGGCTGCCTAAGGGGCTCCTTGGAGATATGCCACCTATTTTGGTGTCAATTAATGAACAAATATTGACTGCAACATATTTGCATGTCGAATGCTGGTACTGAATAGAAAACATTTGCTCAAGTTTTCATGGACTCCTTGCACAGCCAGCAAACAGAGAATATTTTCCATCCATGTTCCCAGAGGTGGGGGCAAGTGAATTCATTTCCGTTCTTTCATCCAGTATATAAATGACTGATAGTTTTACAAAGTTAAAGTAAGGCAATTTTATCCTAGGGGGCCTTTGGGAGAATATCATTAATTGACTTGCTTTGCTTTTGCCTGTTTGTGCTCCTTGGTGTTTTATACGTTTTCCTGAACTATGTTTTTGCTTTATTTGCTGATTTTTGAATCTGCATTGCTTTCGAGATGATGGATTATATGCAAAGAAAGAAATACCAGAGAATGGAATCTTCTTTCAGGAGAAGGGAAATCTTTGGATATTATCCTGGGATATTTATTATTTTAAGCTGCTTTGAGGGGCCCTTTGAAGGTGAAAAGGTTGGATAAATGAGATTAAAATCAATATATTTTATGAAAGACTTACAGCCCAATCCTATCCAATTTTCCAGTGCCAGTGCAGCCATGCCAATGGGGTGTGCAATGCATCTTGTGGTGGGGAGGCAGTCACAGAGGCCTCCTCAAGGTATGGGATCATTTGTTCCCTTACTTCGGGGCTGCATTACGGCTGCACCGGTGCTGAAAAGTTGGATAGGATTGGGCCCATCAGAGGTCCCACCCCTGAACCTTCCATACTGATGTCCATGGCACTGCCTAATGCATTGTTGGGAGACCCAGTGGTAAGTCTTAGCCACAAGATCTCAGCCACCTGGTACCATCACTGGCTAGGCAGAAAGCCCTGACTTCATATCCTGGCCCTACCTTGTGAATCTGGGCAAGTGACTCAGCTTCCATTTTCCATCTTTACAGTGGTACTGATGGCTAACTTGACTTTGATGGACAAGAGTTCTTCATTTCCTCTTGGGGTTGCTGGCATTGATAAAGTATCATGGGGAAAGCAGCGGGGAAAAGCCAGTTGCTTTCCTTGAGTTATTGGATTATAACCACAAGAGAAGAAGCTCAAAATGAATTGCTCAATGAAAATTGATTTCTCAGATTGGCACGTTTCTTAGGTGCCCATGGTGGGGATCTGAATTCCAGCCATTGTGTAAAAATAATGATGTATCATAAGAATTCATTAATACAGTGCATTATGTGTTTGAGGTCTCTCACTCATAAATGGAAGCACCCCAGTTTAGAAACAAGAAATTCACATAACTACTCGGAACTCATTCATTGGCATCCTTCAGTCTCGGGAGACTATGGTATCGCACTCTGAAAAGTGGTTCTGGAACAGCGTCTAATGTGGCTGAAGAGGCCAATTCGGGAGTGATAATCCCGCACTGGGAGTAAATGTAGTCTGTCCCTGGTGTGTCTCCCTGGCTACGGGCCTTTCTTCTTTGCCTCTTTGCCTCAGACTGTTGGCCAAGTGTCTCTTCAAACTGGGAAAGGCCATGCTGCACAGCCTGCCTCCAAGCGGGCCGCTCAGAGGCCAGGGTTTCCCACCTGTTGAGGTCCACTCCTAAGGCCTTCAGATCCCTCTTGCAGATGTCCTTGTTTCGCAGCTGTGGTCTACCTGTAGGGCGCTTTCCTTGCATGTGTTCTCCATAGAGGAGATCTTTTGGGATCCGGCCCATTCTCACCACATGACCAAGCCAACGCAGGCATCTCTGTTTCAGCAGTGTATACACACTGGGGATTCCAGCTCGTTCCAGGACTGTGTTGTTTGGAACTTTGTCCTGCCAGGTGATACCAAGGTTGTGTCGGAGGCAGTGCATGTGGAAAGTGTTGTTTCCTCTCCTGTTGTGAGCAAAGAGCCCATGACTCACTGCAGTACAGAAGTGTACTCAAGATGCAAGCTCTGTAGACCTGGATCTTGGTATGTTCTTGGAACTACTAGGAACTGTATATATGAAGGTATCTTAAACTGAATCAGACCACTGATCTCTCTTGCCCAGTACTGTCTTGTCAGACCTGAAGCCTTCTCCATAAAATCTTTCAACTGGAGATGCCAAAGACTTTTTACATTTAAAAAATGTGGTCTCCTGAGATATCACCCATTCCCATTGGATAAACCTTGCTACTGCATGTCATTGTATTTCTTAAGGGCCCTTTCAACTTTCTTTCCCATGTCACCAGCAAATCACTCTAGATATATATTTCCATCGGCATTTTTTTTAAACCTTCTTCTGGCTCCAGGTGCTCATTCACCATCTGGAACTGCTTCTGCTATCTCATCCATTATGCAAATGAGATGTAGTATTAGTTATGTGTCATCTTCTGGTACTAATAAACTAATGTGAATGTTACAACTTGAGCCTTGAAAAATAATTTCTTTCCTTCTATTCCCCAGCTAGGACTTACACCCCATTACTCCGAACGCCTCTGGGGCATTGGGAATGGTCACTGGATCTATCTCAAGATCGTTTGATGATGCTTTTTGAGAACGTTGTTCTGCTAAATTAAACTGCTTCATGCTATTGCATATTCTATTTGTGTTGTCCAGATGTTTTTATTTATGCTGGGACAAAGGACAGTTGTTCATGATGGATGCACAATTGAATCTCTGAACTTTTTGATTTAAAAGCAGCACTGGGAAGGCAGGCTGGGTCAGAGCAGTGTCACTGAGGATCGCCATGTGAAGTGTCTTGCACGATCCCCCCTCCCAGTTAATTCATTCTCCCCAAGCTGCTCCACTTGCGGAAAGAATGGATGGATCCTCTTTTGAGTGAAAAGAAATACTCCTAGAAATCTAGTCTTTGATCTCCCTTGTAACAGGTGGTTTGGTCCAAAGTCTTTCACACCAAATACAGGGCTCCATTGGGCCTTGGACAGCTCCAAATGGTAGCCTGCTATTTGTATAACTGAAGCCTTCTGTCTGAGAGCAGAGCAAGCAGAGAAGGGGACAAAGCTTTAAGGGGTTGCATGCCCGTAAAGTGTTCAGTTAGTGGTTTGTAGATGCTTCAAGCAAGGGATCATGGGACAGCACTGAGTAGCTGATGCATGGAGGCTGACACTGCTTACTTGATCTGCATATCTGAGGTCAGGATCCTGGCTTGATCTGTTCCTTTTCTCAGAGCCATCTGTTCACTTGGAATATTTATAATTCCTACCTCATGCTGCCTGCTTGAAATCCATATCTGAATTGCGATTCAAGACTGAAAACATGACCAGATAATGGTTCTTAGCTATTTGATTGCATATCAGATGGAAATACGCATTATTTATTCATTATTTTATATCAAATGCATTTGCTCCCTATGGGTGCAATCCTGTCCTTCATTGGGGCCAATGCAAGTCCCTTGCACCAGCCTGAAAGTGTTGCAAAAGTACCGTAAGACACTTTTGTGCCACTTTCTGGGAAGATAGGCCCACACCAGTGCGGGCCGCAGAGGAAGGGTGAGTTGCATCGGCCGAGCTTGGCTGATGCAGGGGTCTGGGGGAGTGTTTCAGGGCAGGGGGAGGGCGGGCGGCTGGCATTCCTGGGTGTGGGTGGGTGGGGAGCAGGAGGCAGGGCTAGAATCTGACAGTTATGCCAGATCCTGACCCTGATTCTGGGCAGCATGGTGCAGCTCTGGGCTGCTTGGATCTGCACCACTTCATTAAGTGATGCAGATCCAAGTAGATCCATTAAGGACACTGCAGCGTGACGCAGGATAAGGGGAAAGGCTTCCCCTTGCCTTGGGCTGCGCAACTTTTGGCCCCAGACTTATACTGGATGCAGTGCAGGCCCACTGGCCTGCCTGTTTCCAGCGCAAGTTAGGATTGTACCCTATATTGTATATTATATTACACCCATTAAGACATATCCAGATTCTAACACCTTTACACTCACACATTCTTTTTACTCTGTATTTTCACATGGATTTCTTATGCGTTGAATAAAATCATTTTAAAAAAATTAGATTCATTTTACACCATTGGATTTCAGACCATTATGTGGAGCATCATTTAGCAAAAGGTGAAAAAAAAATCCAGTAGCTACTGCACTTGGTTTCAGTTTAAATCAATTTGAAGAAATTGGTTGACTGACTCATTGCAGTCCAGGCAAGAAATGAGTACTGCTGGCAGCTAGCTTGATGAATCAAAGAGGTGTCGTTCAAACTCTTCTGAACAGAACTCGTCCTTCTGAAGAATCAGGTTAACAGCTTGGGAGTGGTTTTAGATCTGGCCAAGCAGCATCAGGGATACAAAGTGCATTGCACCAGTTAAGGCTGTGATTCCTCCAGGGCAGGGATGCTCGGGCCACTGTTATCCATGCCAATATGTTGTGTGTGGGGCTGCTTTGAAATCTTCTTAAAAATAAAGATTATTAAAAATACTGCTGATAGGTTACTGACCAGGACTAGCCATAGGGAACATATCTCACCAGTGCTCTAATCATGACAATGGCTGCCAGTCCAAGGCTGAGCAGTGTTCAGGGACCTTGGCATCTGAAAGACGTCATGTTAAGATTTTCTTGAACGTCATCTTTATGTTCTCATCCTACAGAGGTTCGGAAGGTGGGGACTGGAGTAAGAAGGTTTGTTTTGAGTTCATGGAATTAATGGAATGCTATCTTCAGGGAAGCTCACCTGATTGCTCACCCTTAACATAAGAAGAGCCCCGCTGGGTCAGACCAAAGGCCCATCTAGTCAAGCTTCCTGTATCTCACAGTGGCCCACCAAATGTCCCAGGGAGCACACAAGACAACAAGACACAACCTGTGTCCTGGTGCCCTCCCCTGCATCTGGCAATCAGAGGCAGCCTGCCTCTAAAACCAAGAGCTTGCACATACCTACTATGACTTGTAACCCGTAATGAACTTTTCCTCCAGAAATTTGTCCAATCCCCTCTGAAAGGCATCCAGGGAAGATGCCATCACTACTTCCTGTGGCAAAGAGTTCCACAAACCAATTATGCTCTGGGTAAACAAGCCTTACGGCTTGTTGGCCCGAAGCAAAGATGTTTTTACTACCCAAGCTGTACAATTATTCAAACTTGGTTTGAACCTCTACTGGCATTTGTTCTGTTTCCATTCATTTTCACTTTTATCTTGTGATCTGTTATTCTGTCTTGGCTTATTGTAAGCCACCTGAACAATGGAAGGAATGGAAATAAATTGTTCTAATTTAAAAACAAGATACAAAGAACAAAGAACTCACAGCGTCTTCCTTTAACTTCCTGCAGGCACTTAAATGTCAGAACTATGTATATTAACAAATCCACAAAGCCCACAGAGGATTTTCTCTGTTGTTGTGTTAAGAAGCATAACTGTTGAAAACAAAGCATTTTTCTAGAGACCACATCATCTCGGATTCTTCCCTTATTCACTCATGTGTATGACTCTGCCTGTTATATTTCTTATATTTGGTGTGAACTTAGAGAGGATGTTTGAAATTGGTAGAGTGTCAGTCGTCTGGGTCCAGGAATCAATTATGCAGCAACATCTCAGGCAAAGCTGTGTTTGTTGCATTTCAGAAGGAGTCCAAATGCTATGATCTATAATGTGACTGCCAAGAAATGTCCTTCTGTGGGCCAAGTTTTGTATTGTGCAAAGAATCTTAAGGATCTTTATTATTTTTGTTGTTGCTGTTGCCTCTTGCCCATTTGAAAGTGTGTAGAATGAGGAGGAGAAGGTCATCCTTGGAAGAACAAAAACAACCAAGGGTCTGGTGTCTGGAGGGAAGCAGAGGGTTGAAAAGATAGTGAAGCTTGGTGGGCACAATTCATATTTTATCATCATAGTGTGGAGAGCTTAACTTTAATCATAAGGGCTAATTGATTGGACATTATTCATGTAGAGTAGAATCCAGCCCAAGGCTTATTCTTCCATTCATAAAGTGCCCTGGTCACCACATCTGCATAATGAGGTCCCATGCCACTGGGGCAACATTTGATCCCAGTAGGGCAGGCTAAAAATGCAGTGACGTCCCACCATAGCATCTGCAATCTCCAATAATTACTTGATGAGCTGACTTTCTCTATCCATTTGTAATTACTGGAGATTGAAGATCTGAAGAACTGATTTGCTGGAAGTGGTAGGGCACGCTTTCCAGGGCTGCAAAGAGCAGAAAGGCAGTCACTTTTTTTGAAGGCCTGAAAGCAAATTCATTTCTAATTTGTTGAAAATTCATCCCACATTTCTGCATTGAGCTTTACATTGGTCTACAGCAGGAATGCCTAAACCCCGGCTCGGGAGCCAGTTGCGGCCCTTCGGAACTCACAATCCGGCCCACAGGGTGCCCCCAGTCTCCAGTGAGCCTCTGGCCCTTTGGAGGCTTGCTGGAGCCCATGCTGGCCCTATGCAACTGCTCTCAGTGTGAAGGCAACTGTTTGACCTCTTGTGTGAGCTGTGGGATGAGGCATCCCTCTACTGCTTGCTGTTTCACGTCTGTGATGCTGCAGCGGCAGCAAAGGAAAGGCCAGCCTTGCTTTGTACAAGGGCTTTTATAGACCTTGAGCTATTGCAAGATCTTCATTCATTCATATAAGTTCCATCTCTAATATATTCATTTATGTAAATTTATTCAAATTTGAAATGTAAATTAATTCAGCTCCTGGCACAGTGTCAGAGAGATGATGTGGCCCTCCTGCCAAAATCTTTGGACACTCCTGGTCTACAGCAATCGAACCTGTAACATAACATCCAAATATAAAAAGGAGAAGATATAGTCTTAAAAGTAACACAATCCAAAATGTAGCTCTGGAGAAGAAGGGTAAGAGTTGTCATTGATTAAATACCCAGAGAATAAAACAGTCTTAAGTTTATCAAATGGCACAATTCCATTGTGCCTCTGCGCTGGTGGAGCGAGGTCTCCACTGGTACAGACTGTGGAAAATGTGCCATAAAATAGGGATGGGAAGTTGAGTTACGTGACTCAAGTTTGAGTCACAAAACCTCCTGTTTTTTGCTGACTCGTTTACACTCAAGTTACCCATGTCAATGACTCAGGCAATGACTCAAGTCTGAGGCCACTGACTTAGCACTTGGACCCCAAGCATGCAGTCGCAAAAGTGCCATAAGGCACATTTGCAGGGCTTACCACCGGGCTCCCGCCGGAGCTGGGCTGCTGCATGGCAGGCACCCGGTCTCTGCGGCTTGGCAGTCTCCCGAACCGCCAGGCTGCAGAACGGGAGGTGGGGGTGTAGCCGGGGGCATGAGAGAGGCGTTCTGGGGTGGGGGAAACGTGGCCGGGGGCGTGGGGGAGGTGTGTAGGGGGTGCCAAAATGTTACCGCTAAAGTGAGTAGCCCCATTGTGGGGCTGCTTCCCTTACTCGCGGGAAGGGGACAAATGTCCCCTTCTCCCGAGGAGCCACCCGCAGTAGCGGGGAAGGCGCAGGATCCAGCAGGAGTCTGCCATGGAGCCGCCGAACCTGGGCACTGCAGGCAGCTCAGGATTGGGCTGTCAGTCTGTCTGTGTCAGGGTATGTTTGCTTACTTTTTTCCACTGTGTGAAAGACCTTATGGGACCATCATTCAGACCAAGCGAGCAGTGGGGAAGTTTCAACCAGTAGGCAGGGAAGGGTTAATGTTTTGCTTTTGCATTAAACAGGAGGGGGAGGTGGTAGTGGGTTCTCTTTTTCATCTCTGAAGGAACCAATGGTCATTGGACAAAGGATGGGCGGTCTGATTTTTTTCTTTGGATGAGAGAAGGCAGAAGGAGGAGCTGAAGGGAGTTTTTGCCTTAGAACTGGCTAGAGAAGGGGGAGGAAATCACACTTTCCAACTGCATGGCTCTGTTGTTACTTGGGAGGAGAAATCCTCATTGAATGGCCAGCTACAGTGGGACTACTTCTGAGTACAGCTGCAAAGGATTGGGTCATCCTGGTAAGCCTAGGCGACTAAGATGATTACTGGACTGGGGCACCTTCCTTATGAGGAAAGGCTATGGTGTTTGGGCCTCTTCAGTCTAGAAAAGAGGTGCCTGAGTGGGGACATGATTGGGACAGACAAAATTATGCACGGGAAGAATAAAGTGGATAGAGAAATGCTCTTTACACTCTCACATAACACCAGAACCAGAGGACATCCACTAAAATTGAGTGTTGGGAGAGTTAGGGCAGACAAAAGAAAATATTTCTTTACTCAGCGTGTGGTTGGCCTGTGGAACTCCTTGCCATGGGATGTGGGGATGGCATCTGGCCTGGATGCCTTTAAAAGGGACTGGAGAAGTTTCTGGAGGAAAAATCTATTACGGGTTACAAGCCATGATGCGTATGTGCAACCTCCTGATTTTAGACATTGGCTATGCCAGATGCAAGGGAGGGCACCAAGATGAGGTCTCTTGTTATCTGGTGTGCTCCCTGGGGCATTTGGTGGGCCGCTGTGAGATACAGGAAGCTGGACTAGACGGGCCTATGGCCTGATCCAGTGGGGCTGTTCTTATGGGGAGCACATGAGACAGGAGACCGCATCCTCGTGCCCTCCCCTACATCTGGCATTCTGAGGTAGCCTACTTCTAAAATCAGGAGGTTGGACATACCCATCATGGCTTGTAACCTGTGATGGACTTTTTCTCCAGAAATTTGTCCAATCCCCTTTTAAAGGCATCTAGGCCAGATGCCGTCACCACATCCTCTGGCAAGGAGTTCCACAGACAAGTCACAAGCTTAGTAAAGAAATATTTTCTTTTGTGCGTTCTAACTCTCCTGACACTCAGTTTTAGTACATGGCCCCAGTATAAGTGGGCCTCACACCCTTTGAAGAACAATGTGCCTTCTTTCTAATTTCACCGTAGGTATCATTTCTCAAGAAGCTCAGAAGTATGTTCCTAACAGACACCTTTGGATCTCTCTGGGTGTCACTGTTCTTTGTTAAAAAAAGCAGAACTGATCCTGACAGTTCAGAAACCTTGCCTGAATATGAATATTGTTGTCGTAAACAAACAGGAAAGGGCTCCTTGAGAAAAATAATCTCCTTTATGGTGAAGGGTAACATATATAAAAATATGCAGTGTTACAAAGGCTTTCAAGGTTGTGTGCATGATGCATCATACACTGAGAGTTTGCTTATGTCCCAGTGAATACGCTACAGTACAAAGACAGCATTAATTTTCCCATCTGGCAGTAAATTCTTCCCTTCACCAGCATCCACAGCAGTGGGAAAAACAGACATGGAAGGATGCGGCTCCTCTCCCTATGTCAGTAGTTTTGAAATATACGGAGGGTTTTATTTTCCTCTTTCTCCTCTGAGCAGAGGAAAAAAAATGTACCAAGAGCAGAGCATCATGGACAAATCACAGGTTGCAAGTGGCTTCATGCAACAGTCACAGGTTTTGTCAAAATAAAGCTCACTTTGTGCGTCAGAGGGTGGACAAGCATACACCTGGGAAACCCCAGCGGTACATGTGTCGGCTTCACACAGCAAGTGAAAGCACTGGATTTCTTGGGAAGTGGTACGTTTTCCACACACAAAGAGAGTCTGGTCCAACAAGAAGCTGATGGAATATACCAAGATCCAGGTCTACAAAGCCTGCGTCCTGAGTACACTTCTGTACTGCAGCAAGTCATGGACTATTCGCTCACAACAGGAGAGGAAACTGAACGCTTTCCACATGTGCTGCCTCCGATGCATCCTCGGCATCACCTGGCAGGACAAAGTTCCAAACAACACAGTCCTGGAACGTGCTGGAATCCCTAGCAAGTAGGCACTGCTGAAACAGAGACGCCTGCGTTGGCTCGGTCATGTCGTGAGAATGGATGATGGCCAGATCCCAAAGGATCTTCTCTGTGGAGAACTCGTGCAAGGAAAGCGCCCTACAGGTAGACCACAGCTGCGATACAAGGACATCTGCAAGAGGGATCTGAAGGCCTTAGGAGTGGACCTCAACACGTGGGAAACCCTGGCCTCTGAGCAGCCCGCTGGGAGGCAGGATTTCCCAGTTTGAAGAGACACTTGGCCAACAGTCTGAGGCAAAGAAGCAAAGAAGGAAGGCCCATAGCCAGGGAGACAGACCAGGGACGGAGTGCACTTGCTCCTGGTGTGGAAGGGATTGTCACTCCCGAATTGGCCTTTTCAGCCACACTAGACGCTGTTCCAGAACCACCATTCAGAGTGCGATACCATAGTCTTTTGAGACTGAAGGTTGCCAACATATACATATATATGGTACTCTGAGCCAGGTGGAAATTGCTGCTGGAAAAAAAAAGGAAAGAAAAATGCATCTGACTGCACCGCAAACAGCCCTAAACAGATGATGATTAGTGCCATAAAAAAGCAGACAGGGGATTACAAGCTGCTGACTTTGTGGCATTGAACATACAGAACTCAGCACCACAACCCCAGCAGCAATCTGAAGTAATCTTCACCAGACCACCACCTGCTCCTCCTCTCTTGCCAGCTCCACCCCTTAATAACTACAGATTTGGAGGACCTCTGGAAATGCCGTTGTCATTTGATCATGAGGTTGAAACAGAATTCTGCTCTTTGAAAATTGTTTTCTCGAAGATGGGCAGGAAGTGATCTGCCGAGGTTTCATTGGCACTTGTCACAGTGACTCAAGGCATCTTCATTCTTTTGTACAGGCCATTTATTCCCTCATAACCTAGGAGTGCTTGCGGTACCCAGAGAAGGTTGAGGTCTGAACATCTGTAGCTACCCCTGAAGCCAGAAACACAGTTTGTGTTGCAGCTTAATCAACAGTGCCGGTCTAACCTAAACAAGGCCACCATTTCCCCATTCCAATGCTGAGAACAATTAATTGTCTCCACAGTGGAAAACCTGCCTGCCTCCCCCATTGTGGGTCAGCGGCCTCATGTATTCCAGCTTGGCAGCTGCGAGGGCTTGAAAAGATCATAGCTTCTTTTAAAATCAACGGTGATTGTTGTTGAAATTCTTGTTCTTTTTCCACAATGGAAGTTACAAGCGTCTACCAGCTGATTCATCAAAAGTATTTTTGCACGGAATTCTGTGGTCTGCTGTGACCCCATCTGTTTTTTATTTTCATTCTCTTAAAAATGAAAAAAGCTACATAAACTAAAGCCTCGTTCTCGCTGAGGTAGTAAATCTTTGTCTGAGCTATACCTCTGCAGGCTGCAGGTGGGGAGCTTGGCATCACTGAAAGCATGCAAATAGATCAAGACAAACTCAATGCTAGGGAGAAGTCATGTCAGTTTCGGGGGGGGGAGCCCTGTGACAGCACTCACTGCTGGCAACAGCTGACAGTGTCTCTTTCTGCCCTCCCATCAGCAAATGGAGATGATCTGCACTGGCTGACATGGCAGGGATCAGATCAGATGAGTAGACTTTCTGATGGCCTTTAGGCCTTGGCTGGTGCTAAACCTGACCAACCCCTGGGGGGAGAAAGTCCTTACTGCCATCTCTCTCTCTCTCTCTCTCTCTCTCTCTCTCTCTCTCTCTCTCTCTCTCTGTGTGTGTGTGTGCGCGCGCACATGTAAATCCAAAGTTGTATAGTGAAGGCATTGGCTTATCAATTGAGAATTAACAGCACAATCCTATATAACTTTTTAGCACTGGTGCAGCTATGCCAATAGTGTGCATACAATCACGGAGGCCTCCTCAGGATAAAAGAGTGCTTGTTCCCTTACCTTGGGGCTGCACTGCAGTTGCATCAGTGCTGGAAAGCAGGTTAGGATAGGGCTGTGAATCAAAGGGCGAAATCCTAACCTCTTTCCAGCACTGACAGAAGGGCAATGCAGCTCTGAGGTAAGGGAACAAACATTCCCCTACTTTAAGGAGGCCTCCGTGAGTGACACCCAACTGCAGGATGAAGCACACGTCCCATTGGCACCACTATGCCAGTGCTGGAAAGCACTGACATAAGGGGTTAGGATTGCGCCCAAAATTGTGTAACTTAGGGTCCAATCCTATCCAACTTTCCAGCACTGATGAAGCCATGCCAATGGGGCATTCACTCCATCATGTAGTGGGGGGACAGTCATGGAGGCCTCCTCAAGGTAAAGGAACATTTGTTTGCTTATCTTGGGGCTGCACTGCGGCTGCATCATATCAAAGGCTTTGTATGTGTGTTGTTTTGTCAAGCTTTGCAGAGAGGCTTTGAAACACTTTGTACCTTTTCACAGTCCAATGTCTGTGCATTTTCACAACTGTCATTAGCAGGAGCAGTTTCATTTTGATTGTCCTTCAGGAAGGACATTCATCGACAGATCTGACCTATTTTGAATGCAGAGCTGATTCTGTAGAACATGCGCAAAAACAATTTCATGGGATAGGAGTGGGACTACAAGTGGTCTAGTCCAGACAGGGCATGACTACCAGCACCAGCTATGATTGGGGACTAGGAGTAGTGACCCAAAAAACCACCCTTTAAATTCCATAGCAAAATCTCAGCCACAACTCCAGGGGCAGTTTTCTTTGGACCCATCATTTCATAAGAAAATGTATAAGGCTGCTTTGTAAAGTGTAACCTGAAGAAGCTACAAAGCTCCCTGGTGTTATAGCTTCTAATTGACCCTTCTTTTTAAAAGTGGATTCCTAGTTGATTGATGTTTCCGCCAAGGGAGCTAATGAGACTTCAGTGCTGCCCTGAACCTTCTAATCAGCTAGGCAAGCGGGGAGAACTAGAACATCAGCAAGAGGTTTTGTGGGCCAGAAATGGCACAGCAGTGCTTTTTCCTACAAAGGTTGCCTTCCGTCTGTGGGAGGGAGGAGTTCAGGAAGACAAACCTCAGCAGCTAGCTGCAGTCTTGCAAGGCTGCTTATTCCCATAATGAATGGGGAAATGGGAAGGGATATGCAGACAGACTAGTGTAGTTTTCTCTGCAATCTATTGTTCTTACAATGATGTACCATAGCTCAGGTTGCAGATTCAGTCCCTGATATCTTTCCAGGTAGAGTTGAGAACATCCCGTGTCTGAAACTCTGGGAAACTGAAGCCTGTAAGGGCCCAATCCTGTTAGCTCTCAGCGCCAGCACTGGGTGTTGCAAACATACCATATAGGTCTGCAGCACCTAGAGAGGACTGGCTGCTGGCAGTGCCAGCCAGCAGTAATTTGGGGGTGGGGAGTGGGCAGAACAGGACAGGGTGGGGGAGGAACCGGCCCATGATAGACAGCACAGACTTAAGAAGCCCCATTGCAGGGCATGGAGAGATGAAAATCCCCTTCCGGGTGACCACTGCCGGCCCTGGTGGTGCCGCTAGATGAAGTACTGGCCATTTTTGCACTGCTGTGCCAGGAGGAGCTGCCAGGATAGGACTGGGCTGCCTTTGTGGACAATACTAACAGCCCAATCCTATAAGCAAATTCCATGGATGAAATGAGCATTCTGTCAGTGCTGTGGCGGCCGCAACAATGCTTGTAGTGTATGCGCCAGTATGCAAGGCTGGCAATTGCCCTGGAAGAGGTGAGTTGGTACTGGGGGTGGGCTACAGGTGGGGGAGGATCAGGCTTGCACAAGCCCTCTGGGGTTTTTTTCAGTGCGGAAGCTCATAGAACTGAGTGACAAAACTTGCTATGATACACAGGATGGAGTGTGAACGTGACAAGCAGGGTCAAGTCACTGGCCCTGCAGTCAGATAAATGTGCACTGATGTTTCCATACAGAATAAAAACTAGCATTAGGGATTCAATTAATCAGGCAGTTTAAAGAAGAATATTTTTTCCTTATCTAAAGCGCACAGAACATGTGTAGTTAGCGTGACTAGGCTTTGGCATGGAAGTGTGAAAGCAGCTATATAATCCTGCATACAAAGAGGGAGGCTTTGAGCACAAGGTTTTCCATAATGCGAGATTCAGAAGGAACCAGTTTTTTCCCCTTTGCTTGCCCTGGGTTTCATCAGTCAAGGACTGTATATTTTACTAACCATTTCCTTGCATGCTTTTTGGCACATGGCTCACCGGCTAATTGTGTGGGAAAGTGTGTGGGGAGAGCAAAGTAAATGAAAGAACACTTCCTTGGAATGTTAATCACGAGCACTCCCCAAAGTGGCCACAAAGAATGTGGATGTAACTCGCTCCTTTGGGTCGCCTTCTCTGCTTAGTCGAAACATGAGCATCACTAGCCCATGGGAAAGCCATTCCACCTGGGCAGTGTACAGCAGTCTTGATCGAAAGCTTCCACAGGGCTCAAAATGTACACAAACCAAAAGGTAGGACCAAGGCAAATGGGTTTAAATAGCAAGAGAGATTTCAACTGTGTTAGGAAGAGCCACCCTTATGGTCCAAACTGTTTGGCAGTAGAACAGTCTGTCTTGGAAGGTGGCAGCAGTAGCTGGGTGGGCGCTGGAGAGGCAGTGCCCTCCTTCTGACAGAATGGTGATTTTCCATTGTCTCGGGTGGGGGTGACAGCTTCTACTTTTCGACGCATGGACGTGCCGCGATATTGGTCCTCCGTCCCACCCTGGCTCCCTTAAAGCTCCAAATGGGGCCAGGGTCACACATGCACAGAGGAGAGGGTGTCTACACAGGTGCAGGGGGTGATGCAATGACACATGGGACATCATCGCATCACCCGGGCCCGCTACTGGGTGGCAGGCTATGCTACTGGGTGGCAGACTCTCTGTCCATCTGTCATTATTGGGGTTGTTGTAATTGTAGCAGACAACCTGAATTGGCAGGGGTTGGACTTGATGATCTTGTAGGTCCCTTTCAACTTTATGATTCTATTTGAACCAACACACACTGAGAAAGATGGCTGAGAGGCCAAAGTACTTGAGACATGAAATGTGTAACATGGTTGGTGGGTTTTTTTAATTTCTGTTCTAAATAGTACACTGAAAGGCAGGTGAGGGATTTAGCTATTGTCCTTGCCACAGTTCCAATGGAATCAAGGGAAGTTTATTTTCCAATAACAGTAGAACATGAGGAGGGGGGGGATTGGGATCAAACCCATGGCAAAGACAAAGTACTAAAGCCTCCCACCACAGTTTCACCATCTTCTTCCTCCTACCTACCGTATTTTTCGCTCCATAAGACACACCTGTGCAAATGAGGACCTAGTCCCCGGTGCGGACCTTGCCCCCAGTATTTGCTCCATAAGACGCACACACTTCCCCCCCCCACACTTTTTTGGGGGGAAAAAGTGCATCTTATGGAGCAAAAAATACGGTATGTGTTACTTATAAATTAAAAACTCACTGGCAGTGCAATCCTATGCATTGTTACTCAGAAGTAAGCCCCATTACATTTAACAGGCGTTACCCCCAAGTATAGGTTTGCAGTATAGGATTGCAGCTCATGGCCATGTTACACATTAGTTGTAACCTGCAGCTTAATCCTTAGTTACATTCCTAAACTAGCCTGGCTCCAAGGAGTTCAGAGCAACCCACCTTTTCCCATTTTATCTCCACACTGACTCAATATGTTTGGAAGATAGATAGTGATCTGGCCTTTATGGTCCTTTATGGCCATTTGCAGAAGTGGGAAGGCTTCAGACTTGTGTGATCTCCTAAGAGATTTTACTAGGGATGCCCCTGGGTCACAAATAATAATAATAAATAATAATAAAACTTTATTTTTATCCCGCCCTTCTCCCCAAAGGGACCCAGGGCGGCTTACAACATATTAAAAAAAACAAACAAAAAACAACAGATTAAAACATAATTTAACAGATAAAAACATTAAAAACACATTAAGAGAAACCATAAAAACAGTAATCAAAGTCAGAATAAAAAGAGCATAAAACAGCAGTTCAAGGAGGAGTCACGCCTGTAAGAAACTAAAAGATGTATAAAAGATGTTAAAAAGGCCATAGAGTCAGAAGGCTTGTGTAAACAACAAGGTCTTCAGGCCTCGCCGAAAGGTCTCAAGGGAGGGAGCCATTCTCAAGTCAAGGGGAAGGGAGTTCCATAACGTTGGTGCCACTACTGAGAAGGCCCTATTTCTTGCTGCTGCCCCACGTACCTCTTTAGGTGGCGGCACATGCAAAAAGGCCTTCTCTGATTACCTGAGAGGACGAGCCGGATTGTACGGGAGTAGGCGATCTCTAAGATAGCCTGGCCCAGAGCAGTATAGGGCTTTAAAGGTCAAGACCAGCACCTTGAATTGGGCCCGGAAACGAATGGGCAGCCAATGTAGCCCCCAGAGAAGCGGACTGACAGAGTCAAACCGCCTACCTCCAGTGACCACACGGGCCGCCGCATTCTGCACTAATTGCAGTTTCCGAACCGTCTTCAGGGGCGTCCACATAAAGTGCGTTACAATAATCTAACCTCGATGTCACCATAGCATGGATCACGGTGGCCAGGTCTGCACGATCCAAGTACGGCCGCAGCTGGCGCACCAGCCGAAGCTGCGCGAAGGCCCCCCCTGGCCACAGCCGCCACCTGGGAGTCCAGGAGCAGCTGCGAGTCCAGGTGGACCTCCAAGCTGCAGACCTGCTCCTTCAGAGGGAGTGCAACCCCATTCAGAGCAAGCTGATAATCCAGCACCTGCATCGAGGATTTCTGAACCAGGAGAGCCTCTGTCTTATCCGGATTTAATTTCAGCTTGTTAGCCCCCATCCAGATCCTCACTGCTTCCAGACAGTGCTCCAGGCCCTCAACCGCCACCCTGGAGTCTGGAGGAAAGGAGAGATAAAGCTGGGTGTCATCAGCATATTGATGACACCCCACTCCAAACCCCCGGATGACCTCTCCCAGCGGTTTCATGTAGATATTAAATAGCATGGGGGACAGAATTGAACCCTGCGGCACCCCGCACTTCAAGGGCCAGGGTGTTGAACAGGCATCCCCCAGCACCACCATCTGGGACCGACCCTCCAAGTAGGAGCGGAACCACTGCAAAACGGTGCCTCCAACTCCCAACTCGGCCAATCGGCCCAGAAGGATACCATGGTCGATGGTATCGAAAGCTGCCGAGAGGTCCAGCAGGACCAACAGGGACGCACTCCCCCTGTCCAGTCCCTGGCGTAGGTCATCCACCAAGGCGACCAAGGCAGTTTCCGTCCCAAAGCCTGGCCTGAAACCAGATTGAAAAGGGTCCAGATAATCCGCTTCATCCAAGGCCCTCTGGAGTTGGGTCGCCACCACCCACTCGATTACCTTGCCCAGAAATGGGATGTTGGAGACTGGCCGGTAGTTATTCAGCACAGTAGAATCCAGGGAGGGTTTCTTCAGGAGGGGGCGAACCACCGCCCACTTCAAAGCGAGCGGCAATGTCCCCTCCACCAAGGAAGAGTTGACCACCCTCCCCGTCCACTCAGCCAGTCCACCCCGGGCCGCTCTTATCAGCCAAGCCGGGCAAGGATCAAACAGGCAGGCAGACGGCCTCACACTCCAAAGGAGTCTGTCCACATCCTCAGGCTGCACAAGCTGAAAAGAATCCCACAACACTGGACAAGCAGTTGCCAAGGGGACATTGTCAGACATTGTCAATGTGGCATCCAAGTCACGACGAATACGATCGATTTTATCTGCGAAATGTTGCGCAAACACGTCACAGCAGCTGCCCGTGTATTCCTCCTGATCTACTGGAGGGGCCTGATGGAGGACGCCCCGCACCACACGGAACAGCTCTGCCGGACGGCTATCAGCAGACGCAATGGTAGCAGAGAAGAATGACCTCTTCGTTGCTACCACCGCCACGGAGTAGGCTCTGTAATGAGCTCTACTCCATGTCCGATCGGATTCATAATGAGTTTTCTGCCACCGTCACTCTAGACATCTGCCCTGCCGCTTCATCATTCGCAGCTCCTCAGTAAACCAAGGAGCTGCTTTGAGTCTGCGACATGGCAGAGGTCGCTCCAGAGCAATCTCATCCACTGCCCTGGCCATTTCCCCGTTCCAGAGGTCAACCAGGGCCTCAGATGAGGCACCAGTCTTGGCAGTGGGAAAATCCCCCAGAACCCTCAGGAAACCCTCAGGATCCATTAGCCTCCGGGGGCGGACCATAGAAAACGGTCCCCCGCCTCTGTGGAGGTAGGAAGTTGCAACCAGCCTAAACCTTACCAGGAAGTGATCTGTCCATGACAACGGAGTGATCTTGATCTCCTCTACATCCAGATCAACACCCCCATGCCCAGCTGTGAACACCAGGTCCAATACGTGTCCTGCAGTATGTGTCGGGGCCAAGATCTTCTGGGACAGACCCATGGTTGTCATGGTGGCCATGAAATCCTGAGCTGCACCTGCTGCAGGGGCCTCGGCATGAACATTGAAGTCCCCCAACAGAAGCCAGAAACAAAATTATAGCCTGGAGTTGGCCTGCAGTTAAAGAAAAGGGTGCCTCTGAACATATGATCAGTCTAGGAATCTACTTCCAGTACCAGAACTAACCGCACAGTTTTTGTAACTTTCATTAAAAAAAACCGGTCACTTTCCACACAATCTTTATTTTGTTTCTGCAGCCTAATTTTAAGAGGGGGGAGGGAGAGGGCTACTTTGATGTTGCTGTTGTTAAGCAGTTGGAAACCAGAAACTCTTGCCATCTGCTGTAAATCATCCAGAGATCCTCCAGTAGATCCCCTTTGATCTTCTGCTGACCTCACTCTATTCGATATGGAAAGTTTTTTTTTCTGCATGGAGATGATGGCACCCTTCCAAAAATGGCACCCTTGGCCAGGGCTATATCTACCATATACATCTTTGCTATGGCTTTTTGACTGATCCAGTCTGTGTATGAAGATTGTAAATGAATACTGTAAAATCTGATTTTCAAACAAAGTAGGAACAGAAAAAACAGCATGCACACCTGCTACAGAGCACCTGCAACCACGCCTGTTACATTTCCTGCAGATCAGAAGATTAGCCCAAAGATAGCCTCAATTAATAACCTAATTTGAACCATATTATTAAGCAAGAAATTCTGTCCATGCCCAGTGGCTTATGGCAAGCTAAATATGTTGCTGTCATTTCAGACCCCTTGGAACTCCTGCATGGGTTTCACGTGAATTTTTTTTCTTGAGGTCTCCTGGGAGTCAGGGGTCAGAAACTTTTTCAGCAAAGGTGCCGAATGTTCGGCAATGAAATTATCACATCATTGCCAAATTTCTGGGTTGTTGGACCCCCAGAAACATCTGAGCAGAGCTGGGAGGTGAGCCTCGTGCCCAATTTACTGTGTGTTGGGCAAAGAACGGCAGAGCCACCTGCCCAGACTTGTGCAGTCCCTGTGCCTTTGAAGCACATGGCAAATTGGGGGGGGGACTTAACCCCCCCCCCCGAACTCTGCAGACCAGATGACCTTGGGTGGCAGGCAGGTCAGATCTGGCCTATGGGCCACAGGTTGCCAACTCGAAGTAATCTAGCATGTGATCTAAGTGTTTTCTAGCATGTTTATTAGAAGCATATCTTGGAATTGCATCGATTTCATGACAAAGGATATGGAAGCCAGAAAGATTTTTAACAACCTTTCACTGTTTAAAATAAGTGATAAAAAATGTGCTATCTTCAAGCTGTTTTGAGGTTTAAAGTCACAGATGAAGTTCCTACTTTATTGTATGGGATCTCCCCCACTCCACCACCACCATTCATCCCTTAAAACAAGGGTCTGCAATCTAGATACCTATGCCAAAAGTGTGAGGTTTTCTGGTTTTTGATGAGGCCACTTCAAGAAAGCTGCCTTTCTGCATATCAAATCCATTTCTCCCCAAAGTTCTCTTCATATTTTGAGATATATAAATGTAAAAAAAAATGGAGGTTTGTTTTCTTGGTCCCTTCCACTCTCTCTCTCTCTCTCTTTTTTTTTTTTTGCCCATCTCTTCTTTCAATTTGGCAAGGTACATAGAATAATATTGTAATCCCTTCTGGCGAAAGAATAGAAACATGTTTTCCATTACAGTTTATTACATTTTTCCTTTCCTTTTTTTTATTTATTGTTTTTTATCAAGATATTCAAATGCCCCTGGGATCCCAGGGCTCTCTGTTAAACTTGTAGACGAGGCTCAGTGTGGGTCTGTTTTCTCTTCCATCACTTCACTCTGTGCTTTGGCCCAGGTACTAGCCCCCAGTGCATAGTTAAATGTTTGTTAAAAGAAGAATGAAATGCCCATTAAACATCTCCAATTCGTATTGATTCTGCTTGCTTCCATTGGAGATATTACAAAAATAATTGCTAGCACTAGGTTGTTGGGGCCCCTAGGACAAAGTCTTATACTGGACCACCCATGGCAAGCCTACCCATCCTCCGATGCATTAGAAGCCACTCCTGCCACCAGTACAGAGGGTTCAGGAGACAGTCCAGTGAGATGGGGCTTCTGATGGTTATGGGCCGTGATAATACTAGGTTTGGTGTCATCCAGTGTGTGCAGCAGCCAGCGCTGCCCCTTCTGGCCTCACCTCACTTCTGGCCCATCCTCTCACAAAGGCCCCCCAAGCCACCTACTTGGTTCCACTCCACTTTCTGTGCTGCTAAACTTCAGGGGTGGTTACCCAGCATTCATTGCTCTATGCTGACTGGCCACCTCAGCTGGCATAGCACAAGGCCTGCTCAAACTCTACCCAGCAAGGTAGCTCTCTGCACTGTAACCCCTGATGTTGGATGGTGATGAAGGCAGTGTGGAGCTGAGCAGGCCTTGCAGAGGGTGATGGGATGAGGGGTAAACAACCTGTACCTACAGATGGATTTTGTGGAAGAGCTTAGTGATCCTGTGGTGATTTCAATCTTTCCCCAGTTGTGGTGCACCCAAGACTCACGAACTTGGTTGAGCAGTCATTTTGGTGTCACTACCCCCAATGGTGTTACCTGGTGTGGACCGCATGCCCCTCACTTCCCTAGTGAAGCCACTGGCCACTGACCCCTTAAACAGGGCTGACTCCTGCTTAAAAATCCATTTTGATTAGAATATGAAGTATTTGTCTCATTTCATGGGATTAGACAAATTCATGGAGGCTAGGGTTGCCAAAGGCCTATTGACCTTTTCAAAGAATTAATGGAACTCTCATATTTGAATGATTCATGCTGGGCAAAAATGATGAGGGCAGACGATCAGATGTTCTTATAGAGCATTGCATAGAATGGATCTTAATATTAAGGCTAAATCTCACCTTATTCACTATTAGACTTAAAGAAGCTGTAATCCAATATACACGTAAGAACATAAGAACAGCTCCACTGGATCAGGCCATAGGCCCATCTAGTCCAGCTTCCTGTATCTCACAGTGGCCCCACCAAATGCCCCAGGGAGCACACCAGATAACAAGAGACCTCATCCTGGTGCCCTCCCTTTCATTGGCATTCTGACATAGCCCATTTCTACAATCAGAAGGTTGCACAAACACATCATGGCTTGTAACCCATAATGGATTTTTCCTCCAGAAACTTGTCCAATCCCCTTTCAAAGGCATCCAGGCCAGATGTCATCACCACATCCTGCGGCAAGGAGTTCCACAGACCGACCACACGCTGAGTAAAGAAATATTTTCTTTTGTCTGTCCTAACTCTCCCAACACTCAATTTTAATGGATGTCCCCTGGTTCTGGTGTTATGTGAGAGTGTAAAGAGCATCTCTCTATCCACTTTAAACGTCGTAGCCGTTCCTCATAAGGAAGGTGCTCCAAACCAGTAATCATCTTAGTCGCTCTCTTTTGCACATTTTCCATTTCCACTATGTCCTTTTTGAGATGTGGTGACCAGAACTGGACACAATACTCCAGGTTTTGCCTTACCATCGATTTGTACAACGGCGTTATAATATTAGCCGTTTTGTTCTCAATACCTTTTCTAATGATCCCAAGCATAGAATTGGCCTTCTTTACTGCTGCCGCACATTGGGTCGACACTTTCATCGACCTGTCTACCACCACATCAAGATCTCTCTCTTGATCTGTCACAGACAGCGCAGAACCCATTAGCCTATATGTGAAGTTTTGATTTTTTGCCCTAATGTGCATGACTTTACACTTTACTTACATTGAAGCGCATCTGCCATTTTGCTGCCCATTCTGCCAGTCTGGAGAGATCCTTCTGGAGCTCCTCACAATCACTTCTGGTCTTCACCACTTGGAAAAGTTTGGTGTCATCTGTAGACCTCACTGTTCAACCCTGTCTCCAGGTCATTTATGAACAGGTTGAAGAGCACTGGTCCCAGGACAGATCCTTGGGGCATACCGCTTTTCACCTCTCTCCATTGTGAAAATTGCCCATTGACACCCACTCTCTGTTTCCTGGTCTTCAACCAGGTCTCAGTCCAGGAGAGGACCTGCCCTTTAATTCCCTGACTGTGGAGTTTTTTCAGTAGCCTTTGAAATGCCTTTGAAGTGTGGAACGCCTTCTGAAAGTCCAGATATATGACATCCACGGGTTCTCCCACATCCATGCCTGTTGACCTTTTCAAAGAATTCTAAAAGGTTTGTGAGGCAAGACTTACCCTTACTGAAGCCATGCTGACTCTCTCTCAGCAAGGCCTGTTCATCTATGTGTTTTGAGATTCTGTCTTTGATGAGGCATTCCACCATCTTACCCAGTATAGATGTTAGGCTAATCGGCCTATAGTTTCCCGGGTCCCCCCTCTTTCCCTTTTTAAAGATTGGTATGACATTTGCTATCCTTCAGTCCTCTGGCACCATGGCCATTTTGAGGGACAAGTTGCATATTTTAGTCAAGAGATCAGCAAATTCATTCTTTAACTCCTTAATAACTCTTGGGTGGATGCCATCCGGGCCCGGTGACTTATTGATCTTTAATTTATCATATTAATATGAGAGGCATATGTGGGGGCTTGGGCCCTCCTTATATTTATTGCCATCACACTCATTGCTGTCAATGAGAACTTCCTTTCCAGGGCCAATTGCAGTGATGGGGTCCCTGATTCAGACGGAACTGTGCTGGGGACAAGGGGTTAAAGCCCCCTTTTCTACCCCCCAACTACAGTCTGGATCCCTCCTTGCCAAGGCTACTCTTTCATAAAGTGTATCCAGCCCATGACATGTTTAACATAACACCGAGTTACAGTAGTTGGTGCACCAGATCAGAAGCAACAGCTGCTGTGCCTGAGCCAATGGATGAGATCTCCCAGATTCCAGCTTTATGGTGCAGGCTCCAAGTGCATGAAATGTGTTGGAACCGACTTCAATCCAGTCCCTCTTGAGAATGTCCAAGGATGACATACTAATCGCTCTTGGAGCAATGAAATCCACAAAGCTTTCATGAATTTTAATGGAAAAAGACCAGATTTAGCAATAGATTTAAAAAAAAAAATCCAGATCTCTGATCAGCCCACTGGGAAATTCACGACTTCCCTCCCTTTATCCTTCCTGATGGCACCTTGCCCGCTCATTTACTTGTGTCTGTTTTCATTTTTATAAGGCTATATATATAAAAATGCAACAACACAGCAGGGGAAGGGTGTTTTTTCAAATTAAATTATTAATATGGAGTGTGTCTGCTGATTAGCGCCAATTGCAAGATAAAATAGTTTCCCACTGTTTGGTTTGGCTTTTTTTTAATGAACAGAAGCAAGGCAATGTGGAGTTTCTGGGGCATTTTGTTTCTGCATTGTGAGCAATTGTATCCTTGCAGGATTCAGAAAAAATAACAAGCAATTTATTCTAAAGCCTGTTGTGTCTATGGAAAGCTGCCAAGTAGATCTAGAGCTCATCCAGAAAGAGGGGCACAAAGGAGTCCCTTCTGCATTGCATGTGGGCATTTGGATCTCTTTATCCTGTATGTGATCTATGCAAGGTTTTTTATTGAATGATATTAGTGATGGCATGGCATCTGAATGGGAAACACACAAGTGGGTTTGCCAACAATTTCCTCCCAGCTGTATCATTGAAGGTTATCCAACAAACAGGAAGTGCCCCTCCAAAGCATCTTGGAGGCTTATAAGAACATAAGAACAGCCCCGCTGGATCAGGCCATAGGCCCATCTAGTCCAGCTTCCTGTATCTCACTGCAGCCCACCAAATGCCCCAGGGAGCACACCAGATAACAAGAGATCTGCATTCTGATGCTGTCCCTTAAATCTGGCATTCTGACATAGAACCAGTGGCATAGCTAAGGGAGTGCAGGGGGTAGCAGTCTCACTGGGCGACAAGCTTTAGGGGGGCAACAAGCTGAGCTTGACACTAGTGGCCAAAATTGTGAACAAATTTGGTATGTACGAATAATACCATCATGTTATATATCATTGGAACGGTACTTTAATGCAGAATGCTATGAAAGAAACCCCACTGGAATATCTGTATTCTATCAAAAGTTATGGCCAATTAACCAGAAAATGAAAACACAACTGTCTTATGGAACAAAGAGTGCATTTTCTTAACTCAAAACTGACCCATGAGATTGATTGTTCTGAGAGCCAATGAGATGTTGTTATGCTACAGCATGGAACCAATAAGGTGTTAATATGAGTCAGCTCTCATTTCCATGTATTATTACACAGCTACTCCTGCTGTGTAAACAGGCACTTTTTCAAGTGCTGCTCCTCTTATATTTAGCAGGGGGAGACTAACCATCCCTCTTCACCCCAGCACAGTGTCTCTAACCAATAAGGGGCACACTTTTTATTTATTTACTTAATTAAATTTGATTTTGTTGTGGAGGGGTGGGTGGCTACAAAATCTTCTTTGATCCCAGGTAGCATATAGATGCCTTAGCTATGCCACTGGCTGGGGGAGAAGTTGCAGATCAAGTGGGTGGTGAACTGCTGGGGGGGGAGGCAGGTTTCCCCCCAATTTGCACTTTTTAGAAAGCCCGGGTGTGATGTCACTTCCAGTTGTGACATCACTTCCAAGGCATCATTTTGAGCTCTGCACCGGGCTACACGTTCATTAGCTACGCCACTGCATAGAGCTTTCTTTCCAGGAAGTTCCTCACATTCTGAAGAGTGAGGAGGTTGTGTGGGGCCTCCCTGCTATTCAGGATGTCTCCCAGATGCTTTGGAGAGTCATTTCTGTTGCTGGTGTGGGCCCTCCCGCAGATTTAATTATCTGCAGAATTTGGTATTCGTGGGGGGGGGGGGTGTTTGTGTGTGTGTCCAGGAATGGATCCTCCACAGTAACTCAGGTCCCACTGTGTTTTTCCCTGCTGTCTGAAGGGGTTTGGAAGTATGTCTGTTCTGCCAAGCGGGACTCAAGGATAAGATCACTTCTAGTCATTTTAAAATGGAACATGATTTCCGTATTCAAGAAGGATATTAAGTGAAAAATTACACCAATGATGCAAAATTTTTCAAGCTAAGAAGCATGGAGTACCAGAAGCTTGGGGGGGGGGGGGATAAATACTTTTTCAAAAGCCTTTGTGTGTTCCCTAGCATTAAAAAAAAATAAAAAACATACCAAACAAAATCTGGAGCAAATTATTTTTGATATAAATAGTAGGATTTGAAGCTTGCCTGACATCATCATCAGAATTATAAATTAATATGGGGAACGGGTGAAGCTGTCAGACAGCAGAGGCACGAATGGAAAATTAGCAGAGTAAAAATAGACCTGTGTCGAATGCAAAACTCAAGTTTCTTGCAGCTATTTTGAATGCCACTCTTGTTCTCCAAGCTCAAAAGTTTGGGAATTAATCCATTAGGTTTGTCTGTCTTTGCCGTGATGTTGCCTTCTCAGTTGGACTCTCTAAAGGTCTCTTTTAAAATTAGCTGCCTCCTTCAGGGGTTGGATGCAATGTATATGTCAGCAAAAATGGATATGTTTATCATCCGTTTGCACTCTTTTCCCACACCCCATCCTCATTCTTGCAAGGCTCAAAATGAGTCAAACTTTAGTGATGCTAAACAGACGTTAGAGAGCCAGCTTCTGCACCACTCTTCCCACTTTCAAATCCTACATTCCACCATCACTGTTTATGCCAAACTGAAGCTTTATGTTTTTAAAAATGTGGCCCAGTGCAAACATCTGCCATCCTTTAAACTTCAGTTCACCTATTGGCAACCAGTGGGCTCTGAGCAGTATCCACGAGTGAATGACCAGGGCTGCTCTGACTTGTCGGATATCACAATGGGATCAGGAGGCAAAGGTGTCACAGCAACTTGGGTTTGACCAGTGGTGTAGCTAAGGGGGGATGGGGGAACATTGCCCTGAGTACCATGCCTTGAGGGGGTGTCTTAGAGGCCTCTGAAACACACTTAGGACTTTAATTTGGGAGGCCCATGTTCAATGGCGTAGCTAAGGCACCTGTCACCCAGAGGCACAAAAATTTTAACACCCCCATGACCCCAATAACACCCCCAATATTTTTAACACCACCCCATGCAACATCGTAGAGGAGTCTGAAAGGCACTTCTGTTTTCTGGTAAATAGCAAAAGCGTCTTTTGGAGAAATCTGTCATATGGGGTGTTAAAATTGGGGGGGGTGTTATGGAGGTTATGGAGGTGTTAAATTTTTGTGCCCCCAAGTTGCAGATGCCTTAGCTACACTACTGGCTTTGGCATCACAGTAGGGGGCACTTGAGAATGGGGGATTTAGAAGATTGTAAGCTGGGAGTGGCAAACATAAGGCCTGGGCAGTGGTGTAGCTAATGATCGTGTAGCCCGGTGCCAAGCTCAAAATGTTGCTCTGGAAGTGATGTCACAACCGGAAGTGACATCACATCCGGGTTTTATAAAAGGAGAAAATTGGGAGGAACCCACCTCCTCCCCCTCCAGCAGCTCACCACCCACTTGCTCTGCCGCCTCCCCCCAATTAGTGACATAGCTAAGGCATCTTTCTGATACCTGGGGTCAAAGAAGATTTTGTAGATTCTCCCTCCATAACAACATCAGATTTAATTAATCAAGTAAATAAATAAAAAGTTATTGGTTCCATGCTGTATCATTATAACATTTCATTGGTACTCAGAACAATCAGTCTCATAGGTCAGTTTGGAATTAAGCAAATCCACTTTTTGTTCCATAAAGGTTTTGTGTTTTCATTTTCTGGTTAATTGGCCATAACGTTTGATAGAACAAAGATATTCCAATGCTGTTTGTTTCATTGCATTCTGCATTAAATCACCTTTCCAATGAGATATAACATGATGGTATTATTCATACATACCAATTTTCACAATTTTGGTCACTAGTGTCAAGCTCCGTTTGTTGCTCCTTCTACAACTTGATGCCCAGTGGAGCTGGTACCCCCTGTACCCCCTTAGCTATCCCACTGGGCTTGGGGTCTGGATGAGGCCCATGGAAGCTTGGGCTCTCAGCTCCTGAGCAGTTCTGCGGTGTCACTGCAGAAAGAACATGATCATTGCTCTCTTCCCATATGATCAAGATTTGCATATTTTCTCTTCTGTCATTTGTAGCCAATAAGTTCCTAAGTGAGAAAAAAAGTGCATATTTTTGGTTATGACATGTTGAATGACATCACTTCCTGCCTAATGACATCACTTTTGGCCCTCAGCAAGCATCATGAATGCTGTTCTGTACACTGTATGAAAAGATTGGCAGTCCTGTTCTAAGCATCCATGAGCAACTTCATTAAACCGAGCTCCACAACTATTGGCTACATCATAGATTTCTGCATTCCACCTTCTGGGTCACAAATGGATGCATATTTTTAATTAGCGAAAGCGATTGGACAAAGATCAGATATATACAGATATCTGTGCCAAGGCCCTGGAAGTGCCATATGCTATTTGGCATGGAGAACAAGTACTGTACAAAGCCACCCTCTGAGCTGTTTCTTGTCCATGCAATTGGCAAAACACAACTGTGGTCGCTGCTTCCCTGAAATAACAAGAGTTTATGCCCAGTAGAGCATGGCAGGATGTCTTTGCATCGTTGCCCAAGTATACAGTTTGCACTGAAGGAGCTACAGCCAATCCATTGGATTAAGTTGACTTGGCACTAATTTGCGGTCCGATCCTCAGCTATTTGTACTCGAATATACAAGCAGCTTTTATCAAGAGACGAGAGTGTTTACAGTGGAGAAGGGGGACTGTTGCTTGGTAGGAAAATATTAACATGGAAAGTTTGTTGCCTATGAAAGTTTGGTTGCCACTGATACCTGCTTGTCACTTTCCGGCAGGGAAAGAGAACAGGCCACTCAGCAAACAGGAAGGGCACAGCTGCAGCACCAGAGACAAAAGATCTCCATCAGCGTGAACGGAAGCTTTCCTGTAACCTAAATGCCATTCCAAGTCCCTGGTTTTCGGATCTGGAGGAGAAAGCCCTGACTGGTGTTCTGGCAGTTGTTTTAAGGATTTTCTGCCTAGACATATCTAGTTTGGAATGGGGCTGGTCATTTGTACTGAGATCAGTCACATATTGGGGTAAGGCCATAACTCAGCAGCAGAACACATGCTGTTGCATGCATATGGTATCAGGTTCAGAACGAAAAGGGACCCAGGTAGCAGGACCAGAAAAGACATTGCCTGAGGCCTTGGAGAGGAAAGTCAGAGTGAGGTTTAAGTTGAAAATAGGTATAGTCCACCTTTCCTAGAAAAGCCTGTGGTGGCTTGCAGCATTAAAACACAACAATATAATAATACAAGAATTTAAAAAAAGCAGATTTAAAAAGAATTGAAAGAAACAAAAATAAAGAGCAGCACAACATGAAACTTCCAGCAAAACGACTTAGGAAAGTTAGGCAAAGGCCTGGTGGGACAGGAATATTTTTGCCTTTCTTCAGAGCACTAACACAGAAGGTCCTGTCCTAAACTACACTGAGCACAAGTTCCACTAGCCAGGCACCACCCCTGAGAAGTTTCTGTCACAAGTAACTACCAGCCATATGTCCAAGAATGATGGCACCCGCAACAGATTCTCCCTAGATGACCTGATGGGACAGGTAGATTCACACATAAAGAGATAGTCCTAAACTATTTCCATTCCAAACTAGTATTAAGGACTTTTATTGCTTTCACTTTGGATGGTGCCCAGAAATGTACCGGCAGCTAATGCAGTTGGTACCACAGGGGTGTGACATGGTCATGATCCCTGGCTGCAGTCAACAGCCTGGTGGCTGCAACTGGTACAATTGATTCTGTACCAACTGCAATTTTTTTGAGCAGTCACATAGAGTGCGTTAAAAAAAAATCCAATATCAGTATCACCAGCGCTTGGGTAATTGGCTCAGGCCTCACTGATCCAAACAATGATGCATCACATGTACCAGCCTATGGGCCCAATCCTATCCAACTTTCCAGCACTGGTGCAGCCGCAATGCAGCCCAGAGGTATGTTCCCTTACCTTGAGGAAGCCTCTGTGACTGCCTCCCCACCAAAGGATGCAGCTCACATTCTACTGACACCACTGCACTGGCCCTGGAAAATTGGATAGGGTTGGGCCCTAAGCCAGCAAAAGGTGCCCAGGTCACAACCAGCACCAAACTGTCCAGATTCAAAGCCAGGTCCACGAACACCCCAAACTGTGAACCTGATCCTTCAAGGGGAGTACAACCCCATCCAGAACAACTTGACAATCCAATTCCTGGGTCACAAAACTACTCACTAATAACACCTTTACCTTCCCTGGATTGAATCGGTGGCGGACCTCCCATTCATTCTTTGGGGCAAATGCCCCAGGCACAGAGCCTTGCATGCCTTTAGGACCCTGTGTAGGCTTCTCCGGGGCTCTCGATGCAGTTGGAAACTGTGCTTCCATTTTTCCGGAAGCACACTTTAAAGTGTTGGGGAACGTCTCGGGAAGCTTCCCCGGTGCAGCCTAGGTGGGGTGTGAGGATTTGTAAGCTTCAGGTAAGTGGGGAGGGGTGGATTTGCATATGGGGGCAACATCCCACAGGAGGTGCCATTGTGGACCTTTGCCCTGGGGCGCAGGGCTGGGGAGGTTCACCACTGGATTGAAAGGCAGCTTATTAACACCCACCACTGCCTCCAAACAATAAATCAAGTCTTCTAAAACCTCCTTGACTAAAAATGGAATGAGAGATGGAGCATGGTGTAATTTATATTGGTGACAACGAACTCCTAAGTCCCAGATGACATCTTTAAGTGATTTCATATAGATGTCAGGATGAATGGGGGATAGAATAGAATCCATAGACTGGCGACGAATGACCATCAAACAGGAATTCCCTTTCCACATCACCCTCTGGAATCTACCTTCCACGAAGGACTGGAATAGCTGCAAAATAGTGCCCCCAAGCACTAGATTGCCTGGCAGGGCAATCTAGAAGGATAGTGTAGCTGATAGTGTTGAAAGCTGCTCAGAGATCCAACAGTATCAACAGGGACACATTCCCCTGTTCAGTTCCTGGCATAGGTCATCCATCAAACCAAGACTGTCTTTGTTGCAAATCCCGGCCTAAAGCATCCCTTCCTTCAGAATGTGCTCTCTAACATCCTGCTCAGAACCACTAAATTTAAGGCAGACTGGAATGGTCCACTCAACCAAAGGAGAATTATCTTGCCTGTCCTCTTGGGCACGCCAAAGTAGTTTCAGTGATGTGTATGAACTTCTACTGTAGTATCTTTACGTTTCACCCACATTTGAAGCTCACAGTTCTCATGCTTTAAGATTACTCAGAGGAGTGCACAAGGTGGATCCTTGGCCTTGTACACTATTGTACATCTACTGCTGCTCTGATTATGATAGGAATTTGAGATTCAGTGACGGACAGAAAAATCTTCAAAGAAGGGTTGCATGCAACCCATGAAAGATTAGAAGGCCATGAGGGGGTCAGCTTACATTTTTAAATAGAAAAACAAAGTTTTTCAACATTGTAAAGCAAAAGCGTGTGGGAAATTTGGGGATGAAACAATCTATGGGAGGAAACTCAAAACCTTCAAAAGTGGATACAGTTGGGGTGAAAATAAACTATGCGCTGGTGCCAAATGGAAATAAAGTATTGAAATTGGAGCCACATGTGACAAAAGGAAGGTTAAAATAACCCTCTGAAACACAGTTAATTGTTGAGGATGCCATTATCAAAATACACACTTCCTAGCACTGAGGATGCAAAACCAGACAGAGAAAGAATCTGATATCTACACGTAGGACACAGAAAGTGGATAATAAGCAATGTTCTCCTGGGCAGATAATCAGTGTCTCCCAAAGCTGAACTTAAACAGATTGTAGTTACTTACTCAATACTGGAAATAATGATTTAGAGATAGCAAATGGGGCAAGAAAATGGCCATGCCTCAAAATTGCTGGCTAGGAAATATAAAGGAGAATGATGGACAATAAAAAGGCAATTACGTGCCATTTGAGCATCCTTTCAATAATCATTGCTGGGTCTGAGAAATGCAGAATGGCAGAGTCGGGAATGATGAATGGGGTAATTGACTGCCTCCTGAAAGAAGGTGTCAGGTGCCCTCTGGAGACAGCCCATTCTCTTGATCTCCCAGGGACCAGATTGGCCTGCACAAATTAGAAACAGATGAGCCATTGAAGGCTCCCACAAAAATACAGTAGGCAAGAAACACACTTTGCCAATCTGGGCGGATGGAGAATACGGCCTAGATCTTGAACTCTTGAATTTGAACTTGAACAAATGATTTCAAATTCCTGAAGCAGTTGGAAGTTTTGTCCCCAGTCTCAAATGGGCATGACTGGCAAGACTGATTTTAAATATTATGACTCAACTGGCCAAATGTTAGTTGTGTGTCCCTTCTTGAAACCAGATCCAGGAGGTTAAAGTCTCCATGGTGACTTTGGTATCGGGACCTCTGGTTCCTTAGTCCGCTCTGGAGTTGGCACGGCTATGGCAGAGGGACTCCCCAGAGGTGCACTGACATCAGGAGGCTCAGATAAGTCCAGGAAGGTCTCCGGTTCCCGTGGTAACACATCAGGAGAGATGGCCTCTCCGGTCTGTGGCAAGACCTGATGCTGGTTTCCAAGGACTGGAATCGGCGTGGCGGGTGCTGAGTCAGCCAGGCAGTGGTGCATCTGGTCCACATGACAGCGCAGAGTCCGGCCATCCTGGATTGCAACCTCGTATGAGATAGAACTGGTGACTCTAATGATGGTTGCTGGGATCCATGCTGAGCCATTTGCATAGTTCCGGACATACTGGGTCGCTCAGGCTGAACCCATGAATGGCCTCTTGTATCTTGGAAGTCAGTGATCTTTCCAAAGTTCTGTCTGGAGCAGGATGAATGCCGTCAGCATCAAAGTCTAATTTGCTCATACTCTGAAACCCAGTTATCTGGATGCGAAGAGGATCAAACCATGCAAGGCCGAGGATACTGGTGCAATGGCCCTCGATGACCACCAGATCCAGGAGCCCATCAAAGTGTTTATAACAAACCTGAAACTAACCCACACCCTGAATGGGCATGCGGTTGCCCTGAAAATCTGTAAGCAAAAGTCCAATCAGCTCCAGGCTGGGGCCCTTTCTAGGGCAAAGGCACTGAAAAGTCTCTGTAGAAATGATAGAGAGCGCTGATCTGGAGTCCACTTCCATTACGCAGGGAGACCCTTGAATTTCTACAGTCACATGTACCTTTTCCTTGGTTGGCAAACGGATGCTCTGGATGGGGTGTACTGAAGTAGTGTAGGGCTGTTCCTGGCTGACAGACCCCTGAAGAACTTTCTGGCTCCGAGCCTGAGAAGCCTTACTGCGACAAACACAGGCAATATGGCCCCTCATTCCTCGGGCCCGACAAGTCACATTACGGAACCAGCAACTCTGACGTTCATGCGGTTCCCCACAGCTGACGCAAGGGCCCAGGTTGGAGAGATCGGAGGCTTGCCGGGCCCCGGATCTAGGTGCTTGTGGCTCTGGGCGATCATTGCGTCTTGACATACCTCGATTAATTCGTAGCACCTCCCCTTCTTCCAAACAGTCTGTGTCCTCATGGTGAACTGCCTCGACTTTTCGAGTTGTGGTTGGGCTGCGAGAGGCACGAATCTCCCTTGCTGCTTCTTCTGCTTTTTCAAACGCCAGCGCCTCTTTGACAGCCTCTTGAAAGGTCAGCTCTTCCTTCGCGAAGAACTTCCTCTGAATCCTTCCTTCCTGGAGGCTGCATACAAACCGGTCGAGAAGCATTTCTTCCAGGTCTCGGAATTCACATCTTCATGCAAGATGATGAAGCACAGACACGTAAGCTGGAACAGACTCACTGGCAGCCTGCTCTCGCTTGTAGAAGGCATGGCGGCGTGCAATATGGGACGGCTGGGGCAAGAAGTGATTCTTCAGGAAGGCCATGATGTTCTTATAACTGGTAGCCCTTAATTCTTCTGGTGCCACGAGATTCTGGGAGATTTCAAAAGTGGCAGAGCCACAGATGCTGAGCAAGGTGGCCTGCTTTAGGGCAGCATCTTTGACTGCGTTGGCTTCAAGGAAGAAAAGACGTTCTGCATAAGTGCCCCATAGCTCTGGGGATGCTGGATTGAATTCCTCGATGTGACCTTGGGTGGTCATGGTGGCAGCTCAGCAGGCTTATGGAAGCAGGTCCTTCTTTCTTCATCTGGGGCAACAATTCCCTGGTGATGAATCAGCTCTATGTGAATCAGCTCTTGGTCCTAGCATTGTTAAGCATGGAGGAATCAAATCCCATCCTCATCGCCAGTATTATATCGTGGGTCCATGCAAATAAAGGAAGGCATAGAAATAACAGCTCAATATGTTTATTCCATCTTCAGAACAGGACCTGGCAATGAATCTGAATGAATCTGACACAAGGCAAACACCCCTGACTTTTATACCCTTTAACTCCACCCAGACCCCACAGGATTGGTGCAGTTGAAACATTAACTAGAGGGCCAATCGGATGGTAGAATTTCGATCCATCACCGATTGGCCTGCCAGAAGTCTGGGCCAATCAGTTATGCAGGATTTTGATCCTGCATAACTTGCATACATAACACAAAGCTTTGTGGGACAGCATATCTGGAAGGTAGTGACCATAGCAAACTTCTGAGTTTCGGGGGGGGGGGGGAGAGACAACTTTTGTTAAATAAAGGTTCTGCACTCTCAATGGTTCTCACTAACACTATGATTAAGGCCAAACTGGAAGGCATGCTAATGAGCAGAAGAGATGTGTTCTGGGTGGTCATAGGGCTTGTTTTTCCCATGCAGAAACCTGTGAAATTGCTGCATATGCCAGATGCAGTTTTTGCAAAAGTTTCCTTCCTTGGGCCTTGATTTCCACTGAAAAGTCCTCCATTCTTGCTCTTGATGCAGCCCACAGAACTTGCAGTGTGAGGGGTGAAGCAGAGGTACCCTTGACCTGGCTCTGCAGGGTGGGAATGAATTGCACTTGGGTTGATTGGATTGATTGGCCTAGGAAACTGCCCAATCACTCCCCTCAATAATGATTCTGGGGAAACCTCCCTGCTTGGAAGCATACAGGGAAGCCCCCCCCCCTTTTTTCCCCAAAAGGGGTTTCTCTTCAGGAAAACTCTGCTAACTTATGTGAAGAGAAAAGTGCAGAAAACATGGGGGGGGGAACCCTAAGAAAAAAAACTCCCTGTGAAATTTGGGATAAAGAATCACCATGCCTGCACCCAGAAGTATCCTGCTTGGAGAAGGGCAAAACTTCAGATGAAAACTCCTGCCCCTTTTGGCAGGCAAGTGCTGCTGGGATTGCTATAGACCAGGGGTCTCCAAACTTTTCGGCACAAGGGCCACACTGTGTATCGGACACGGTATTGAGGGTCATAAAATAAATTAATAATAAATACACGGAGAACCAACTATTGAATAAAATAAGTAGGTGGGGGTGGAAGGAGGTGGGGAGCAGAGAGAAAAATTGACTTGCACAGGAAGGGGAAGGTGCATTACATTCAGTACCTTTAGTGGCTGAATGAGGAATATACCTGGAAAATGCATCTTTTGAGTTATTTTTAGTCCTGAGAGGCTGGGGATCTTTAGGAGCCAGAAAAAAATCTTCCCAAGGGCCGGATTTGGCCCCTGGGACAGGATTTTTGATATTTGATTTTCTCTGTAAACCGCTTTGTGAACTTTTTGTTGAAAAGCGGTATATAAATACTGTTGTTGTTGTTGTTGTTGTTGATTTGGAGACCTCTGCTGTAGACCCAGGAAGTCTGTTGAGGGATAATTGGTAGCTCGGAAGGGAGAGGCATGGCTTGTGCCATGAAGAAAGCCCTGGATTGTGATGAACGTGCGTTTGCAAACTTCAAGTGATGCATTTTCCCATGGAATAAGTGCATGTTTGATTTCAGCTGAAATTTTGTTATGGGGAAGCTTAAGGTGTAGCTTCCTGCATAGTTTCTCTTAATGGGCAGAGACATCAGGTACGCCCTAGTTCCCAGCAATTTATATAAGTTGTGTCTCAGTTATAAAGTACCTCCTGTGCATGCAATCCAGTCCCTGGGATGGCCAAGTTGGGCTTGTAAGGACCCTTATCTGAAAACCAGTAACATTTGCACAATCAGTGTCAACAACATTGAGGTAGATGAACCAATGTTCTAAGTATAGGAAGCTGCTTATGTTCTTAAGTCAACCTGACAAGGCCAACCTGAAGCCAATTGGATCAATTGCTCCCAAATGGGCCCCGCACCTAAGGGGGCCCCATGCTAGGGTAATCTACTCTAGTTTTGTCAAATACTTACAACAACACATTGCAACATACACCTAATACCACATGGCAGATATAAGTGGGAAAACCAACAATTTAAATTTTCTTCTGAATTCTTAAAAAATCAGTGTTTGTTGTTTATATTTTGAAATTAATGTTAAGTGATTTTTAGAAATCCAAAAAGGATAATTTGTTCCCTACTGTTAATTTACATTTTGACTCTTTTTTCTAGACAAACCTCGATACTTTCAGTAAATCATTTCACAGTCACTGAAGTGGTTTTGTTACACTTTACTTTTCAAAGGTAATCTACACCCTTGGTTTCTTTACTTGTAGGTTTACATGCAATGTGATTTTATATTAAAATGTGTTTAGATCCATTTGGTCTATTAACTCGCACACACTTTTTAAGCACACATTTTGATTACTTTCCATTCTACCATAGAGCTATAAAGTCTCTTAATAATTTTATTTATATCTTTAAGATTCTACGGACCTTGGCTGTGAACCCGAGGCCCAGCAAAAAACACAGGAACGTAGGAACAGCCCCACTGGATCAAGCCATAGGCCCATCTAGTCCAGCTTCCTGTATCTCACAGTGGCCCACCAAATGCCCCAGGGAGCACACCAGATAACAGTGCTTCCAACTGGGCCATAAGAACATAAAAGTATAAGAGCCCTGCTGGATCAGGCCAAAGGCCCATCTAGTTCAGCTTCCTGTAACTCAAAGTGATCCAAGTGATTTAGGGAGAGCACAAGACAACAAGACACAACCCGCGTCCTGGTGCCTTCCCCTGCATCTGGCATCCTGAGGTGGCCTACTTCTAAAATCAGGAGCCTGCACATACCTACCAAGTGAGAGGGAAAAGAGCATCTCTCTATCCATTCTATCCAATCCCTGCATAATTTTGTATGTTTCAATCATGTCCCCCCTCAGGTGCCTCTTTTATAGACTGAAAAGCCCCAAATGCTATAGCCTTTCCTTGTAAGGGAGGTGCCCCTGCCCAGTCATCATTTTGGTTGCTCTCTTTTGCACCTTTTCCATTTCCGCTGTATCCTTTTTGGTCCAATATCCTTTTTAAGGCATCTAGGCCAGATGCCATCACCACAACCTGTGGCAAGGAGTTCTACAGACCAACCACACGCTGAGTAATGAAATATTTCCTTTTGTCTGTCCTAATTCTCCCAACACTCAATTTTATTGGATGTCCCCTGGTTCTGGTGTTATGTGGGATTCTAAAGAGCATCTCTCTATCCATTTATCCTTCGAGTGCATAATTTTGTATGTCTCAATCATGTCCCCCCTCACGGTGGATAACGGTGGATAAAAACCAGTCTTGGAAATTCTAAGATACATTTGAAAATGAGTCTTGTCAAAACAATATAGACAGCAGGGTGGTTTTACTTTGCTTCTCCTGGGAGTGATGAAAACTTTTCATAAGTAGGAAGCTGGCAAAAAGGCTATTACCTAACCATGGGTGGTTCAGTTCTTTTCCAATCATTCAACTCCTCAGCCTTTTCATTGGTGGCAAATCCAGGTTTTCTAAGATGCACTGAAAAGGTATCTTCTCCTGTATAATCCTACCCATACTCTTGGGTCATCTGAGGAGACCATTCTGACTGTGCTGCCACCAGCAGAAGTGAGGGGGATGGTGGCCAGAAACAGGGACTTCCCAGTGACAGCTCCTCACATCTGGAAGTCCCTCCCTCTGGGATCAAGAATGGCTCCTAGAGAATGGCTCCTCTCTAGAGACATTTCAGTGGGGCCCTGAGTGGTTTTTGTTTGTTTTTAATTTAAGGAAGCATTTAATTGCTGACAGAAGGTTGGCACTTTTAAAAAAAATGAATGTAATTTTAGCATGGTTCATTGAGATCTGTTATGTCTCACAGTTCAATTGTGATATGTTTTAATGTTTTATCATTGTTTTAATATTTTATCTTGTACAGTTTTTATTGTTGTAAGTCGCCTTGGTGCCCCAATGTGTGGTAGGAAGGCAGGGTAAAAAGGTTATTTAAATAAATAAGTAAAATCATAAAAAGAAGGAAGTCAAAGGTAGATGGAACTATGTTTGAGAGAGAGAGAGAGAGAGAGAGAGAGAGAGAGAGAGAGCGCACTATTGCCCTCACAAAAGACAAGTTTGCTTAAATGTGTCAAGCAGTGTTTAAATATTAATGCATAAAGAGCAACAATATAACTGTATGTATGATCCCATCACTAGTGTGCGTACTTGTGGGGGGAGACACAAATAAACTGAAGGATCTGAAAGTTATGGAAGAGTAGAACTCAGGTCAAAACCAGAGGCCCAATTAAGACGAGAACAGAACGTGAAACATCCTGTACTTGAGGAACGATATTTGTATAATTCCCAATCTAAATGTATGTGAAATTATCATTTTTTCTGTTCGAAATCTTGGATGATGCAATTGGCGTTTATTATAGGCAAGATGATTCTACTTCTGCTGCATTGGCCTTGTGAATGTGAATGCCTATCGCTAAATGCCTTCCTGCTCCAGCATGACGTATCTCACTATCACAATTTCATGCAAGATGGCAAATCAGTGTAAGCAACACAAATATGCCGAGGCCAGATGAAATGCTTCCTGCTTTGCCAAAAACTCCATCTTGCTGACTTTGCCACTCATGCTGATGTGTTTGAGACAAAATTTGGCAAGGAAAGAGCCCTGCCATGTGTCTTTGTGAAAAGAGCAAGGATATCAGGAGAGACAAAAATAAAATTGTTCCTATTTTGGATGGAAACAGCTTGAGATCTGTTGGAGACAAACACCTGCTTGCACAGCACGGAGAGCAGCTTCACAGCGGTTTCCGAAGCACATGGGTGTCTCTGTGCCTAATACATGCTGTTCTGATCAGCACCACGTGTAGGACAATGCTGGATGCAGAGGCTTCACTAGGGTTTGCATCACCCATAGCAAGAGCTCATTGCGTCTCCTCCATGATGGACTTCCTCCTGTACCTGACCATACAGAATAAATGACAATATCATATGCACAACCTCAGTGCAGTGGCATCACTACAGTTTGTGTCACCCCCCATTAACTTTATTTATGTATTTATTTTAATATGTAACATAACAGGTCACCCAACAAATCAGTAACCAACAAAATCCAGTGGCCAGCTTGATGGCACTCACACAACTGAGTAAGAGTTCTAGTATTAGCTCTGATGCATGGAAACGAGAGCTGACTTATTCTAACACCTTATTGGTTCCCTGCTGTGTCATAATTACACCTCATTGGCTCTCAGAACCATCAGTCTCACTGGCCAGTTTTGAGTTTAAAAATCCACTTTTTGTTACATAAGGCAGTTGTGTTTGCCTTTTCTACTTATTTGTCCATGATGTTTGATAGAATACCGAGGAAACAACATAGTTTGTCTCATTGCATTCTGCATGATATTCCACGTTGTATGGTATATCACATGATGGTATCAATCAAAAATATCAAAATTTCACAATTTTAGCTAGTAGTGGTGTCACCCCCCCCTCCCCGCGTGCATTAACCAGTGTGGCTCACACACCCCACACCCCCAGTGACACCTCTGGCTGGATGGTTTCAAACAGTCTCCTATGATGTGAGTGTTTGCAAAAGACAAAAAGAAGTTCTCTTTGTTGAACACCCTGTAAAAAATAAAGGAATGTACAAGAAAAAGACAGCAAGGGCATGCACTCTTCTAACATGAGCTGAGCTGCATGTGCCCAGAGGAATTGCCATAAGGGTTAATGGATTCCTCTGCCCTTCTCTCATTTCACTGGCAGAAAAATATTGGCATATGTTGTATTTCTCCACCCAGCTTCCACTTCTTTTATTCCTATCTGTCATGAATATGTACAGTTTAGGCCTAGTAACATGTAAAGCCTGAACCAAGCTAAAACAGTCACACAGAAGTGGCTTGCAGTCCTAGCTGCTAAGAATTTACAACTCAATGGAAGGTGATTATGTAGCACCTAGGCAGCCAGAAAGACGCCCATCAAGGATGGAATGCAACTGTAGATCTCCAGGGGAGAGGGAAGAGCTGAGAGGGCGAGCTTCCAGCCCCACTTCCGGAGGACAGGGTCTTTGGTCTTTGTCTCTTGGTGAGATAGGAGGTGGGTGCACATCCTGCCCCGCCAGGACCATGTGGCCCATAGGTAACTGACCTGAGGATCTACAAAAGAAGCTGACCCAGGTGAGAGTTAAAGAATAATAAAGTTAGCCAGTTAGCTTTGTTGTTTTATGCTGATATGTTTCCTAGAAGTTTTTATGCCTCTAGCATTTGCTGCCTTTTGTAACTTTTTGTAACCCTATGTACTTAATAAAGTAAAAATCTTCTTGCCATGTTGGTTCATTGTCTGTTGGGGACAAAGGTTCAGAATCTTGCCTAGCCATTCAGCAAGCTACCAAAAATCCTCACTGTGGACTAGTAACTTGAGGACTGAGACTTTAAGTAAAGAAAGTGCTCAGTGCCTACAAGGGATATAGTTAAGCCTAGAGGGTCTCAGTTTCCCTGGACTGAGACACTGGCTCTTACAGGGTGGTGGCAGTACTACCGAACAGGGATCTTTGAGGGCTCTAGGGTTCAGAACCAACAACCCTGAGCACCCAAAACCCTGGGAGTGTGAGACCAAGTGTACGACACTATCCTAACTGGACTCCTCTATTAAAGAGGGAAACAGAAAGTGTGCTCTCAGCAGTGGCTGGTGTGCTGTGTTGCACATATGTTGAGGAGGGCTCAATTGACCATCACTTTCCACATATCTGCGCATTTGCCAGCATAAATTGTGCCCCACAGCCAGTGTGCTATAGCAGTTAGGTCATTGGGAGACCCAGGCTACTTCAGATCAAGCAGTCTTGGCATACCCTGGGTATCTCCTCTTCTTGGCATCAAAGAAGGGATATGCCTGTGGGGATACAGACTGGTGATTTTAGCTTTCTCCATTGGGAATAATGTAAAAAAAGTGCCAAGAAGCCACTTAGTTTTGGAATTATGCCATACATCTTAGGAAGAAATGTGGACATTTTTATTATACCTTTGAGGGAAATTCTAGGATTCACTATGTTTTCAACCATATTGCATAAAGCTCTTATTTCCATTGAAAAGAAATACATTTAAACAGGGAAAGACATCCCTATCAGAGCTCAATGTGCTAGACTGGAAGTCTAGGCTAGTCTTTATTAAACATTATTCATGGACGGTATGCAAGCAACTTTGTGTGATATACCTTCTGGTTATATCTTGAGCATGATTTGGAAGGAAGAATTGTAAAACTAAGATGATGATGATGATGATAACAACAACAACAACAACAACAACAACAACAACAACAACAACAACAACAACAACAACAACAAGGTATATACCGCCTTGCTGGTCATCCTCTGACTTTATTCAAGGAGGTTTACATAGGCAGGTGTTTCTAAATCCCTCAAGGGGATTTTTACAATCATAGAGTTTCTCTCTTTCAAGAACCAACAACATTTCAGAATGGATCTTCCTGGTTTGGTCTCACTTCTGGCCTCCAGTTCTCCCACGCAGGCTGACAAGCAGTTCCATCTCTCACATGGAGGGCAGCCAAGACGCTTCTTGCTCGTACCAAGAGCAGGTGGAATCACTCAGCTGGGCTTGTCAGCTGCTTCAAGGTCTTGCCATTCTCAGCCGTTCAGGGAGCTGCCGGTGTCCTCGAACTGGCGACCTTCTGATGCTATCTTCGGGCTAACGGAGGCTCTACCCTCTAGACCAGACCTCCTGCCCAGAAAAGCAAAGGTATATGCAATAATACACATTTCTACTTGCTTGTTTCTCATGAAAGAATCAGGCTGCCCAGTCCTATGCTTCCCTAGTACCCAGGGCTACAGTGTGACCAAAATGGCTGTTGCTGTATCCTATAGGGTCAGGGAAGCTCCTGGAGGTCTCCTAATAGTAAGGGAACATATGCTCCCTTATGGTGTCAAGCAATGGCAGCCCAAATGGAGATACTCGGATCTGCGCTTGCTACAGAGAGGGTACAGATCCAAGGAGACTAAAGCTGCAATCCTAACCACACTTTCCTGAGAATAAACCCCATTGAACAAAATAGGACTTACTTCTGAATAGACCTGGTTAGGATTGTGCCCTGTTAGGTTTTTCAGCTCAGCCTAGGATTCCATGGCAGAGTCTGCTGCCATCTCTGCCGCCCTTCCAGGCCTGGTTCGCCCTGCAGACCATCCTCCCCCTGCCCAGTTCCGACCCCTCCCTACCTTCTCCTCACCCTCCCCCTGCCCCCAAAAGCCTCACCTCCAGCTGGAAGTTCCACTTACTGCTGACTGCTCTCTTCTCACATTTTCCGGCACTGAGGCCCAGTGCCAACTTTGGTAACATTCCACGCTGGCGGTACTAAGGTACCATTGGTGCAGCAGGGCTCAATAGGATTGGAACCTAATAGGACTAGTTCTGTAGTAACTGTTCTCTGCGAGGGTACATATGATACTTGTTGATTTCCAAGCTCTTCAGCCATATCATTTTTTTGTAAATGTGAAGTAGAATTGCATCCAACAAACCGCTCACCTGTCTGGCAGTTTTCAAAATATTAGACTTCTGAAATACTGTCTTATCATAACTTTTTATTATGATGAAATGAGATAGTTGAGGAGAGTATTTAGCACATGGAACCAAAATATTTGGCCAAAAAAATCACCTTGCGACAAAACCTGTCAGTCTTCAACCTCCTCTAAAAGAGCAGAAGGGAGGGAGCGAAATTCACATAGAAGAGACTTCCATAAGGAGGGGGCCACCACTGAAAATACCCTCTTGTGCATACCCAGAACCCATATCTTAAACACCAATGGGACCCACAAAACAGTTTCCCCAGAAGTTCTTAGAAATAGGTAGACTCAAGAAGAGGACAGTGATCCTTCCGGTGACTTGATTCCAGGCTTTGCATATCACAATCAGCATCTTGAATTGTACCTGGAAGTGAATTGGCAACCAGTGTAGCTGGAACAGAAGGGTGTAAAATGATTCTAATAGTTAATATCCAACAACATTCTCATGGCTCTATTTTGCACCAGTGGAAGTTTCTGGAGGGACTTCAATGGCCACCCCATGTGGAGTGCATTGCAGTAATTCAACCAAGGGGAAACCAAGGTTTGGGCAACTGATGGTCTGTGGGCACATTAGCCAAAACTAAACAAAAACATCCCAGGTGACAGTCATCACCTGGTATCCAGGAGCAAGGCTGGGTTCAAGAGTACTGCCAAACTGTGAACAGGGAATTCCATCCAGAACAGAATGGGACACCTTTGCTGAATCAGCAGATCTCCTGAAAAGAGGGCCTCTGCCTTGTCTAGAGTTCATTTCAGCTTGTTGACCCATATCCAGCCCTTCCCCAATTCAAGAAAGAGGTAAAAGACATCTACTGCTTCTTCAGCTGGCAACCATAAAGAAATTGGAAGTTGAGTGTCCCTGGAGTCCAAACCCAACCCTTAGAAGTGTCGTGTAGGTGTTAAGCAAAAGGCTTGGAAGTGAGCTGAAGTCTCCCTGCAGCACCTTCTGGAACCTGCCCTCCCAGAAGCAACCGAGTCACTTCAGAGCAGTGCCTCCAGTATCCTTCCCAGAGAGGAGGTCCAGAAGGATATTACAGCTGATGGTTTTGAACAAGATTTAAAGATTAATAGGTGTTGCCAATGATCTCGCTTTTCAAAACATGCACAATCTCGCCTAATCCATCTTGGTTCGTTAGCTGATAGTCCTGAGAATCAGCCAAGACTTCGTCCTCGAGGGGGTGAGGCTCTAATCAAGATCATGCTAATAAAAGATCATTGATTGGAACTAAAAGGGGCAGCACTGGGGGGCATCTGTGGGTCACCTTCCTCTAAGGTCTTGCAAATTCAGGCTCTCCACATTGGCATAAGCTTGCCTGCAAGCCCAAGCCTTCCAAATTAGTAAATTAACAGCCCAGTCCTACCAAACCTCGCCACCCTCCAGCCAATGCAGCAGGCCCATATGATTGGGTCACAAAGCTATTTCAGTTCCCAAACCTGTGAAAGTCAGTTTGAAATGGGGCAGGATAATCAGTCTTATCTGGGCACGTCTGGAACTCAGTTGTCTGGAGCTGATACACTCAAGCGCTTTGCCCAAAAGTAGAAGAGTGGTGACTAGCTGGTAGTTGTCCAGTATTGTGGAATCTATGGAAGGTTCCCTCAATAGAAGGTACAGACCTGACATTTTAAGGCAGGATGATTCTGTCCCCTCCATTCCAGATGAATTTAACATCCACCCAACACATTTGGCAGATTTTATTAACAGGGACGGGCAAAAGTTGAGGGTGCAAGGAGACAACCTCATACTTCAAAGAATCCTATCTATATCATCAGACTGAAGAAGCTAAAAAAATCTCAAAATATAGGGTGAGCTGTTGCTGAAGGCACCCCTCACCTACTTAATAATAATTTTGCTATACGTCCAAGCTTTCCGGTCCCTAAACCCAAATTATAATGGGGACCCCCTGTACAAGTAAAGCACGTGATGTGCCACTGAGCTACGGCCCCATTCCCTATTGTTTCTTTCCAGCAACTTATCGCTTTAACAGAAACTTCTCACTTTTGAAATGTGCAGGGCATATATGAGAAAATAAGCAGTCCTTTCTCACTTTCCCACCCATTAGTAAGACACAGGAACTGTCACCTGGGTTCCTTTGAAACAGCCACCTCTGAAATAGACGGCAAATCCAACTTTATTTTAATCAAAACAAGTGCTAGTTTTGCAAATCTGTGCCCTAATGCCCAAAGGCAAGAACTAACTTGGCGCTGTCATTAATTTTGACATTTAATTACACTTCAATTTATTCCATGCTTTCTTTTCCAGAATGCCTTATCATTCCACTCTTTCTAGGGAGAGAGAATCTATAAATCTTCTCAAAAGTTTGCTGTTTCTGTTGGTATTTGATAATATTTTCACATCTGAAAAAATGTTTACTTTTTTCTTGAGAGGGGAGAGCATGCCCCTTTGTGATATAGAAAAGAAGGAAAATAGTGATGAGTTTTGAGAATTGTGGCCCCTTCATCAGTTTTGGAAGTGACTAATGGCGCAATCCAAACCTGCGCTGGAGCAGGCAAGCCAGGAGGCTTGCGCTGCATCCAACGTAGGTTTGTTGGCTGCAGCGACTCAGCCATGGGCAAGGGGAAGCTCTTCCGCTATGGGGGTCCATAGACCTGCACCACCTCTGGAGGTGGCGCAAGTCCAAGTAGAGCGGAGCAGCACGAAGCCGCTCCGCACTCTCCGGGGATGGGGGTTGGGATCCGGCATAACCACCGGATCCCAGCCCCGCCCTGGCTCCCTGTGTGCCCATCCCCGGGCCCACCCTCCTCTGCCCAGGAACGCCTCCCCCACCCCCTCCCCACACCCCCCATGCCTACCTTTGCCGCTTGCGTCAGCACGAGACCACCAACACAAGCGGCGCCGCGGGAGTCACGGTGGAGGCTTCTGCCTGCCTCCGCACTTTGGCACATGTAAATGCACCGACGCGGCTCCCAGCAACGGAGGCGCAAACGTGCTTTATGGCATGTTTGCAACCCTCCTATGCTGGCCCAAGGGACTTGGGCCAACATAAGGGGTGCTTTGGTTTGCGCCCTAAGAGCCCGATCCTGGGGTTGTGGGCGGAGCAGTGGAACGGGAGGTAAGGGCATGGATGGGGGTGTGGAGTAGGCATTCTGGGGAGGGGAGAGGCCAGCGGGGAAGGGGATGCAGCTGTGCCAATGGGGCATGCACTACATGGGGGGGGCAGTCCAGGACACCTTCTCAAGGTAAGGGCATGTTTGTTCCCTTACCTTGAGGCTGTATTGTGGCGGCATCGGCCACAATCCTAAAATTTGGGATTTTAGGGCCCAATCCTATTAAACATTCTACTGAATGTTTAATAGGATTGGGCCCTAAAATCCCAAATACTACCGCAACAGGCTGGCAGCTTTTTAAGAACGCGTGTGGCCTCTGGGAACCAAGTGCCTCGGGAACTAAGTGCCAGGTAAGGCACAAGAGTTTAGCATCTGGGCGAGTTCAGCAGCAGGGCGAGGAGGCCAGGGCCCCATACACTGCCCTTCCTCTTCCCTAGAGAAAAGGGCTGCTATCCAGTGTACGGTTTTTAAAAGGACCCCTAAATAAAACAACAACAACAACAACAAAAAAGCTATGCAGTCAGACAGCCAGCAGCAGGGTGGGGGCTATCCAGTGTTCTGCATCGAGTGCCACATGTATGATTATATGCCTCTGGGGCATAAGTCATGGGTGTGTCCTCGGTGCAAGGAGCTCCAGGCTCTCAGGGAACGCGTCCGCTCCCTTGAAGCCTTGGTGGCCGACCTGGAGAAGCGCAGGCAGCCAGAGGAGGACCGTGGGGAGACTTCCGGGGACGATCAGGCTTCGTCCCAACCTCAGGCGTGCAGCTCCTCGGCTGCCCGGGTGGGAAGTCTCGGGACTGGAGGACATCATCCTGGAGAGGAGGGAAACAATCCCCTAGGGGGGATCCCTTCTCCAGGGGATGGGCCCGTATCCGAGTGCACTCGGGATACTCCTCGGTGGGAGGGGGGTCGGGGGCTTCTTGTAGTGGGGGATTCGATTATTAGAAACATAGAGAGGGGGGTTTGCGACGGATGTGAGGACCGCATGGTGACTTGCCTGCCTGGTGCGAAGGTTGCGGACATCACTTCTCGTCTAGACAGGCTAGTAGACAGTGCTGGGGGAGAGGTAGCGGCTGTGGTGCATGTCAGCACCAACGACGTGGGCAAGTGTAGCTGGGAGGTCCTGGAGGCCAAATTTAGGCTTTTAGGCAGGAAGCTGAAAGCCAGGACCTCAAAGGTAGCGTTCTCTGAAGTGCTACCTGTTCCACGCGCAGGGCCAGCTAGGCAGGCGGAGATCAGGGGTCTCAATGCGTGGATGAGGCGGTGGTGTAGGGAGGAGGGGTTTAGATTCGTTAGGCACTGGGGAATGTTTTGGGACAAGCGGGGCCTGTACAAGAGGGATGGGCTCCATTTGAACCAGAATGGAACCAGACTGCTGGCGCATAACATTAAAAAGTTGGCAGAGCAGCTTTTAAACTGATCCCTGGGGGAAGGCCGACAGGAGCCGAGGGGCATCCGGTTCGGGAGTCCTCATCCCTATGGGATGAGGATGGAGAGGTTAGAGAACAACAAGACAAAGGCAGGGTAGGAGAAGAAATTGGGAAAGGTAGGGTGATGGGATGTGATAGACGGTTTGGCACAATGAGAGGATGCGGGGACAAAGGAGCAAATAAGCAGCCCATCCTGGGGCATTCCGTGTATAAATGCTTTTATGCGAATGCCCGAAGTCTACGAGCAAAGGTGGGAGAACTGGAATGTCTGGTGACAAGGGAAAATATTGACATAGTGGGCATAACGGAAACCTGGTGGAATGCGGAGAATCAGTGGGATACCGCAATCCCGGGCTATAAACTCTACAGGAGGGACAGGCAGGGGCGTGTTGGAGGTGGGGTGGCCCTTTATGTTAAGGAAGGGATAGAATCCAGCGAAGTAGAGATTGAAGGTGGGTCCGACTCCACCGTAGAATCTCTGTGGGTTAAATTACCAGGCTTGTGCAGCGATGTAATACTGGGGGCGTGCTATGGTGGTGATGGTGATATAGTGCTTCTTGGGGTTTTGATTCCACTCACAGTCCCCCTCTGCATGCAATTTGTAGATAGTTTTGGTTTTTTTAGATTAGAAAAAGCTTCCAATAAATGTGGATTTTTGGCTACTGAAATCAGACTTCATGGAGGTGCTGGGAACTAGCAGGTTTGTTAAGAAGGTTAAATACACTCCCTAGCAGGACTCTTAACACAGGCCTTCGGTAGGAGGTCTGGTCTAGAGGGTAGAGCCTCTGTTAGCCCAAAGATAACATCAGAGGGTCACCAGTTCGAGGACACCGGCAGCTCCCTGAATGACTGAGAAGAGACCTTTATGTTTATGTTAAGGAAGGGATAGAATCCAGCAAAGTAGAGGTTGAAGGTGGATCCGACTCCACCGTAGAATCTCTGTGGGTTAAATTACCAGGCTTGTGCAGCGATGTAATACTGGGGGCGTGCTATCGTCCTCCAGACCAGAAATCTGATGGGGACCTTGAAATGAGGAAACAGTTCAGGGAGGTGACAAGGAGGGACAGGGTTGTAATCATGGGGGACTTCAATTATCCTCATATTGACTGGGTCAATTTGTGTTCTGGTCACGATAAGGAAACCGGATTTCTTGACGTGCTAAATGACTGTGGCTTAGATCAGTTAGTCACGGAGCCCACCAGAGGACAGGTGACTCTGGATTTAATATTGTGCAGTACACAGGACCTGGTTAGAGATGTAAACGTTACTGAGCCATTGGGGAACAGTGATCATGCTGCGATCCGTTTTGACGTGCACGTTGGGGGAAGAATACCGGGCAAATCTCTAACAAAAACCCTTGACTTCCGACAGGCGGACTTCCCTCAAATGAGGAGGCTGGTTAGAAGGAGGTTGAAAGGGAGGGTAAAAAGAGTCCAGTCTCTCCAGAGTGCATGGAGGTTGCTTAAAACAACAGTAATAGAGGCCCAGCAGAGGTGTATACCGCAAAGAAAGAAGGGTTCCACTAAATCCAGGAGAGTGCCCGCATGGCTAACCAGCCAAGTTAGAGAGGCTGTGAAGGGCAAGGAAGCTTCCTTCCATAAATGGAAGTCTTGCCCTAATGAAGAGAATAAAAAGGAACATAAACTGTGGCAAAAGAAATGTAAGAAGGTGATAGGGGAGGCCAAGCGAGACTATGAGGAACGCATGGCCAGCAACATTAAGGGGAATAATAAAAGCTTCTTCAAATATGTTAGAAGCAGGAAACCCGCCAGAGAAGCGGTTGGCCCTCTGGATGGTGAGGGAGGGAAAGGGGAGATAAAAGGAGACTTAGAGATGGCAGAGAAATTAAATGAGTTCTTTGCATCTGTCTTCACGGCAGAAGACCTCGGGCAGATACCGCTGCCCGAACGGCCCCTCCTAACCGAGGAGTTAAGTCAGATAGAGGTTAAAAGAGAAGATGTTGCAGACCTCATTGATAAATTAAAGATCAATAAGTCACCAGGCCCTGATGGCATATACCCAAGGGTTATTAAGGAATTGAAGAATGAAGTTGCAGATCTCTTGACTAAGGTATGCAACTTGTCCCTCAAAACGGCCATGGTACCAGAAGATTGGAGGATAGTAAATGTCACGCCTATTTTTAAAAAGGGAAAGAGGGGGGACCCGGGAAACTATAGGCCGGTCAGCCTAACATCCATACCGGGTAAGATGGTGGAATGCATCATCAAAGATAGGATCTCAAAACACATAGACGAACAGGCCTTGCTGAGGGAGAGTCAGCATGGCTTCTGTAAGGGTAAGTCTTGCCTCACAAACCTTATAGAATTATTTGAAAAGGTCAACAGGCATGTGGATGCGGGAGATCTGTCCTGGGACCGGTGCTTTTCAACCTTTCTGTCCTGGGAAGGATCTGTCCTGGGACTGGTGCTTTTCAACCTCTTCATAAATGACCTGGAGACAGGGTTGAGCAGTGAAATGGCTAAGTTTGCAGACGACACCAAACTTTTCCGAGTGGTAAAGACCAGAAGTGATTGTGAGGAGCTCCAGAAGGATCTCTCCAGACTGGCAGAATGGGCAGCAAAATGGCAGATGTGCTTCAATGTCAGTAAGTGTAAAGTCATGCACATTGGGGCAAAAAATCAAAACTTTAGATATAGGCTGATGGGTTCTGAGCTGTCTGTGACAGATCAGGAGAGAGATCTTGGGGTGGTGGTGGACAGGTCGATGAAAGTGTCGACCCAATGTGCGGCAGCAGTGAAGAAGGCCAATTCTATGCTTGGGATCATTAGGAAGGGTACTGAGAACAAAACGGTTAGTATTATAATGCCGTTGTACAAATCGATGGTAAGGCCACACCTGGAGTATCGTGTCCAGTTCTGGTCGCCGCATCTCAAAAAAGACATAGTGGAAATGGAAAAGGTGCAAAAGAGAGCGACTAAGATGATTACGGGACTGGGGCACCTTCCTTATGAGGAAAGGCTATGGCGTTTGGGCCTCTTCAGCCTAGAAAAGAGACGCCTGAGGGGGGACATGATTGAGACATACAAAATTATGCAGGGGATGGACAGAGTGGATAGGGAGATGCTCTTTACACTCTCACATAATACCAGAACCAGGGGACATCCACTAAAATTGAGTGTTGGGCGGGTTAGGACAGACAAAAGAAAATATTTCTTTACTCAGCGCGTGGTCGGTCTGTGGAACTCCTTGCCACAGGATGTGGTGCTGGCGTCTAGCCTAGACGCCTTTAAAAGGGGATTGGACGAGTTTCTGGAGGAAAAATCCATTATGGGGTACAAGCCATGATGTGTATGCGCAACCTCCTGATTTTAGGAATGGGTTATGTCAGAATGCCAGATGCAAGGGAGGGCACCAGGATGAGGTCTCTTGTTATCTGGTGTGCTCCCTGGGGCATTTGGTGGGCCGCTGTGAGATACAGAAAGCTGGACTAGATGGGCCTATGGCCTGATCCAGTGGGGCTGTTCTTATGTTCTTATGTTATGTTCTTATAAGAATAGATAGTTAATGTGAGAAAGAGTGGACCTTAGTAGTTCCAGAACAGTCGTGGAAACAGTGGCATTGCCAGCATGGACACCGTCCAGGGAGGGTGTCACTCCCTCATGCCATGTGACACTACTCCATACTCAACGGAAGCTATGCACGGCACCCAAAAGTGCTACAGCGGTGACATGATGACATCATCACACCATTGCATGCACCACCAAATTGCTTCTGTGGTGGCCATTTCCAGCTGTTCAGTGCCTGGGGGGTGGGAGGGCCCATCCGCCACCAAACATGGCACAGGCCTCTGCTCAGCGGGGGCTCAGGTGGTGCATCTGTCACCCCTCAGTGTGTGTCACACAGGGTGCAACACCCTCCACTTGCTATGCTATTATGTGGAACTCCCTTTGGAGGCTGGTGTCTACAAATCTGCCATGATTTTTCCCTCCCAAATGCCCTTAAAATGATGGCCTCATGGCAGACAGCAGTACCCGGTAAATAAGAAGTGCTTCATCACTGATGCGATTATATGTATGTTTGTATTATGATTCATTCATGTGGTATTTTACCAATGTGTTGTTGTGAACTCATCCCCTGGGGGCTGGGGATAAGAACAGGCCCTCAGTTTGGCCGTACTTGTCATAAGAGGCGACCAAACAGCCACCGGGTAGATGGGACTTGTCAGCCTGGGAAGGCAGCTCATCTAAGAGAAGGAAACTCTGACCTCAAACCTCCACTGCCTTGTGGCTATATCCAGTTGTGGAAAAGGCTTCAGGAGTCAACCTCGAGGCAAAATCCAGAGCCGGAGTCCCTGAGGCAGTTCGTGGCTGAACACAGTCACGTTCTGGCAACTCCTGCGACGCCGCTGGAACCAACCGTATTGGCTTCTGCCTTTCCATTGGACCATTCCAGCGACGTGGAGAGGGTGGATTTGCTGCATGGGTAGCAGCCTATCCTCCATACCTTCTTTACCCAGGCTTCGCGCACTGGAGAGGAACCACCATTCAGAGAGCAATACCATAGTCTTTCGAGACTGAAGGTTGCCAGCAACAGTTGTTGTGAACGATACACAAAAGGACAATTTTGTTCTGCTTGCATGTAGAGTTGCACCTAGATCCTGTTTATATGCTTTACAATGTGTAGGAAGACATGCGTGCATCCCTAAAGTACCACACAGAAACAATATTGATGCAATAATCTTTACGATTGAATCAAGATGGAGTTTTCCCATGTTTTATCAAAGTACATTTGCACATCTGTGTAGACAGGACCTGCTGCAAAATGGATATTGTTGTCATTCAATAAATGAGGCACTTTTACTCAAAAAGCTGGCCCTGTCTCATGTCATTTGTGGGGGTGATGTGTTCCAGGGCAATTAACTTTTCTTGACATATTTCTCATTTGATGGCTTTTTCCTGAGAAGCATGCTTTAACTGGCTCCACTTATTTTGTTGTGTCAAGCAGAGATAACAAGCGATACATGAAACAATGCATAACACTAAGCAATTAAAATGAGGGCGAAATCACATCAAAAAACCATTTTTTAAAAAGTACGTATTTTTGCCTCTTTGGAATTCTTCTGTAGCAAAGATCAAAACACCTTTTTTTAATCCCAAGCTAGTGAATCACAGACAAAGTTCAGATGCCAGCAACATTTAATAATCGGTGCATTTGTTTCTCTAACAATAATATTACTTACAGTCCAACCCTATTCCCCACCATCTTCCACCATGAAGCCATACTGACAGAGAACACACTGCATGCAATGGTGCGGGGAGGGGGGGGATGTGATCAGATGGCCAGCTAAAGGTAAGTAAAACAGTACATTACTAGGGTATTTGCAATCTGGACAATTGTGTGCTGCTCAAATTGGTACCCCAGACATTTGTGTCTGGGTTTTGTTTTTGTTTTTTGTCACCTGGTTATTTGCATTCCACAATAACAGGGCAGCAAACGGAACTCTTTGCCACAGGATGTGGTGATGGCGACTGGCCTGGATGCCTTTAAAAGGGGATTGGACAAGTTTCTGGAGGAAAAATCCATTACAGGTTACAAGCCATGATGTGTATGCACAACCTCCTGATTTTAGAAATGGGCTATGTCAGAATGCCAGATGCAAGGGAGGGCACCAGGATGAGGTCTCTTGTTATCTGGTGTGCTCCCTGGGCAATTGGTGGGCCGCTGTGAGATACAGGAAGCAGGACTAGATGGGCCTATGGCCTGATCCAGTGGGGCTGTTCTTATGTTCTTATAACTGGGCAACAACCCCATTTTATACATCCTATGTCCCTATCCCAGCCCTAACCCTACCTTTGATTTTTAAAAATAAAAATGTAATTGATTTATTTCAAGCATTTATATACTGCCTTTCTCTCTGTGTGTGTTTTACATATCAAATTAGATAGGAAGGCAAACCACCATTTTTCAGTGGAGTTTTACAATATTTGTTCTGTGAGAGAATCCTTCGTCTCCAGTTGCTTCCTTTGTGGTGTGGTGATATCTTCTGGCTGTGTACCATCAGACTTCCACAACCAATTGTAAACCAAACCCAGGCAGGTGCTCAAGGTCTTTTACCATTCTTGCCAGTGGACCTCTCCACACTCCCCAGCTCTCTCACAGCAGATGACTCATCAGCAACTCTGTCTTCTCAGGATGGGTTATTGCACTTCATCAGCTTGGCTTCTCTTTCCCATTCAAGGGCACCAGAGTTGCTTCTGCTTAGCTCTTTAGGCAATACAACAGCTCAACCACTGGACCACACTGCCTGCCCTGCATCTAATATAAATACACATACATTGGGGCACAAATGTCCAGAACACAAAATAAATGGACACAAATACTGGCATGCATTTGATCACAACACAGCTGTCCAAGATGTGAATAAAAAGATCCTGAATAAAGGTCCTGAATAAAAAGACCAGGAAGTCCAAGATGCAATGGTCCTGTCACTAAGTAAAACAATTTTTATTTATCTTACAGTAGACTACCTCTTCACTAATGGGTCTTCTCGGACATACACCTGCTAATTTGTTGGTGTGAGTCCAAGGAGCAGAAGGGGGTAAGTTTGGGTTAGGAAAGGGGAATAGGATCCAGTGCGCATGACCATCTTTGAGATTCACCCCTGCTTCCTCTAACACTACCCCTGGTTTTGCCCACTCCCTACCCCATCCTCAGGAGCAGCTTTTCATGGGCACAGGAGGCTGCAGCAGGAAGGAGGAGAGACAGGGAAACTTTATTGAATAAGTTGTATTCCAGTCATGTTTCCATTATATTTTTCTACAGTTTTGTTCATAGGAACATGATGGTTTTCTTTAGCCCTGTTGGTACAGTAAATAAATATTTTCAAATATGACCATGGGCATAATGGGAACCTGGAGTTCCAGTCATTGACGAGAACCTTCTGTTCGATGTCATTTGTGCAGCTAAACAGTTGGATGAATAAAAAGATCAGGAAGTTATGCAGGAGGGACGGGTTGACCCCATGAACCACTGTGATAGGAATGAAATTAAATCCCATCAGGTGTAAGGTGATGTATTATTGGATGAAGAAGAAACCGTTTTGTTATCTGCTCCTTCTGCAACATGGAGCCAGAGAAAATGGAAGGAAGATAGCAAGTTCACAGCAGAGCTGAGATCTGGACCAGAGAAGTCCAGAGATAGTCTCTTGGCTGCTACACTGCAGCAGCTCTCATTCAAAACTCTTCATTACTATTCATGAATTTAAAAGTTTAAATGTGACTCTGAAACAACTTATTAACCACTTTCTACACATTTTACAGGAGAGAACTGGAAGCAGTGTGGTACCGCTAAAGGGGGGGTGGAGATTCATAGCCCCCCCCACCTGTTGGGAGATTTGACCATGCTCACACCCTTGACTTGAAATGCTTACTGTGAAAAAGCTTAATTTTTTTTGAACCCATGTTGTTTCACCTATGCTAATCCTAATGAATGCCGCTCTATGAAACCGACTCTTCTGTGAGCATAAATTATGCTGACTAACATAAGAATGTGTAATTGAAGCCAGCTGACTTAGTGAAGAATCTATTCATGCTGAAATATGAATCAAGGTCTCAGAGAGACAAGCCATCCATGGCTTTATTTGAATACTGGGACAAGTCACCATTCAGATCAAAACTAAACTCTGCGGTCCTTTGTTCCTGGACAGTAGAGATACAACTGTAATTTGATGTGTCACGAGAGTCAGGGAATGCTATAAAAAATTAAAATTCAATTACAAAAACAAAACAAAATGCTGGGGAAAATAATAGACGTTAGCATTGTCTTCATTAATGTTAATGGGATATATGCAGATAAAATGGAATTGGGAAATATAATGACTATAACTGAGGAGCCGAGACTTAATAAAAAAAGACCTGCAGAGGTCAACACGATGGGCTGAAATTGAGATGAGATTTAATTTGGACCTGAAATTCAGATGCCCACAAGGTGCTGCGATAGCAGAAACGCTTTGATGGGCATATCATCGAGGGGGACCAAAAATTATGAGAGGTTGCCAGAGTCAATCATGACTTTGTTCAGGCTGTGATGCAAATTTGAAAGAGTTAGGAGAATGGAATGCCTGTGAATAATGATGGGTTGACAAAGGGCAGGGTCAGACTGAATGTGACATAATGGAAGGAATGTGGAATTTGGAATGCAGAGATGTGGGTTCAGATCCTAGCTCATTGGAACCTATTGTCTTGGGCAAGATACTCTTGTAGTAATCAGTCAGACCAATCCTAACTTGCCCTGAAGCAGGCAGGCCAGCTGGCCTGCCCTGCATCCAGAGTAGGGCTGGGCCAGGTTGCAGTACAACTCAGAGTAAGAGGAATTCATTCCTCTTACCCTCTATCGCAGGGCAGCTGCCCCTATGGGGCTACTCAGATCTGTGCCACCGAAATCAGTGGTGCAGATCCAACCAGACTACGTAATGCTGGGTTGCTTGAGAGTGGGGTTAGGACCTGACCCAAGTGCTGGATCCTGGTCCCACTCCGTTCTTGGGTCTGGTCTGCCCATCAACCCACCCACCACATGACCTCCCCCTGTCCTGGAACCCCCGAAATGTCCTCCCCCTGTCTTCCCCAAAACCCCATGCCAGCAGCCCAACACCAGCGTAAACAGACCTCTGGTATGGATCTAGTGCTGGGAGGCCAGCGCTCATCCTCACGCCAGCTTACCCTATTCCCAAGTTGTTGCAAATGTGCTTTATGACACATTTGTGACACTCATAGGCCAGTGAAGGGAACTTGCACCAGCCTAACCCAAAGTTAGGATTGTGCTCTAACTCACAAAGGACTGCTGGAAGAATAAAAATGGGTCAAATCTCATGTGTACTATTATGGAGTTCCTGAAGGGAGGGTAGGTTGCAAATGTGTTAGTGTCACTATGATTACTTAGAAGATTTATAAGTACCACTTAACAACCACAACCACCATTCTGATAGGAGTATACATATCAAAAGGAAAAAGAAAATGTCTTTGTGAACCAAGGAGACCCACAGTTTCAAAGAAACACAAGGGCGATACCAGCAATAGCCACTGGGAGGTATGCCATGCTGCACTGAATGTAGTTGCTGTTCCTCTGCTATATTTATTTATTTCATTGTCTGTAACATATTCAAATCCTGCCCTTCCTTTTCCTTTATAAGAGAACCACTACTTTAAATGGTACCTGTTTTACCAGTAATCAGGAGTTAATAAAACACTATTCCCTGCCCTTAAAGGACTAGACTTCCATTCTATTAAGGTATGTGGAACACCAGAAATTTCAGCAATGCATTCCACACATATGTGAAGCCGCCATACTGAGCCAGACCATTGCTACATTGAGCACATGTTTGTCCACACTGACTGTGTGGAAAGTTTCAGGAAGGGATCTTGTCCGCCTCTTTTGGAGATGTCACGTACTGAACCTGGAACTGTCTGTGTGCGTGTATTTTACCACTGAGTCACAACTCTTTCCTACTCACTCACTGAAGGTTGGCCTTTCATGCCTCTGAAAGAGGCAGGTTCTCCCCCTGCCTCTCCAGAAAGTACTGATGCAAAGAACATTCAACAACATCCGACAATATCCATTCGATCTGTATAGTTTTTTCTATTTTGTCCACAAAAGGTTGCAAGCCATTGCATCCTGCCTTGTGTAACAGTGTCATTGTTGTCTGACAATTTATAGCATCACTGAACACAGTGCTCCATTTATATACAAATATATAGGCATGCTTTTTATTGAGTGAATATAAGCTTCTATAAATTTGTCCAGTTATGCCTTTCAAATCAATGTTCTACAGTAAAACATATTGAGTATAGGTGCTTAAATCTCCCTCAATGGTGAAAGAGATTTACAAGTGGTTTTTTGTTGGTGAGATTGCACCCATTCTACTTTGTACCTCAACCACTCCTTTTTGTTTCTGTGTGGTGCAAATATGATTGCTTCAGATCAGACATATATAGAAATTGTGACTGGGTAGGCTCTGAGACATATGTAGCATGCACACACAGGGAGATCTGATTGCATATGCTGGGATCATGGTTGGTTGGCAACCTTAAGTCTCGAAAGACTATGGTATAAGCCTACAGCACCCAGTATTCCCAGGCGGTCTCCCATCCAAGTACTAACCAGGCCTGACCCTGCTTAGCTTCCAAGATCAGACGAGATCGGGCATCAAGTGCAGTGGCTTCTGATACATCTCAGTGGACTGGCATGTGTACGCTCCATGCTAGCTCTGATATGGGTTCAAGCTGGGAACAGAAGATAAGATCCAGTGCATGTTGCAGCCACTGAGATCCACCCTTCCCACCTCAAAAAACCCCCTAACTGCCCTGATCCTTCCTCAAACCAACCATGACTGATCCCATCATCTTACCAGCTCCGGTGTGGCCTATTCATGGTTTGTGCTGGCCATTCCAGAGTGCCCAAAGGCACTTGACAGCCATGTGCCTTTCAGGTTGCTGTAATTGGACAAGGCAGCGGATTACGAGATAGGATTAGGCCAAAAGTCAATTGACTTTGTTATGGTATGTGATTTCTCTTTGCGATGACTTTTTTCAGCTTCTCCTGAAAATCTTGATAGTATTTGCTTATCAGTATTGCCAACAGGTACCAAGTAAGGACCTAATCCTAGCCAACTTTCCAGCACCAATGCATCTGTAATGCAGCCCCAAAGTAAATGATCAAATATTCTCTTATTGCCCCCCACTGCAGGATTCAGCATCACAGCTGCATCCGTGCTAGACGTTTGGATAGGATTGGGCCCTTAGTAGATAACTGCTGTATCTGTGCCTAAAATCTTTCTTGACTTTAAAAATTAATTACTTCTTGCCCTATCTGTAGAGGAATGAATAACTTATCCATCTCTTATTTCTGAGATCTCATATCCTTTCCTTTTGTGTGTGTGTGTGTGTGTGTGTGTGTGTGTGTGTGTGTGTGAAGGCTTCATCCTTCACCATTGGACTGTCCCTTACTTCTTCATGGAATTATCTCTGGTTTAAGAATGTCCTTCTTGGGCTACAGGCTATTCTGAAAGCAGACATACTGGTTCTTGACTGGATCACTGTGTTCCTCTTTTCTAACTTCTAGATCCAAGTCTTGCTAAGACTTCTTGACCTAAATTCACTTTTTCTGAATGTGTTAAGGGCCAATTTACATGTTTTGTTTTAAGGTGATAAAATCCTCACAGAGTGAATTTGCCACTTCATTTTCACATGAGAGATGTTTCCCTAGAACAGCCTTCAGACTGAAAGAGGAAAATGGGATCAATCTCATTTTCTTTTTATACAGGGGCTACATTAATACAATGGGCTGCATCCAGGACATTTCAGGGATGGAGTCACTGTGTGAGACTTGATGACATACGAATCAGGTCTAACTTGCTATGCAGTGTCATTTCTGGGTCTTGCAGGTTGTGACTCATGGTTCTCTCTGGTCTGAATCTGTAGATTCTGCATGCTATGAGCTAAATTTTGAGGAAAGGCCTGAGAGCAAATCTAAAGGCAACGCTAAATCCGTCTTTGGGGCTGTGGTCTTCATTGGTCTTCAATCTTTTTTGTGCCATGACCCCAATAAATAAATAAAGTATGAGACTGTGGACCGACCGCTGATCCCACTTACTGACTAACACATGTCAGGGAAGAGGAAAAGTTTGCCAGTTAGCCAGAAAATTCAAAGTGCTCTGATAAACGTTTCTCCCCCCTCCACGCTAATCAATTGATGGGCAGCCCAGTCCTGAGCTGCCTGGTGCGTGGGGCTTCCACAGAGCCAAAATGGCTATCACGGCATCCTGAGCGCACCAGGCAGCTGCCAGAGGCTCCTCAGGAGAAGGGGACGTTCCTCTCCTTCCCCTGAGTAAGGGAAGTAGCCCCACAATGGGGCGACTCAATTCTGCAGCAGCTTTTTAGCCAGCACAGAATCAAGGAGTCCCATATCCAGCCCCATGGCTCTAGACCCAGTGGAGCTGAGCTATGCCAGTCCCTGGCTGAAGATGTCATTCTGAAGGTTCCTTCAGCCTTTGTCTGACCTAAGCAAGACATCTCATGAATGATGATTTAGGTATCAGTCCTGCTACTTGTAAATACATGAATTCATGAGTAGTGGGAACTGACTGTAGCTGCAATCCTATGTACATTTTTCACAGGAATATGTCCCACTGAAGCTTAGTGAGGCTGTAGTCCAGTCCACAATTACCTAAGCATAGGCCCCACTGACAATAATGAGACTTAATTCTGAATAGACATGCCTGGGATTGGGCTCTGATGGTAAAATGTCTTACTGTAATGTACATTCATGAATTTTAGAGACATGGAATGGCTCAAAGTGTCAATAGTTGCTCTGCTGAGATCTCAAAAAGAAAGAAAGAAAGAAAGAAAGAAAGAAAGAAAGAAAGAAAGAAAGAAAGAAAGAAAGAAAGAAAGAAAGAAAGAAAGAAAGACCCTACAACAAATAATAGGTGATTCAGAACAACCCAACCCCTACAATAATAGGTTTCCTATGTCTGTGGCTCAATGATAATCATGAGTATATTTTTCTCCTTTAACATTCAAAAGCCTTTAGTGCTTTGTTGCCAACTAGGAACTAGTCAACATTACCATTTGACGGATGGAGTCCTCTTCCTGGTGAAAGTGCCTGCAGTATGATGAATCGGGTAATAAAGAGGTCAGTCGCTACAAGTTCCCATTTAACTCTGGTTGATTATAGTTTAGAAATAAAGAGGCAAAGGAAGATAAATCAAGCACCTTCTATTGCAGAACTGCCATCAAGGCCACAAGGCAATGCCATTTCCTTGGGAACCACTAAGTTCAATAGCTCACTATCGGAGAACTGTTCTATTCTCCCCCATCACAGAAGAATGGATTGGTTGGCTATACATTCACATGGCTTTTGGAAAGTCATCAAAGATGCAGTCCTATGGGGGTGCTCCTGTGCAAGCCCCATAAAAACCAATGAAAGTGACAAGGTGCTGATATTATGTCCTATACTCGAGGGGATTAAAAGGACGTTATTCTTGGAAATTTACATCTGAACATGTTCTAGCAGAATAGTAATTTCTAGTTATGCTCATATCTGCAATATGCAATGATTTTTCACAGCAGAGGTGGTTCTGTAGTAAGAGTTGTATAGGATATATGCTGACTTCGAATTATCAGTTTAAAGGTAGTGCCAGCCTTAGGAGCTGCAGGGCCCAATTGGAAACCTTTTTTTTTTTCTTTCAGGGCCCCAGGTTCACAGCCAAGGTCTCTAGAACCTTAGATATATAAACAAAATTTATTATAGACTTCATTTCTCTGTGTTAGAATGCAAAGCAATCAAAATGTGCACTTAAAAAGTACGTGCAAATTAATGGACCAAATGGATCTATGCACAATTTAATATTTAATCTATGCAATTTAATAATTTAATCTATGCACACTTTAATATAAAATGACATACTAGAGTAGACTACCATAGTGCGGGGGTGGGGGGCTTAAACGTGGGACCCCATTTAGAGCAACTGATCCAATTGGCTAAAAACTGGAGCTATTATCTGCCTGGAAATCATGGCCCTCCAACCTGGAAGTCCTTCCCTCTCATACCAGACTTGGAAGAAATAGCCCACCTGTGATCCAACAATCCTCCACACATGCTCAAAGATATTCTCTTCTTTCTTATGCTGAGTGTAAAAGAAAGAGCCAAACCTTGGCACTGAAAACCAGCTAGGGGATAAACATTTATAAAGCTTAAATTAGGCCATGAATGACAATGGAGAAAAGAAGGCAAAACCATTTGTGAACTGCAATTGTTCCTTAATTACAGACATTTGAAGAGTGCTTTCAAAGCACTTCACAATCTTGTTCTTAACAACCCCATCAGGTAAGTGATTTTGCTGCAGGTAAGGAACATTGTTTATCCCATCACCAATTTCCCTAAGATCACTTGGGACCCAATCCTGTCCAACTTTCCAGCACTGGTGCAGCTGCAATGCAGCCCCGAGGTAGAGGAACAAGTGTTCCCGTACCTTGAGGAAGCCTCCGTATCTGCTGCCCCACCACAGGATGCAGTGCATGCCACATTGGCATTGTTGCACAGGCACTAGAAAATTGGGCAGGACTGGACCCTTGGTGACCTAATGGCAAAGGCAAGGTTCAAATAGGGACTTCTTGATTCAAGCTTTGCCTCTTAGGCAATTCACTGTGTCCAGCTCACAGTGTCATTGCGCACAGCTTCAATGACATTCTTCTGTCATTGCGCACAGCTCAATTATTTCTCCTGCCAACCCAGAGCATGCAAAGTTGCCATCACAGCTTATAAACTGCATGCAGTGGGCTGATCGGGAACCAACCGGGAGAGGTAAAGTCATTTTCTACTTACTTTCCCATAGGCCACCTCATCCCTAATGGGTCTCCTCAGTTCTGTGCCAGCTCTCTTCCTGGCCTAAATCTGAAGAGCCTCTGTGGGCAGGCTCAGGCTGAGAAGGGGGAATAGAATCTATCTTGCAGGGCTGCCACCAAGATCCACCCCTCTTGCTGCCAACCTGATATGCTTTTCACCATGATGTGCCCCAATCCACTCCCACCATCAACTTACCAGTACTGATGGAGATTCTGCAGACTGCTGTCTCAGCAGTAGTGCACACCAAGTTCCTATTCCCCTTTCTTGGCCTAGAACTGCCCCCTGAAGTTCCTTGCATCAGCTAAATAGCTAGTAGCTGGCATCGGTCTGAGGAGTTACTCCTACTAGGAGTTAAGTAAAAAAAAATACTTTTATTTGGTGAGGGGTAGAATTGGGCCAATATTGTTCCTTTCTTATTTGTAATTTGGAATGTGATATACTATACATCTCATAATTTCAGAGAGTATCTGAATTTTCATGAATTCCTCTTTGGTCCTTGAAACTGTGTGGGATAGGAAACATCTCTTGCCATTAGCCTTACACTTGCTCTGGATTACATTTAAAGTGCGTTTTAAAAAGAGTCACTTTTTTTAACTATATTTTTTTAACTAGCAGGCCTTTCCACTATATTTATATAGGTTCCTTTCTACTAGCCTCTCCATGAGGAAGAACTGCTCTCCCCATGAGGGGAAAGAGCCCTAAAAAAAAACAACCCATGAGGAGTTGGGAAATTCACTCACTGGGAATCACACATAATGGCAGCTCCAGAAGCTATTATAGAGCTACAAGTCCTCCGCTCATGCTTGATAGCTGGTACCATATATACCAGGGGTGGCCATACGTGCTTAACGTAAGAACTACATACGATAAACCTCAGATGTTTGGGAGCTGCAAGAGAGATATTTGAGGCCCACCATATTTAAGAAGCATTTAAATTCTTAAATATACTCACCATGCACATTAAGCTTACATTTTAAACAAGTGGCCTCTCAGTTTATACCCAGCAAATAATTATGGAGCTTGAACATTTTTTAATTTGCCTTTTATATTAAGTGTGATGCAAAAAGCTCAGCTGTTATATAGTGGGTCCATGCGAATAAAGGAAGGCATAGCGATAACAGCTCAATATGTTTATTCCATCTTCAGAACAGAACCTGGCAATGAAACACAAGGCAAACAGCCCTGGCTTTTACAGCCTTTAGCTCTACCCAGACTCCCCATTTGCAGTTTGCAGTTTAACTACATTTGCAGTTAAGCTTTGCAGTTGAAACCTTAACTAGAGGGCCAATCGGATGGTAGCATTTCGATCCATCACCCAATTGGCCAGCCATAAGTCTGGGCCAATCAGTTATGCAGGATTTCAATCCTGCATAATTTACATATATAACACAGTCATCATATTTTCGCAAGCCACACATTATATGTCAAAGAGCCGAATGTGGCTCACAAGCCACAGTTGAGTCACCCCAGGTATATATGAATCTATGAAGCTGCTTTATACACAACTCCTCATGCCTTATACTGTGATTGAGATTCTCTAGTGTCATATGGATACTGAATGTGTCCAACAATTTAGTGCTCTATCAAAATGTGAACAGGAAATAATTTTATGTTGAGATTGTATGTTTAAACATTTCTCCTTAAGGTTTCTTGGGAAGAAACATTTTTCTCTGGACGTTTTATAAAACCTGATCTCTTGTTTTGGTATTTTCTAGTGAAAAACTTGAATCCTTGGCAAATAAGTGCACAAGAGGCATAAAAAAAGGATCTATATATGGAAGTCTGAACCAGTGGGCTATGCTGTCCTAAAAACAGCGTCCTTAGCTTTTCTGATGTCCTTCAGGCTGTTTTCTATCCCACTTCGCATCTCGTGAATGTTGCCAAGAATCCGTGTTCAATAAGGGAGACTGGAGCCTCCGTCTAATACATCAAAGTCAAGCCTTAAAACTTTCAGATGAAAGTTTCCCACACATCCCTCAGCACAGTGTAAATGTGTAACCCTCAGCAACACTTAAAGAAATCATTCCTCATTCAAAATTCATTATATTGTAGCTGCAGTTTTATTAGGAAACTGGTCGTTTCTATTGATTAACCCGAGGATGTTGTGGAAACCTGAGACAAATGGAAAGTGCCTTCAAGAGCATACTGTGACTTCAGAGCAGTGCATAAACACCAGTGCAAAGGACAGAACATTGTGGTTCGCTCGGGTGTGTGATGCAGAATAACAGTGCAAAAGTGGGCTTGTGGAGCTACTTATAAGATATTAATCGGCGGTTGGCAAATAAGCTGGTTGTGAATCAACCTAGTGGGGCTCCAAGATGACCACCAAGAGATATTGCCTCACAAGACCTTTCATTTCATTTATTTTATGGGAAGGAACTCACATGTAGATACGCACATGGTGCTGGGTGCCTGTTGGAAGAAGGCAACCCATGCCTGAAACATGGTCCAATAGCATGTCTGATGACAAGAGGTCTTAGATCCACAGAAGAAGGTCACACTTTTGATAGTGAATCACTGTCCTCACCACTCTGTCAGGAGCCTTGTCTGCTCCTTGGAAAATTCCATGGGCAAAAGTATCTTGCTTGCACCAGGGTAAGTCCCTATGTGCCCAGTGGGTAAACTCAGACCTATGCTAGCAATTCACATTGAGCTGTGAATACAGATCAACCCTGGGGATCAGCCCAGATATTCAGTGGTGGCTGCTGCTGCCATTCTTGCCCCTTTACCAGACCTGATCCATCCTCCTCCCCACCCCATTCTGCCCACCCTCACCCTGTTCTGCCCTCTTTCTGCCGCCCTCTTAACTTGAATGTGGCTTTATCTCAGGCAACAGGTTTCAGGGTCCATCACCCCACAAACCTGGTCACTTGCCTTTTTGGTGGCAGTCAGGTCAAATTTACGACAGCCCGAAAGCACACTATGGCAGCAGAATGCATGTTCCACTGATGTGACATGCCCTGCAGACTGGGCCTGCAATCTCTTCACTGAGTAATTTGATATCCCAGAAAAATCTTTGGGTCCAATTCTATCCTTGTGGTACATCAGCATTCTGTGAGGTCCACTGTTGTGGCAGCAGTTTCACCAATCTGTGCAGTGTTTCTGCTGCAAGAGCTGGGTGGCCATGTGCCAGCAGCAGTGCTGTGCAGACTGGCTGCAGGAAGGGTTCTACTGGCGGTGGGGATGAACTGGGGCAAGGCGGGGACAGATCTTGGCAGCACCAATATTCACCAAATCGAAACCCCCTGCCTTGGGCCTGATGTGCCCCTGGCAGGCTTTTCAGATGAACACCACTGAAAGAGCTGGCGTAGATCTGAGTTGTTCCATAGACAGTAGTTCAGGAGGTTAATAAAGTTTTTATTTTCTTACTTATTACAGCAGTCACTGCTGTAGGGTTGGGTCATAAATTATCTAACATCATTACATGTCTAACATGATTCTCTGTGAGAAGCGCAAACAGCAGCTCAACCCCAACTTATTTTTAATGGAGAGAGCGAAGACCCAGCATGAATCTTATAGATCTGAAGCGCGGCCTCTTGAACATCATGTTCACTGGTTAAACAGCGCAATCTTAACCATGTCTATTCAGAAGTAAGTCCTACTGTGTTCAGTGGGGCTTACTCCCAGGAAAGTGTGTATAGGATTGCAGCAAAAGTAGTTTAAAGGTGGTGGAGATAGAAGGAAAAAAGGGATAACTGGGCCGATAGCTCAATCCTATCCATTCTACATACTTGGAAGTAAGTCCTACTGTGTTCAGTGGGGCTTATCCCCTCCCGCCCCCCCCTGGAAAGTGTGCACAGAATTGCAGCCTGAGTGAAGCATACGTCACTCTGCTACGCATTTCAGAAACCATATCGAACATTTTATTTTGTTCAAGGTCACTGAAAATTTTACTTGCAACATGATAGTCTTTCCAGTTACTTATAGCATTAGTATTATATATATATATATATATATATATATATATATATATATATATATATATACACACACACACACACAGAAGCAAGCAGAAAAAGAAAACAGAATTCTGAATAAACATTACTTAACGTAAGAACAAGGTTCATTACTTAAGGTAAGAACGTGATTCACATTTGTGGCCTCGACTTGTATTATTTAACAAGCCTTCCCCCTCACCCCACCCACCCATGCGATGTGGTAATTTCATGCTTCCAGAATGTCAACAAGGGTAATAAAATAGCAATTTAAGGCTGCGTTAAAAGCCAAAGTAAATGGCACCATTTTTCTGAAGCTATTAAACTAAAAATTAAAGCAAAGTGCTCCTATTGTTACACAGCTTTATACTTTTGATATATTGTCTACTGACCTTTCAAAGGATTGTTCACTCATTACATTTCTGAGATCAGCCTGTGAGTATTGATTAAGAAACCCCAAAAATAATAGTAGACGGACAGGACAAGTGAAGAGGAACTGTTCAAATAAGATAAATAAATACTGAGCTAATAATGCTTTAGTGCATGGGGGGGGGGGGACTGAGAAGTTGTCACTCCCCTCTACATCTGTTTAAAAATGTGTGACCAGCGTGTCGTTATTGTTAGGATGGAGTCAAAATCATGTGTCCTGGCCAAATCAATGTGATTTACAGCCCAGTCCTAAGCTCCCTGGCATTGCTAGGTGCAGTGGCTACTGTTGTATCCAGCGGGTGAAGGAGGCTGCTGGAGGTCTCGTTGGGAGAAGGGGATTTTGTCTCCTTGGGGCTACTCAGATCTGCACCAGCTATTTTGCAGCGCAGGTGAGAGAAGATCTGTGATAGGCTGTGCAGCCTGACATGGAGGATAGGATCCAGCAGAGGAGGTCTCTGCAGGTCCCACCCCACTCCTGGGCCATGGTTGGTTGGCAACCTTTAGTCTCGAAAGACTATGGTATAAACCTATAGCACCCAGTATTCCCAGGCAGTGTCCCATCCAAGTACTAACCAGGCCTGACCCTGCTTAGCTTCCAAGATCAGACAAGATCGGGCCAGTCAATCCCCCATTCAGCCCTGTCCCATCCTGCCTTCCCCCCTCTCCTCCTCCACCCTGGAACTCCTTCCCCCAACCTGAAGAGCAGCACCACAACTTGGCAGTGTTACTTACCCCTGGTGGCCGCACATTGTCCTTCTTCTGGCACTGAGCCCAGAGCCGATTGCTCTTCAGGTGCCATAAACGTGCTTGTATCGCTGGTGACAGAAAGCTCAGGAAGCTCTGGCTGGTTCCAGAAAACTCAGGAAGCTCAGATGTTAAGACAAACCTCTCCAGAAGAAGCAATCTTTCATTAGAACGGTGCATTGGTCCTTAGAATGGTGCAAAGGAGGTTTTTGTGAAAGTTCTAGACCTTGATGGACCATACTGGTAGCTCTCGATTTACACAGTCATATGGACCAATCCTAATAGGGTCTTATGCTACCAGAACTATAGTTCCAGCAGTGTCTGTTCCTTTACAGGGAGTGTCAGTGCTGGGCCAGCACTTGTCCCTGCTCTGTGGGTGCCGGAAACGGAGAAATGCCCCTTATCCCGAGTTGTCCTCCATCCTGCTACTAACCAGTGCAGGATGTGACATGGGCTGCTGCTGGTTAGGATTGGTTCAGTCAACATTCTAAACTAGTCCTTAGACCAGAGTCCAGCGTTTTTCTCAAAAATGATGAATGGGCCTCCGTACATTTCATCTCTAAAGTCAAAAAGTAAACTCTATGGCTTCCAGCTCATAGAATTGCAGCCTTCAATAGCTATTGAAATGAAATACTTTTGAGATATTTTTAAATATCAAAATAAACAATATGAAGTGTGCAACTCAGTTACTTGCTGAACTGATAATATACAAAATATATGTCTGGTCTGTGCATTTACGAGCCGAGGACGAACGTTTTTGCGAAAGCGGTCCACTTAATATGGCAGGCATGTGCCACCCCAAGAGAAGTGCCTTTGTGATGTTTTATTAATTAAGATATTTAAGAAATTCAAAGGGAATTAATTTATTCCCTGCCAGTCATATAATTTTAGCAAAATTGAGTAAAAGGAATAAAATGACATGGAATGGAAAACAAAAATCATTTTAATCCAATTTGAAAGGGAGATTTTTTGGTAATAGAAGCAAAGCTTTCTCGTTGCACCAATTTGCCTGGATTGTTTTTCATAGGAGAAGTTGAAGTTTAAATTGCATTTATGTTTCTGTTCAATTATTACTTCACTTTGGTGGTTCCTTTTTCTGTCCCTGTCCCATACGGTCTTTATTTCTTCTTTTTTTATGGGTTTTGTGTCTGTCTTCTATCAAAAGGAGGACTGCAAATGTAGTGGTTGATCTTTGGCCAATGACAGAAAATGTATACATCCCCCCAGAGGTAAACGTGAACAGTACAAGTCTGCAGATTAAGAAGGGAACTAAGCAGGAGGTGTGGCCTAGAGGAAGAGCTGCTTGAAAACTATTGGTAGCTAAGCAGGCATTGCCCGTTGAATCTAGAGGAGAGACCAGAAAAGTCACTGATAAGCTGTTGTGACACTCAGTGGCAGAGAGGAGTCGCTGTTTAGTTCTTGCTTGCCACAGTGGGAAAGCAATTTGAAATGTTGGGAATGTTGAGCTTTCATAAGAACAGCCCCACTGGATCAGGCCATAGGCCCATCTAGTCCAGCTTCCTGTATCTCACAGCGGCCCACCAAATGCCCCAGGGAGCACACCAGATAACAAGAGACCTGTATCCTGGTGCCCTCCCTTGCATTGGCATTCTGACATAGCCCATTTCTAAAATCAGGAGGTTGCACATACACATCATGGCTTGTAACCCATAATGGATTTTTCCTCCAGAAACTTGTCCAATCCCCTTTTAAAGGCATCCAGGCCAGGTTGCAAGTCAATTTCAGGTGGGTCCCTGTTGAGGTCTAAACCCAGGAAATCACTCAGGTCCTGTGCACAGGAGGGAATGTAACAAACGCTATGGTGAATAGTCTGTTTGTAGCAAGTAGCAAGTAGCAGCTGTTCCAGATTGCTAACTCTCTGCACCTGATCGTAGGCGTGCCTTGTGCATATAACAAGGCCGCAGACAAACACTCAAGGGTGAGCTGGGGGGAATAGGAATCAGGATGCCGTATATGTGTGTTGCTGTATGATTGACCAGCGTTGCTGTAAATATCCTTGTATATAATATATCTTGGTGATGGAACCTAACTCTCGTGTCAAGTGCTTCTTTGCCTTCTGAGAGATTGGCTTGGACATCAGCCTCAAGTTTCTGTTGCACTGTCACTTGTTTTTGCTCTGCTGGAGACTCCTACACACACCCTACCATCAACAGTCCCCATTCATTTTAATATTTTATTTTTTATATGTTGATGCTACCATGGCATGTGACTGCATTTGGGTAAATGTTACAGATCTGCACTTTTAACAGGCTACTATATATATACTTTAACAATGATAGTGAATGGGACTTACTCCTGGGTAAGTGTGGGTAGAATTGCAGCCTAACATTGTTAAAAATTTTCCAGTTTGATGATGTCACTTCCGGACATGATATCACTTCCAGTGGGTCCTGACAGATTCACATTCTAAAAAGTGGGTGCCAGTACTAAATGTTTTGAGAACCACTGATCAAGGGCAGGGGTGCCCAAATCACGGCCTGGGGATCATTTGCAGCCCTTGGGGACCCCCAAATCCGGCATGCACGGAGCTTCCAGTCCCCAGTGAGTCTCTGGCCCACCAGACATTTGCTGGAGCCCACATTGGCCCGACGTAACTGCTGTCAGCATGAGGGCCGACTGCAGACCTCTCGCATGAGCTGCATGCTGTTTCATGTCTGCGAAGAAGCAGCGGCAGTGAAGGAAAGGCTGGCCTTGCTTTGGGCAAGGCCTTTTATAGGCCTTGAACTATCTGAAAACCTTCATTCATTCACATAAGTTCCATCTCTAAAATATTCAGTGATATACATTTATGTAAATTTATTCAAATTTTAAATATAAATTAATTCTTTTTTCCCTAGCCCCCAACACAGTGTCAGATAGCTAATGAGGCCGTCCTGCCAAAAAGTTTGGACACCCCTGATCTAGCATAATCCAGGGAAGAGATCTTGACTATATGGTACTTGGATTCCAAACTTTACTGTGCCACATGCTTACTGAGTGGCCTTGCCCAAATCAGTTGTTCTCCCTTTCTATCCCCCATCTGTGTGACTTATCAGAAGGACAAATCAGATAAAGTTTGTGAAGCATAATGTTGTTAATAAGGTTCTGTGTGAATGAATGATTGTAATTGTCCATAACGAAGACTAGCACAGAACCTGCTTTTTCTGTCATCCCAATGTAATTATCCTTTGAAATGGGTTGCAGTCTCAACTGATCTATGTTGCACCCAATCAAGAGTAATTACACCCAAGCCAATATGCAATTGCCAATTTGGCAACGGTATGAGCTCCAGAATGAAGGATCTGCTCATTGTGCCGCTGAGTCGCTCATATTGTATTTATATTGCTATTACTCCAGAAATGCAAGCTTGTATCCTATTTATGTCATTCAAAGTAGTTGCAATTTGGTTGAAGGCTTTAAGGACATTTTTTGGCAATATTTCTTAAATCTATTTCCCGGTCATTATGCTGCAGCACTTTCCCATTTAGCGGCTGCTCATTTCATTCCTTCCTCCCACACTCATTTATTCTCTTTTTATCTTTACCAAGCTGCATTTGGCATCTATTAACCTAGGTACTTCAAATCACGTATATAAACAAAATCAAGGCTGCATCTGTGCAACAGTGTGGGAGGGGGGGAGGACACCCCACCACACAGTCCATTTTTGCAGAACAAAAAAAAATGATTAGCTTGGTTTTATACTATGCAACATCTCTTTGGCAATAAGGAACCTTATAAATCAGCTTTTTACCTGCAGGCTGATGCTTCATCTTATGTATTACAAATTTAACATTGGATGTCATTGATGTGTTACTGCAGTGATCTTATTAGCAGTTGCAGATGGTGGTGTATTTTTTTTTATCCCTTCATTGGGCTAGATACTAGATAGCTGGCTCCAAGTTTTAGCAGGCCCTCAGTAAAACTGCCCTCTATGGTGCCATCCTACCTCCTCCTGCCTAAAAAATGGAATGGGAGAGAGATGAAAACATGAATTACAATTGACGAAAAGAGATCATCCCTACACAAAGGCTGTAAGTACAAAGGCGGTCTTAGAAATTGGCAGTGGGTCGTTCTGAGACCCGTTTGTCGGTCAGCATTGTTAACCTGTCATCAACCCTGTGGAGGGAGGGCAACACTGACATTGACTTTATGGTGACTGTGGACTCCCTAAAAGATGGGGTTAAATGTCCTACATTTAAAGATGGGGTCCACAGTACTCTTCTCTTCTAAAATTATATCAGCTACTGTAGTGACAAATAAGGCAAACTTCTCTTATTCAGTTTAGATGGGGTAAATACACTGCAGGCTGGTTTATACATAACTAGAGTATTGATCTTTGGTCAGGGAGATACAGGGTCAATCAGTGCCACCCACAAAATGTACTAGGCCAAATGTACAGCCAAATCCTTTCCTCTGTGAGCAGTAGCACACAGTGTCATCGACAGTGTGTACTGCATGCTACCAAAATGGGGCAACTAAATCACTAAGGCCCAAATCCTAACCAATTTTCCCGCAGTGACACAGCTGTGCCAGTTGGGCAGGTGGGTGGCTGTTACAGAGGGCTCCTCAATGCTTGTTCCCTTACCTTGGAGCTGCATTGCCCTTACTCTGGTGTTGGAAAGTTTAGGATTGCGCCCTAAATCTGGTAAAATCCAAGAAAGTGGCATCCAAATCTCATGAGATTTCATGAGATCCAAAATGGCAGCCCCAAATCTTGTGAGATTTTGATGCCACTATCTTGGATCTCATGAGATTTAGTGAGATTCAAGATGGCAGTATCCAGGGGAAGCGGGCCAGAGGGGCCGCCAGTGACATCCTGTAGAGCCCCTGTGTGTGTGCTGTGCCACCTTAATGTGTCGTGACACACACTTTGGGAAAACCCCTGGACTGGAATGGATTCATTCTTCACTTCACTCAAACTTCCTGAATGTATTGGGATGATTTTGCTAAACATACCAGAAAATTTGCTGCCTGACTAGGGCAAGGCCTTGATGTCTGGGCTTGTGTATGTAAGCCCATTAAAATGTGTATGTGAACCAGTATGCAACACTCTGTCTTCCATGTGACACTGACCTGACCAATGATGTGTATATAAAAGTGCTGACTCATGATGAATCTGCAGCCACAACATAAGTGAATGTTGCAAATGATTGAATGTTGTAGATGATGACTCTGCAGTCACAATGTAAGCGAATGTAAAAGTGGAACCAGTGCACCATGGGAGCTGATGCAATCAGTCATGAGAGGATTAGGTAATGGGATGAGGTAATCCTAAATGTGATTGGTGCAATGAAGTATTTAAGGGAAGCAGGCACAGCCTACCTTTGTGGGTTGTTGTGAGGAGGCAGAAAGAGCGGGAGTCTATGTCGGAGAGCTGGAGATCGTTACTGTAAATACGTATGCCGTTTTTGCTGCTGGAGAGACTGCTTATCTGTATATTTAGTAAATACAACTTGGTGGTGGTAGTAAATACAACTGAGCTGCATGAAATCCTTTGTCTCTGCTGGAGAGAAGGTGGAGTACCTCAAGACATGAGGGATGCAAACATCATCACGCTGTACAAGAACAAAGGTGACAGGGGTGACTGCAACAACTACCGTGGCATCTCTCTCCTTAGCGTTGTAGGAAAGTTGTTTGCCCAAGTTGCACTAAAGAGGCTCCAGGTACTTGCAGAGAGCGTTTATCCAGAATCACAGTGTGGATTCCGAGCCAACAGGTCCACCACTGATATGGTATTCTCCCTTAGACAACTGCAGGAGAAATGCAGGGAACAACGACAGCCACTCTTTATAGCCTTCATAGATCTCACGAAGGCTTTCGACCTGGTCAGCAGGGATGGCCTCTTCAAGATTCTCCCCAAGGTTGGATGTCCACCCAGGCTCCTCAGCATCATCAGATCCTTCCACAAGGACATGAAGGGCACTGTTGTCTTTGATGGCTCCACATCACACCCCTTTGACATCCGAAGCGGCGTGAAGCAGGGCTGTGTTCTTGCACCAACCTTGTTTGAGATCTTCTTCGCTGTCCTGCTGAAGCAGGCCTTTGGAACTACAACAGAAGGCATCTATCTCCGGACCAGATCAGTTGGAAAGCTCTTCAACCTCTCCAGACTGAGAGCAAAGTCCAAAGTCCAGCTGAAATGTCTGCGTGACTTCCTCTTTGCCGACGATGCAGCTATCACTACTCACTCTGCCAAAGATCTCCAGCAGCTCATGGATCGTTTTAGCAAGGCCTGCCAAGATTTTGGACTGATAATCAGCCTGAAGAAAACACAGGTCATGGTTCAGGATGTGGACTTACCTCCCTGCATTACAATCTCTGAGCATGAACTGGAGGTTGTCCATGACTTTGTGTACCTTGGCTCAACGATCTCCGACACTCTTTCTCTCGATACCGAGCTAAACAAACGCATCGGTAAAGCAGCTACCACGTTTTCCAGACTCACAAAGAGAGTCTGGTCCAACAAGAAGCTGACGGAACATACCAAGATCCAGGTCTACAGAGCTTGTGTCCTGAGTACACTTCTGTACTGCAGCGAGTCATGGACTCTTCACTCACAACAGGAGAGGAAACTGAATGCTTTCCACATGCGCTGCCTCCGACGTATTCTCGGCATCACCTGGCAGGACAAAGTTTCAAACAACACAGTCCTGGAACGTGCTGGAATCCCTAGCATGTATGCACTACTGAAACAGAGACGCCTGCGTTGGCTTGGTCATGTCGTGAGAATGGATGATGGCCGGATCCCAAAGGATCTCCTCTATGGAGAACTCGTGCAAGGAAAGCACCCTACAGGTAGACCACAGCTGCGATACAAGGACATCTGCAAGAGGGATCTGAAGGCCTTAGGAGTGGACCTCAACAAGTGGGAAACCCTGGCCTCTGAGCAGCCCGCTTGGAGGCAGGCTGTGCAACATGGCCTTTCCCAGTTTGAAGAGACACTTGGCCAACAGTCTGAGGCTAAGAGGCAAAGAAGGAAGGCCCATAGCCAGGGAGACAGGCCAGAGACAGACTGCACTTGCTCCCAGTGTGGAAGGGATTGTCACTCCCGAATCGGCCTTTTCAGCCACACTAGACGCTGTTCCAGAACCACCTTTCAGAGCGCGATACCATAGTCTTTCGAGACTGAAGGTTGCCAACTAACTCTTCCTGGGACTTTCTTGGAGCATTCTTGGAGCCAGCAATCCGCTGCACTACACTATCTACACATTCCTCAACAGGTTATGTGCCCAGCAAAATCCCAACAGAATGTCACAAGAGGGCCTGCTTAGACCAAAGTTGAAACTTAGTGGAACTTTTCTGACACTATTCAGAAAGCCTCCATTGTACTGATATTTTGGTTTTTCTGTTGCTTTCCCCCCCTTTTTTGTCTGATATCATGATCTATGCCTAAATCAACAGCACTTCATCCATGGCACAGACACTGTTGCTTAAAAAAATGTTATGCATGTACGTGTGGCCTCGTTTAAAGATGACATCAACTTTTACAAAACTTTCTGGCATTAGTGAATTTTTTTCCCCCATTGCTCCAATCTGCTCCTTCTATTAAAAGAGTCAGCTCAAATGAACTTTAACAGTTTTTTTTAAGAGCTCTTTGTTACACAATCTTCTTCCCTCAAGCAATTCACAAAATAAAAGGGACTCTCTGACAGAACAATTTATTCCATGGAGTCCTTGATAATTGGCATATTTCTGCTTCCCCTGCGATGTGCCAATTAAGAAAATTCACTTATTTCACTGTTGCTACTTTAGGTTGATCTTACATTCTTCATCTCCATTGTTAGGAGGCTGAGTGAGTCATCATATCATTTTACGGAGCCTAATAAGGATGGGAGCACATTCAGGCTTTGTCTTATTTAATATGCACTAGTAGCTCCTTTAAGCGCCTTCCTTCATTTCATCAATGGGTATGTTCTTGAACCTGACTTCTTGGCATCTACAGTTCTTGCCTCAGAGCACTCACTCTTCTTTGCAACACTGTGTACTGCCTCCAAGAATGACTATCTAGTTTGCATGTTGTATGTTTCTTTAAGGATTTTTTTTTTCTTTTAGGAAGTCTCTTTAGATAGACTTGGAAAAACTGTCTTGACTAAAGATAGTCCTGAAGGCTGAAACCCATGTAAAACCTGGCCATGGTTGAGCTGTCACCTTGCCTGAAGAAGCTAAGCAGAATTGGCTGCTTGGAAGGGAGACCAAGAGACTGTGAGAGACTATGAGAAGCCGCTTGAGTGCCAGAGTCACAAGAGTTGGCAGCCAGGATGATGACTGCACTATGAAGGGAAACATCTGAAGTCACTATAGAATATCACCTGTAAAAAAGCCCTTCCAAAAAAAAAAAAATACATTCAGCCTGCCTATGTAAACCGCCCTGAGTCTATGAGAAAAGTGGTCTATAAATATTGGAATGAATGAACGGTTTGTTGCATTTTATCTGCCTGTGGTACATCCTTGCAGGGTCAAAATGACAGCAGGGCACTTAATCTGAGGCACAGCACTTAAACAGCAGTTTTCCTAAGTCATTACATACAGGTCCATCTTGGAGGGCTGACAACCTGAGGGAAGATTACAAGGAGGACACAAATGCCACAGTCTTCCTCTGATGACAAAATGCTGAAATATAAGTGGTGGCAATCTTCTTGTGAGCCTTCAGATGGGAACATAGGAAACGGCATTATACTGAATCAGATCATTGGCCCATTGAACTCAGTACTATGAACAGCAACAGGCTACACCTGTCCACAGGTATAGATAGGAATCTTTCCTAGTCCTACCAGGAAATGCCAGGGATTGAACTGCATATCTTCCATATGCATGAGCTGTACAGCTGAACTGAAGTCCAATAGCTAGTTAATGCTGAAAACAGAATTCTGAACTAGATGTTACTTGGCCTGATCCAACAAGCAAGCCTTATGCCCTTAAAATTACCCTACGTGTAATTACCTATGTTCAGCAAGGACAATCTTGTGTATTTGCATACAGCATTTTTTTTTTCCACAATTTGGTACCTGGTGATATAGCCCATGAGAACTTTTCAAATACTCTTTTTAGCACATGAGAATAAAACGAACTTCACTTGCATCAGACTTTACACGTGGCATTAGTTAGGATAGATAGTTAAATAAATTTAGGATGAATGACTGCAAGATAAAAACATCACCATCAGCAAAAGCCAGGTTTCTTTTCAGTTAAAAAATTGGTTGTCACATATGTGGAAAGATCAATACAATAGCATTCAAATTAACTACAAGAGGAGAGGCACTAGTTCATTCTGGGGCTTAGATTATTTTATTTTCCCACTTCTGTTATTCTAGTACATCCCTGAATTATGGAAGAAACATCATTACCACAAAAATAATGAAAAGGTCAGCCACAGCTTGTAATAAATTAGAGAAGTCTCAGCCAATTTTCAACACCTCTGTTGCATCCATTTAAATTAGTGTTCATTTTTTTTATGAAATTCTGTGACATTCACACTTTGATTAAGCATAATGAAAGGGCCAAGCCAGCCTCAACTAAATCAGCTAGGAGAGCAAAACAGAACTGGGGACAGTAAGAAAAAACACACACAGAAATTCATCTTCTCTAAAAGGAAAACAGCAAAAGGTTACAGAGAAACAAGGTACATGATGTGATGTTTGATTAGCATCAAACAATGCTCTCTTCGAAGCAAACATAATCTTGTGACAAAACAGAACATGCATCCATGGGATTGCAAAAGTGGCGCAATTCTCATGCTACATCTGCAGCTAACTTTCACAGAACAGCCTACTCATGGAAGTGATCTGCTCAGGAGACTGAAAATCTAGCTGGTGTGGGTATGAGGTGACTCATTGGAGACCATGCAGTCTAGGGGGAGGTAATTAAAAATGATTTTTACCAGTGGTGGTCCTGGAGGGGTCAGGAGCAAAAGCCCCGGGAGCTACACCTGTGGGGCATGGGGGGGCACCACCTTGCCCACTGGACCCCAAGTCTAAGCAAAATAATGGATAGTAAACATGCTTTTTACTGATTATCTCTTTAATAAACCCAATCTTCTTTTGAAAAGCACAATATTGGGGTTACTGGTAGCCTAATTTTGAGGTTGTCTGCACCACTCACCCAAGTCAACAATCCCAACTGTCAGACACTGCTAAATTTGACCTCTCGCTATCTAGAACTACTGCTGACTATCTAGAACTTCCTCCAATTTGTTTCCATTTCAGTTATTTTGTGTATGTGCATGTGTGTGTGCATGACATATGTACAACACACATGTGTATGTGAATGAGCAGTGTTGGCAACACTCTCCCCCCATCATGGCACCCAGCACCCAGCTCTTCAACCTTGGGGTGAATCCAGAAACTTGTTCTATGCATGTAATTAGTCTGTGTGTAATTAATCTGTATGCATGTAATTAGTCTGTGGGACTCCTTGCCACAGGAAGTAGTGATGGCATCTTGCCTAGATGCCTTTAAGATGCCTTTAAAATGCCTAGAAGCCTTTAAGATGTCTTTAAGATGCCTAGATGCCTTTAAGAATGGATTCAATTGGACACATTTCTGGAGGAAAAGTTCATCACGTGTTACAAGTCATGGTAAGTATGTGCAAGCACCTGGTTTTAGTTGCAAGGTTGAAAATGCAACTCAAGAATAACTCAGTACTCAGGAGTGAAGGTTCACAGGCTTTTATTTCATTGCAAGCAATGGGAATCTCATGGGACTAATGTCTCAAAGCATAAGAGCAATTGTCAATATTAACTGGACCCTTTATACCATTCTGGGTCCTTTGTCTGAAAATCTAGACTTCCCATTGGCTGAAAATTCACATCATAGATGGGGCAAACTCCTAATAGGCTATAGATAACCTTAGAGACACCTGATAGGTGTGTTTCAGTTTACAGATTTCCATAAAAGGTGAAATTAAACAATTAAACATATTGAATTACAAAGTTTTCAAAAACCAGTAGGGTGTGCTATAATACCATTTACCCAATGTTAAGCCTTATTCACATCCATCAATTCAATTAAAATTAATTTGACAGGTCTTCTCACTAGCCTCATTAAAAGAGATGACACAATGTGATGTGCCTGGTACTCTTATCTTATTAACAACAACAACAACAACAACAACAGGTATTTATATACCGCCTTTCTTGGTCTTTATTCAAGACTTTATTCAAGGCGGTTTACATAGGCAGGCTTATTTAAATCCCTTATTGAATAGGGATTTTTACAATTGAAAGAAGGTTCTTTCTTTCAAGAACCACTACATTCAGGTGTTTCATTCCGATCTGGCTTCACATTCTGGCCTCCATCCTCCCACGCTCAGAGCAGATGGAATAGCTTGGCTTCAGCTTGTCAGCTGCTTCAAGGTCGTATGGTGCCAGTGGCCTCGAACTGGTGACCTTGTGGATGTTATCTTCAGGCAGAAGGAGGCTCTACCCTCTAGACCAGACCTCCTGCCCATTATCTTATCTTATCTTATCGGCATACCTGTCTCCTGTGTTAATCCAAACATTGAACACCTGTGGAGCCTCTCTGCAAAACTAAAGCTTCTTGTCTTTTCTTAAGACTTTTGTAAAATCAAGCAAACTTATGGTTCCTTAAGACTTACTTCTAATGACTACTATGTCCCCATATGTGGATTACAATTTAGGGCAAAGACTATTTTGTCCTATGTGTGCTTTTTGCTCTGAAAGCATGAAATAATAAAGCTATAAGTAAATACAGGCAGGCATAGTGAATGTCCTTGGTAAGAAGTGTGTACTTCTGCCAAGATAAGACTCATCTCTTCGTTGCCTAGTATCGTTATCTCTACCTACATTCCAGAGTGTTTACATTCTGGGGCCTAGACAGCTTCTGTGAGACTAACAATTTTGTTTTTAAATGAAGTCAAACAGCTTTTTACTATTCTCTGTGTTTCCATGCTTTAGCAGTGTGGCTTTTAAGCTTTTGCCCCAATGGCATGTCACCCTGGTTATTTTGTCACCTTCCGTCATTAGAGGTAGGCTACCTCAGTTTGCCAGATACAGGGGAGGGCACCAGGACGCAGGTTGTGTCTTGTCGTTGTGTGTGCTCCCTGAAGCATTTGGTGGGCCACTGTGAAATACAGGAAGCTGGACTAGATGGGCCTATGGCCTGATCCAGCAGGGCTCTTCTTATCCTTATCAACACAACATGCCCTTATTCTTATCAACATGCACAAGAAAGCAACATTGTAAGTTGTGAAACAAAATCCAGAAAAGCACCCCCTCATGCTTAATTAGAAGTCTACAATAAAAGGGTGGGGAAACTTGGCCTTTATGCTTTATAGGCCTTTATGCTTTATAGGCCTGGTCTCAGTGCCTGGTATTCTCAGTGCCTGAGGTGGTGTGATGAGGCATTCCCCCCCCCCATGGCTCTGTGTACCAATCTTCTGTCTACCCCTCTGAACCAAACCTTCCTCCTGCTGTGTGAAACCTTCCTTCTACACCACCCCCAGCAGCACACTCATCTCCTGTGAACCAGTCTCATGAGTAAATGAGCTTAGCAGAATCAGAAATTCTACTCCAGCAGCGTTCAACAGTCACATAGATGGCTGAAGCTGTTGATACAACTGGTGTAAGTTCACAGCGAAGAGGGGATGTGCCTCAGAATCAATCTCACCAAGGCAATTGCCCTTCCAGAACCCAACTGCTTCATTTCAATCCCAGGGACAGAATTAGAGTTCTCCTTTTTTTGCCGAAGTTTTTCACATTCGAAGTTTGCATTCATTGCCACACACAATCAGATTGTTGACATGCTGTGCGGAGGGGAAAACACAACACAGGTGCTCCAGAGAAATGAGGTGCATGATCCAAAGGGGGGAGGGAAAGAAATAGGTGAGAAACAGTGCTAGTCAAATGAGAGAATCAAAGAGATTGCCAGATCAAGGCTGGAATGAATAGCACCAGCTTTGGAGTCGAGGAAGCCTCTGAGAATTTAATGAAGAGGAAAGTATTCTAGCATACTGAGCGAGAGCCCTGTTGGCGTGAATGCTAAACGCACTCCAGCTACCCACACTTCAGCCCCAAGTGATGCTGTAGTAACTACAACTGACAACTACCTAATGAAGCATCCCTTTTTGCCTGTTCTCTTCTGAATCTGCGCATCTTGATTTCATATCGTAACCAGTAAAATACATACATATAAGCACATGCTTGTGCCTATGTGTGTATGTGTGTGGGTTTACTGGCTATGATTTCTTCCAGTATCATGGAGATATGAAATCAACAGTGAAATTCTATCTTGCGCTGGAACAGGCAGGCCAGGAGCCTTGCGCTGTATCCTGTGCAAGATAGGGCACCAAAGTGGCTCAGCCAGAGGTAAGGGGAAACTCTTCCCCTTACCCCCAGGTAAGCCACTGTAGCACCTATGGGTCTCCTCAGACTTGCGCCACCTCCTGAGCGGAACAGCTTGCAGCTACTCAGGAACGGGGGTTGGGATCCAGCGTAGCAGCTTGATCTCAGCCCCACTTCCTGCTCTCTGCCTATCCTCCTCTGCCCCTAAGTGTCTCCCTCCCACCTCCTCCCCGCCCACCCCAGAGCCTTGTGTCAGCCAAGCTCGCCATGCAAGGCTTACTCTGCAAGCCGCCATGGAGGTTGGATGCAGCCTCTGTGCACTGGCGTGGCTTGCTCCTGAGGAGATGCAAACATGCTTTACAGCACATTTGCAACCCTCTTAGGCTGGCAAGGGACTTGTGCCAGCATAACTTGTGAAGTTAGGATTGCGCCCCAAGATGCACAGATTCAGAAAAGAACAAGCAAAACTGGGCAGGCAGGCAGGCAGGCAGGCAGGCAGGCAGGCAGGCAGATAGATAGATAGATAGATAGATAGATAGATAGATAGATAGATAGATAGATAGATAGATAGATAGATAGATAGATCAGGCCAAAGGCCCATCCAGTTCAGCTTCCTGTATCTCACAGTGGCCCACCAAAGCACACAAGACAACAGACACAACCTGCGTCCCGGTGCCCTCCCCTGCATCTGGCAATCAGAGGTAGCCTGTCTTTAAAACCAAGAGCTTGCACATACCTACTATGACTTGTAACCCATGATGAACCTTTCCTCCAGAAATTTGTCCAATCCCCTCTGAAAGGCATCCAGGCAAGATGCCATCAATAGAAGTCACATAAGGATGTGAACAGTCTGAGGCTAAGAGGCAAAGAAGGAAGGCCCATAGCCAGGGAGACAGACCAGGGACAGACTGCACTTGCTCCCGGTGTGGAAGGGATTGTCACTCCCGGATTGGCCTTTTCAGCCACACTAGACGCTGTGCCAGAACCACCTTTCAGAGCGCGATACCATAGTCTTTCGAGACTGAAGGTTGCCAATACAAGGATGTGAAGCCTTCAGAGCAGTTTGTCCTAGCCCAAGTTAAAAGCAAGGTGTTTGGAGTCTGGCTTGTGCTTCGTGCTGGTTCAGGCGACAGACAAACTGCATGTTCACCGAGACTGGGGAGATGGGAGGTTGAGAAGCAGAATTTGGGTCTGGTGACAGAAAGAAAATAGAGCAAAGAGACGAAAGGGGCACAGAGAGCATCCTTCAGGACCAAGTGACATGAAAGTCTGCTACTACTACTAATAATAAAAATAATAACTTTATTTATACCTCGCCCTTCTCCCCAAAGGGACCCAAGGCGGCTTACAATAGGTTAAAAGCAGATTAAAACATAATTTAACAACAGATAAAAACATATTAACACATTGACCGATATCATAAAAAAAAACAGTAGTCAGATAAAAAGTCAGTTAAAAAGAGCATAGAGCAGCAGATCATAAAGGAATCAGGCCTGTAAAAACATACCAAAAGATGTAGAAAAGATGTTAAAAAGGCCATGGGCTCAGAAGGCTTGTTTAAATAGAAGGGTCTTCAGGCCTCGCCAAAAAGTCCTTACTACAGTTAAGGAACCTGAACATTCTTAGAACGTACTATATTATATTCAATCTCCTCTTCTTTTTAAATACTTTACATTGGCTCTTATATAACTCCAGTCCTACACAATATTTGTATTCTTTGTTCCTTTCTCTTGGATTCTATTTACAGTCTTCCCAAGTACCTCCTTTCAAAAGCTTCACATTACCTTCCTTTTTTCCCTTTTGTCCATGCTTTGTACTGTATTCACATCACACTGTAATCCACAGCACTGTAATCCATATGTATATTATAAAATTCTGTCGGTAGTAAACTTATTTCTCCTATCAACAAGTGCTTCCGCTTGTTGCTTTTTTCTTAAATTCAAAACATTGATTTTCCAGTATCTTACTGAGGACGACAATTAGATTCTGTATTTAGCAGTCACACTGAGGAATGCTAAAACTTAATTACTTTACTTACTTATATACATACTTTATTTTATTTGCTTGTTTGTTTTGCCAGGACTTCCTACACTCAAACAACCCTTACATTGGTAGCTGAATGAAGAAAATGAAGAAAAAAGGGGGGGAGGACCATAGATCAACTTTTGCATGCAAGGGATCCCAGAATCCCAAGTTCAATCTCTGGCATCTCCAGATAGGACAGTGACCAACTTGATTATACACCACTGAGAAAGAATTTGAGTATTTGAGACATGGAAATGAGAGTTCATTGACTCTTGGAACAATAAGTCTCATTGGTCAGTTTTGAGTTATGAAAACCACTTTTTGTTACATAAGGTGGTTGTGTTTTCCTTTTCTGGTTATTTGGCCATAACGTTTGATAGAATACAGGTATTTCAATGTGGTTTGTTTCATTGCATTCTGCATGAAATTCCACATTGAATGATATATGACATATATGACATGATGGTATTTAAAAAAAAATAAAAATACTAAGATTTTAACATTTTGGTCAATAGTGGTGTCACACACACACCCGAGTGCATCACCTGGCATGGCCCGCACCCCCCCCAGCAATGCCACTGGGCCTGTGAATTCTGAGACAGCTTACCATCAGTCCAGTTCTAGAATACAGCACTGGCTTGGGTCATGCTCTTCTGTCAGGCATCTAACAGGGGGCATTCCAAAAGCAGGACAGGGTGGATTCCAGCAATGCAGTCCAGGATGTTAGCCTTGTTTTTCTGGCTCAAGATGTCCCCTGCCTGTCCTGCTATTATGTCAGCAATAACTGGCATAGGTCCAAGGAGACTCATTGATTGCCTGGCAGCCTATGGTGCATAAAAATACCTCTCCCAAGTCACCAGGATCCCTCCCCCCATTGCATGCTGTGTTAGACTGGTCACATGGTGGAAGATGATGGAGGATAGGATGGTGGAGGATAGGGCTTTCTGTAACTGAATGGCAACTGACATTGCCCATGGAACACTGACTAGACTAAACTGAGGTGGGAGCATTTCCAAGTGCATAATGAAAGTAAGATTTGGACTATGGACCTGAGTTCGTACAGGTGGGAACTCAGTATCCACGGATTTGGCATCCACTGATTTGACTCACCACTGATATTGTGTTATGTTGTGTATTGTGCCTTGTAACAAGGGCAAAAAGTGCCAAAATCCCATTTCCTCCCTTTGCACTGTTAAACCACACTGGTTGCAAGCTTCTCGGTGTTAGAAATAGCTTGAAAGACCCACTTTTGGGTTTCTTGCTCCTCTGTTGTTGCCCCAGAATGTCCCAGAATGCATCAGTATACAAATGCCTTGTTACAAAGCATTTAAAAGTGGACCCTGGTATCCATTGATTTCTGTATCCACTGGGGGTTCAGGAACACGGGGTTCCAGAATGGAACCCCCAGTGGATACCGAGGTCCCACTATATACCCTTGGCTTGCAAGAAACCAGATTTTAACTGAACTTCAGAAGTTATCTATAGCTCTGCAACACCCATCTGTTATGGAGGTCTTGTGAGCCAGAATGTTCTTTGATGAAGTTGCATCAGTCTTAATCTTTTCCAGCATGGAAGCTCATCTTATAACTCTGCTCACCAGCCTCTATTTTCATTGACCCTCTCTGTAAATCAGTGAGTTCATTTATCATTGCTTGGTTGCATTTCTACGCAGGGAGACTTTCTTGAAGTCTGTATTATTACACTGGCTTTATTGCAGGCACAAAGAGCTGTGGGAGCTCATTGATCTCGCCTTCTTTGCTCCTTCCAGTTCAGAGATCTGACCTAGATTATACAAGATAAAGCTGAAATATGTTTATGTCCATTATTCCCATAGGAAGCATTTTTATTTTGCATTGCCAGTTAATAGAGAAAGACTCTTTACACGTTTTTTTACATGCATAAAACAAAAGCTTTTATAATCCTGAGCAGGCATCTTGCTGTGAAAATATATTTAACTCACTTGCAATGCTGTAAAACAGATAAACTTTAAATACAACATATTGTGCGCAAAGATTAGAACCAAATTTGCTTGAGTTCACTATGAGTTCAGAAATCAATGTTAAGTTTTTTTTTTTACTCATTCCTCACCATTTTGGTTAAGAATACAAACCATTTTCTGTTCCCGACACATTATTCTATTGTAGTGGTACTCAAACTTTTCCGGCCAGTGGCTCCCTTGACCCCCGTGGCTGTTGGCCATGACTCCCCATCATGTTCCTGAGGGCTGGAAGTGACATCGTTAAACAGGAAGTGGCCAGAAATATTAACTATATTACATATAATAGTATAATATTATATTTATTATAATATTATATTAAATATATATTAACTATATTAATATTAATTATATTAATCATATCATTAATTAAATGCAGATCTTAAAATATGTTATTAATACACAGCAATATACATGCTTTATAAATGATCAGCTACTGATCACTGTTGGAGACAGGATGCTGGAGTAGGTAGATTTTGTCTGGTCCAGGAGGACTCATTTTTTTAAACTTTGTAAGCATACCAATAGAATTGTTTTATCAAATGAACTTTGTGAACAACCAGTCTGACCAACATTACACACACACACCCCTGTGGACCCCAATCCAACTAGTCATTTCTTCCATTCTCCTTGGATAGGATTGAACCCTTTTTTAATTTAATGCAATTAAATTTTTCCAGCAGCTGGTGGGGAAAACAAAAATAGACCATGAAAATATATCAGAGCTGATAAGGGTTTGGTTAGGAAGCTGATTTGTCTCCTATACTAGGAGATGCACAGCTCAAGCCTATGCATGTCTACTCAGAAGTAAGTCCCTTTAGAGCCAATGGGGCATACTTCCAGGAAAGTGTGGATAGGATTGGGCTGGCAATCACTTCATCAATGGCTGATAAGTATTCCCTTCAAATAGCAAGATTCATCACTTTAAAAATACAGCCTCTCCTCTTCAGTCAAACAACAAGATTAATAAATCACTTTAAAAACAGTGCCCTTTTTCTGCTCCTGGCCAAGTAAAGTGTGTGCTTGTCTCTCCCCCCCCCCTTTGCCAACTGCATAGAAGTAACTTTAAGACCCCTGGTGACTGGTAAAATAGGAAGCGTTTTATTTGGGGAGGGGGAGGAAAGCGGGAAGGTTTGGAGATCAAAAGGGGGGAGTGGAAGAAGGAGGGGGTTGTAAAGAGAGATTTAACTCTGATGAGAAGCGATCCCAGGCTGGGAACTAGGAACCAACCAGACAAGGATCAGCAAGGGTTAAGGACTGCAAGCTGAGCATGTTTGGTACCTGCCAGATGGGGGGTGGAGTCCAAGAGCTTTGGAAACAACATGCAGTGAACACGGAAGGCGGCAGCCTCGGAGTGGAGGGAGAAGAGGGTGGGGTGGCAGCAGCCATTTCTTCTGCTTTAAACTCCTGTTCTGCTTTCAAATCCCATTTCTTCTGCTTTAAAAAAAGCGCAGACGACGGGCAGAAGAAGGGCTCATATTCTGCTCAGGGGTGTGACTGTATCGCTGCGAGAGGACATCCCGCACCTCCCCTTTCAGTTCCTGGCGCCTCCCGAAAGAGCCCTGCCTCACAGTTTGAATAACACTGTTCTATTGCACAGAGAGACCAAAGATTAAAAAAAATTTTATGCAGAGGAAAGCCTGCTCCTTTCATTTGCAAATATATTCTTTATGAAATGAAGTAATTGCCTCCATACCCCAGAGTGAATACCCACAGAATGGTGTCATCTTCACCTTCTCCTTCCAAGAGGGGAGCCGTAACTCCGTGGCACTCATGAAAATCATTGACCATTCAGTTCAAGAGCAAAGTGGTGCATTACAGTCTGTTTACGGGGCTCGGTTATCAAGAACAGAGAGAGGGGACAGATTTGCCCAACTCAAGGCCAACCCCGACCTGCCCTTGGCTTCTCTGCCTAATGTCTCAAGTAGAAGCCCTCTGTGTGTACTACAGTCTTGGGTAGGGCTTTCCCAGTTTCCTCGGCCCCCTTCTGAGCCATGTGCTGGGTGATAAAGTCCACCAGATCCTTCTGAGGGATGGGTGCCAGGCCCCTTGATGAGGTGGCCAACCTAAGCCAGTTGTGCTCAGGGTTTCTGGCTGAGAGACCACTGATACCTGGGCATGGATGGGTCTCCCCGCAAGTGGCTTAGGACATATTTTCCTTTGAAAAATGCACTTTGCCCCTTCTGTGCTCCTTTCCATAATTTTCTGGTGCGGTCATTGCTACCTGAGCTTCATACCTCATCTGAGGTAAAATCCCGGTTCTGATTTCAATCCATAAACCATGAGTTGATGGGTGACATTGATTGGTAGAGGTCAGTTTAAGGATTTCGTTGGATTAGAGCAGGGCTGTCCAAACTTTTTGGCAGGAGGGCCACATCATCTCTCTGACACTGTAGTGGGGGCCAGGAATAAAATTTCTGGGTATACATTACCAATCTGCTTGGACTGGGGGTATGCTAAAACTTTTTTCAGTGACCCCAAGTGTTGTTTAATCTCTGTTTCATGGTAGTTCTGAAGGACTGAACAAAATTCTAATGGTGATTCCCCTTCTTACAAGATTAAGGAACACCGGATTGCTTTTCACACTGAAATAAGAGATAGTTTGCATTCTGGTGTAATTTGTTCCAGGGGTTCTTGAAGGACGAGCTTCGCAGGCAATGATTTACAGACCTGTTTCTACTTCTAGTGACTTTGTGTTGGGAATTCTGTCAGCAAAATGTATCTTCAAAGCTATTTCATCCACAGTAGTTATTACTCAGATAGGTTCACTCAGCGAATGAATATTCCCTCACTCTAAGATGCATTTTTCTTTCCTAGAACCGTGTCTCCACCTCATTTGGAGAAGAAGGAGAGAAATGTAGGGAAACTGTGTTACAAAAGGACTGGCACTGAACTCTTAAGAAGAATGAACTGTCCTTTTGATGGCAAAGCAATAGTTTCTGCTTCCACCGAAAGCAATGTAAGGAGAAAGTAACTGCATTAGTACCAGGTCATTGGGGACCCCAGGGAAAAGTCCCCACCTCTGGAGGCATATTGGGTACTACCACTCCCAACTGTACTGAGAATTCAGGGGCTGGACTGGCCAAGTGAATCTTTTGACAGCTGTGAGCCCTTGGTCAGTGTCCAACCTGACACATTCCTGACATCTTAGTTCACTGCTTAAGAACATAAGATCAAGCTGGATCAAGCCAAAGGCCCATCTAGTCCAGCTTCCTGTATCTCACAGTGGCTCACCAGATGCCTTAGAGAGCACACAAGACAATAATATATCTGTCTCCGGTACTCCAGTGGCTCCCAAACTTTTCCAACCCAAGACTCCCTTGACCTATTGGTTGCTGGCTGAGATTCCCCATTATGTCCCTTCTTTTTTAAAGTGGGGTAAGCCCAGCCTCCGTAGTACCTCCTTTTTTCTCCCTGAAAATAATTGATATGAAGGGAGATGGGAATGTTTGCTTGCTGTGCTACAATGTAACCCAAGACAGCAAGAGTGCTTCCAGTTCAATGTTGCGTTTACCCCTGTGGAACTGAGAAAATGAGTTGGCCATTTTACTTTTAAATCAGGGATGACTGACAAATTCAGCTTGATCATTTAAGGACATATCTTGAACTCTTCTTTGCCAACTTCAGCTATGTAATAACCAGCAATAACTATGGTGACCAAGTCCAGGAATGCTCATGGAGGTCAAATGCATCCCAACCCACTAAAGCAAAGGCTAGTTTGTGTTTACAAGCTGTTCATTCCTGCAAGGATTAAATATACTTCTTCACACAATGTATGATTCCCCCCGCCCCCCCCCCCCCGTGGAATTCACTGCTACATGATACCATGATAACTCCAGGTTTAGGTGGATTTAAAATGAGATTAGACAAATGTATGGAAGACAGGTCTGAGGTAGAAGTTATAGAAGTGAGCTCTTCAAAGGGTTGTAAAGCACTTCAGTCACTTGGGGTGGGGGGGGAGATAATCTCTCCCACGGTACAATGGTTCTTAAAGAATGTGCCGAGACACTGAGAAGAATCAAGTGTCAAGAGGATTCTGCTTTTTCTATGGAGGCCTTGTTGGATCAGTTAAGGTGAAGCATATTTTAGGAGGCCTGTGGCTAATCTCTCTGGACCACCACTCTAAACAGGTAAAAAAAATTAATTTAAGAATCTTAGATACATGAGAGAGAACTAAGATACTGCCAGTTTGGCTGCATATGAGATACAGAAAATAGTATAGCAGGGCCAACAGTGAAGGTCACCAATCCCTTTCTCCTGAGGCAGTTTCATGAACATGAGGCAGGAACTCTGGGGTTAGGTCACTGAAATTCCACGTGTTCTCATTTTAGAGAGGGAAGTCTGAGACAGATGATAGGGAGTTCAATAACTAAACCCAGTGGATGCCTGATCATAATTGGGCCAGATCCCTTCTAGTTTCACCCACTTCCCGCCCACCTATGCCCTCAAAGCTACCTTACCTGTTCCGGCAGTCACAGTGGAAGTCCAGCAGTAGAGCTGCAGTGCTGCTGCCTCTTACTTACATCAGTGTGCAGAAAAAGGCCACTGATGGAGCACTCCATGCTTTGTTGGCAGCCATGCTATGACAGTGGAACTCAATTCTACTGGATAGGATTGGGCTTTTAGATCAGGAAGTTCCCTGGACTCTGACATTACCTATAGGTCTGACTAGGATTGCAAGGTGAAGTGCAGTCACCTGCAACATAGTCCACAGGCCTGTGGGCCTGATGTTGCCCTGCCATCAGCCATTAGAACCAGCACAAAAGTCAGCTGGCTCACACACATTTTCAGGAGCAGACATACATGTACATATGTGTCTCCTGAATTAACAGCAAGAGATACAGCAAAATTAGCTCCACATTGAAATTTGTGAAACAGGTTTTGTTTCATGCAAGGTACATGTGTTGTGCCACCTCTTCGCAACTGCGCATGGCGTGACCCGGAAATATGTGCATTTCTCCCAGTTCTATTATAGTAAGCAAGCTGTGTGTAACTATGTCAACATAATTGCCTTAATTTTTACACTGGCAAAGTGCAAAAGTCACTTCGTCTTGTGCCTTTAAATATATCTTGTTAAGAACAAAACAAAACTGCAAGGCTTTTGGAAGAAAATGTGCCAAGCTTCCAAGCTTTATGGAGCAATTGGCTACTTAAATCTATTCCCAGATGGAATGAAGAGAATACCATTCCCAGATGGAATGAAGCACCATGATAATGGATCTCAGCAGATGGCCTAATATAACATCTACAGATATTTCTGTGCCTGAGTCTTATCGTGTCTTTTTAATATAGTACATCAGGCTGCAATTCTATGCACACTTTCCTTGGAGTAAGCCCCATTGAATCAATAGGACTTACTTTTGAGTAGACATGCATAAGACTGGGCTGTCTGTTTATGTTGATCATCTTTTAAAAAAATGGTAGCATAGATCATTTATAAACACTAATCTGTATTAGGTATGCTGGGCCACCCTGCGCAAGCGTTGACTGCTTAAAGGGTCTTTAATCCTCAATGAAGTGATTTACCAGTGTCTTCTATCCTATTCATCCAGGAGATTTGCATTCAGCTCAGCTTCCTCAAAACAAAAAGTTACAGAGCCCCCATGTCGAAACAGTTTAAACTTATGAGAAATAAAATAATATCACATTCCCTTCAGATTAGAAGGTTGTACTGCTATGGAAATTCTGGTAGCACGATCACTACACAGGGAACTGTCAGAAGTAAAGATTTTGCATATTACAGAATGACATTTTTTTTTTTAAAAGGAAAAATGTCATTGTCTTTTGGAAGGCATAATCCTTTCTTTCAGATTTTCCAACAGTTTTATGGACTTGAGTGTGGAAATGGCTGTCATACTGATCACACTGCAAGATGACACTGGTGGGACTCCCAAACCCTGGGAGAGGTTTTTACCTTCATCATCCAACAGAAGACAAAAATGTGGTAAACACACTCAAGGCATGTTTTATTTTAAGTGAAGAAGGAAGGTGGTAGAAAAATGCTAAGAACCTGCCGTCCTTGGAGATGTGGCTGACCTTTTTCAGCATAGGTTGGAGGGATCGTACTCTTGTCAATTCCTTTTTGGGTACATATGAATGCTGTTGCTACAACATTGATCCTTGTTAGAAATGTTAGAGCTAGAAAAAGAAAAAAAAGAGTACAGTGGTGCCTCGCAAGGCGAAATTAATTCGTTCCGCAAGTCGTTTCGTATTGCGAAAATTTCGTCTTGCGAAGCGCGGTTTCCCATAGGAATGCATTGAAATTTAATTAATGCGTTCCTATGGGCAAAAAAAGTCAGAACAAAGTCAAATTTGGTTTACAAAGTGTTTATTAAGTGCTCTTTAAAGGCATACATACTGTACAGAGGATTTCAAAAATTTCAAGCACAAAACTTCAACTTTTTAATTTTAAAAATTCGTCTTGCGAAGCACGGCCATAGAAAATTTGTCTTGCGAGTCACCAGAAAAAATCGCAAAAACGCTTTTGTCTTCCGAGTTTTCAGTGTGCAAGGCATTCATCTTGCGAGGCACCACTGTAATTTGGTAATCAGGAAGTACGAGTGTACCATATGTTCTTCTGGATAAAAAAAACCTATAATTAGCAGCATCTTACTGTTTTTTTGTAATGACTTCATCACAATGTTTGTGATCACAGAGATCACAAGATTCATTTTAGGCTCGGTTCACTTTAGGCTCAGTCAGTAAGTTGAGACTTGTGAGGGTCGATCCCACCTTTTCTGTTCAACCAGGGTTGCTATATTCCTGTCCCCCAATTCCAGACCAGCTTAACTGGCATAATTACTTTTTTGTTAATTATGCAAATTCTACTCTTATTTGTTGTGAAATATGTTGCAGTTTTAAAATGGTAATCATTTAAAAGCATGAATGTACATGTTGTTGGCATCCTTCAGTCTTGGAAGACTATGGTATCGCGCTCTGAATAGTGTTCTGGAACAGAGTGTCCTCTCCAGTGTGCGAAGCCTGGGTAAAGTAGGTATGGAGGATAGACTGTTACCCATGCAGCAAACCCCCCCCTCTCCACGTCGCTGAAATGGTCCAGTGGAAAGGCAGAAGCCAATATGGTTGGTTCCAGCGACGTTGCAGGAGTTGCCAGAACGTGACTGTGTTCAGCCATGAACTGCCTCAGGGACTCCGGCTCCGGATTTTGCCTCGAGGTTGACTCCTGAAGCCTTTTCCATAACTGGATGTAGCCACAAGGCAGTGGAGGTTTGAGATCAGAGTTTTTCTTCTCTCAGATGAGCTGCCTTCCCAGGCTGATGTGTCCCATCTACCCGGTGGCTGTTCAGTCGCCTCTTACGACAAGTACAGCCAAACTGAGGGCCTATTCTTATCCCCAGCCCTCAGGGGAATGTACATATAAGGCAATGAAGCACAAGGGATCTGCATGCAGTTGACAGCCCAGTTTTAGCCTGTGCTGGTGCCTTGGGATAAAGGATACATTTCCCCTTATGGTGGGTAAACCCCAGGTGACCCCATTGGGTTTCTCAGTGTAATGCTGGCCAGCCGGGAAGGGGGTTTGGATATAGCAGAGGCCAGCTCTGCTGATCCTTCTCCCTCCCAAGCCCAATCCGCCCCTGTTCCACCTTCCCTTGCCCAAAAAACGCCAATTCCCACCTCCAAAACACCCTTAAACCACCCTCTTCCAATTCCTGTGCTGCCTGGTGCAACCTTACCCGTGCTGGGCAGCAAACCTGGATGCAGCAGCAGCAGGCCAGTGGAGGCCACTGGGCCAGCATTGCCAGCTCACAACAAGGTTAGGATTGTGTAGTGAGTGTTGCACTTGGGCTAGGAAAGTTTAACATAATCAGAGGAGAGATAAGCCCTAATCAGATAAGAGAGACTCACACGATTGTCTCATCATGTCCCACCCTCCACAATTCTATAACATCACATCTTGGAGAAGTGGCTGCTCATTGTGAATAAAAGCAAGTGGGGAAAAAAAAAATGTGTATCAGGACTGCTTTGCACACAGCAGGATCCCATATTAAGGTGGAGGTAACATGAAAGAAAATGTATGCAGCTGCATGCTTTATGGTTGTGCCTGGACCACAAATGGGAGACCTACAAAGCAGTGACAATGCTCTTCTGATAGATAAGCAAAGCCGCAATGCCTAAGACATGTGTAACATGCACACATGGGAGGAATCAAATGGAGGAGAAGAGAAAGGAGGGGAACCAGAATGTAGGGCAATCAGGGCAGTTACACAGGAGGAATGAGAACTGGAGAACTGAGGGTTATAGAGTTGCAAGAAGGCAGGAGATAAAGAGAAAGACGGGGGGGGATAGGCCAGTGCATCCGAAACTCCTAGACTCACGCACTATGCTCACACAAAAGCAGAAAGGGATAGAAACAGTATATCATTAGTTGGAGTGCACACAAGATACTCAAGAGAGAGGAGGTTTGTGAGCCAATTCTCAAGGTTGCCAAAGGTCAAGGTTATCTATCATTTTTTGCTGATCTGAACCTGGAGCATTGCAGAGATTTGGGGCTAGTGTGCCCAGACTCAGCAGTCTGGTTCAGATACGGGGAAGAAGACAGAAAAGAGCTTGAAAAACAAACCCATGAGGTCTCTGCAGTAGTGTCAACTGTTTCAGGAAGGCAAAGGACTTGCGTTGCTTTCCTGAGTGAAGGTTTTATGGAGAGGCATTTGCAGAAGAAAATCAGCAGAGTGGATGCTTGAGTGGTTTGAGGTAGGGCTTGGGGAGAAAGCTTGAAAGGACAAGAGAGTGACCTGGTACCTGTCCTGGGTGCCGGCTAGCACAGTTGTCCTTGGGTAGCAGAAGGAATACAAGTGCTGGACACAGCACCAGTGGGCGTCTGTGCAGTCCACACTTGTGCTGAAACAGCAGCAAGGACAGGGGAAAGACAGGTGACATGATGGGGACAGGTGACATGAGGGGTGACCAGTAGCATTCCCGAGGGGGTCACAGTGCTACATTTTGCAGGTGCCTCAACACGCCTTAGAAGCAGCCTCTCCTCCTCATCTTTGGAGCCATTCTGAGCAGTAAGAGCAAAGTGGAGGTGACTCCTCTGCTTTGCTCTTGCTGCCCGGAATGGCTCCAAAGATGAGGGGGAGAGGCTGCTTCTAAGGCGTGTTGAGGCACCTGCAAAATGTAGCACAGTGGTACTGGCAGTGGTACTGTCTGTGACCCAGCCTTATTATAGCTAAAATTCCTATAGAAGAATGTAGAGGCGAGCTCTTCAAGGACCTTTCTTTTGTATCTTGGTCCAACTTGATGGTCCATTCCCAGCTCAGAATGGGTGCCCCCATTGTTCCGCATCCTGAAGAAGATGCAGCAGAGGTTCCTTGATTTCTCAAGATGTTACAGGTAGTGCTTCTTAAAGCATGTGTAACATGCACACATGGTGTGGGGGAACAATTGTGTGCCGGGATCCTGTGTACTGGCCAATGGCACTGATATGTAATTTGGTGTGGAAAGAACAATGGAGGTGAGACTACAAGGTGCAAAAAGAGATAGATTTTAGTGCTCAAAAAAAAATAAAAAAAATAAGAAAACTGGGTCTTGTTGCTTCCAAACAGTGGTGTACCTAGGAGGCGTACCTAGAGGGGTCCAGCCATGCCACCCCAAGGATCACCCATGCCCACTGCATCCCCATCCAGATCCTCCTAAGGGCCTCTCAGAGCATAGCCTCTCTGGCCCTCAGAAGTCCTTCTAAGGCCTCATAAGAGCCTTAAAACATCACCTCCAATTTTCTCTGTAAAACAACATTTTGAGGCCTTCTGGAGGTCTCTTCAGCCCTCAGAAGGCCTCTGGACGCAACCGCTGGGGATTATTTGGTGGGGGGGAGCAGCATTTTGTGGTCCTGGTCCCAGGCGGCACAGGGGCCAGAATCACCACTGCTTCCAAGCACACAGTGTTCATACATGGAACCATCCATGTTCTGCTCAGTTTTACATACATCTGTACAGAAGAAAGTTATGTATGAAGCAGTCCTACATCATTAAAAAAACTAAGAAAATGATTTCATTTCCACTGAGTTATATTGTTTGTGTCTGTTTTCTCTTCCCTCCAAGACTCCCTAGACCAGTAATGTTCACTACTTAATGTGGTGATGCTAATTGTTGGGTTTTTTGGGGGGGGGGGCGGAGAGTGAGATTTAAACTGATGCTCTTTCTCTATTGCATGTTTTATTAGTTTAATATCTGTTAATTCTCCTCATGGGTCTTTTTTTCTTAAACTATATAAATCTCAGCTGAATGAAGTAATGTCTTTTGGAACTGAAAGTCCAAAACCCACAGGAGAATGTGGGGCTCATTGCTGATTTCTTTTCCCCAGAAAGAAATCTCTGAATATCTACAGCAATGTCTTCGTAAGAGAAGAGCTCGTTCAAAGTATAGCAGCTCTGAGATAAATGCCAAAATGCACAAAACAAATTTAAACAGAAGAACATCAAAACATCTTATGCCATCCAAACCAGCAGCTCTTTTGAACATTTCTGTTTTATGCCTCCTCTATCATACAGTCTATAAGTGTTTCTCAAACTGTGGGTTGGGACCCACTAGGTGGGTCATGAACCAATTTCAGGTGGGTCCCCATTCATTTCAATATTTTATTTTTAATATGTTAGACTTGATGCTATCATGGTATGTGAATGCTTTTGGGGAAATGTTACAGATCTATACTTTTAACAGGCTACTATGCATATACAATGATATTCAGTGGAACTTATTCCCAGGTAAGTGTGGATAGGATTGCAGTCTTGGATTGTTAAAAACTTTCCTGCTTCTTGATGTCACCTCCAGCCATAACATCACTTCCAGATTATTGACTACTTCTGGTTGGTCCCAACAGATAGTCATTCTAAAAAGTGGGTCCTGGTGCTAAAAGTTTGAGACCCACTGGTATATCACATAGTTTTGTTTAATTATGTTTTTGTTCAACTGTCATAAGAACATAAGAACAGCCTCGCTGGATCAGGCCATAAGAGCATCTAGTCCAGCTTCCTGTATCTCACAATCAACTTCCTGTTTGTCAAGATCGACTGTATTTGCACTGCAGAGAGCATCTCAGTCAGGAACAGGCATATAATTTTTTTAAGAAAACTTGCAAGTACCGTAAGTTTAGCATTTCCATAAAGACATCTCCCCCCCCCTCTTTTTCTCAATTACACCCTTATTTGCTGGACTAACTTCAGCTCTCCCAGGTTGTTTTTGGAATCTTATACTCACTTCCCTGGGAGCAAAACTTATTGAACACAATGGGACTGACTTCTGAGTAGAAACACGCATAGGTTTGTACTGTATGTTGTCCTGGAAGATGGAAAAAGTAAGAATATCATGTCACCTGGAGATGCCTTTCCATTAAAAAAAGAACCAGAATCTGACATTAATTGTAGAACTTATCCTGTTGCAAACCAAGCACAAGTTGACTTCAGGATAGAGAAAGTCAGAAAAAAAAAATAGAATGGGGAAAATCCTGCCATCCCCAATCTTTAAAAAAATAAAACAGTGCATTGAATATTGAAAATGTATTATACTTCCATTCTCAATTTAAACAGATGTTTTGTTTTAATAAAAGATTCAATTTTTTTGTCCAAGAGTAAATTGCTGAAGCTTTGTCTTCATTCCTCTAAGCAGGACCACATACATCAATTCTGCAGAAACGGGCTTCCACATATTTATCCCTAGCTGAGCAAAGAAGTATGTGCACAAGTATTTATTCATTCTTTACATTACATGGTGGTGTGCTCCTTTTTTTTAGCACAGGGAGAGTAACTGGCCCACCTCACCCCAGCAGTGTCTGTTCTAGTGGCTGTCTGCTGGTATTCTTTTGCATCTTTTTAGATTGTGAGCCCTTTTGGGACAGGGAGCCATTTAGTTAGTTGATTTTTCTCTGTAAACCACTTTGTGAACTTCTAGTTGAAAAGTGGTATATAAATACTGTTAATAATAATAATAATAATAATAATAATAATAATAATAATAATAATAATAATAATAATAATAATACATTTATATACATTTATATCCTACCCTTCCTAAGGAGCTCAAGATAGCATACATGGTTCGTCCCACTCACATTATTGCAACAGCTCCCAGGTTAGGCTATGGGATAGTGACTGGCACAAGATCACCCAGTGAACTTTGTGACTAAATAACAGCCCAATCCTAAATAAACTACCCCCTTCATGCAGCCACACCAATGGAGTATGTGCTGTATCCTACATGGGAGGGGGCAGTCATGGAAGCCTACTGAGGTAAGGGAACTAAAGTTCCAGGGAGAGGCCAGCAACAGCCGCATGCATCATATATGCACACAGGCAAAAGGAAGGTGGTTCACAACAACTTCAGAAAAAGTCCCATCAACATTTGGCACAAATCGTGTGCTCAGGAGGAGAAGCGGTGACTGGCCAAATCAGGGTCCCTATTTGCTCTCTAGTGCCCCAAATGGATGGCTGGAGTTATTGCCAAAAGTCTCACTAAGGACTGCATTTTTGGTGCACCTCCAGAATATTGTGTTCATATTCACAGTGTTGGGTGGATTTGTGTTTTTTTTTTGTGTGTGTGTAAGCTGACTGGGCACAGAATTTAAAAAAGTGGAAATCTTTGCATTTGAATTAGGATGAGTACACTTTTTTTAGTATACAAACAAGGCGATTAGATGATCAGCAGGAGTGACAGGGAATTTGCACCAAAAGAACATGAGAAGAGCCCCGCTGGATCAGGCCAAAGGCCCATCTAGTCCAGCTTCCTGTATCTCACAGTGGCCCACCAAATGCCCCAGGGAGCACACAAGACAACAGACAACAGCAGCACCAATAACAGTAATTGAAGACTAAAAAGAGAGAGGAAGGAGTATGACATGGGGTGCATTTAACTGTGGTGTGGGAGGGTGGTGTATGCTCAAGAATGGTTAGACACTGCAGTTCCTTTTGCGTAACTGCAATGTACTCGACTGGTAGAGGAAGGCTCTGGAAAGTCCCTGTACATACAGCCCGCTGTGCACAGAGGACTCAGTGTGTGCAGATGGAAAGGATCATGCCTACTGTTGGTTTTTTTTTCCTTTAAAAATATCAATTATTATAAATCCTGTTTTAACTGAAAAGGCAAACTATTCTGCTTTTCCTCTGGCCCAATGGTCTTACTTAGGCTTTTCACAAGGGAGCATCTCACGTCAAGAAGAGCCATCCTTCACATATTTAGTTAAGGAAAGTTTATGTAAATGACATAAACCTATTCCACTATATAGGCGGAATAGATGAGATTATATAAAATCGATCTATCTTTGACAGTATGCAGCCAAAAACTAGATGACAGCAACTTATGACAGAAGAGAAATGATCTTGGCTAAGCACAATGTGGTAAACCCCACGGCAGTTGATCTCATCCTTCTAATAGTCTCAGTCCATCCAGCATTTTGGAATCCTGGGATCAAGAAACTAGTAGCAATGTATTATTTTTCCCAGACTGAACTCACATTAAATAGTTTAAGCCCTATGAGGAACTCGGCAAACTTAAAGCCTATTGTTACCAAAGGAGCCCATCAAATACCTAATTAATTTTCATTGGTTTTATAGCTCTAACAGACATTGGGTTTTCACAGATTAGCTCATCACCAAAGTGAATGCTGAAAACAAGAGTTTCACTCAATTCCAAAATACCATAGACTCCAAGAACAAACACAACATGAAACCTGAACCTCCAAATTTCATGGGGATTTCAAAATAGCAAAGATGACTAATCTTGTATTAAAATCACCCATAACATTAAATTGCGATTCATTCCCCCCCCCCCCCGGTTGCTCATCTGAAGATATCGTCTTGAAAGCTTACTTTGCAATATAATTTCCCTTTCACAAGGACATAGAACTTGGATTGCCTCCACATGGTTAACCTTGAAAATGTGCAGTATATATTTGTCTAATGTCCTAGTTTTGTGATCTGATATTCCACTGCAGGGAATCTTTGGATTGGGAAATGGCCTCCTCTCAAGTTCACATTGGGGACCTTGCACTGCCGGTCACAACCGGTATTGACTATAAATTCCCTTGGTGGTGGCAATAGCAACCACTGATGATACTGTTCCAGAAGTTGCATCACACACCTGACAAGTAACAATGCTGTGTAAGGGCACCATGTGCTGTCTTTGCAGGGAAGCTCTATGTCCATTACCTTCTATGAATCTTTAATACAAGAATGGCAATGCTACAGGGGTCTTAACTAGAATGGAAGAAAGGCCATGGTGATTTTCTTTATGCCCATTCATTAATTGCATATCCCATTAATTTGGTCTGTCAGGGGGTGTGTGAGCTGCCCCCAGGGTTGTTGGAGTTCAGGGTACTGAGAGGGTTTATGGCTGCAATCCTAACCACAATTTCCTGAGTGTAAGCCCCACTGAACAAAATAAGACTTACTTCTGAGTAGACCTGGTTAGGTGTGTGCCCTCAGTCTATGTGTACATAAGTAATATAGAAGGGGGAAGAATACACATGAAGGAAGGAACTGAAAACTGAATAATAGTAAAAACATTGAAGGACAACCAGTAAATCCATTCCTTTTATGAAATAGGACCAGATGATTCAGAATTCCAAAACTTAAAGCCCAATCCTACCTGCTTCCCCACTGCTGGAACTAGAGTTCCAATGGTGAGTCACATTTTATGGTGTTGTGGCATGCTTTCCAGAAGCACCCAGAGCTATGTACTTTTGGGACACCATCACAGATGAGGAGAAGGTCCAATGACATTGATAAGTTGGTGAGGGGGCAGAAGGGGGAGGGTAGGGGGCATTTTGGAGGCTGGAGTGGGTTGCACCCAGTGCAATCAATTCACATCAGACGCTATCCCCTCTGGAACAAGCTAGCTGATATGGCCACTTTGTCTCCTCACAAGTACAAGGAGGAGACAGGTGCAGGTAAAAGGAGATCCATTGACAGTAAAGGGGCTTACAGAGGTGCAAGGGGAAATGTTTTCCCTTTCCCCTGAGTCTCCCAATCATGCCTTCCCATAGCATGCAGTGCAACCTGTTTTGGTGCAGCCACATGCTATGGTGGGGAAAAGCAGTTCACACCTGTTAGGTGAGGAGACATTTGGAAGTAGTACCATGTAAAATAAGGAGTAGTTCCTCACTGGCTTTCATCATAACATTATCTTGGCCTTCATCATAACATTCAGTATTTAAAACAATATGCTCTCCTGGCACTGTTGGCGAAAAGAAAGAAGTGCCTTTGACGACATCCAGAGCTTAACTTGCCATTTAAAAAAAACATGTTTATTGTTTATGGATCCTGTGCCGACTTGGCCAACTCAATTACCATTTCAATCTTGTCATGCTGATAGAATTTATGAAACAGCTTCCCTGTTTTCCCACATTTTAATTCTCTCGCACATTTGACTGTGAATTTATTCTGGTTGGGTAGATGATTGTGGGCAGGGAAGAAAACAGAAGGCAAGGAGAAAAAAAAGACTTTCTTTCTTTTTTTTTTTTGGGGGGGGGTGGATGTATACACACAGCTTGGTCTTCTTCCCTTTTCTTCCAGGCAACTTAAAACATGGTATAGAAGACAAATAGATCCTGGATGAATGGATGGTTATAAGAGTGAAGTCAAATCAGAAGAGGCAGATGCAATAAATACACTGAAGTTTGGCTCCTTAAACAAAGGGAAACAGAAAATGTATCAAAGCATTGCTGCCTAGTTCTTGGTTTCAGGGAAATCCCCAAAGTGGTGTAAAATGAACGAGACCGTATGGCTCCAAGTAAAAGAAGAAGTTGGCCATTTGTGGTTTGGAAGCAGGTCCTTGCTTCATTCCTCAACCCCCATCTTCTGCAATGAAAGACTTGGCTGTTCTGTCTTCTCATTGAACTTTGCCTCCCAGTAGTCTAGGTAAAGGTAAGGAAAAAGCAACAGGCCATTTAGCAGATGTGGCATTTAGGAAGAGGAGGGAAGTATTGTATCTCCTCTATATTTCAGATGGCAGATACACTTATGGCCAGACAAACCCAATGGGCATATTTACGGAGCATCTGGTCCAAAGGCACTAGCCTGTTTCACCTGTTGACAATGTTCTTATCATTACTACAAGAAAGAGATTTTTAAAGCAAACACAGCACACTCTCTTAAAGTTCAATACCTTAAAGAACTTGCAGGACGTTGTATGTGAACCTGCTTTCTATGGAGTCCTGCCATTGGTCCATCTAGATCTGTATTGTGAATGACATTGGACATTGGGCAGGTTGGCTGAGGGTTCACACCCATAAGTCCCAGCCCAGCTGAGCCAATCTCCTAACTTCCCAGTTGCAGTCAGTCACTGATGATTGTCTACTCTCCATTTACCACTAGCAGAAGGGCCTACAGCTCTCACCATTAAGCTGGGAAGACAGTGCAGGGCTTTGTCACAGGACCTCTAGCAAATGGGTTGCCAGCATTGAGCTGTTCTTCACAGTTTCATGCAGAAGTCCGTCACATGTTTGGACCTGGAGCTTGCTGCCTGCACATCATATACTCTACCACTGAGCTACAATTCCATCCCCATCCTTTGCTTCTGCTGAATGGCAACCTGGTCACCATCATTGCATTTTATTTCAACGTGTCTAAAGTTACTAGTAACTCAGAGAATACCTACTGGCGTATATACAATTGAACAGTCCACTGCAGGAACATTTGCAGGAAGAACTTCCCTGATCCTGCTTGTTCCATGTTTTCTATATAAACTTGCCTGTACATTTGGTTATATTTTTCCTTTTTGAGCCACACATCTAGATCCAATCCCATTTTCCTGCTCTCCTATATTAGGTTCTGCTTTGTCCCATTCCAAGTCCCCTATGGCTCCTGAAGGGGTGATTATATGCATTTTTGGTTACACAGAACCAAATACTATCCATCACTGTGTTGTGAACCCCTCCGTCCTATAAGACCTTTGACTGGATTCTCAGTGAAGATGGGCAGAACATGCTTGAGTCGTTTTGTTGATCGCTTCTTCTGCTTCTTCAGCAGCTGTGAAATTCCACAGGAAATTCAAGTTCCAATTCTATTACATTTCCAAGAAAGAAAAGAAAAAACCTCAAATGTCACTGCACATTTGTATTTTGCTCATTATCAGGAAAATACCATTTTCTGACAGTGTGTGATCACAATGCAAAATATGCCTCAGTGACTGAAGTGTGAGAAAGGTCCCATCCAATAGCCTGCAAGGAGCCAGTATTATGCGGTACTTAACCCAAGTACAGGTACATCAAACCATTGCATATTCTTCATCTAGTTTGCCCTGTTCCACCTTCCCTCCCACCTCCATTGTACTCTCCAGTGTCTTTCTTTTTAAATTGTGAGCCTCTGGGTCATCATCTCTGAGTCATCTCTGAGAGTCAAGTGGTTCAGGAGTTGGAATTAAAGATGGAAGAGCCAGCTTCATAAGAACATAAGAACAGCCCCCCCGGGATCAGGCCATAGGCCCATCTAGTCCAGCTTCCTGTATCTCACAGCGGCCCACCAAATGCCCCAGGGAGCACACCAGATAACAAGAGACCTTATTCTGGTGCCCTCCCTTGCATCTGGCATTCTGACATAGTCCATCAAATCCTTACTCAGTCATGAAGCTTCAAGAGAAGGGGAGGAACATTGTATACCACCCCGAGTGCCTTAGAAGAAGGATGGTATAAACATGTGAAAAATAAATACAAATATTGGAGGAGGTGTAGCTACGGATCCTGTATTCGCAGATTCAGTTATCAGTGCATCGGAACCACAACACTCCCCATGTGCCCCCTCCTGAGGCGAGGTGCGTTCTGCTCCCCTCACCTCTGGAGGGTCCTCTGATACGGGGACACGCCTGTACAATCTTCTCATTCCTCATCATTGCCCCTGCCATGGTTCTAATCCCAATTGTACATTCCTCCACCTGTTATTTTTAACAGAAAATGGTATATTGACTTCAGTGAAAGCTTTTTTCCCCCCATTAAAATTGTATACAGTGGTCAATCTGGTCATAAACACAATCAGGGTAGTGATTGTGTGGCTTTGCTCCCATTTTGCAGGAACCACCACATGCCTATTTACAAAAGAAAAGCAAAACACAGGCCACCTAAGCATTCCATGTAACATTTAGCTTGGCCCTAAAATGACTGTGTTCTATGCAACTTGGCAGGGATTAGATGCAGAATACATTAAGAGGCGTTCACCGGGCAAAAATGATACCTCTGGGTGCTGATATTACCATGTGAAAAACAAGCAGGAGAAGCCTACATTTGCACTGGAAGGAGAGCACATTGTTTTACAGAATGTTGTTGGCAGTCATATTTAAAATCCCGTAATCTTCAGTCATAAAATGTAACATATAGACCTCCACAGCCTGTTTTTATTGAACATGTCTTCCAGATGGATTGAATATAGAGGCTGAGCTAAAATGCCAGGAACTTTGGCATTTACATTCTCGAAAAAACAAAACAAATAACCCAAAAACACACAAAGGAAACAGAAAATCCCTTAAACATCCAAGACTAGAAGATCTTAGAAAGTAGAAGATCTGAGCATGGAAACTGGCCTTATATTTTAAACCTCTTCAGGGGATTATTAGCAATTGATCCAAACTGCTATACAGTTTTCTGGTTGTTATCCAGTCTCACTCATTGTCTTGTGTGAAGTTTGCATACATATTCCTTTTCTATTCCATGTAAGCCTCAAAAATCCAGACATACAGTTTTGTATCACTGAAGTTTTAGATAAGGTACATTTCTCGGTTTTAGGAAATACCTGGTGATGGCACAACCATAGGGAAATATGATGTTGTCCGTGCACAGCCTTACTGAATATTTGATTACCTTCCAGTGCAGTTTTAGACAGGTCTACTCAGAAGTAGGTCTCACTGAATTCAATGGAACTTAGGCTGCAATCCTAACCACACTTTCCTGAGAGTAAGCCCCACTGAACAAAATAGGACTTACTTCTGAGCAGACAGGGTTAGGATTCTGCCCTTAATCTCAGAAAAGTGTGCATACAATTGCAGTTTTATTCATATCTGTATAAATTATAATCTTAACCCATTTTTGCCCAGGCCACAGGTGTATACATTTGGTCCCTGTTGCGTATATGCAACATTGGGCAGAAATTGCTTAAAAGATGGGCAGCCCAACCTGAGATAGCAGAACTCGTGTTCTGGTTTTGGAATGACCTTTATGGCTGTTGCAAACATCAAATCCAGAAATTGCCCCATGCTTCTGGACCACCCCCCACCCCGGAGATGTTGCAGAGGTCCCATGCACAATGGTAGGGGGAGAAGGAGGCCAACCGATGACAAAAAGTCTGTCTTTTGCTAAAGATCATTAGTGATATGAACACATTGGCTCTGATTCAGAGAGCCATGCATGCAGCCAGGCTCAATTGTCAGCTATGGATGGTGGAGAACTGTAAGCACTAGCTTTTCCAAAGTTGATAGTCGTCCATAGACCAGACATCCATGTGGTCCTTGACTTACTTTTTATGGGCCTTAATGAAATTTCAGTCTGCACTAAATCAGAAGGAAGAGCTTTAGTGCATTCATGTTGGTTTCCTGTTTACAGTATACTGTTTGAAGCATGTTGGCAAACAAAAGAACATATAGGAGACACCATCCCAAAGAAGCAATCTGAGCATCTTGGGAGATCAGTACCTTTTACTGTGTCTTTTTGTACCTGAAATCTTATGGGGAAAAAAGAAGTCTCAAACAGGTGGGTATTACAAGGTCCACAGGTCTTAAGACATTTCAGGTCACATCCAAAACATGCACTTCCTTAGTTCTCCTTCCCATATGTCCTTGTGTATTTTTAATGCACGAGTGAACTTGGAAATGGATGAACTGGTGTACTCTGGAATACTAGCTTGGATAAGAGAATGGTAAATTCTCTACCAGTTGGCTTAATAGACAGCATCCTCTGAACCATGTGCTTAGGAACGCACATTCCAGCTTAAAATACTCTGGCTTAATCAGAGAGCACAGGCAGATTTACAGCCACTTGGACCCTCTCATCAAATGTATCGTGCATGGATAGCATTTGCCACATTATCAAAATGTTATACCACCACAAACAACAGCCTCTGGCATGTCAACTTTGCATTGGGCCAACTAGTATGCAGCTGATTCTGATTCCAACCCAGACACACAAGCATCCCTCCCACCCCTTAAAAAGAAAAGGCCAGTCACAGACCCAGATGGCAAAAGATTAATGTTCCTTACTTTTTTTCCCCTCTTTTACACTTTAAAATGTATATGAACGATTTAACATCTGCATTGTATCTGTGCTTCATTTTTGGTTACCAATAATGACCTCATCCTTTGGTTTTCTTGGTACCTAACCGCCATAGAGTTTTAATAAACCTGAGCGCACTGAGTAATCACATCTGGGTTGCTGCATGTCAAGAGCAGCTCTTGGGGTGGGGTGGAAGGGAGGAGAAGAAAGGGATCAGACCAGAGCTCTACAAATCAAATGTTATGGTACATGAAGTAGTTTCTAGGTGGAAGACGTCTATATGTTCCAGATGTTATGCAAATGCATTTTTTTTATCAGCACCTTCTGCAAATGCTGAAAAGTATTACAATACAAATGTGACTAACTTACAAAAAATTAGGAGAACTTGTGAATGGGAGACATATTTTAAATAAGCAATATTTTAAATAAACAATTTGCTTTGTTTCTTCTGGGCGACAGCCATTTTAGTTAGCTGACAATAAGAGAATATTAAAATTTTTAAGAATATATTTTTTCAAGGCAATGAATATTGATGACAGCACTGTGGCCACAGATGTAAAATGTCCTCTGTCTAGTCCTTAGATGGATCACTGCTACTGCTGCATATATTGTTCTTTAAAGGTTCCACAGTGACCCATGGGTGAAATAACCCTCCTCCAGAAGCCTGCTCCTTAGCAACCAGGAAGTGTTCTAAGCAACCAAGGATGGATACCATCAGATGTTTTTGACCCCAAAGGGTGGGGCTTCTCTTCGCTTTGCAACTTGCTGCCATGATGAAGGACACTTTAAAGTTAAAAACTAGCTAATGCTATTAAGATATATTTATCACAAATTCAGGCTCCCCAAAATGAAAGAAATAACCAGTAAGGGACCTACGTGCCTGGGGGCAAAGGTCCACGATGCCACCCTGCACTTTGCCACTCCCCCTGCTTAACAAGTGCCATGGAGCCTCGCACAACACTGGAGCAACTGAGAAAGCTTTTTGTGGCTTCCCTGCAGTCTTAAACAGTACTTCCGGGAAACTGGAAGCACTGCTTAAGATCACGCTGGATGCCTCCGAAGACTTCCCGCGCAATCTGAGGGCTGCACAGATGCAGCGGTTGGGGCATTTGTCCCTCTGCCACGGGAAATAACTATCTCTCATGGGCACATATTTTAAGATTCATACTGTTCTAGCTGTCACCTCAGCATTTCAAAGGGCTTCCATCCTCACCCCAACATCTAAAGAATCTATTTGTCAATAACAGAAAACCTACACTTAAGCACAGGTGAGTGTAGATCAGCCATTTTCAACCAGTGTGCTGCGGCACACTGGTGTGCTGTGAGAGGTCTGCAGGTGTGCGGTGGGAGTTTGGAGCACAGCACTGGAAATTGCTGGAAAACTCTTCTGGGTTCTGCGGCTCTGTTTTTAGGGCAGCTGTCTGTAGTAACAAGTTTGCTCTGCCGGCAGAGGAAGAGGGACACACAATTTGTTGCTACAGAAAGTTGTCCGTGAAACAGAACCCAGATAAGTCTCCTGGAAGATGGAAATGACATCACAAGAGGGGAAGACCATAGAGATCAATGTGCCATGAGACAAAAAACATTGAAAGTCATGGGTGTAGATGGCTTCCATCTCAGGCACAGGAATAAAAGAACATAGCAGAGGTTTACTGCTAGGAAGCCAGACTCCCTTGGATGTTCCATCCACCTGTGGCTCTATTATTGTTGTTGTTGGCAACCTTCAGTCTCGAAAGACCAGGGTATCACACTCTGAATGGTGGTTCTGGCACATCGTCTAGTGTGGCTGAAAAGGCCGATTCGGGAGTGACAATCCCTTCCACACTGGGAGCAAGTGCAGTCTGTCCCCGGTCTGTCTCCCTGGCTATGAGCCTTCCTTCTTTGCCTCTTAGCCTCAGACTGTTGGCCAAGTGTCTCTTCAAACTGGGAAAGACCATGCTGCACAGCCTGCCTCCAAGCGGGCCACTCAGAGGCCAGGGTTTCCCACTTGTTGAGGTCCACTCCTAAGGCCTTCAGATCCCTCTTGCAGACGTCCTTGAATCGCAGTTGTGGTCTACCTGTAGGGCGCTTTCCTTGCACGAGTTCTCCATAGAGGAGATCCTTTGGGATCTGGCCATCATCCATTCTCATGACATGACCGAGCCAATGCAGGCGTCTCTGTTTCAGCAGTGCATACATGCCAGGGATTCCAGCACGTTCCAGGACTGTGTTGTTTGGAACTTTGTCCTGCCAGGTGATGCCGAGAATGTGTCGGAGGCAGCGCATGTGGAAAGCGTTCAGTTTCCTCTCTATTGTGGCTCTATTGTGGCTCTATTGTACAGTGTCAAGTCTTCTGGAACATTTATCAGTGGTACGATGGGTCACATTAAGCACAATCGTATGGGCCTTTTACAGCAGCAGAACAAGCAATCTGCTGCCGCAAAAGGGCAGCACCAGCTTAAAGATAACTGCTGCCAGACCAGTCTGAGCTGCTCCCAGTAAGTTGGTAGCTGGGGCATGTTATGGGCAAGGAGGGGGTTAGAGGAGGATTGGGGTAGGCGTGGAACCCCGAGGCATCAACCTGCACCAGGATCCTGTCCCCTCTTCCCAAGGGTGACCAGATGTCCTCTTTCTCCACTTAATGCCAATAAAGATTTCTAAATCTAAATCTAATATCCAGGACATGTCCTCTTTTTTAGCTTTGTGTCCTGGAAAAAAAGGCACAATCCTAAGCAGGTTTACTCAGAAGTAAGTCCTATTATGTTCAATGGAACTTACTCCCAGGAAAGTGAGGTTAGGATTGGAGCCTGACAGCCCAATCCTATGCATGTATACTCAGAAGTAAGTCCCATTAGAGTCAATGGGGAATTACTCCCAGGAAAGTGTGGATAGGATTGGGCTGTAAATGTCCTTTTCCCTGTGAGCAAGCACCTGCAGGCTTTCTTGTAATTAATAAATTGTAGGTAATAAATCATATGGAATATAATTTCAAATTTAGTAGTAAGAGATATGGTGTTTAAATTAACCACATGAAATCAATATACAAGCTTTTATTTTGTCATGTCCTACATTCTACTTGGATGTCCTACATTTGAACACAGTCCTCCCTTGCGTTTATGACAAACTTTCCTGGCTACCCTGCCTCTTCCTTTACTGACCCATTCCCTTTTCTCTCCTCAGATTTACACCAGCAGTATAGCTGGCTTGGTTTGAGAAGACCCATTGGGCATCAGGAGACTGATGGAGAGGTAAGAGAAAATATTTTTCCTTATCTCTCCCAGGTGTCCTGATCGTGCCTCCCACCCCACACCATAGCATGCAGTGTGAACCTTCTTGACACAGCTGCATGCTATAGCGTGGTGGGGGATAGGACTGGTCTGTTGGTCTTATCCATCCATATTGATTCAAAAATCAATTATTTTAAGCAGGACTTGCTCCCCTCAGAAAAGCATGCGCAGTGTAGCCTGAGTTACCACTGGAGCCTTTTTTAATTCAGAACAAAATCTCAACAGCTTCAACTTTCTGGGAGGTGGATGAACATGAAGAGAGAGAAAAGGTGAGACAGGGTGAGGGTGAGAAATTTGTCTCTCCTGTCTTATTCAGTGATGTTGAAATGCTTCCAGCGATTAAATAAAAATGTGAAAACCTTCCTTTTCCTCCTCTGAAATTGATTCCCGACCTTCTGTCTAATTGCTATCAACTTCGTAAAGGAAATCATACTGTTATATTGATTAAGAGTGGCTGCATTTTCCAATTATTTCTTTAATGAGTTAAGTGGCGATGACCCAGAAAATGGACGGAGACCCCGCGACGGACTAATGTTAATTTGGTTTAAATTGTTATTTTTTTTTCCCGCCTTCCAGCAAATAATGACGATAGAAGCCTACTGTTAATTAATCAAAACTTCTCAAAATAGAGTTCGCCAGGTGGAAATAATTAGCCGTTAATTGTCTCTTGTTTATTACTCTTCAGAGATGTAAACAAGAAAGGCTGGGCTTGTTTGATAGTCCTTACTAAAAAAGCTGCCTAATAAATAAATCGGGAGGCGCCACTCTTGTTATGGCACAAATATTTATTCTTCTGCATTTGTTCTCCGAGTCAATGTGACAGTTGATGAATTAGTAATTTCCCTCTAGAATTAAAATATCAGATCTTCAGGTGGGAACACTTGCCTTTCATTGCGTCTTCCCCCCCTTCTTTCTTCCCGTTGATTGTTCTGAAATTGCTTAACAGACTGGCAGAAAGATACAATACGCATTGTCAGATGGAATAACTTTTAATGATGGAATTTACGGGCAAAGCCAAAAATTTCCATCGCACCTGCATTCTAATTTGAACAAAGGGGCTTGGAGATTGGAAGGAGAAAAATAATCCACAGAACTGTCGGTGTTTATTTTGTTCTTCCCTGGGTCCACTCATTTTTAGTCCTATTCATACGGATCAGTTGCCTTCGTATGTATATTTCAAAATAGCAGTGACGTGACAGATACGACTTGGCAAGGGGTTTAAGTGGCGTAATGGGCAATTATGGTAATAACGGTGCAAAATTATATTCAGATTCTATTTGCCCTTTGGAACTATGAGCACAACACAGCCCAAGTTTGAGCATGTAGAAGTCCCATTTGGGCTATATGGAAACTTCACATTCATTTAAGGTACATGCTTGAATGCGGGTTGCTGGGGAACCGTAGAAGGGCTGGTCTGTTGCCTTTGTGTGCTTTTTGTGTGCTCTTTGGGTTTTTGGAAGCATCTAACTCAGGGGTGCTCACACTTTTTTGGCTCGAGAACTACTTTGAAACCCAGCAAGGCCCGGAGATCTACCAGAGTTTTTGTTTACAATGTTCGCGCCATCATAACATATAACATTTATGTGTACAATGTATGTTGGTGTACCTTGAGCCCCACTGAGTATAACAGGACTTACTCCTGAGTAGACATGCCTAGGATTAGGCTGTGAGGCTGCAATCCTAGCCACACTTACCTGGGAGTAAGCCCCATTGAGTACAATGGGCCTCACTCCCGGCGTTTCCTCCCAGAGGCACCTGAAGGGGGGGGTCGGCACTCCGCGATCTACTCATTTTGCCTCGCGATCTACCGGTAGATCGTGATCCACCTATTGAGCACCCCTGATCTAACTGATCACTGTGAATTGGGAAGGGGAACCATGTTTTTGGTTTGTTTTTTTCTCTTTTCAGAATGATATATAGGTTGAGTTTCCCTTATCCAGAATGATTGGGGATGCAATCCTATGTTGTTGTTGGCAACCTTCAGTCTCAAAAGACTATGGTATCGCGCTCTGAATCCTATGTATGTCTACATATAAGTAAGTCCCATTGTGTTCTAAGGGACTTACAGCCCAGTCCTGAGCAGCCCAGAGGGCAGGGCTTCTACGCTGCCAAAAGTAGCTGCTGCAGTATTCTGCATACCCTGGTCAGCCGCCACCACCTCCTTGGGAGAAGGGGACTTTTGTCTCCTTCCCCCGAGTAAGGGAAGTAGCCCCACAATGGGGCTACTCAATTCTGCAGCTGCTCCATAGCCGCCACAGAATTGGGCCATACAGCCCGACACTGGGCTAAGGATCTGGTGGAGCTCTACCACTCCTGCCCCACTCCCTCCCCTGCCAGGCCTCCTCCTGCCCAGAACGCAGGCCCAGCACAAGAGCAGGCCCTGCACGGGCTCACACTGGGCTACCTCTGATGCTGGGCCCGCAAGAAGGGCTCACAAACATGCCTCACAGCATGTTTGCGACAGTGTACACCGGCGGTAAGCTGGCGCGCAGAGTTCAAGATCAGGCCCTTACTCCCAGGAAGGTGCATATAGGATTGCAGCCTGTGGCAGGAAGTGTTGCAAATTCTTCTGAGGCAGGAAGTGGTGCAAACCCTACCCCCTTATACCCGGGGAGACTTTCCTTACACCCAAGAAAGCGGGTGGAAGAAGAGCTTCCTCAGGTGTAAGCAGGCAGGGTAGCTGCAGTGCTTTTCTATGGACAATGACAGGGCAGTTCAGCCTCACCTGCCACCCCCGCACCGCATGTCCCTGATATAAATTGATAAGTAAATAAATAAATTGAGACAAGGGAGGCAGGGAAGAATTCGCAGTAATTTCAGTTGCTTGTTCTTAAGCTTAGTTCAACGGGGCAGAGTGGGTGAAGGAGTTGTACCTGATGCACCACCTCATGCTCTGCAGCTGCAGCGATGCCTTCAGTGGGCAGCTCCTCTGCTGTTTTCGAAACACGGCCCTGCTGGTGCTCCCCAAAATGGTACTCTAAGCCACAATGCACTGGTGGCAGGAACAGGACAGTAGGTCACACTTACAGCCCAATCCTATACAACTTTCCAGCGCTGGTGCAGCCATGGCAACCGGGCGCATGATGCATCCTGTGATGGGGGCACTTGTGGAGAACTCCTCAAGGTAAGGGAATGTTTGTTCTCTTACTTTGGGGTTGCATTACAGTTGCATCAGTGCCAGAATGTTGGATAGGATTGGGCCCTTTGGCTCCTATGCCTTGCTGCAGCTATTGTCTGTGTATGCATGCAGAAACAACCTTCCATGCGTGCACATCCCCAGACAGATGTGGAAATATGTGTGTGCAAACAGCTCTTGCATGCACAGTTTCCCCACCCAATCCAGCAGCTGGGAGTGTGTGCATGTAGCTGAAAGCCCACTAATCAGCTGTTCTGGAGTGGAAGCAGGAAGTTGGATTTCATCCACCCTATTCATCTGCCCTGCCAAACAGCTGATTGGCAAGGTTTTATCTCTCTTTGCAGGGCTCCTTGCAAATAGTCACAGCTGCTGCTCACATGCTCTGTTCCATTGTGGCCCTCATCTAATGGATGTCTCTACAGATAGTGAATACATAAGTAAGAATGCACAGAATTTCCTCCCTACAGTTAAAAAGAAATAATCAAAAATCCCATTGTATCTGAGCACCATTTTCCATAACATCCGATGGTGTCCAAAACCATATGAAAGCAGCATGAGCTTTGGGGATTTCAAAGCTCAACCATACTTCTGATGGCACACTCTTGCGTGATTGTTTCAGGGTGAGGGTTGAGAGGGAAGAATCATATGTTTTATATGTATCTATTTTAAAATTACAGTGTACCCAGTTGGACTATTACAAAGGCTATAATTTCATTTTTAAGTCGGTGCCTAGAATTTATGAGAGATCACCCCCTGAATTGAAATGATGGCTGGAAGCCCACATCAGGGTACCTTTTTATTCTCACATGTGAGCAATGATAGCATGGAAATATATGACTGAACCTGTGCAAAGGACCCCTGCTGACATCTAAGTGATACAGACATGCATAATTCCTTGTCATGGCTTTCAGTAGCCACATTTAATAATAAGATTACTCAAGTTTTATTGTTTTCTCCTTGATTTTCCCCCCTCTCCTTTATTTTATGTTTTCATCAATCCCAGCCAAAGATTAGAAATGGGGAAGGGGAAAAAATTCCTGCCTTTATGTACATTTTTATTTCTAGATTACACTGTAATGTATAGCATACTGATTGTCATTTTTTTTTTCTTAACCACCAAATTAGAAACTCTGAAATTGGAACTGATTTTACACTTTCCTACAATAATATTTTTATGAGTGAAATTGGACGAGCAGCCACTCAATGGGAGGGAAAACCAAAATGGAGCCAGGCTGCTTATACAGAGATATTTATGAGGGGCTGATATTTTACTTGGAGCACCAGGAGAATTCTCACTTTTAAAAAAAGAATCCTGCACAAGGATCTTTTTGTAATGCAAACGATGGCTTCATCCCAGAATCAGAATGAGTTGATTTCCACAAGAGATGAGTTGATCTAGTGTTAATTTTGCCTCTGATGCAGCTGTAATACGGTACGAGACTATTATGTTTCCTGAACAAGTAGTACCTATGTACATTGTTTGATTTGGGGGAGATGAGTTTTGCAGGAGTGGGAGAATAGGATTCCCAGGTCCTCATTCTGTGGCCATCACCCAGATTTGTTCAGAGCTGACAGAGCAGAACTATGGCTATCTTTCCGTGCTAAGTGGGGCTCCAAAGAAGTAGAACAGGAGTGAATTTCTCATAAAACTAAAGAGAAACTTCTACAACCCTCTCCCCAAGCTCAAGTGTCTAGAGGTATTTTAGGGACGATGAATTATTCACAGCAGAACCGTATGCATCAAATAAAAAATAGGCCTTTTTAAAGTGTAGGGCTTCACAACAGGAGAGAAAACCGAACGCTTTCCACATGCGCTGCCTCCGACGCATCCTCGGCATCACCTGGCAGGACAAAGTTCCAAACAACACAGTCCTGGAATGAGCTGGAATCCCTAGTATGTATGCACTGCTGAAACAGAGACGCCTGTGTTGGCTAGGTCATGTCGTGAGAATGGATGATGGCCGGATCCCAAAGGATCTCCTCTATGCAGAACTCGTGCAGGGAAAGCGCCCTACAGGTAGACCACAGCTGCGATACAAGGACATCTGCAAGAGGGATCTGAAGGCCTTAGGAGTGGACCTCAACAGGTGGGAAACCCTGGCCTCTGAGCAGCCTGCTTGGAGGCAGGCTGTGCAGCATGGTCTTTTCCAGTTTGAAGAGACACTTGGCCAACAGTCTGAGGCAAAGAGGCAAAGAAGGAAGGCCCATAGCCAGGGAGACAGACCAGGGACAGACTACACTTGCTCCCAGTGTGGAAGGGATTGTCACTCCCGAATCGGCCTTTTCAGTCACACTAGACACCACCATTCAGAGCGCAATACCATAGCCTTTCGAGACTGAAGGTTGCCAACTAATAAACAGTTCCTTGATATCAACAGTACCACCTTAATTTATCCATTAACTTTTGAAAACCCCATGCTCACTATCACAAACCTAAATTCAGCATGTAAAGGGGATCTGACACTTTGCCCTGAGCCAGGGAGTCTTGGTGAGCTCAGCTAGGTGAATCAGATGGGTGGAGTTTGGAGCGGTCATGTCACAAATCAAAAATCCTGGAGCATGCTGGATCTTATCCCCTCCCATTCCAATGTTCTCCTCGCCTTTCCTCTCCTTGGGCATACACCAACAAAGTGATGGAGTATAACTGAGGAGATCCATAGTTAGCACCAAGGCTTACTGGGAGGTAAGTATACATGTTTTATACTTTCCACTGGCCCTTTGGTCAACCCCCCTCTGGATACAGTGTGCATCTTTTGGGTGTGGCTGCATCAGCATGGCTGGTGGGGGGGTAGGTTTAGACAGGAACATGGTCTAGGAAGCTTACGTTAGGATCTCTTATTTCCAATTGCCTCTAATGATAAGATCTATTTTGTCTAATCACCAGTGCCTTTAAAAATATTTGTTTTTTTCCCATTCCCCCTTTTAATTTTTTGCCTTTTGGGTAGCCCAATTCAACGTAAATCCCCCTGCAGCACTACAGCTGCACCGGTATAGGCTACCCTGAAACCCATGGAGTATTTTTGACTGCTCAAGGTCTCCTTGGGATACGGGAACATTTGTTCCCTTGCCCTGGGGTAAGCTCGAGTAGCAGCGGTTTGTCAGCACAACCCACACCAGCGATATCGCTGGTAGAAGTTCACATTGATCAATGCAGGTGGATCAGGGCCAGGAAGGGGTTTGGATTTGGTATACACCAGCACTACCCATCCTGCCCCTCCCAGGCCAGATCCACCCACCCACACCCCATTGCTGTCCCATTCTGCTCTTCCCTGCTGAGAGAATTCAGGGCTCTTTGGTTTGGGGGTGGGGTGAGAAAGGCCACCCTGGTTTACGCCAGTTTGGGTCAAATTTCCTTTCTAGTGGCAGCAAAAACAATCTAGTTTTGCTTAATAGAGTATGCAGGAAGGTCAGAGTCATGAGCTGTGTCCCTTCCTGCAGCATCACTTAGTGGACGGGTTGCTAGATCATACATGGTCAATGGGGAAATCTAGGTAAGAAAATGGCAGAACTAACCATCACCCTAGAGACTATAGTAGGAGAGGATCTTCTAGAACCAGAAGTGGCTTCATTTACTTTGTTTGACAAGGTAGCCCTGCCCCACCTCTGACTTTGTGAACTCAGCCTCACAATCCTCAGTGGTTCAGGAGGGTACCCCACTGCTACCACCACAATCTGAGGCAGAAGAATAAGGCACACTCCCTTCAAGTCCCACTTTTTTGGTCTGAGAGGACAGCAATTGACCATCAGTTACTTAAGCTCTCTGCCCAGGCCATTGCTGGAGCATGATTGCTGGGAGTTGCATTGTATCCATTTTGACCCTGCAACCAACTCTACAGTGAGCTGACCATGGTTCTGATTTCATGTGCCCTACCCTGAACTTGGGCAAAACATAGCCAGTAAACACAGCCCACCTCTCCTGCCCTTGGTCCCCACCTAGAACTAGATGGAAATCTGACTCTGAAGTAATTGTATCTGGCTGTGGTAGATCTACCAAATCTTAATCAAGGTATGATTTTAAAACAGTATCTATAGTTTTACTTGTGCAGCAAATAAATTTGTAAGAGACCAAAGAAGTCTGCCCTTTTTTAAGCCCTTTCTGTCCAATGTTGCATATATGCAACAGGAACGAAATGTATATACCTGTGGGCTAAGCAAAAATAGGTTAAAGTTAGAATTCCTGGATTTTGTGTGTAGTACCATGGTTATATGTGCTCCATGAACATGACACAGAGTCACAAAGTTGGAGAGCAATTGTGTTAGTCAGTTGCATCAACACCAACAGCTAATGTGCACTGACAGATTTAGAAAATGTTCATGGCCAATATAGTGCCAGCTTTATTACTGAGCCTGTCTACCTGAAGAAGTTAATGAGTGTGGCAAAATGAAAATCCTGCCTCTAGACCACTGTTTGGAGAACAGATGGCTTCTGAGAACCTACAGAGTTTCATCATACTGGAGCTAAAGCCACAACAGAAGTGGCGGGCCTTCTATATCTCTTTTAATTTTAAATTCAACTAAAAACTCTGCAATTCAGCACAAGGAAATCAGGTATGAATGCTTTATATTGACCAGAAAGTTAGCAAGAAGCTTAATTACCGATGAACACAATCATCCAACCGGTTCTAATTTTATAGATTATAGCCCTGCTGAGAGGATCATTAATTTTGATCAAAGCGGACAGGCGAAGCTGTGAAAATGCTTGAGACACAAGGGCTGTGAACTTTCACACACCATCATTTTCAACACAGTCCCTCATTTACGCATCCCGTGACTATGACTTCTGCTCCTGTAGCCGATCTTGCTTGACAAATCCTTGGCATCCCCCAAATTATGATTCATTTGTCTCCACAGAGTGTCAGCTTCTTTATTACACAGCCTGGAGCAGGTGGTGGAGAGGGTACAGGCCAAAGTCAACAGGATAAAGAGTCAACAGTTCCACCGTACAAGATGGACATATCTGTTAGCGGAGCCATTTTTTAAATGACTTAAGTAGGCCACTGGGTATCGTGGGCAAGCTCCTGAGTAACTTTAACCTACACGTTGACAGGCTGTGTGGAGTTTCACATGCTAATTTAACAGTTCATTAAAAAGCAAAACCCCTCAATGGCCTAGTGTATATAGCCCTTGTTTCCAAGAAACTGAAAGACAAACAACTTGTGTGGATATTCACATGCTTATGTACCCCCTTCGAATCCGAATGTGTCTACCACACGAGCCTCTGTGTTGTATTAGATATGGAGTTGCCTTCTTAGAACACTCCATAAGTGGTCTCACATGTCCATCAAAAACCTTAGCTATGTTTGCCAAGCTGGAAAGGAACAGAAAAGCCAAACAGAAGCTGCGCTTTCCAACCTAGATTAAATATGTAGCTTCTCCAGAGAAAATGGTTCTCTTTGCCTCAGGGAGCTGAATGATACCACCAGCATGATTGGATCATAATAAAACGCTCTATCTGTCTGGCACCTTTTAAAACCAAGAATTCCAGAGCAGTGTGACACCATCAGGCAATAGACCTAGTCATCCATTATTGTTTGCTGCACTGAAGTTGAAAACACTAATGTATAAATACAATACACAGGTATTATATGCGCAGCCCAATCCTATGCCTCACAATAGTTGCTGAAATGGCTGCTGCTGCATCCTGCCAGCCTGGGAAGCTACTGGATAAGCAGCAGTTCCCTTCCCCTGAGTAAAGCCCAAGTCCCTGCAATAGAGCTTCTCGAGTCTGCGCCAGCTGCTCCCATCTCTCTCCCAGGCCACTGAAGATTGCATGCAACTGGAACAGGGCTATAACCAGCCTAGCATAGGCTGTGGTGGTGGTGGTGGTGGTGGTGGTGGTGGTGGTGATGATGATGATGATGATGATGATGATTAGACAAATTCATGGAGGACAGGCCTATTGATAACACAGGCCTACAAAATTGAGGATCAGAAAAGTTTTTCCCAGACTTTATGGTGGTTTGATATGAATTAGTATGGCTTCTGTAAGGGTAAGTCTTGCCTTACAGACCTTTTAGAATTCTTTGAAAAGGTCAAAAGGCATGTGGATGCAGGAGAACCCATAGACATTATATATCTGGACTTTCAGAAGGCATTTGACACAGTCCCTCACCAAAGGCTATTAAAAAAACTCCACAGTCAGGGAATTAGAGGACAGGTCCTCTCATGGATTGAGAACTGGTTGAAGGCCAAGAAACAGAGAGTGGGTGTCAATGGGCAATTTTCACAATGGAGAGAAGTGAAAAGCGGTGTGCCCCAAGGATATAACCTGGGACCAATGCTCTTCAACCTGTTCATAAATGACCTGGAGACAGGGTTGAGCAGTGAGGCGGCAAAGTTTGCAGACGACACCAAACTTTTCCAAGTGGTGAAGACCAGAAGTGATTGTGAAGAGCTCCAGAAGGATCTCTCCAGACTGGCAGAATGGGCAACAAAATGGCAGATGCGCTTCAATGTCAGTAAGTGTAAGGTCATGCACATTGGGGCAAAAAATCAAAACTTTAGATATAGGCTGATGGGTTCTGAGCTGTCTGTGACAGATCAGGAGAGAGATCTTGGGGTGGTGGTGGACAGGTCGATGAAAGTGTCAACCCAATGTGCGGCAGCAGTAAAGAAGGCCAATTCTATGCTTGGGATCATTAGAAAAGGTATTGAGAACAAAACGGCTAATATTATAATGCCGTTGTGCAAATCGATGGTAAGGCCACACCTGGAGTATTGTGTCCAGTTCTGGTCGCCACATCTCAAAAAAGACATAGTGGAAATGGAAAAGGTGCAAAAGAGAGCAACTAAGATGATTGCTGGGCTGGGGCACCTTCCTTATGAAGAAAGGCTATGGCGTTTGGGCCTCTTCAGCCTAGAAAAGAGACACCTGAGGGGGGACATGACTGAGACATACAAAATTATGCAGGGGATGGACAGAGCAGATAGAGAGATTTACATGGAACATTCCATTTGTGGGTGTGTCTGTACAGTTTGTACATTTTGTGTCTGTACATTTTGTGTCTGTAATATGCTTGGAGCAGAACAGCAGGTGTTTTTTTTCCCCTTTGAAAGAATATAAAGAGATTTCCCATCTGTTTTTGAAAAAGACAATCACGCTAAGATCATTTTAACAATACCTAGAGAAACTGGATGAAATTCAGTTGGTGCCTTTGCAATGTGATGGCAATTCACAGTCGGCTAATAGGGGAGAGGAGCTTCCTCTGAAATGTCACAGGAGGTCTTTTTACATCTTTCATTCTGGAGCATAACCTCCAGTGAGCCTTTTCAATCAATAGTTGAACTTGCAAATGATTTTTTACCCAAGCCATATAATAAGTGGTACTTTGGGTCTCAAAGATAGAGTAGGTCACCTGGGAAGACCCTTCTTTTCTTTGAATAATGGACTCTTCTTATGGAAGAAAAAGAAAGCTTGGATGAACCTGCCCCTGTAGCAATTGACCCTGCAATGTTTTAAAAGTCAGGTGTCCCAAGTGGTGTATACTATACTACTTTGAAGCAGATCAGGCTGACACTCCCCTGGAATATGGATAAAACTGATAATTTTACCTTCCATTTTTTCCTCAAGGGTACCGCTGTCTGCAGTGCAATTAGACTTTGACTATCAGTGACAATATTTTAATAATCAGTGATATTTAAATGAATAGGAAGCAGAACACTATGGGGGATGTTATCAAGACTGATGAGTGTTCGCAAACCCGAACAATAAAAGATGAAACAATATTTGTAATGTCATTCAACTCTCTCTCTCGTGTGCGTGTGCGTGTGCGTGTGTGTGTGTGTGTGCATGTGTGTGAGAGAGAGAGAAGAAGAAGAAGAAGAAGAAGGGCTTTCTAACTGTGCTTTATACTATTAATTATTCCGTATGCAAGTTGACATTTGCAGTCCAATCCTATTTAATTAACCCCCCCCCCCGATGTAGCCATTGCATGGAGTGCATGCTGCATCCTGCAGAAAAGCAGTCCTTGAGACCTCCTCTGGATAAGCCACTGACTAAGTGGATAAGCCACTCCTGCCACTCCACTGACTAAGCCACTCCTCTGGATAAGCCAATCCTAAGGGGCAGCCCAATCCTGAGCTGCCCAGGGAGCCCCCGCTCAGCGGCACCACGAGGGCTGCCACCGAATCCAGCGCCTCCCGTGCTACCATGGGAGGCACCTCAGGAGTAGGGGATGTTTGTCCCCTTCCCCCGGGCAAGGGAGGCAGCCCCACAATGGGGCTACTCTCTTTAGCGGCACCCAAAGGGCACCGCTAAAGTAAAGGCGCTCATGTAAGGCACGCAGCCTCCATGAACACCTAAGATCCTGCAGAGCAGATCTCCATGGATCCTCCTCCTGCCCGCCCCCGGGCACGCCTCTGGCACACACCCCCTCCCCACATCACACCAGCCTCCCCACCCCCTCCCCGCTCCCTGGAACGCCCCCTTCCCACCCCATTCCCAGTCACAGGCACCGCTGAGCTGTGGAACGCAGGCGCACGTCAGGCAGTGGCTCAGCGCCGGCCAGAGCTGAGCCACCTCTGGTGGGAGCCCGGCAGTGAGCCCCACAAACATGCCTTAAGGCATGTTTGCGACTATGGTCTGCGCCGTGGAGGCGCAGCATGGACCACAGGATTGGGCTCTAATGCTGTAAAGGGTTTACTCTTACCTGCACCATTCATCTTGCTGGTGTAAGTCTGAGTGGAACTGGGAAGGTAGAACAGGGCTGGGAAAGGAGACAGTATATCAGCAGTCCCCATTGGCACCAATTCCCCCTGGCCTCAACACACACCCCCATCCCAGTCTCTGGCCCATTCCTTCCCCTACCCACCCTGTTCTGCCTACTGCCACCCCTGCCCAATGCCTGCCCCCTACACCAACTTACCAGTGCTGGGTCTTCTTCAGAGACCACTGGCATGTGTCCGTGGTTGCTTTTCACTTGCAGCTGCAGCCACAATGATGGCCCCTCAATTACTGTACACATTGCTTACACAATTGCACTTTTTGCAAACTATTGTGGCTAGATCACGATAGTTAGGTCTGTAACGGCATGGAGATTGAGACCTGAGAGCTTTACTCTGTGTTCCCAAGAAGTGTATAACACCATTATGTTAGGAATAAGTGAGCATATCAAAATGTGGAATTGTAGTTCACAAAGCCTGGGATTACTGTTAATCTCTGTAAATTTCAATACAGATTGGGTCTTGTTATTAATGAGGGTTCCATTCTCAGAACTCACACGGATGGCAAAAATCGCATTAAAGTAAATCCATTTAAAAAACAATGTCCCTTTGCTAGGCAATTTAAAAACAGCCTTGCTGACCTTTGCAATGCATGAAGCAGACAATCAGTCTCTCTCCCGGCACTTAGAAGGGCTTCACTTCAAGGCAGCAATCCCTCCCTTCACCAGGAGCCACAGAATGGGGGGAAAGAATGAAGGAGGTGATAATCACTGCCACTTAGCATTCTTGGATATGCTCAGGGGGAAGGGAGGGGTCACTTGCCTAGTTGTTCTAAGTGCCTGGAGAAAAAATGATTGATGGATTATCGGCTGGCTGCCCTCTCTCACATTAACAAGTCTATTGTTAAATAACCTTTTTTCATTTGATTTAAAGGGCTCTTGTCATTGCATTGAGATAAAACCATGGGTGGAAAATCTGTGGATAATAAGGTTATACCTGTATGTGATCTTTGCAGTAAAATGATGGATACTAGTCAATAAACAACACATATGAACAAACTAGAAAATCACTACAAATGCATGTAATATTACCCCAACTGCCCCCTTTTCATGGGAAAGTCACATTTGAAGGAATACTCAGAATCAAGGACATGGGGGGGGGGAGGGCTGCTTAAAACCTTTCTCTGCTTCCCATTTCCCTGTTCTTATGTTTCCCAAGTGGCTTCCTCCTCCCATAGGAGGCAAGCAAATTTTGCTCTTGTGCAGAACTGTGGGAATTTCATTTCTGTAGTTTGTAAGCATGTCAAGAAGCTGGACCATGGGGTCAGAATCATTTGCGGGTATGGGATACCTCGACCAGCATGAAGCATGAAGACCTGCAGGCAGTGACAAGCATGTGAGAAAAAGCACCTGCAAGGTGGAAGGTCTCAACTGGAGGAACATGTGGTCAGAATGACGGTGCAAATATATCAAACAGCAAGCAACTTATAATAAGTAGGTAGCAAAAAATCATATTGAAGAGCTGAAGAGTCCACTGAAAAAGATGCTAATTTGTCCAGGAGGCGTTGTGTGTTTATTAGCAATACCTGTACCTGTAATAGAGTTCACCCTGTACCAGCGGTTACTCAGCTTTGCTCTATACATTCAATGATCACAATGGTTGGCAACCTTCAGTCTCGAAAGACTATGGTATAAGCCTACAGCACCCAGTATTCCCAGGCGGTCTCCCATCCAAGTACTAACCAGGCCTGACCCTGCTTAGCTTCCGAGATCAGACAAGATCAGGCATGTGCAGGGTAACAGTTGCTGTGAGATGCCAAGAACGATGCTTTTAATAACCCAGAAAAAAATACATTGCTCAGGGCAGTGTCGATACAAAACTTTTGCATCATGTTTGCTCTCCAAAAGCCCTGTACTCCTAGAACATGCCAGGTAAATGGCTGTATCTGTTTTGTTACTTTTCTTAGCTCTTTATCAGGGGTGCCCAAATTCCAGCCTGGAGGTCGTTCGTGGCCCTCGGGGACCCCCCAGTCTGGCCCACGGGGAGCTCCCAGTCTCCAATGAGCCTATGGCCATCAGGAGACTTGCTGGAGCCCATGCTGGCCTGACACAAGCGTGTTTGATGTCTCACGTGAGTTGCCAGCCAAGGGCTCCCTCCACTGCTTGCTGTTTCAGGTCTGTGATGCAGCAGCCAGCCTTGCTTTGTGCAAGGACTTTTATAGTCCTTGAGCTATTGTGAGCTATATACTATATATAGCTATATACTGGCCCATGCTCTGACTTTTTCTATGAAGGTTACTCTGTCCTTGAATGGCTGCATGAACTGGACATTGACATTTGATCTAGTCTAACTGATATATAAGTATTGTTTTATATGCCACATGCTAAATAAATAAATATTGTGAGACCTTCATTCATTCATATAAGTTCCATCTCTAATATATTCATTTATGAAAATGTATGCAAATTTTAAATGTAAATTATTTTTTTTTCCCCAAGCCCTGACACAGTGTCATAGAGATGATGTGGCCTTCTTGCCAAAAAGTTTGGACACCCCTGCTATTGATGATCTTATTTGTTAGCATTTTTTTTTTTGCCAGAACACAGACAGAAAGAGTTTAATAACGATCTGGAATACAATCTCTAATACCAGTGCTTCCAAATACTTTCTAAATTGCTGGCATTTATTGCGTTTTATTGCCTGGGAGCACATTTCAGCACATCTGCGCACCACCAACACAATGCTCAGAGCCCACTTAGCGAAATCTCAAGCCTAGTATGTCCTGCTGGCTCCAGGGAGTTCTCAGAGTGTCACACCAAAACATGGGGTGAATCGCACGCTGAGGATATCCGACACTGGCTTGAAAATAAATTGCATTTTTACACAGCGTTTCCCTGAAGCTCACTTCAGCGTATGCCTACAAAGCATTATAGATTGTTTTACTAGAAATAAGCCAAGCCATTCAAGCTGTGGTAAATCTGGGCAATTACAAGCAGAGATATGAACCCAACTTTAGCATCTGTTCAGTTTCATCGGCTCTCTGACGGGAAAGCAATGCTCTCTACTATAGTGCTCTGTACTGCCAGGAATTGAAGAGGAGGTTAATTGCTAGCAACAAATAGTCAAATGTAGTTCTCTTTGCGCAGGAATATCTCTGAACAGTTAACAGTTTCCCCCCTCTTTGTTGTGTTGTAGTGTGTAATTCTCAAATTGGGTAGCAGTGAGTCTGTTGCAGCATGTGGATCTCACTGTCTCAGCATGTGGTGGGAAAGTGGAGAGGACCCACCTCACAATACATGCACATGCTTCTACCAAAGTGTTCTTCTATTGACAGAGCATGTTGTGCTGCATGTTGTATACAAATAAACTTCCTTTCTAAAATCAGCAAATAATGAAGAGAACCTAATAGCCAATAATGTGGGGAGCAGCTGCAAACCTTTTGGAGATAATCCATGCTAAATGTACCCAAAGGAGACCAGACAAATGGTGATCACTCTGGGGCAAATCATCACTGATATAGTTGTAACATCTAGGTGAACATACAATGGGCTGAATTAGTTGATGTGTCTCCCATGTTTGGCCCAGATGCAGGTGAAAGGAAGAGGTCTACCTCCCTTCCCTTCCAGGCAGTGCACCTACTGGTCTCCTATATCCCCAGATGGAGATTGCAATACTCAGACACAATCTAGATGCATAAATTTCCATGTGAATTGGTCCAGAATTTGTGGTTCATTTCCTAGATGAAATTCAGGATTTCATTAGATCAGCCTTTTTTGAAGTGTGAGTCATGACCTACTGGTGGGTCCTGAGCCCATGCGTAATGGGTCAGCAGCTGAGCCCTTCCTCCTGCTTGTCCTTGCATCTGAATGGCTCCCAATCAGAGCCATTCTGGAAGCATTTGGCTGCCCTGAAAGCTTCTTCTAGGTCATGCTGGTGACGCTACTATCCTCTGTGGGTCTCAGAATGTCCCACAGAAGCCTTCAAAAGCTGCTTCCAGTTTTCAGAGACAACTTTTGGTTTGCTTCCGAAAACCAGAAGTAGCTTTTGGAGGCTTCTGAAGGCCATTCTGAGGCCCACAGAGGCCAGTAGAGTGGGTCTCTGGCCCAGTGCAACTCAGAAGAGGCCTCCCTGGCACAACTAGGACTGCCTTGACCCACCGTGGAGGACAAGGTGGGTACATGGTGGACATGGTGCAGAGAACAAGGTGCTGTAAAGATTAGAAACAGCTGATCTCAGCCTATACACACAGGATGTTATGTGATCTGCCCCAATATAGGGCTACATTGAAGCTGGTGGAATGATTAAGTGATAAGGCGGGAGAAGGAAGGTCTTTCCCCTGTGTAACCCCCCCTAACTATTTCTATTAGTTATATGGCAAAAGATAGATAAAGAGAACATCATCTGTCCTTGTCTTTTTCTGTCCCTATCCCACTTCCCTGAGCTAATAGCAGGTTGGAGAAAGCAATTTAGATTAGGGAAAGGACACAGGCAGAATGGGCTAGATACTGACTTGCAGGGCAGTGTTCCCTCAATCATCAAAGCAGTCTTGAAGGCTTATTAATTAGTCAAACAAACAAACAAACAAGAAGCTCCTGAAAAAAGAGCTATAAAGAACATTTATACCCTGACTTTTCATCACCACACACAGAAAATGTTTAAAAAGACCATTAAAACAGCAAGATTTAGATCAAAAATCAAAATTAAAATGCACTCCACCCCCTCCCCCCCCCCAAAAAAAATACCCATAGCAAATAAGAAATCCAGTAGGAACAAAAATTCACAGCAGCTAAAACATCATTGTCATGATCTAAAGAACCTAGCCTTTTGTAAGCCCACTTTTAATCAACTGTCATACAAGTGAAGTCTGAAACTCAACTGGTGGCTGTAGACTTTGAAACACACCTGAAGAGTCATGAATCATAGAGTTGGAAGGAACCCTAAAGATCTAGTCCAACAGGCAGTTCTCCTAGAGCATCTCATAGAGCATTAATCCTGAACATCTCTCTTCTATTAATTGAGCCTCCTACCTGTAACAGGAAATCCTCTTAGAATATCTCCAGCAGGTGCCTATCAAACCTGTTTGAAGATCTTCAATGAGGGAGTTACACATAGAGCAGGTGCAAGAGGTTCACCAAATAGGCACTGGCTGAGAGTCCATACTCAGGATACACCTAGACAGGCAAACTTCTAAACCCTCAGAAGAGATGGTAGTGCCCAATCACCACTGGGGTGAGCAGGAGGCAGTATGGGTGTCCCAGGGCAAAGTTTTTACCCTAGATATCCCAAAAACCTGGCACCAGCACTAGCTGCATGCTCACTCTCCTACCCAATTATGTGTGGGGAAAAGTGAAGGTGAGTGTCAGTTTCACTGGCTTCTCACCAACTCTACCCTCCAACCTTATCATGGGTATCTGTGTTTTGTTTCTAACTGAATACAGCTTTTTTCCTGTCTTAGACAATAAAGAATGCTGCATTTCTGTGCATTTTCAACAGTAACCAGGGAGTACTCTCAACCTGGCATTAAAACACCTGTCTTTGAAGAGACTGCCACAGCAGCCCAGCACATCAAGATGCAGCTCTGCATCTGCTCAAGCTCACATATTAATCCCAAACATCTCTCTCCTATTAATTAAAGAAATGTTAACCCCTGCCCCACAGCTGGGAGGGCCTTCTCATCAGCCAACAGTGCTTTTCCATAGGATTTTGTATCATCAGTGGGAGATCAATAACAAGCTCAAGCTGAATTACGGTGGGTGTCCAAATAAGGAAAAGATTAACAACAGGGATATTTTTCTCTGCCCGGTTTCCTCCCCTCCATGGGAGTATGGCTAATAGATTCCTTTCAAATTGCAGTCTACTCGAGGATGCTTGCTAACGAAGGAGCCTTTCTGAAGAGCAGTCGCTGGTGAAACTGTGTTGAATAGCAATGCTAAGGGAAGAATACAAGTAGCCCTGCAGTCAATGTGACTTTGTCCACTCCATACTTTTATTCTCTTCTACGCACACCAAGGTGAAATATGAAGTCCTAGACCAGAGGTGGCCAACAATCAGCAAGAGTGGCACATGGACACTTTCTAAGTGGTACATACAAGGTTGCCATATGGTTTTGAACAACAAAGAAAGCACCACAGCAGTTTAAGGTTTGCTTGATTTCTTTGCTAATCCTTACACAGCATGCCCCCAAGTTCCTAATGCTGCCATGGACACATTCAGAGCGGCCTCACCTACTCTGCTTGAATTACTCTGGTTGGAAAATGGAGAGAAAGGCAGGAAAAGAATAATGAACAGGAGAGAAAGTCAATGGGGTGGATGCTAGAGAGCTGCATTCCACTAACTGGTGGGTCACTTGATTACCCAAGAAGATCTGAGGAGGGCTGGAGGGCAGTGGAGGCTAAGCAGGGCAGCACAGAAATGGCTGATGAGATCAGCAAAGCCCAGGTAGTCCAGCCTGCAGAGATACCATCTTCGGCGAAACCATCTGCAAAGAGATTCCCAGCTAAGATCATCTCTAAAAATGAGAAAGTGGGCAGGCAGAAGGGCAATGAACCCACCTTATATAGATTTCAGAACGGGTCCTGCAGGGCTGGACTAAAGGTCCATGGAGGCCACCTTTCTAGCCTTATCAGTATTCAGTCAGGTATCTTTGAAAAGCCCCAGATAGGCAGCAACACATCCATGTTTTTTGGCACTTTGAGATACACTGCCCTTAAACTTGGAGGCTCTATTTTGCTACTGTGGAAATCACTAGAAGCAACATTAAAGTGGAGTGGCATGTTCAAGATTCTCTACATAAAAGGTGGCACATGGCATGCTGTGGGTGGCCACCCACATCCTAGACTGTAGAATGCAGAGACTTAACGCTGCCATCTTTTTAACAAGAGCAAAAGACGTCAAAATGAATTCAGATGGTTGAAGCTGGTGAAAGGAGATAGATGGGCACAGCTCTCCTGCTTCAGTTGCTTTGCATGTTTCTGCCTGTTTGGGGCTCCCTATCATATCATCTTCTGCATAACAATAGGATAGCACCCCCGTTATAAAGAGGCCTCCAGTGATGCACAGAGTATATCCGTGGTAGCATTTTTGAGTCACTGCTGCAAAACAGTGGCGGTAGCAGGAGTCCATGGCCACAACTGGCAACCAGCTCAGGTGCAGGTAAGCTAGCACATGGGGCAGTTTATGGGCTGAAAGGCGGAGTAATGGGGCATATTGGGGAGGAACTGGGGGAACCAGAGAAGGGAAGGTAGATCTGGCAGCAGTCAGATGTGCCAGATCCTATCCCTTCTTTTCAATCCCCCCCCCCGCCCCTTTTCTCTTCTTGGACGCCAAAATGGCTTGCATATGTCTCCCATAGGTGGCCTTAGGTTTATGCGGAGCTAAATAGAAATAGTTACTTACCTCCCATTTGCCTTCATGTCACACCCCATCATAGAATGCGGTGTGTGAATTTTTGGTCCAGCTGCATGCTATAGTATGGTGGGGGATAGGACTGGGCAATAACACAATGGGCATCTGCTTCTCACTTGGATTGACTTGGCCAATAGTGTTAAGCCCCTCGTGATTAATTAAGAACAAGGGTGCTCATGGTCGTGGCCATCCTGCTCTTTGTGTCCAGGTGAGTTTACTTAATTGCAGGGGGGAAACCCATCTGAGTCAGCTCTTTTGAAAATAAAGTTTTTGGAGGATATTTCGAAGGATTGTTCATATGAATTGCCTTCTCCTGCGATTAACCAGAGGGGAGAGAGTAGGACGTGCACATGCCATGAGCACTTATGTCCTTAATTTCATGAGACCAAACTTAAAAGTATTGATCAAATTGCTCCAAAGTGATTCACTCCCTACCCCAAATTCATTTGAATGATAGACAAGATACACAGCCCAGTCCTATGCATGTCTACTCAGAAGTAAGTCTCATCAGAGTCAATGGGGCTTACTCCCAGGAAAGTGTGGATAGGATTGGGCTGACATTTAGCTACAGTAATTCATTAGTTCACTATTACACATGCCACACCATTTATGAAGCCAACTTGAAGTGCTGATATAGGTGTCCTTGAAAGTAAGTCCCTTCTTTGTCAGTTTTATTATATAAAAAGTACAATGTGCAAAACAAAAGAAAAAAAAATATTTGCATACACTTTTATGTTTTAAAGCATTTATAAGAAGTGTTCTATTGCTAGACCCGATATTATTGTATTAAGCACTCCTGAGATATATAATTAAATACTTGTCTCCAGGCAGTGCTTCTGTGTTGTTAAAAATATGAATTAGTGTCAGATACACAGTCAATTGGACATGTTGAAGCAGTTCACACACTTTCCTTAGCCATTAATTCTTCATAGGTGAGGACATTACTTTCTTGTGTCTGACAAAGCCAATCGCCCAGGTAGACCCCCCCCCCCAAACAACATGAGACAAAATCAATTTTGGTATGAAATGGGCCACTGTTATTGATTAGAAACCAAATTTAATATACATTCTGCAGCGGTTCCTCTCTATAAAGAAGTCCTGTCCCTTTAGTGCAGGCACCTACCCTGGAGAAATCAGACACAACCGTTGCTTCCCCCTTGAGTATTAGAACCCTGGCATCTCACTGGCACCTGGTTTGCCTCACCAGCCACTGGAATGGGGGTCAAGGCATCCAAATTGCTCTGCTCATCCCAAGCCTGATAGGTCACAAACCTGCAACCCTGAGCCAGGCAGCCTCTTGAGATTGGTACTGGCTCCACTGCCAACTCTTGTTTACTATAGGGTGCACACTGGATCATTAACTCTACTCTTTGTCCTGCACTATACCTGCCAATGTCACCCCCACCCCCACCACCACCACTTAAAATCATGGCACTTTAAAGACAGGGATGGGTGAAAAACCTCCCCACTAACAGCCAATCAGGCAGAACACAAAATGGTGACCCGTTAGCCTCAGACAAGCGCATGGGTGGGCGGGTTATGGGGTGTAAAGCTCCCAGGACCAGAATGCTGGGTCACTGCTCTGAACACTAAAATGTGACCCGCTACCACAATTCTGCCTCTGGCTGGCCCGCCTCCTCCCCAGCACCAATCAGGTACCTGCTTTTCACTCTCTTACCTTGTGCAGAACAGGACTGGACAAGGAAAGTTAGCATTTGCTAACTCCCCCCCCCCCCCATCCTTATGCTTTCAGGAAGCAGGGAGCTATTATCAGACTAATCTTCTGGATAGATTTTTCTTCTTCTGCTTTGCAGTGTAGTCTTCCTTGTAGATTGAGGAGAGAACTAGGGCCAATGAATAGCACAGGGAAATAGACAACCAAGGACTCTGCCCTTCTAGCAAAGAAGCACTTTGCCCAGTGTCACTCTGACAATAGCTCTCTTCTTGTGAGGCAAGCAAGTATGTACTTCAGCCTTTCCAGCCTTCCCTGCATATGGAGTCAGTATCTGAAGGGACTCTGTAGAATCAAAACCTGGAGTGTGTTACAGGAGCAGTGTAATGGGTAGTTCAGCTCTGATGATGCACACAACTGATGGCTATGGCTTGCAATTTACTCTCTATGCCATTTAACTTGAAAGGGAAGTTAGGTGGAAGTCAAATAATAATTTGAATGAATGAATGGTGCCCACATGGAGAATGTTTAAGAGAATGTTCTTCCCCCACATGTGCAGGACTGAATGTTTGCTGAGATTTCTTTGGGGCACATTCATTTCAGCTTCAGTTTAAGGGTAAACCACAGCTGGACAAGGGTTTCAGATGTGTTTGCTGCTGATTGCCTTACGTTAAGTGCTGAATGACATTTCTTCCAAGCCATGAAAATGCTGCTTGCTAGTGGAGCATGCTGGAAGCAGAGATAAAGCGAGGTTCATTCAGTCTTTGGTATGCAGAATTCAAGTGGCCACTTTTCCAGGCCAGAAAGAAACCCCATCAGCAGCCGCCACAGAGACCTCTCTTCCCAGCTAGAAGGGAGATGTTGGACAGAAGCCATGGACAGAAATGAGGTCTCCATGACAGACGTGTCCTCCTAAGTCCTTTGCTAGATCAATTCCCAATGAGTAGTCAAGTGGAAAGAGGATGACTTTGTAGCTTAAAATCCATTCTGCTTTGTTAATCCAGCTCAGAAAGCGAAATAGACCCGATCAGTTCCCTTGTTTCCCCTTGGAAAATTAAAGTTGTGAATAATGAGAGAGGGAGAGATGCAAGTCAAGCTGCCAGCCACTCTTAAATTAACATATCAAAATGGTGTTCACATCCACATTTACCTGAGGGACAAAACTGGTTATCACATTTCTAATTCCTTGACATGGTCATGGAGAACAGGAACAAAAGAGGCAGATGTAAGCAACAATTATGACTCAGAGTGGACCTTTCTGAATCGGAGGACGATTTAAATTCCTATTTCACATAGCTGTGTTTGGTAGCTGATATTCCCCTGAAAGAGGGCTGCACAACCTCAAAGGAGTTCTGCCTTTGATTAGTTTGTTGGATTAATACATTTTCTGTGTATTTTCTCTGCATCTAGTAACAACCTCTGCCAGCTGTGTAATTTCACTACCCGTCTGCAGCATCTCTGATGCAAAATTTGTCTGGCTTTATACTTTTTCTACATCTCCTATGGAGATGAAATTTTGGTAAAGTAGGACATCGTTCTTGTAACCTGTTTCTGGATGAGATCACTTTGGTTTGGAATGAGATTTTCTGTGCAGGGCCTCTCAGATGAGGGTCCTCAAATGCTGCTTTGTGCTACACAGGGGTAGCAAAGATAGGATTAGATGTATGATCAACTCCTCCAAATGCAAGACTAGTCCTTCAACCTGGCCATCAGAGTGACCAAAGCTGTTCCTGTACCAAACCCAGTCGGGAACCTGATTGAAAATAATCTATTGATCTAGATCAGGTGTGCCCAAACCCCAGCCTGGGGGCCATTTGCAGCCCTCAGGGACTCCCAATCTGACCCACGGGGAGCCCCCAGTTTCCAATGAGACTCTGCCCTCTGGAAACTTGCTGGAGCCTGTACTGGCCCGATGCAACTGCTCTGCGCATGAGGGTGACTGTTTGACCTCTTGTGTGAGCTGTGGGATGAGGGCTCCCTCCACTGCTTGCTGTTTTACATCTGTAATGCAGTAGCGTCAGAAAAGGAAGGCTAGCCTTGCTTTGTGCAAGGCCTTTTATAGGGCTTAAGCTATTGCAAGACCTTCATTAATTCATATAATTACATCTTTAATATATTCATTTATGTAAACCTATGTAAATTTACTCATATTTTAAACATAAATTAATTATTTTCTCCCTGGCCCTGATACATTGTCAGAGAGATGATGTGGCCCTCTTGCCAAAAATTTTGGACACCCCTGATCTAGATAATCAGTGTCATTCAATTGCCTATGTACTCCACAATGAACATGCAAGGTAGTAATATGGGTAAAACTGGCTGCTTTTATTGAAAGGTAGATACAGAGGAGAAGAGACCTACAGCAGGAAAGGAATTTTCATTCTCATTTTCTGTAGTGTGGCAGCTGATTCCCTATTCCCCAGCCTGACCCTAGACTGTGCCTGATGACAAGGAAGTGGGCAGAGACAGTTGGCCCAAACAAGCCCTCTCCAAGGTGGGAAGTTTTTGAGTCAGCCTCCTAAATCCAGCCCAGAGGGCTCCTCCCTCTTGCACCTTGAGCTGGACAGCCACTGAAGAGTGGGTGCATGCCAAATACCCTACTCCAGCCTTCCTGGCCTACGCTAACCTGCAAAACAAAGTGACTAACATCAGTAACAAGGACAAGAATATCCAACCCATGAACAGGCTGAGGCTGGCAAAAAAAACTACCTACTAAGAGCCAATCAGGCAGACAATAAAAATTACTACCTGGCTGCAAAGGGGGTCACCTAATCCTAGACTGTGATCACATGCACAAACAGGCTATTGAACAATCCTTGCATGCTGGCCAAATGCTGGCTAAGCTCCACCCCCCAGCATAACATCCAATGGGACCAAGCCCATAAGTCTCAAACAATGGGCAAGCTAGGCGAGAGCTATCTGCATGCAACTGGTGACACATGGATTGGGAGAGTGTCTAGAAATTCCTTGGACACCTGACCTCAAAAGGGTACTGTATATTGATGACCAGGAAGCAGTTAGAAATGTCTTCTGCATCCAGAGTAGATTTTTTTTTTTCCAGGTGTAATCCAACAACTGAACATAAGAACATAAGAAGAGCCCTGCTGGATCAGGCCAAAGGCCCATCTAGTCCAGCTTCCTGTATCTCACAGTGGCCCACCAATGCCCCAGGGAGCACATAAGGCAACAGACACAATCTGCATCCCGGTGCCCTCTCCTGCATCTGGCAATCAGAGGCAGCCTGCCTCTAAAACTAAGAGCTTGCACATAACTACTATGACTATGCACATACTCTACTGCCTCCTGCAGTGGAGCTCTAAGCACTTTACCAAGATACTTGAGCTTCAATAAAGCTCCTCCAATGACATCTGACTAGACATACCAATGGACTGGACTGCAATAATCCTGGAATTCAAATTGCTATGAAAGCAAATAATGTTATCTTCAAAGTACCTAGCAAATATATCACAGCAGGCATCTCAGAGTTCATGAACATCCTCCTGACAGCTATGACGGAGAAAACCTCAAAATGCCCAACAACTAGATGGCACTGTGAGGGTATATCAATCATGGAGAAATATGGCATAATTAAACTAGAATTCTGGAGGACTGAAATGCAGGACACAGGTGATGATGATGAGGATGGTGATACTTTTCCCTTCCAAAGTAAAGAATGGGGAAAAGCAATTTATTCATCCCTAGACTCACATCATTTACTTTACACCATATGGAAACAAATGAGACTATCATGAAATGGCCTTAGGTGTGCAGCCATGTGTCTTACCATAGCAACGGGAATATATAAACTGAAGTCAAGAAGTGATGTACAAAATGAGAGAGAGAGAGATGGTTTCACTGGTACAATGCTGATAATCCTCTGTTGAGGGTAGAGTAATGAGGCTAAGAACACTGAGCTCTTAGAGAGGAAAAGTGCTCTGGGCTCAAAGAATGTGAATAAAATGACATGAAACCCAGGTGTCTTTTTTTTGGTAAATTGTCTCATATGCAAAGCCTACAACCTAAATTTGGAGATGGTGCATCTTATGCTCAAGAGCTCTACTTGTCAAAAAGTTTGACACAATACAGGTGGCCCATATCCATGGATCCCGTATCTGTGGATGCACTTATCCACGGATCAAGTCGGGACCCCCCAGAAAACCCCTCCCCCTCACCTCTGGAGGGGCCTCTGAGCTCAGCAGAGGCTGAGTATGTCCATCTCCAGCCCCTGCAGAGCTCAGACAGAGTTCCCAAGCTAAAAAAAGCGACTTCCAGTTTCACGGAGAAAGAAGTGACATTTTTAATGCCTGGTAATGCATTAAAAATCACTTCCGGTTTCTCCATGAAACCGTTGAGTCACATTTTTTTAGCTTGGGAACTGTCTGGGCTCTTCAGAAGCTGGGGACGGATATCCTCAGCCTCTACTGAGCTCAGAGACCCTTCCAGAGGTGAAAGGAGCAGAGCTCTCCCTGCCTCCAGTTGCGGGGGTACCCCCCCCCAGCACCATGAGGACGAGTGTTCACCTGTATTTGCAGTTTCAGTTGTCTGTGGGGGATTCCAGAACGGAGGCCCCGCAGATAAGGGGGCATGCCTGTACGTTTAAAAAAATTATCTTTCCTATGGGTGGGGAAAGTGCATATAATTGTATTCTGTCAAATGTTATTAGCTTTTGCAGGTTTTCTAATAGTCCTTAAACAGAATCTAGTCATTTATTACTTTAAAAAAATGGAAGCATTCTGTCAATATATGTGCTCATGAATAGAAAATAGTAATAATCTCTAACAGACCAATTCCATTACAAAGTTCTTCTGGGCAATACAAAGATTTCATGTGGACAGGTTGTTGGCAACCTTCAGTCTCAAAAGACTCTGGTATCGTGCTCTGAATGGTGGTTCTGGAACAGCGTCTAGTGTGGCTGAAAAGGCTGATTCGGGAGTGACAATCCCTTCCACACTGGGAGCAAGTGCAGTCTGTCCCTGGTCTGTCTCCCTGGCTATGGGCCTTCCTTCTTTGCTTCTTTGCCTCGGTCTGTTGGGCAAGTGTCTCTTCAAACTGGGAAAGGCCATGCTTTCAGAGGCCAGGGTATGGTACATCTTGCTGGGGGATTATACTCTTTGAAAAATATATAGAAAAATATTTGTGTGTGGGGTGGGGGGAGAGAGAGAGATGGACAAGATTTTATCCTTCTGTATTGATGGATTGCTGGCTGACCTTGGATCAACCTTTATCTCTCAAGCCAACCCACCTCACAGATGAGTTGTTGACTTGTTGAGATGGCATTCCAGTTTCTCGTTCTCTGCCCCACACTGCCACATTCTTTTCTTTCCCCAGAATAATGCTTTCTTTCTTCATGCTATTAAAGTGAATTTGGGCTTCTCATCAAAAAAGCACATTTACCCGTATTATGCTACCTTCTTGGTGCTTATTATCTTCAAATATTTATGGAGACTTTCCCTTGTGCTAATTGTCAAATGTTAGTTATGCTTCATGCTGTGCACTAACTATTTGCATAACTTTATTTAACCACGCGGGAACAATCCTACATGTATCTAGAGATTGCCTTCCGACATCCACTTCAGTATTTTGTTCAGTCCGCTGCCTTTCTTCTAATCCCTTGTCTTCCTTTGAAAGTAAATAAATTGTCATTACTGATTCCTAATGCTCTGATCCGGGAGATCCATGTGTGCTCAAAGCTCCCACACAGGTAAAGCCTTCTCCTTCTAGCTCACAATTCTTCTTAGCATGTAAACTTTTGACTTGCAGGAAAAGCATTCCCTTAGGAATGTTGCCAAGTTCTATCCCCAGCCAACAATTGGACCGGAACCCCTGGTGTCCGCAAAGATAGAAGCATTTCTGGAATGGGATCAGAACCTCGCCACATTGCATGCATGTTATATTAAGTAAGTGAAAGCAGTAATATATTTCAGTAAGAACAGAAATTAAGTCCAAAAGCTAACAGCCATTGATCCATAGAATTCACTCAAAGGGTGCAGCATAGACTACATTGATGCTGCTGCATTAGTGCGGGATAATATAATGTTTGATATACAGTATACCATTCAGAAAACAACCTAAGTCGTGTGCAGTTGTGAGGTCGTAGTGGCTCACAAACACAATCCTGTGCAGATTTACTCAGAAGTAAGTCTCATTATGTTCAATGGGCTGACTCTTCCAGGAAAGTGTGTATAGGATTGCCGTCTCAGGCAATGATCTTCGTTAGTGATCTTAAAATACACAAGAGAGGTCTGTTTTAATTTATTAAACATAACTGTTAAGTGCAGAGTAAGAGGTAGCATTAGCAAATATAAGATGAAGAATTTCAGAGTTCCTAGCTGGCTTGTTTAGGCAAGATGTTCTATTGTGGATATGACAATGGAGAAACTTAAGCCCTAGTTGCCAACTGGGACATAACATAAGGTTGGGGCAGGCACATCAAATCCTTTTCAGCAAGTTTGAAAATGAAAAAAAATAAATAAATAAAATGGGACTTGGAAAACTCTGGTACACCATGTACACAGATTGGTGTACATCATGTGCATTGGTGTGTACACCAGTGTGTACATCATGTACACCAATCAGATGTGTACATCACATCTGGTGTTCATGTACACATTGATAAAACACTGCAAAAAAGCAGACTTGATGTGATGGCATGTATGAGTCCGTCAAGTTTCTTTTTGTGCTGTGTTTGACTGTACAACTGTGCCCATTGATAAAACATGAACAGAAAAGCAATCAGGGTATGATTGATATATTATTGAGATTTATTCACGGGCAAGACTACATGTCTAGATCAATACAACACTGTGCAAAATGTATCTTGATGGAAACATGAGTATTCAATCATCAAGACAGTAATTTTTACCAGTGCTTTACTGGTGTGTATATGTGTATTGGTAACACCAGGGGGGAAAGGAACAAAAGGAATGAAAAGCTTCAGCAAACTATGGGACAGGAATTGGGGAAACAGAATGAAATGGTGGAAATCCACTCATCCCTACTAGCACATATAATAACTACATTCCTTCTTTCCAAAGAGTTTCCAAACATAGTTTGCAGGGCAAGATGAGTTCGACATCTGCATCTCACATTGATGTAGGTGTTTCCTAATAAAAGCACTGAGTATTTTATGACTTCCACAAACTTTAATGGGGTTGTATGGAAGTTGCTTTATGAAGTGCAGCATTATAAATGCATTGGATTGAATGCAGGGTATTCTATTTTCCATGGATTGTTGGATACAAATTCCACATCGGAAGAATCATTTCCTTCAAAATTGTAAGGGATCATTTAAAGCCTTTCTATAAGGTTGTGCCGCTGCTTTGAGAGGCTTTCAAAAGATATGCATACAGACAATGTTGAAATATATGTAGGTAATAAGGAAGGAACATTTTGAATTGCAGGTTAACGGCTCTTTTTAACTAGGTGTGTGATTTTTTTTGATGGCATTCGTGGTAATCTGAAAGAAGCCACACTATTTCACAATTACCTGAAACAGCATGATGGAGTGTCAGAGATTAATGCAGGCTCCATTCTTTCCAGGGTGCATACCTGCTGTCTCCCAATATCTAATCTGACGTTTTGATGGATGCAGGTCAGGCAACTACTGCCAGTCGGTAATTTCATTTATCCATAGGTGGTTTCAGCCAAGTCTAACTTATCATAGATACATCTGCCTCAATGCTGCTCTTCTCAGCTTGCAGTTACCAGACTTATGTAGCTGAAGGGGCATTAGAAATATATTGGCTGCAAAATCTTCTATGCATGTCACCTGATACAACAGTATGAGAAGGATTGCAGCAGTGTTACTGAATCATAGATCTGGTGGGACTAAGGGCCTCCCATCCCAGACTCAAATGAGTCAAATCAGTGGATACCAAATCAGTGGATACTGCGGTCCCACCTGTATACCTTTTTGATATGTGGTGACCAGAACTGTACGCAGTATTCCAGATGTGGCCTTACCTGGAGGCGGATGGGGTTTAGTACTAGAACCTGTTGCAGATTATAACTACAGGTGGGACCTCAGTATATACACTGGGTAACCATTGATTTGATTCATGACTGATGCTGAGGTCCACCTTTAAATGTCTTTTAACAAGGCAAAAAAGCACCAAAATCCAATTTCCTACCTTTGTGCTATTAAATAATTATAATTCCATTCCACTATTCACCTCCTCTAATGGCTGAATGCTATATAGCAACGATACCATTGCATTCTGGGTGACAATGAAGGAGCAAGAAACCTGGAAGTGGGTCTTTTTGGAAGTATTTGTTCACTGATTTGGTATCCATTGATTTTTTTTTTTAACACTGGTGGTTCCAGAATGAAATCTCAGTGGATAACGAGGCACGTTCTGTTTGTAATGTGCTCCCGTTTGAAGCCATTTCAGTTGCTTTTAGTCTCTATTAGGTGTGGGGCTATAGCAGCTGCTGTTAGATGCCACTGCAGTTTTTGTCATAATGTAACTTCTGTTCTATATCAGTCTCTCCGTCATTAGCTGTTTTAAATCAAGATTGATAGTCTTCCTATAAGCAGCCTTGTCATAATCCCACCCCCCAATTGAGCAAAATCTATGAAGCAAGGCGAGTGAGATGAAGCAAATTAATGATATTCCCCAAGGGAATTAAAAGAAGTTCAAAGCTTGAAATTCGAAAAATGGAAATAACACTATTTGGTTCTTCTCTAGTGGAAAGGCAATAACAAATGAGCACATAGTTAACATTCAGTTGACTGTACAGAAAAATGTGCCTTTCTAGAATAAATGGGGAGCACCTGAAGAATTTCACAGCAATGTGGGTTTACCACCACAATGATACAGAACTTATACAACATAGTAGAAGATACATTCTCCCCTAGTAAAATATATTTTAGAAGGTTTCAGTTCTCCACATATTTACACATGTATTTTTTGTTGTTGTTCCCTGAGCACTTCCTTTTTTTTGTGACAGAAAGTACTGTGTGGCGATTGGGAAAATTACTGGATTACTACGGGCTTTAAGAAAAAAACAACTTTCTGAATATGTTTGGAGTGGGTCCCCGGTATCCACGGTTTCCAGTATCTGCAGGAATTGTGGCCAGAGACCCCAATCCTATCCCTTGCCAGCTCATAGCATGGAGCACTGTTGACAGAGTGCATGCTGGGGTGGGGGTGACCAGATTGCCCAGGAAAGAAAAATAAAACTTTTTCTTACCTCCCTTGTAGGCCACCTGGCCTCCAATGGGTTTCCACAGACCTACATCAGCCATTTTGCTGGTATAAAGTCCAAAGAGACTCAGGGGTGTTTGGGGATGGAGAAAGGGGGCTAGGATCCCAGCATGCACTGCTGTCACTGAGATATTTCCACTCTTTGAACTGCCCCGTCTGGTCTATCCTCCCCAACCACCCACGATTCTCTCCTGAATCGCCACTGCCTCTGATCTACCTGGGAATTGCTGTCATGCACTCAGGGCATCCAAGTCATATGTGCTCGCAGTCCTGAAGCACACGATGACAGCACAACTTTTGCACCGATGGTCTAGGGCTTATGATGGTGGACTGCAAGATAAGAACATAAGAACAGCCCCACTGGATCAGGCCATAGGCCCATCTAGTCCAGCTTCCTGTATCTCACAGCGGTCCACCAATTGCCCAGGGAGCACACCAGATAACAAGAGACCTCATCCTGGTGCCCTCCCTTACATCTGGCATTCTGACATAACCCATTTCTAAAATCAGGAGGTTGCACATACACATCATGGCTTGTACCCCGTAATGGATTTTTCCTCCAGAAACTTGTCCAATCCCCTTTTAAAGGCGTCTAGGCTAGACACCAGCACCACATCCTGCAGCAAGGAGTTCCACAGACCGACCACACGCTGAGTAAAGAAATATTTTCTTTTGTCTGTCCTAACCCGCCCAACACTCAATTTTAGTGGATGTCCCCTGGTTCTGGTATTATGTGAGAGTGTAAAGAGCATCTCCCTATCCACTCTGTCCATCCGCTGCATAATTTTGTACGTCTCAATCATGTCCCCCCTCAGGCGTCTCTTTTCTAGGCTGAAGAGGCCCAAACGCCGTAGCCTTTCCTCATAAGGAAGGTGCCCCAGCCCCGTAATCATCTTAGTCGCTCTCTTTTGCACCTTTTCCATTTCCACTATGTCTTTTTTGAGATGCGGCGACCAGAACTGGACACAATACTCCAGGTGTGGCATTACCATAGATTTGTACAACGGCATTATAATATTATTCTCAATACCCCTCCTAATGATCCCAAGCATAGAATTGGCCTTCTTCACTGCCGCCGCACATTGGGTCGACACTTTCATCGACCTGTCCACCACCACCCCAAGATCTCTCTCCTGATCTGTCACAGACAGCTCAGAACCCATCAGCCTATATCTAAAGTTTTGATTTTTTGCCCCAATGTGCATGACTTTACACTTACTGACATTGAAGCGCATCTGCCATTTTGCTGCCCATTCTGCCAGTCTGGAGAGATCCTTCTGGAGCTCCTCACAATCACTTCTGGTCTTCGCCGTTTGGAAAAGTTTGGTGTCATCCGCAAACTTTGCAACCTCACTGCTCAACCCTGTCTCTAGGTCATTTATGAAGAGGTTGAAAAGCACCGGTCCCAGGACAGATCCTTGGGGCACATCGCTTTTCACCTCTCTCCATTGTGAAAATTGCCCATTGACACCCACTCTCTGCTTCCTGGCCTCCAACCAGTTCTCAATCCATGAGAGGACCTGTCCTCTAATTCCCTGACTGTGGAGTTTTTTCAGTAGCCTTTGGTGAGGGACCAGATAATCTTGACACAACCATACATACAATTGCATCAAGATTTCTGGGACATGGTTTGTGGTCACATGTTGTAGCATCCTTTCCAGCGGTATAGCTTAAGTGTAGTGGAGCTCCAGGACTTCTTTTACAGCAGGAATAAGGACACCATGTTTATCTTTATCAATACAGCACTATTGTAGTCAGGTGGATGGGCATGAAGGCAAACGGGTATAATTGGTGCTATTGCCTTTAATAATGACAGTATTGAGTACCTCCTTTAGTATAGGACTTGGATGCATGGAGGAGTTCTAAACTCTAAAGATAAGATCAATGACTTTGAATCTTACATATTAACAGATATCACTTATCATAGTGTCATTAAGTCACAGGGCTAGCTAGGTGCACTTATGATTCAATCCAGATTAAGTGGGCAATGCTCTAAACTGCTAATGGATTTAAGGCATTTCATTTGTAAAGGTGGTGACCCTGTTTTCTGTTTTAAAGAAGCTTCTTCTCCTTTCTTTTTTCTTCAAGGCAGAGGAGTTAATCTTCCAGGCTCTGAAAAACCATTTACAACTCTTGGAAACACAGCTTAAAACTCTTACCATCTGCTTTGCCTTTAACGAAACTGTGCGAGAGATACCGTCACTTCTGACAAGGTTATGTATAACTTGTGTATAACAAGTCTTTGCCAGGCGAATTTGTGTTTACAGAATAAGTGCATTTCATCGGTCGATATCTCCACCCATTTGCCTTGTTGAGCAAATACTCTTGCCTGGAGAAAATTGACCGGGCAGACAACTGCATAGGCTACTTGAGCCATTACATGGGCTAAGGGAAGTCTAATTGAGTCGACCATCTAAATAGCTTCAAGGCCTTCTGGTGAGTGTTCTTGCTTTGGCTCACAACCCCCATGGGTCCTATGATACCCCAGGCTGTAGAAATGTGATTTGTGTTTTGGTACTTGCAATTTATATTGATAATACAGAGGAAGGAGACAGTTTAGTTATTGGATTCCTTTCCCCTGGCTTGTCCATTATGGCGTGTTCATCACGCTGAAGATGACAAGAGTTACAGCCTGTCCCCTGAATTCTATTGGCAGCTGCTAGACACCCTGCAGAGGACATTCTAATGTACAGTAAACCTTTGCAAATGTTTGGCACCTTTCTGTCCTTGTCGGGCCTGCTTTCCTATTCAGATGTTGTCAGCTCTTCCTGATGGGAAAAGAGACACGATTTAATTTCCCTGCGTAAGGAGAGAAAAATCCATTAGTGTTTGTAGGCTGTCAGTGGAGATTGTGTCATTCTCCGGTGTAAACTACAAATTTGTTAGATGGCTCAGCCATACTGGAGATAGCCAGGAGATAGCAGGTGGACAGAGGCCAGGCCAGCCCTTTAAAGAATTCATCACTTGCAGGTCAAGGAGTTTCATTTCTTAGGAAAAACAAAACAAAACAGGATACTTTTCTAAGGTGATCATCACGCGGCATTGAAATAAACCAAATCAAACCATGCTGAAGTCTTATCCTAGTGTAGCCTCGAGCTTCAGAATTGTTCCAGTTCTACCTGTGACCTCCTACCCTTCGGTTACAGATTCCCCGGAATAATTAACGCTTCATACACAACAGGAAGGGAATCAGGTGTGTACTTGTGTACTGCATTCTGCCAATAAATAAAGGCTATTTTTTTTTGTCTTCTCACAGCATGACCCCAGCCCACCAGGGATCACATTGGTATTACAGTAACATTACAGGGCCAAAACCTAATCAGATTGTTCACTGACGTCACTGAGAACAAATGTAGTCAATTCAAGTGGAGGACAAGGCTTAAATGCAGACAGTGTAGACAATGCACTGTGTGGTGGGAGGGGAAGGGGAGGGAGGCAGCTATTTCAGCTGTTGCAATTGCTGCCTCCTTGGTGAAGGAGTAAATCTTCAGAACCATGCTTTGCAGCTGCCTCCCCCGTCTGCCAAAGGGGGGGCGGAGCTTTTTGGTGCCATGAACAAGGCTGCAAATCTGGGACTCTGTTTTGGATGATGAGTATCATCGGGATGTAGATTTGCTCCTCACTGTTGGTGCCTTCAGGGATCCATCCAGCTATTTATTCCCATAAATAATGTTTGATATTTAAACATGTTTAAAAGTGTTACTCAGTTTTGGTTTATGCCCTCCCTTTTCTGACTGGAGAGGCCCCAAAGCAACTATTATAAGAACTTAAGAACAGCCCTGCTGGATCAGGCCATAGGCCCATCTAGTCCAGCTTCCTGTATCTCACAGTGGCCCACCAAATGCCCCAGGGAGCACACAAGACAACAAGAGACCTGGATCCTGATGCCCTTCCCTGCATCTGGCATTCTGACATAATCCATTTCTAAAATCAGGAGGTTGCACGTACACACCATGGCTTGTAACATGTGATGGATTTTTCCTCCAGAAATTTGTCCAATCCCCTTTTAAAGGCTCTAGGCCCGATGCCATCACCACATGCTGTGGCAAGCAGTTCCACAGACCAACTGAGTAAAGAGAAGAGCATTATCTTTTCACTTGCTCCCCCGGTCTTTAAATCCATGACTTCCAGTACCACTTGTATGCTAATAGTACCCAGCTCTACCTTTCCACCCCAAAACTTTCCCCTCTATCCAGTTTTATATCTCTGCCTGTTATTTCAATTTATCCTTTATTGCTTCATTGTCATCTCAATATATCCAACACCAAACCTCTCATCTGGGTCACAGAGTCCTTGCGGAGTTTCTGCTCTCTTCTTAAATGTTGACTGCATCCCTCCAACTGAACAAGGCATGAAGTCTTGGCTTTACCTTTGATTTCTCTCTCCCATTTATGTCCCATATTCAGCTCATTATGGAACTCAGTGGCTTCTCCTGTTACAACATTGCTACAAACAAAGCACTTCCTCTCTGTCCCTTTGGTGAAAATGCTAGTGCACACTCTGGTCATATCTTGCCTTGGACTATTGCAATGTTCTCTTCTCCAATCTTCCATTATCTCATCTTGCTTCCTGCTCTTTCATCCAGCATTCTGTTGCAAAAATCATTTGCCACTCTGATCATATCTCACCCTTCTACATTCCTACAGTGGCTTCCGCTTCCCCCCAGATTCATCACAGGTTCCTTACCCTTACCTTAAGCCCTCTATGCGTTACTCCTATTTATCTTTCTGATCGCATATCCCATTACACTTCTGCTCATGATTTTTGCTCTTCCAGCTGCATCACCTTTGGCCATTTGAAGGTCTCTTGTTCCCCCAGATGACTCTACCTTATCTACCTTATGAGATAGAGTTACAGTACATAAATAACCTGGATCTGGTGTAATTGTGGAGCCTGGTCTCAGTTTGTGCCTGAAGTATTATAATACCTGCAAATTTTTGACTAGGAGTTTCTTAATTAAATGTCTAGTGATTTCCTTCAAATAAGTTTTAGTTTTTTACCAACCAACCAGCCAACCAATTTGTCTTTTAATCTCTAGTGGTTTCCTCCAAAGGAAACAGGTCATTTAACAGGGTTGCCAAATTTATCTTAGCACTCAAGGTAGCCTTTAAAAGGTAGAGTTGCCAAATGACCAAAAATGCCAAGTTGAATTGCTGTTGGGCCTTTAGCAAAAACCAAAGGCAATTCCCAACAGCAGCATTTGTCTTGATACGGAGACATCACCCAGAGGACAGCCGACATAACATTCCTTTGCCAACTAAAGTTAAATGTGCCGGTTGTTTTGCCTTCTCAGTTGGTGGAGGCAGACTGCAGTGGTAAGAGAACAAACTCCCTGGCAAACCACGTATTTGTCTCATCATCTTCTACAGAGGTTCCCAAAGAACTTCCATGAAACCAGAAGTTGCATTTTTTTAACTGCTGGGCTCAATCTGAACCCAGCAGTACAGATTTGTGTGTAAGCAAATCCCCGTATATGTGATTTCTTCAAAATCATTATTTATTTTGTATTTGTCCTCTACAGTAGAATTGAATCCAAACCAAGATATTTCACTCCATTCATGGAATTTACACAAAGTAAGGAAACAGTTTAATCCTCCTGCATGCTCACTGATGTGAAAGAGCATAAAAGCCTCTCTGTTTTACATAGGCTTGACTCCTGAGAATTAAACTGAATGGAAATTGCACATCTGATAAGAAACTAACAATAAAAATTGTTGTCATATTTCACAAATGTGTGTTCACATTGTACAAACGACTGGGAATTTCACACGTGAAGTAAATAAAGAACTTCCAATGCATAGCATGACTATTCCATTATTCATGCTTTATATTTTGATTTTCTTAATTTAATGTGGCAACTGGAAGCATTGTTATCTACGAATCAGTTTCATTGACTTCACTGAGCTTTCTGTCTATGGTGACAAGCTATCAGATTAGAGCGTAATGATCTCAGGCTGCAATCCTATGCACATTTATCTAGGAGTGTTCCCTATAGTGCACAATGCCACTGCTTGAGTAAACACTGCATAGGTCAGTCATGTCATGCAGGCACATGATAGTTGAAAAGCATTAATAACAATAATATTATCATTTTGCCTTTTACCAAAGACTTGGATATGGTTGCAAAATATCAAATAAAATATATAGACTAGATCAAAATAACACTACAAATATAAAATAACTGAGCCAGGATAGTGTACTAGTTTGGGAGTTGGGCGTAGACCTGGAAGATCCAGGTTCAAATCACCGCTCAGTTGTAAAGCTTCTCGGGTGACCTTGGGTTAATCACTCTCTCTCAGCCTCACCTACCTCACCTGCTGTGAGGACAAAAGTAAGACAGTTACTATGTACACCACCCTGAGCTCCTTGGAGGAAAGGCAAGTATAAAATGTGAAGAAAAAATAGTAATAAAACAGCCAGTTAAACTATTCCCACATTCCAAAATAGTTTAATACAGCCCAAAGATAAATCCTTAACAGTTTTCTAGAAGATTCTCAGGGACTTGGAAGCTTCCAGGAGAAAAGGGTCAAGCACAAACATCAAGGCCAAAGAGGGGTACTAGAAGGAAACTGTGATAAGGGCAGTCAACTTACATATTAATTGCCGCGTCGATTTTAGTTTTAGGGCACAATCCTAACAACGTCTACTCAGAAGTAAGTCCCATTTTGTTCAATGGGGCTTACTCTCAGGAAAGTGTGACTAGGATTGTAGCCTTAGAGTCCGATCCTGTGGTTTGCACTGCGCCTCCATGGCACGAACCACAGTCACAAATGTGCCGCAAGGCACATTTGTGGGACTTACCGCTGGGCTCCCACCAGAGCTGGCTCAGCTCTGGCTGGCGCTGAGCAAGCGCGTGGTGGGTGCCCAGGTTCTGCGGCTCGGTGGTCTCCATGACTGCCGGGCTGCGGAACGGGGGATGGGGCATGATCGGGGGCATGGAGGAGGCGTGTCGGGAGGTGGGGGAGAGGAGGCTCTGCGGAGCCAAGCTCTGCAGGATCCAGAGCGCTCAGGTAGGGTTGCTCGCCTAGGTAAATTCTGCCTACGTTTCCATGGTTTCATCAGATTGAACTCATACCATCAGATTGAACTCGATACCGCATCTTGATACTTAGCTGTGACACTACTTCCATCGGAAAGACACTCTCTTCCCTACTTGACATTCACCCTACTCACCAGTCTGTAAAATATCTCTTTAAATTCTTCTTAAGCACATTCTTCTTTCATGATAGTTTTTTTCTTCTGGCAAAAGTCCAGCCAATAGCCTCAAATAAATCATCCTATTTAATTTTATAATAACCCCTGGCTAATTTAAATACCTCAATCATGTCATCCCTTAATCATCTAAGGCCTTGCTCCTGGCAAAATTATATAGCTAATGGTCAAAAAGCCAGTGCCAGCCAGCAAAAGAGCTGTCAAGATTGGAAAGCTATGGTTCATAAAACAGAGAAAAAAAAAATCATTTCTGGATGATATGAGGGTTGTGATAGATCACTTTGGCTATGGAAAGGAGGAAAACTTTGGCCCTGTGTTCTCAAAAGAACGTAGGTGCTGTTGTCACAGTACGAAGAAAGTCCAGCATATGATCATGCGATACCACAAGGGTGCATACTGGGCAAATGCCAGAAGGGTTGTTAAGAGAGACAGTTATGGTCACAGATCCTTGAAAGAAATCCTGGTCCTAAGGGAGGAGAACATTTGTAACATGTACATTGTCAGGCAAGCTGTTGATAACAATTTCCATGTTGACAGGCTCCAGAGAGACCTACGCCTAGCACATTTTGTTGCCTCATTCAGCACACTTCCTCACAAGAATGGGCCGCAACTTGGATGACTAGGACTCGAGTCACAAAAACACGCATTTTTCAAGACTCGTACGGACGAATGTTACTTGTGTCAAAAACTTGGCCACTGACTCGGGACTCAGAGATGTTTTATCCTAAAAATGAAAAGACTCAAATAGACTCAAATCTCACTTTTGTCTGTGCTGGTGACTCTTTTTTGTGTGTGTTTTCTTGCTTTTTTTCTCAAAAAGACTTGGACTCGAGTCAAAATGACTGAAAATGTCTCTGGTTGAGTTGCAATGGCTGCCATTATGACTGTGGGCAACTCAAGTCAAGAGGGGAAAGTTCTGGACTCAACTCAAGACTTGAGGAAATTTTTCTGGCACATCCCTGCTTCCTCATCCCTCATATACCCTGATACCCTTTTCTTTCCCCCCCCCAAATTTTCCTGTGACTCTCCCCTTGAGAATTCAGCGGCCACCGCTACTGCTGAGCATGCCCACTTCCTGGAACCTATCTACCTATCCCCCACCCCTGTTGCCTCCCCATTCCAACCTCCCCCAACCCTATCACCACCTGCCCTCCCTTCCCCAGTTCTCCCACCCAATCCCATCCTGTCTCCCCCGCCATCCTACCTGTCTTGGTGGGAGGATTCCTGGCTCCTGCAGGAAGGCTCCAACCTTCCTGCAAGTGCTCCAGCAGCATGAAACTCTGTGCACTGTCGGGGTGCCTTTCATGACTGCCATATGGCAGTGAATGTTGATAGAAAGGTCGTTCTGCCAGTGATGAAGCCTAGTCGGTTTGGGCTGTAAGAGATGAGAAATGTTAACAGTTTGCCCAATATATTGTGCACAAATGTTTAGACTGTAGGTTGTTTGAGTAAGAACCATACCATTTTTATTCCTATAAGCACCTACTATGGATCCAGTACATGTCAAGCAGCAGTAACAGGTGGTAGCAGAAATAGTGGGCCTAGTTGCATTCAGTGGACTACTATGGGTGGAGATGCTTTCACAATGCACCTGCAGTGACCTGGGGCAGACAACTTCGATCATAGTTGGAGAACCACATAAAGGAAGCAACACCCCAAATGACTCTCCTTTAGCTGATCTGCATTTGGCTTGCAACCATGCACGACAACACTGTCGTGAACTTATGAAGACCAACGCAAGTGAGCTCTGAAAGAGGGAAGGGCATGTAGGAGGCTTCAGGTGAAATTTCAGATATCTCTTAAGGATCTTCCAAGGCAGGAACAGAAGCATGACTTCATATGATTTACTGCAATGTGTTCTAATGAGTTCATGCGCATTATTCTAGAATGTACTGGAATCTGGATTCTTTCAAAAACTGACGCATTGAAAGCTTTGCCTTGAAATGTGTCATGCTATGTATTTATTTATCCAAGTATATATAGTCTGCTTTTCTACCTCTGAAGAGGCCCCCAAGGTGGCTTACAACATTTCAAAAAGAACAATATAGTCATAAGTGGAGCCAGGGGGGAGGTAGAGCTGTAAATACTGCACTGCTCTGCCCTTCCCTTTCACTCTCGAGGAGCGAGGAGCAAAAGCAATGTGGAGGCATCTCCTCCATGTTGCTTTCACCCCCAGATAGACCCCAAGAGCGAGGGGGAGGGGCAGCTTACTCAGTAAATTTTGGAGCCATGGGGCACTTACAGTTTGCCCCCCCCCCAGCTCTGCTACTGAACACAGTAATAAACTCTCAGGCCAGTGCTGGTCTCTATAGGATTTGGTATAATAAGTTCCCTCTGACCTGGTCTCATCTTCTTTCCTTCAATGTCCCTTTCAGAGGAATGGCAGCAATCACTGAATGCGCCATTCTCAGACAGAAGGGCTCCAGATGATTGTTTGTAAAGGTTTAAGAGCTTAATTTATCCTACAAGTTGTCAAGGAAGCACAGCTCTCTCCCCCTTGCTTGCCCCCTCCTTCTCTCTCACACCTGCACGGGCTGAAAGAGAAAGCATTGTAGTGCTGTCACTTTTCCTGGCTGCTAAGCTATTTGTCACAACTGTTGTCTCCATCGCGCATAGACGTGCGTTTAATTACCCTTGTGTATTAACCTGTATCATGATGTTCTGGCGTGATGAGAAGACACATAGAAACCCATGTGGAAACCAATACATCATTTGAGCCTCTATGGAATTAAACACAGATTTGTTCTCCTTTGTGCACCCCCCCCCCCTTTGTGAACATGTGGAGCAATGTTCTTCTCCCTCCACCCACCCATCCATTCCGAAAACTCGCAAACCTCTCCTTGAGTTTCTCCCATCAGATCCCATCAGATCCTTTTCTGTTGCTAGGGGAGACCTTCAGTAATGAATGGCAGGTGAAGAACAGCAATTAAGTGACTAAGGACCTGCACATAATTGAAACCGGCAGCACAGATTTCACAGATTTTAAATTCAGGACTAGAATAAAAGGCTACCACAGCACAAATAAAAATGTGGGCATGCAGACATTCTCTTGGAACAGACTGGTTCTCTGTTTGGGAGAATCAAGATTAGGAAATCATTCTTCAGGCAGTCCAATCCTTTCAGTCTGTAGCATGCAGCACCACACCACTGATGGAGCACACATTGCGTGCTATGTGACCAGACAGCCTCATAGTTACCTCTCCATAGACTACCTGGCTGTCAGTAGGTCTCCTTAGACCCACACCAGCTCTTTTGCTGGCACCAGCATATTTGAGAGACCGTCTCCTTCCATATAGTCCAGTCGGTTCTCTGATGTCATCAGAGGGGGCCCTGTTGGTTGTGCTGCATGTTGGTGGTGGCACCTGCATTATGGAATTCTCTCCCCATTGAATTGAGGACAGCCTCCTCACTATTAACCTTCCAGCAGGGCCTGAAGACTTTTTTATTTAGGAAAGCCTTTGAGACCTTATAACAGCTGCTTTTACTAATCAGTGTTTTTTACTGTGTGTTTTTATTACTGACTGCTGTGTATTTTATATTGTTTGTTTTTTATTGTTTTTATAATGTTTTTATCTGTATTTTATATTGTATTTTAATGTACTGATTGTTAGCCACCTTGGGTGCCCTTCGGGGAGAAAGGCAGAGTATCAATCAATCAATCAATCAATCAATCAATCAATCAATCAATCAATCAATCAAATATAAATAAATAAATAAATAAATAAATAAATAAATAAATAAATAAAAATAAGTTTAATGAGAATCAGGGGAAGGGTCCTGACTGAGAAACAGGGTTAGGATCTGGAGTGTGCTGCTGCTGTCAAGATCCATCCCAGTGACGTTGCTGGGCTGCCTGGTACCCAGGGTGGGGTAATGCAATTTGGAGCCAAATGGAGGTGAGGGCAGGTGGGAGGACACCTCGATGCTACACTCACTGTTCCAACACTTGGATGGCGGGCATAAGAATATAACATAAGAACATAAAAACAGCCCCACTGGATCAGGCCATAGGCCCATCTAGTCCAGCTTCCTGTATCTCACAGCAGCCCACCAAATGCCCCAGGGAGCACACCAGATAACAAGAGACCTCATTCTGGTGCCCTCCCTTGCATCTGGCATTCTGACATAACCCATTTCTAAAATCAGGAGGTTGTGCATACACATCATGGCTTGTACCCCATAATGGATTTTTCCTCCAGAAACTTGTCCAATCCCCTTTTAAAGGCATCCAGGCCAGATGCCGTCACCACATCCTGTGGCAAGGAGTTCCACATCCCCAGCAGAGAGCCCCGCAAACCTCCAGATTGTCATGAGGGGGGTAGGTTTCCCCAGCTGCCCCAGCCATGCAACTCCATGGATCCACCCTGTCCCTCTCCTGAACCACTCCTAGTTCTTTCCCTGAACCTCCCAAATCCTCCCCCAAGCCACCCAAAACCTACCCCCCACTGCCACTTTACTTATACTAGTCCAGCCTGGATGGGCTATTAGCCGGCATGCAGAGCCTCCACCCATTTTTGCTGGAGGCTCTGGTGTGCCCAATGTTGGCACACCATTCATGGCACTATAACTTGCAAGGTCCACTGCTGTAGTCCCAAAATGGGCTGTAAATTCTCTTGTTCCTTTATGGTGGTGTCCATGGTGTGTGCAAAATGTTCCCTGTTATTTTGCCAGATCCTTTTGCTTTGCCAGAAGGTATCACCACATGTTCTGAAAATTTTTCCCCCACAAAAATGAGGGGGGGGGGGGAGTGTCCCAGTGAAAGAAACAGCTTGTTAATGTTGTTGCCCCTGTGCTGATTTTCTGATGCAGTTCTCTGGCTCCGGAGTTGCTACTGATATTGGAAGGACTAATATTGATTCATCCAAAGGACCACACCTGGATAGTTTCCCCTCTGTGAGTAATAGCAGCTCCAATAGCAGCTTCCTGTTTGCATTAGAAAATCAATGCAGGGCAAAAGGTTTTAAGGGGGGGGGGGGAGAGATCTCTCACAATACAAGCCTGATCCAAATCATTCCCATAGCTGCTTTTTGAGAAAGATAAAAATCTAGGACGCTCCAGTCATGGAACACCCACATCACATCTGATCTGGCCGTCATTGACAGCACTGACTCGCTGTTGCTTGTCATCGTTCCCCATTAAACTGCTGTTCTGACTCACTGTGCACCTGATGCTAGGTAATTGCTCAAAAAACTGGCTGGATTTTCATCTCCATTCTCCACAGCTGGCAGACAGACACCACAGTGTGTACAAGAAGTCATCACGAAACAATCGTTCTTTCAGATCTCCTTTGCTGATCTGTAGGGACAGTGGCACTAACTGGGATACTTTCCCCTCACTGTAGATATGAAGTTTTCTCTTTGAGTATTGGAAACCATACACAGCCATTGCATTTCTCCCAGAGCTGCCTCAGCTGACATGGTTCTAAGAACCTGAGCTAATCTCTTATTTTAAATTTCAGTTCCGTTCATATGTATATACTGAGTGTGTGTGTGTGTGTGTGTGTGTGTGTGTGAGAGAGAGAGAGAGAGAGAGAGAGAGAGAGAGAGAGAGAGAGAGAGCAAGCTTTTCTCCAATTACACAGGCCTCCAAAATTGAGGGGCCGGAAAGGTTTTTCCCAAACTTTATGGTGGTTTGATATAAATTTGGGATGCTGATTCCAATAATGGCATCCGTTTTGTACTATCACGTCTAGTTTTGGAGATATAGTATAGCCTCATTAGGTTCAAGCCTGACTCGCATCACAACACATTTCTCGTCATGACTCAGACTTGAGTCAAAAATGACTCTACAGTAGTGCAGGGTGAGTTGTGATGCACACCGGTTATGACTTGTGAGTCAACTCGAGTCCAGGGGGTCAGAGACTCATGACTTGACTCACGACTTGACGCAGTGACATGTGGCACATCCCTGGTTATTGGCATGAAAATGGTAAATGCAATGTCAGTGTGCACCATACATATGACAACAAATATAAACTAGAAAAATCAGCAAATAACACCCTAACAAGGTTTTTTAAAAAGCAAAAGCTTATTTCTATGCCTGTCTATTCTAAAGTTGTACTATAGACTATAGGGCTTACTCTCAGGTAAGTGTGGATAGTATATGCTCATAACACATACATACCATGTGTATTTAAAAATACAGGCAACTGTGGTAATAACAGCCACAAATCTCTATGGACTTTCAGTGGGTAGGGCTTTCTATGGTTCTCAATCTGTGCACTGCAGCACATGGGGAGCTGTGGTACACTCATAAGGGCACCGAGGGATATCCCTAGTGGCCTCTTCTTCCTCAGTCTGCCAGGCACCGCCATCTTGGATTGTGCAAGGTATCTCACAATTCTTGCTAAATCCAAGGTGGAGACACCCAGGAGAGCCAGGAAGAAGAGGCTGCCGCAAAAGATGGGTGCTGCAACAGCATTACGGCCTCCTTTCTCATTTCAGACTTGGACCAAAGAGATTCATTGCGAGGCAGGAGGCTTAAGGCACAATCCTAACCAACTTTCCAGCACTGAGGATAGGGCAACGCAGCTCCGATATAATGGAACAAATATTCTCTTACCCTAAGGAGGCCTCCATGACTGCCACCCATAACAATATAAGAACCCAACTGTGAGATGCAGCACATGCCCCATTGGCACAGCTATGCCAATGCTGGAAAGTTGGTTAGGATTTGGGCCTTACTGCGGGGGGGGGGGAGGGGACACAAATCCCCTTTTCCTTTCAATGGCTTCCACTCCCCCTCCTGCAGCTGGACTAGCAGAGAGGAGAGGGAGGAGGATAGAATAGGGCCAGTGAATTTTTGAAGTGTGGTGTACATTCATACTAATATGTTTGACCTGTTTGATCAAAGACCATACAGAGGCAAAAAGCATACATGTTCATATATACTGTGGACAATGACATCTTTATTTTGCTGCCTTCAAAAACGATTGCCTGACTCCAGCCTCAACCTGTCGTTTGTTGTCTATGCATCTTTAGACGTCGAGCAAACTGTCAGTGTCAGTTATTGGCCCCATTCTGATCATTCCTATCTGATGAAGTTTGTCTTGATCAAATCAATGCTTCCTAAAATGTACTGAGACAAGAAATGAGATGACAGTTCATCTGCGCTTTATATTTTATTACCTTTTCTAGTCTTCTTTCCCCCCCTTTTCAGTTATTGAGCTCAGTGTTTTAGACCTTGCAGTGGCCTACATTCAACATTTTCATCATCTGTAATGCTTGATCACCTGAGATCAAAAACATGTGTCTGAATGGTCTTCTTCCATGAACCTTGGGCTTTTGAAATACCATTTGGGATTTCAGTTTGTGAGACTATTTCATCAACTCACATTTGGCTCAGACTGTCAAATAAAAGGGGGGGAAGCCTCCCAAATGGTTGTGTGAATCAACTGTTACCTTTTTATTTAGACACATGATGTGGGACACATATTGATTTGGGGGCAGGGGGAGGATGGTAAGTGGCACTGGGTGCCTGCTGGGAAATCATGATACAGGCCAATAATGTGACTTGAAGCAGGACTATTGGCAAGAGGTCTCAAATCCCACAGGCCTACAGGAAGGTCACATTTTTTCATTGTCAGGGTGATCACCACTTCCCCTACTCTATCAGGCTTGCTTGGAAGAAGCCTTGGAAAACTCCAAGGGTGCCCACAGGTTGCCTACACAGCACATTTGACCCTGTGCACAAAAACCACATCCTGGGAGCTTCCTGATTTCAAATACAGTCTCTGGTGATATAAAAGAAGAGTCTCCACACTGGTCTTCAACAACTCCACAACCACATTCAATCAAGGAGTCCAAGCTAGGGAAGCAACTGGCCTCCTGAGCTTCTCACAAGTTCTTTGTTGCACTCTTTGGGGGATGTAAAACTATAGTGGTACTCATCTAGGACCAGGAAAGAGCCATCAAGTGTCTTCAGGTCACAAAAGAAGGATCCTTGATGAACTCATCTCACAAAAGATCCCAAAGGTTCCTTGGGGAAGAGGAAGAAAATTCTTGATCAACAGACTGTCGTGTTCTTTTGTCCCTCACTTGTCTGCCTTACTGTTGATATATTTGTTTGCATGATCTGCTGATGCTGCTTTAAACCACCCCCATTCCAGCCACTGTCCAAGAACCACTGTGCTGAACCAGAACCCAGGATGGGCACTCATCCACTCTCTTTTTTCTTTAGAAACTTCCCCCCCCCCCACTCTCCTCCTTAAGGAGCACCAAAAGCCATTGTGCCAGAATGGACTGGATAGGCATCCTTTGTGAATCTCATTGCAACATACGCCTTTCCCCCTGAAAGCAAGTCTGGGTGTCCTGCCACGCTTCCCATCCTTGAGTCAGCTACTGATACGTCATAGCATCTGGGCTTACATCAAAACCCTTTCCTCCTATTATACTCTTCTCTTGAACAAGAGGATTGCTTGGTCTCACCGTTCTAGCCTTGTGACTCCTACAACCCAGCAAACGTCACAGAAGGAATTGGTGGGTAACCTTTGTCATTGATGCAGCCTCGCTGTCAAGTCACACCCCCCTTTTCTTATCTCACGTGCAGTCAAATTGACAACACACAATTGAATGCGGACTGAAGAATTACAGTTCAGCAACAGCTGTAGCATTTAATGCTCTGAAAAACTGTGCATCTCATGTGAACATAAGCCCTGCTGGATCAGGCCAACAGCCAATCTAGTTCAGCTTTCTGTATTTCACAGTAGCCCACCAAATGCCTCAGGGAGCACACAAGACAACAAGAGACTTATATTCTATTGCCACTCCCTTGCATCTGGCATTTAGAAACCGCCTACTACCAGGAGGTTGGTTCTAGTTATCATGGTTTGTAACCTGTGATGGATTTTTCCTCCATAAAGCTGTCCAATCCCCTTTGATAGACATCTAGGCCAAGTGCCATCACCACATCCTGTGGCAAGGAGCTCCACAGATTAATTACACGCTGGGTAAAGAAATATTTTCATGTGTGTTCTGACTCTTGCAACACTCAATTTTAGTGGATGTTCCCTTAGTCTCAATCTAATGCTCGTCCTTTCAAATCTGGGTTAACTTCTGCTTTCCGACTGTTAATTTTTCAGTCCCCCTTCTTATCGATAGGTCCTTGAGCTGCAGATCTGAGTGGTGGTCAATATCCTGTGCACACTTTCCTTTTTCTTGCCTATTTGATGAATTGTATTTCATCATTTAACTGACATAACTTTTGTCAGCTGTGCTTTCCAAAGGCTACTCATAAGCTTTTGTGGCAGTATGTTGACAAAAGATGAGGACATCCATGTATTCTTTTTAAAATAATGTGTTTGTCTCCTTATTCACTTCTGAGATCTTGCCAAAATTCCAAGTTTCTAATCATGTTCCAAGTGAGATGTTCTTGCTGTCTCATGATCCAGTCCTTTGGGCCATATAAAACATGATGCTTCTTAAGGTGTGATGTTTTCTGTACAGGGGATAATCTCTGTTTGTATTAGAATGGAGCTCTTCAGTCTTGAACAGTGTTGATTTTACTGCAAGCATGCCTTTCTGTGTACAACAATTCATTATAAATAGTTCTGAACAAAATATACACATGGAAAGCAATTCACTAAGTGCCACTGCTGCTGTGTAGTCTTCATTAATCTGGAGATTCCATTCACCTGGAGATCATAAACAACTCCTGTGCATGTGTCATTGAGAACATAAGAACAGCCCCACTGGAGCAGGCCATAGGTAGGTCCATCTAGTCCAGCTTCCTGTATCTCACAGCGGCCCACCAAATGACCAGGGAGCACACCAGATAACAAGAGACCTGCATCCTGGTGCCCTCCCTTGCATCTGGCATTCTGAGAAGAATGGAAGTTGCCTGATAGGTCCTCACTAGCTAGAGCACCCACCCCTTGGGATAATCAGTATTGATTCACTTGCCTACTTTTTTTCTTTATTAGGGGAAGGTGATTGAATGTAGTGTGATATTGCAATAAGCGACAACACCAACATTTGCAACTACCTTTCTCAAGTGTATAGACTTATTCTGCAGCATTATGAAGTTAGCACCAGTTTCTTCTGCACTTCTCCAGTTCAGACCTTAGTCCAAGCTGCATCTCGGTTCAAGCCACAGCAGTGTTTCAGGGAGTCAGGGAAACAAAATTCTCCATGACATCCAAGTCTATGTTACAGATGTCAGATTCCCTGAAAAGAGACATCACTCTTGCTTCAAATCTTTTTCAGCCCCTGTTCTCCTCTTTTCAGATATTTCACTAGAGATGGTCCAGAGCATTTCAAAGCTATCCTCACAAACCTATGACCTAGAACAGCCATTTTCAACCACTGTGCCGTGGCACACCGGTGTGCCACGAGTGATTCACAGGTGTGCCACAGGAATTTGGGGAAAGATAATTTATTAATAAGGCCAGTGGGAGATGTGAGCCCCAACTTGCAGCATGGTGTGCCTTGTCAATTGTCAAAAACCTGGTGGTATGCCTTGACCATTTTAGTGCCTTGTCAGTGTGCCATGAGAGGAAAAGTGTTGAAAATCACTGACCTAGAAGTGTATTTGTTGAAAAAAGAGCATAGTGCTGATATCCAGAGTGTCACAATGTTGGTTATGCTATATGTTTTTGTTCATTACTTGTTTTCCTATTTTTATTTATACTTTATACATTTTTTAAAATTCTATTATTAATCTTTCAGACATGGGAAAATGCAGTAATGTATTTATTTATCCCCCCCCCCAAAAAAAAAAAAATTATATTCCATTTTTCCTGTAAATTTCAGTTCAAGGCGTCCAACAATATAAAAATGTAAAATAAAACAGTTTGAAGTACAAATAAGAAAACCACACTGAAGGCAACAAAGAAGAGCAGTGAACAAAACAAGATCAAAGCATAATTTAGGGCGCAATCCTAACCAACTTTCCAGCACTGACATAGCTGTGCCAATGTGGCATACACTGCATCCAGCAGTGGGGAGACAGTCAAGGAGGCCTCCTCAAGATAAGGGCAATTTTATTTCCTGACCTTGGTTCTGCATTGCAGCTAAGTCAGTCCTGAAAAGTTGGTTAGGACTGCACCCTTAATTGATAAAAAATTTCAAGCTGTTGTGAAAAGAGAGGGGGGGGGGAATCTATCTTCTTGAGATTGGATTGAAATTGGAAATCTCTAATTTCCTTCTTGGAATCACCCTGTAGCCCTGTTTAAGCAATCACTCTATCATGGAAGCCAAAGACATGAGTGTTCTATTGCAGCAGTTCCCAAAGTGGTGGGTCAAAACCCATCATGGGAACTGAAATGTGCTATTCCCCCTGAAGGGAAGTGGCCCCAGAAATGGGTGCTCCAATGGCGCTGCAGTGATTGTGCTGCCATAGGGACCTGGCAGCTTGTACCCTTTCCTGGGGGGGTCGCAGTGAGTTTGGGAAGAGTCTGAGAGGCTCACAGCCCCCTCTGTGCAGCTTCCCCTGCTTGTCATTGCTAGATCAGCTATCAAAGTACACTTCCAGTTTTTGCACGGTGCTATCAGGGCACCCGTTTCTGGGTCACCCCCCTTAAGGAGGAATTGCCCATTTCTGGTTCCTGTGGTGGGACACAACTCACCACTTTGGGAACCATTGCTGCAAGCAGTGGGGAGGTGTGCAGAGTTCGGCTGCAAGCAGGGCCTCTGAGAGGAATTTTATCAGGGGGTATGAAGTTTCTTTTGGGCCCCTTTGCAAAGGGGGAGGGGTGAAACAGAGCGGGGGAGAGTGGTGATAGGCGAGCAGAATAGGGACAGGGAGGGGCGAAGCAGGGTGAGGGGAGGGTAGAGACAGCTGGAAAAGTCTTTGGAGCCCAGGTTTACCCACCCATGTGGCATCAGTAGTGTCCCCCGCATCCTCAGTCATGGTAATGACCCCAGCATCCCACACAGGCAACAAGACTGAGTAGATAGGAAAATGTCAGATCCCAGGAAATTTCTGGGCCCCCTCCTTTGGCTCCTGGGCCCCCCTTTTGACTGTGGGCCCGGGTACAAATTACCCCCCTCTCCTAGGCCCTGGCTGCAAGCCTCCTGAATCCTCTTGGACCCTCCGTGAAGCCAGCATGACCCCCAAGGTGAGGGTACAAGCACCTGTATCCCTGCAGCACCATGAAAGCTGCAGTACCATCAGGGCATTCCCTGACTCCAGTTCTCACCCTTGCCAAGACTTACTGAGGTCCCAAAATCTGAGTAGGACTTTGGGAACTGTGGTTCTAACCCAGGGGTGCCCAAACCCTGGCCTTGGGGCCACTTGCGGCCCTCAAGGTCTCTCAATGCGGCCCTCAGGGAGCCCCCAGTCTTCAATGAGCCTCTGGCCCTCTGGAGATTTGTTGAACCCCTCACTGGCCTGACACAACTGCTCTTAGCTTGAGAGCAACTATTTGACCTCTCACAGCTATCATGTGAGCTGTGGGATTAGGGCTCCCTCCACTGCTTGCTGTTTCTCATCTGTGATGCAGTAGCAGCAGCAAAGGAAAGGCCAGCCTTGCTTTGTGCAAGGCCTTTTATAGGCCTTGAGCCATTGCAAGACCTTCATTCATTCATATAAGATAATCTTTAATACAGTGTTGCCTCGCAAGACAAAATTAATTCATTCCGTGAGTCGTTTTGTTTTGCGAAATTTTCGTCTTGTGAAGTGCGATTTAAAACAAACCAAAAAAAAAAAAAAGGAAAAAAATTTGTCTTGCAAAGCACGGCCATAGAAAAATTTGTCTTGTGAGTCACCAAAAAAATCGCAAAGCGCTTTCGTCTTGCGAGTTTTTCTTTGCGCGAGGCATTCGTCTTGCGAGGCACCACTGTATATTCATTTATGTAAACTTATATAAATTTATTCAAATTTTAAATGTAAATTAATTGTTTTCCCCCCCCCAGGCCCCCAACACAGTGTCAGAAAGATGATGTGGCCCTCCTGCCCAAAACTTTGGACACCCCTGTTCTAATCTATAGTAACATGTATGCCAGTGATTGCTGATGACATATACCTGCTGGCTCTGAGCTCCCCATTTTCAGCATGTGTCTCACAGTCAAAAGTTGAATGTTCTAAGTTTGCAGTCATGGGAGAAACCACCCCTCATAGTCAGTTTTTGTCCCTGCAGCTAATCACTGAACACAGAGAGTAGGCAGGGCTAGCATACATGCTATCAACAGGGGCCGGGCTAGTGCACCGATTCCAGTTAAGTCCCTCACACACTCTTACTCCACAGGGAACACAATGCCTCAACAGGGCTATATAAGCATAACAGCCTGCATTGGCAGGAGGTTGGACTGGATGACCTTTCGGGTCCCTTCCAACTCCATGATTCTACCAGAAATATACCAGAGTATATGATCCACTTTCATATAGGGCAGTGGTGGCGAACCTATGGCATGCGTGCCAGACGGGGCATGCAGCGCTGTCTCCGTGGGCACACAGCGCTGAGCCAGGCAGCCTGGGGAGGGGCGCTGAAGCTGCGTGTCACTTTAAAGAAAACAGAGGCTTTTTCCGAGCCCCTGTGTGCTGGGAGTGCGGGCTGCTTCCCTCCGCCCCCTGAGCTCACTGCCCTCCTTTCCCTTCACCCCCACCTGCCCCGCATTTGTTTCCCTTTTCAATTTTGCCCGCTCTGCAGGCTTAAGCTCCCTGTTTTTCCCTTCCCCAACTCTCCAGCAAGCTCAGCCAATCAGCATCCAACAGGCTCCTGGCTTTTTCAGTTGGAATGGCTCAGGGCCCTTCACTGGCAGACCATCAGCCAATCCTGAGCCGCCCTCCACCTCAGCCATTGCCAGCCCTTGCAGCCTGCCTTTCCCTGAGCAGCTCACCACTCAGCGCCAGGAGAGGCTTTTCCTTCACAGCAGAGGAGACATCCTGCATGTCTACTCAGAAGTAAGCCCCATTACAGTGGATGAGGCTTACTCCCAGGAAAGAGTGCCTAGGATTGCAGCCTTGGAGCCTGCTCTTGTGCATGTCTACTCAGAAGTAAGCCCCATTACAGTGAATGAGGCTTACTCCCAGGAAAGGGTGCCTGGGATTGGAGTCTGCTCCTGTGCGTGTCTACTCAGAAGTAAGCCCCTTCAGAGTAGATGAGGCTTACTCCCAGGAAAGAGTGACTGGGATTGCAGCCTTGGAGCCCGCTCCTGTGCGTGTCTACTCAGAAGTAAGCCCCATTAAAGTCAATGAGGCTTACTCCTAGGAAAGAGTGGCTGGGATTGCAGCCTTGGAGCCTTGTCCTGTGCATGTCTACTCAGAAGTAAGCCCCATTAGAGTCAATGAGGCTTACTCCTAGGAAAGAGTGGCTGGGATTGCGGCCTTAGAGCCCACTTCTGTGCGTGGGGCTTTTAAAAAATTTTTTTTTCTTGTTTGAGAAAATGAGCAATGGCAAGGTCTTGCAACCACCCCCTCCCTGACAATAGTTCTTTACCCAGCATGTAATTAGTCTGTGGAACTCTTTGCCACAGGAAGCAGTGATGACAACTTGCCTAGATGCCTTTAAGAAGGGATTGGACAAATTTCTGAAGGAAAAGTTCATTAAGGGTTACAAGTAATAGTGGGTAAAAGATGTTAATGCATGAGTTGTTTTTTTTTCTAAACTAAAACCTCAATATTCAGGTTAAATTGCCGTGTTGGCACTTTGTGATAAATAAGTGGGTTTTGGGTTGCAGTTTGGGCACTCGGTCGCTAAAAGGTTCGCCATCACTGATATAGGGTGTGTTGACTGTGTGCTGGTTTAATAACTATCCATTCCGTGCACATCAAAATTCAACATCCAGATGTTTATTTTAAGCCGCAGTCTTTGAAGTCCCACTGCTGATCATTTCCACATTTATTTCTGTTGATTCTTGTTTCTGCAGAAGGCAAAAGCCAAAGAGGGGGTTCTTCCCCCCAGCCCGTTCTCAGTATGCAGTCACTGAGCGCAGCTTTTCACCAATCCGTTCTAATGTATTCAGCAAAGTTTCCCTGACAAACAACTTGTATCAGTCCCTCACTTGAGAACGTTTGACTTTGTTATGTAAAACACTGTATTCATTATGAACCTTTTTGCTCGGTTTCCACTTGCCCATGTCGAACTGTCTCGATACGGATCAAATGCAGATGGTTGAATAAAATCAAATTTGACCCAGTAAGAAATAGGAAGGGAGACAGTCATTTCTGCAGGAGCCCTTTGCTGAAATGAGTCCCAATTATTTTTATATTGTATGGTAAAGGACTTTTTATTTCAGAAGGTTCATCACTTTGTAGCTCTGTGCCAAGGATAATGTGCTTGAGATGGGACACCAGGTCCTCTGAATCACCTCAGGACAGTGTATCTCTGAAACCCAGACAGCCCTCTTTTTGCAAATGATGCACCATACAAATGCAAATGCGAGCGTTGACTTTCAAAGCAGAAAAATATGACAAACACAATGTCTCACCATTGCTTTGAGGTATGCCTAAGTTGTCATTTTGTTCCAAATTGTGTGGCCTGGCAGGACTTTGCAAATGGAATCTTTCCAAGGTTGCACTTTTAAGGTATTGTATTATATCTCACCTGGAACATGGCCACAAGTTTCACATGATCCGCCACAACATCTCTTTCTGATTAGAGGAGGCTAACGGATCCTCAGGAGTGCTTGCGTCTTAAATCTCCCCCCCCCCCACACTATATATAGTTGGCAACCTTCAGTCTCGAAAGACTATGGTATCGCGCTCTGAAAGGTGGTTCTGGAACAGCGTCTAGTGTGGCTGAAAAGGCCAATTCGGGAGTGACAATCCCTTCCACAATGGGAGCAAGTGCAGTCTGTCCCTGGCCTGTCTCCCTGGCTATGGGCCTTCCTTCTTTGCCTCTTAGCCTCAGACTGTTGGCCAAGTGTCTCTTCAAACTGGGAAAGGCCATGTTGCACAGCCTGCCTCCAAGCGGGCCGCTCAGAGGCCAGGGTTTCCCACTTGTTGAGGTCCACTCCTAAGGCCTTCAGATCCCTCTTGCAGATGTCCTTGTATCGCACACAAACTAATACTATCTCTCCTGAGTTGGCAACAGTGAATTTCTGGGGAAAACTGCCAACATATTTATTGGGGGCAGGGCATTGGTGTAGGGAATTAGGGAAAACAATCTCAGATCAATAAAATTGTGGTCCTTTTGTCAAACTAGGCATGACTCCAAGTGCGCATGTTATAATTCTGAGTTGTTATTTAGTAAATAGTGCATGGAGGGGACAACAAAGTAGACCAGAAATGCCACAGAGGGGTAGAGGGGCTTTAGTACTCCACACTCACTGCAATTTCATTCCTTATCACATTGCCCACTTCCTTTTTTTAATTTTAATTTTTTAATTTTTTAAAATGCTCCCATTCCACAGCAGCTAATCCTGCAACTGAGTTGTACATAGATAAAATTCAAGACGGCAGCCCCTGTAGAATGTATGCATCACCTCTTTTTCTATCATTGTAAAGTTAGAGAGAAACAGCAAAGTATGTTTTTGCAAATGACCCATATACAATTTATGAAAACAGTGATTATATGCATTATGTGTTGTATGTTTTCTCCTCAAAGATTCAGGATTAGCAGTATACAACACAGCTATGCTTGCAGTGCTGGGAATCTCAATACCTGAAACAGTTTGTTTTCTTTGTATTTGTTCAGCTGATACTGAAATCCTTGCAGACTATCAATTAGGAAGGTATTAGCACTGATTAGTAATCTCTTCCAATGGTCCAGTTTGTAGAACTGGTATATCATAGGGGCATCCAGTCCAAGAAACAAAACATAGGGGCAAAACCCTGAGCCAAGCAGTTAAGGTATTAAGAAAACTCGCTTACAAGACAGATCAGGAGAGATCAGGAGAGATCAGGAGAGAGATCTTGGGGTGGTGGTGGACAGGTCGATGAAAGTGTCGACCCAATGTGCGGCGGCAGTGAAGAAGGCCAATTCTATGCTTGGGATAATTAGGAAGGGTATTGAGAACAAAACGGCTAGTATTATAATGCCGTTGTTCAAATCGATGGTAAGGCCACACCTGGAGTATTGTGTCCAGTTCTGGTCGCTGCATCTCAAAAAAGATATAGTGGAAATGGAAAAGGTGCAAAAGAGAGCGACTAAGATGATTACAGGGCTGGGGCACCTTCCTTATGAGGAAAGGCTACGGCGTTTGGGCCTCTTCAGCCTAGAAAAGAGACGCCTGAGGGGGGACATGATTGAGACATACAAAATTATGCAGGGGATGGACAGAGTGGATAGGGAGATGCTCTTTACACTCTCACATAATACCAGAACCAGGGGACATCCACTAAAATTGAGTGTTGGGCGGGTTAGGACAGACAAAAGAAAATATTTCTTTACTCAGCGTGTGGTTGGTCTGTGGAACTCCTTGCCACAGGGTGTGGTGCTGGCGTCTAGCCTAGACGCCTTTAAAAGGGGATTGGACAAGTTTCTGTAGGAAAAATCCATTATGGGGTACAAGCCATGATGTGTATGCGCAACCTCCTGATTTTAGGAATGGGTTATGTCAGAATGCCAGATGCAAGGGTGGGCACCAGGATGAGGTCTCTTGTTATCTGGTGTGCTCCCTGGGGCATTTGGTGGGCCGCTGTGAGATACAGGAAGCTGGACTAGATGGGCCTATGGCCTGATCCTGTGGGGCTGTTCTTATGTTCTTATGTTAAGAGAATCAGCCCAATCCTATAGGTGTTTAGTACTGCTGGAATGAGCATTCCAGCCCCACTAGGTACTTTTTGGCTATCACAAAAGGTGACACACTGGAGTGCATGGCTTGGCCACCACCACAAGTGGCAACGGTTCACCTCTGCACACCAGCAACCTGCATATGCATAGGAATATGTGAATATGTGTAGGAGGTGGAGGAAAGTGGCAAGTGGGCAGAACAGGGTGACAACAGGGGTGGGAAGAAGGGCAGATCAGGTGGGTTCAGCAACAGCGGTAGTCCTGGATCAGAACCCCCTTCCTGGCCTCAGTCTGCCTTCCTGGGTCCATGAGAAGCCTGCAGAATTGCTAGCACAGATCTAAGTAAACCCCAGTGGGCCAGCATGGGTCCAGTAGACCCAAGCAGGCCCCAGGGCAGGGGAATAAGTGTTCCCTTACTCTGAGAAGGCCTCTGGAGGCTGAAATTCCCCCGTAAGATACAATGGGCACCACCACATTGACACTGCTGCATGACTGGGTGGGGAATATAATTGGGCTGAAATTCTCTTTTCCTTGCTAGGTTGTCTTTCATGAACAAGGCCAATGACTCTGCCAGCCATTTGTGCAAGAATAAAACCAGGTTGCCGCAAAAAACCATGCTTATCACTGAGCTTGTTCAACTGCAGGGTGCTTCTTTCCCCTCCCATCTTTAAGATGTTATGACAGAGTTACACCAATGGTGAAATGTGAAGCATGAGCGGACGAGAATTCTATTACAGTTGAGCATTGTTTTGCAACACTCCAACCAGCGACAGGCTGCATGTGCGCCACCGGTCTCTGCACACACCCTCAAGTCTTTGAAGCCAAGGGGAGCTCAGTTCCCCACAGCTCCAGAGGCCCCCCTTACAGAGGCAGTGCACACTCCCTCTGGAGGCTTTTCTCAGCCTCACAGAGGCAACACGCATTGCCTCTGCAAGGCTCAGAAAAGCCTCCAGTGGCGAGGGGAGTGCAACTTCCCCTCGTGTTCAGAAGCTTCATATAGCATCAAGCCTCACAAGATGATGAAGGTGCTGGTACATATCCCTGTCGCTGAGCAACACATGACTAAACTCAGTTTCTGTCTGTGACTTAATTAACAGTGTGGTTACTGAACATGTGTAGAAAAATTTTAATTGGTGCCAGTCTCAAGGAAGTGAAGAAAGTTTGGGGAAATTTGGAGAACATAAGAAGAGCCCCGCTGGATCAGGCCAAGGGCCCATCTAGTCCAGCTTCCTGTATCTCACAGTGGCCCATCAAATGTCCCAGGGAGCACACAAGACAACAGACACAACCTGCGTTCCGGTGCTCTCCCCTGCATCTGGCAATCAGAGGCAGCCTGCCTCTAAAACCAAGAGCTTGCACATACCTACTATGACTTGTAACCCGTCATGAACTTTTTCTCCAGAAATTTGTCCAATCCCCTCTTAAAGGCATATAGACAAGATGCCGTCACTACTTCCTGTGGCAAAGAGTTCCACAAACTAATTAAATGCTCAGATCTTATAACCTGGCTTCATAAATCAGACCTTTAATTATGTGGGTCACTGTTCACAGAGTAGTCTTCAATTTATCTATGTCTTTCTGGTATTTAAATTTGTCAAACTAAATGGCAAGAGAGAGAGAGAGAGAGAGAGAGAGAGAGAGAGAGAGAGAGAGAGAGAGAGAGAGAGCACAATAAGCAAGTCAGCATGATATTTTGCCTCTGGTATCCTGCTTAAAAATAATATTTTTAGTCTCAAGAATTATTACAAATATTTTTAGGGTGAATCTACATTGTGACAAAATGGCATTTTTCTCACATTTTAGACCTGTTTCTCTACCCATCTGGGACAACTTAACTGTGTTTAAAATAATTCTGGAAATATTTAGTATCCTGTATTTCACATTCAATATAGTATGTGATAAAAAAAAAATAGTGCTTGGCAAATAACTTGCTATTGTATGATTGAATAGGACATTGCCTCTAACAAGGAGGTTCTCAAACCTTTTTTCTCTGCAACCCACCTTGTCAGCCACAGCAGATGTGTTGCACCCCAGTATGCCTTGTGGCCGCTGGGTCACACTTCATAATGCAATGCTGCAAGGTATTCTGGGGCTCATGGCCAATGCCAGTGCTACCAAGAAACCACAAGTTATTCTGGGGTGCAACATGGCCCAGGATGCCTTGCAGCTTCCAGGTCACACCAGTCTTGTGACCTACTAAAAATTGGGTCACAATTCACTTGTGGGTCATGACCCACAGTTTGAGAACTACTGCTCTAACAGATTGATTCAGGCCATATCCAAAATTCAGCAAGATATGAGGTACAAGCACGCCCCAGTATCCACGTGTGTTCCTGAACCCTCCCAGGTCAATTGAAACCACGGATACCATGGGACACTCCCCCACCCTCCAGAGGCAAAGAGAGACCAGCTCCCCTAACCTCTGGAGGGGGCACATGGGGGGCATAGTTCCCATCCCCGATTAAGTGAAACTACGGATACAGGATCCACAGATCCCACCCCCTACTGTACTTTTTCTGTGAATAACTTATATTTGGAGTAGTACTCAAACCCTAGAGGTCACTTCAAAATCACTGTCAGTCTGCATTGGGTGAAAACTATTCCAGCCATTTTTCAATTCTTCTGGATTGTCCTTTTGTTTCTTTGCTTGCTTTTGCACTTAAATTGACCCCAAAGGTGTTAATTCTCCTCAATGATTAAATATAAGTTTGCATTTCTAAATCAGTAATCTGTATTTCTAACCATTCAATCTTATCTTGTGGCCTCCACTGGTGTCCCAGTGTCAGGAGCACCAGGATCCAGGAGGGGTTGCTTGGATCCTGAACCATGTCACATTATAATGTGTTTACTAATGCAAAGAGGTAGGTAGCACAGTCACTGCTGGTTACAAGTGTAGGCTGACAGACCAGAAACCACTAGGGAAAGGAAGGCAGTAGTGGAGGCAGATGGTGGAAGAGACAGGAGTGGGAAAATGGTGGCATTCCTGGGTGGGGAGGAGGGATGAATCTGGTTGGTGGTGGGTAGATGGGAGGTGTTGATGGGCACATGCTGGATCTTATCCTCTTCTTTTAAAACCTTCTACCCCTTTCCTCTTGTCTGACAGCAACTGTTACCCTGCACATGCCCAATCTCATCTGATCTTGGAAGCTAAGCAGGGTCAGGCCTGGTTAGTACTTGGATGGGAGACCGCCTGGGAATACTGGGTGCTGTAGGCTTATACCATAGTCTTTCGAGACTGAAGGTTGCCAACCAACATATGCCACCAAAATAGGTAGTACGTGTTTGAGGAGTCCTGTTGGTGATCAGACAGCCTACCAGGAGGGAAGTACTTCCTGCAGGCTGTCAATTGCCTCCCTCCACCATTGGATGCAGTGCGTGCCTTCTAGATGCCACTGCATCAGTGCCGCTGGTGGGGCATAGGAATGGGCTGTTAAGAGGTCTTTGCAAAGCTGCAAATGCTGCATGTAATCAGTGCTATCAGAACTTTTGATGACTTAAATACTGCACCTGTTTTCAAATGTCAGGAGGCTAGCACCCATCCATGCAAAAATTATAAAATCTATAATAGTAAAGGAAGGAGACAAAAAGTCTCTGCAGTAACAGAAAAGAAGGCCATACCTTGCAGGTCCACTATATTCAATTGTGTCATTCGCCCCCACTCCCTGCTCAGTTGGGGGAATGTATTCAACCATCAGCCCTTTAGAAATTACTAAGGCTTTTCTGAGAGGGGAAGGCTACTTTCAACCCAACCATCCGTTTGCTCTTCATTAAAATATCCACATTTGCCGTTTCATAAGCAGAGAATATACGTATAATAAAGAGTAGGTTCTTGAAAAACGACTTCTGAAAGATTTCCTTTAAAGAACAACCTCTGCTATGCCGTTGAATTTTTTTTTCTTTTTTTGAATCTGTAGTCCATATGGAAGAGGGTTTTTCTTATCGCTTTAAATCTGTGTAAGATCAGATGTTAACATATTTCAGTTGTGCTATTTGTTAGCCGATTCCCTGTTTTAAGTAAATGTCAGCATCTGCTCTTGGCTTTGGTTCTAGTTAAGGCTGACATGATGACTTTTTTCCTGTCTGAGAAGGTTTTTTCTCATGAATAGTTTTTGTTTGAAGAAAGTTCCATATTGGGGGAAGAGAGATAGAGGCTTCATTTGGTCTGCTTTCTTTTCCAACCAAGGCAGGATGAAAGGTTTTTGATAACGCCAAAACATGCTGAAGAGCTGGATTCACTTCCTTAAAAAATAAATATTTACCTATACCAGATACTAATGATTTCTGTGCACATCTCTAGGCTGGCTATAAATATCTAAACCAGTGTTTCTCAAACTGTGGGTCGGGACCCACTAGGTGGGTCATGAGCCAATGTCAGATGGGCCCCCATTCATTTCAATGTGTATTTTATTTTTTAATATATTAGACTTGATGCTACCATGGTATGTGGCTGCATTTGGGCAAATGTTATAGATCTGTACTTTTAACAGGCTACTATGTATATGTTTTTAACAATGATAGTCAATGGGGCTTACTCCCAGTGGAGTGGCTTACGTGTGGATAGAATTGAAGTCTTTGGGATGTTCAGGGAAATTTTTTAAACAGATCAGTAACTTCTTGGGAGGGTTACAAGGGTTCTTTATTTTAAATAATTTTTAAACTCATACTTATTGTAAACCTTTAATTTACTTTCTTACTTAAATTTGATTTGTCATATGGGAGTAATTAAAAATTTTTCTGCTTTATGGTGTCACTTCCAGCCATTACGTTATTTCCAGGTTAATGGCATCACTTCCAGTGGGTCCCAACAGATTGTCATTCTAAAAAGTGGGTCCTGGTGCTAAAAACTTTGAAAACCACTGTTCTAAACAAACCAAATATTTCAGCTCAATGTCTTGTGGGATTTCTTTTTTCAATCAATTCATTGGAAGTTGATCATAGCATTAAGGCTATAGCTTTGTACATCTCCATGAGCAACTCCACCGAAGTCCTCAAGTGTTTACATATCTGCCTTCAAAACAGTAGCATCTGGGCAACCTCATCCTACAGTTTTTGGCTGCCCTGTGCAAATGGACATGATGGTCTCCTCAAGTCCTGTCAATATCTAGCAGCATAAAAACAGCACATGCAGTTGTCATGGGTTGACTGGGAAACTATTTACTCATGAGGTGCCCCTGGAACCTTGACATCCCATGAAGTCACCTAGTTTAGTGGTTCCCAAACTTATCAGAGTAGCAACCCACCTCAGCCTCCAGCACTGGCATTGCAACCCAAAACAGGTCTCAGAAACACCTCCAGACACAACTGGAAATTGCGCTTGCGAAACAGTTTTGAGGCAGCAGAGGCCCCTGTAAGGCAGTCCCAATCCTGGTGCAACATGGGAATGGCTTCTGGAGGTAGGTTGCAACTCAGATGTGGCCTCCAGTTGCATCCGTTTGGCTCTGATTTGGAGCCATACAGAGGCAAGGGCAGATGGGTGGGACCAACCCGAGACCCACACGACCTTGGGCTGTGACCCACCAAGTGGGTTGCAACCCACGGTTTAAGAAGCACTGCCGGTAAGTTTAGAGAAATCTGCCTAGAAGCCTAAGCAGTGGCTCTGAACATGAAAAGCAGTTAAGTAAGAAAAGCCCTGCTGGATCAGGCCATAGGACCAGCATTCTATTCCGTACAGTGGCTCACTAGCTGCGTCTGAGAAGCCCACAAGGTGAGAAGGCAGATTTCTTTCCCACCAGTGCTCCCTGGCAAGTGGTATTCAGGATATATCTTTTCTTATCTTTTTTTTTTTTGGTGGGGGGGAGGATTGCTAATGTAATGCTCAGCAGGTTTAAACCTGATCTTCTTTTTTTAAAGCATTTGAATGCTATTTTATTGTGGTATGGTTTTTAGTGACAATTTTCAGTTGCCTTGTAGGCAGTGCTGATTCAAAATCTTTTTCCTTGCATTTTAGCTGATTTCTCTCCTTTAGGGAGGAGGAAGGGGCAGAGAAAATTTTCAGTCACCACTGCCTGCTCTTTTCCCTTCTTGTGTTCATGTGGGACTGGAAGGAAACAGAGAAACATACCCACACATACTGTGACACAATTTTGTGTCTGGAACACAGTTTTTGGTGGTTTGCGAAACTGACAGGGCAGAGTAGGCTGTGTGCATCAAGGGTTAAACAAGCTGCTATTGGGGGGAGCACTGCTGCCCAATCATCATTATACCCGCACCCCTCGACATTCATTAACAAAGCAGCAGCCTTTAGGGTCAGTTCCAGTTCTGTCTTTTCCATGTCTCCCCCACCACTGATACACACATTACTGGTGGCCTCTGTTGAATGCAAGAATATATATATTTTTAGTTATCTTGGGGAAAAGCATCAGGGGAAAACCAAAACGGCTGCCACAGTTTAAGCTCTCCTTTAGTTTTACCACCTGCCCCCGAAGAAAATATCTGCTGAGAAAACAGTAGAAATGATTGCCCCATCTTTGAAGACACAGAAAGTTGCTCAGATATGGAGAGGAGGAAAGAGCCCTGTCCATCATAAGTCCTATTTGTAAGTTTGTTTTGGAAAAAAAGAAAGAAGAGTAAAGCAGCCCTAATATTCTGATTTGTATCTTATACATAGACAACCATTATTATATATTAAGTTATAAAGGTACATGGTTATTTTACTGTGCACAGCGTAGAACTCCTTAGCCTTCAGTTGATTTCTAACCATTTAGTAATATTGTTCTGTGCTCTTGGAGGAAGGGGAGGAATAAAAATGTACTGTGGTGTACTTTAAAGTCTACTAAAGTCTACACTGATGCATTAGGATGATTGCATATAATAATGCAGGAATTGTCTAAGTGGCCCTGTTGGGAGGCAATGCCTGGGTGACTTCCTGATGGATTCCTGATCTATCAGTGGCTTTATTGGTGGCCATTAGCTCATTATAGGAGTACCTTCCCTATCTCTATTTCATTTTTCTGCCAGTGAGCTAAGGGCTACATACATGGAGTATTGTGTTTTATATTCACTGTTCATTTTTTTTTTCATCAGAAGTCCATATAAGTTAAGCTGTAAGACTGACTGGCTTCCCCCAGGGGTTACAAACTTGGGACTTCCCTGGGGGTTGCAACCATCCAGTGAACCGGAATCAAGCCACAATCCCCTTAAGGGGGTGACGGCGGCGAGGGCACTTCCATGATCACGCCAAATAAGGGTGGTTTTTTATGTAACTGGGGGTCGCTATGAACATCTGGAGGGTGCAGGGAGCCTGCAGCTCCCTCTGTGGGCCTTTCCACCACTCAGAACAGCTCTCTAATGCGACTGCAACTCCTTCCCAGTTTTGCAATGAAAACCAGAAGTGTGTCATGATCTCATTAGGGAGCTGTTCTGAAGAGCAGGGAAGACCGTAGAGGGGGCTGCGGGTTCCCCACACCCTCCAGAGGGCCGTAGCGACTCCCAGGTACGTTTTTAAAAAATCCTTTTTTCACAGTGGCGGTGCAATCCCAGAGGTGCCATTGCCACTGTAGCCCTTCCTCTGCAAGCACTTACAGTGGCTCCAACCTTTATGTAACCACTACCCTAATACATTAAAAGCCTCCCCCCCATAAGTTATTTGGCTTCCCAGAATAAGTTTAAAAGCTGAGCAGGACATGAATCCAAGTTTCCCAACTCATGTACAGCATGGAACAACCTATTCTGTTGCATGCTAGACACTGTAGTATAAAGATGAGACTTGCAGAGGCTAGGAAATGCTTACAGTCAATCCTAAAGAAACAAAAAAAAGAACAAGGAAGAAAAAAACCATATAATTTTGGCTTGGGTTGAAGCCATGCAACATTTTAAACTCTCTCAGCAGACAACAAGCCATCACCATCTTGATTAAAAGTTTCCAAATCCCTGCACTTGTACTGTTATAACTCTATTTAAAAGCATGCTGTTTGGGTCCAATTCAAACTTGTTCTTATTCTTTGGCAACCAGAGGAGCACTTTGTGGAAAGGTGAAACATTTGGTTAAGGAGCCAGAAGCCTTTAACTGAAACAAGACCATCTCAAACAGCCTTTTGTCATCGCTTCAAAAAATAGCAACAAGCCCCAATCCCCCTGCGTTCCAACAGGCAAAGTTTTGCTTAGGAATAGAGACCCTTGATTCCTGTTCTATCAGTGGCTTCCTGGTGGCTATTAGCTCATTATTGGAGCGAATCTTTGGCCCAAATTGCTTGGATTGTAACAGAGGCTGCACACGACTTCACAGATTTTCTTGGCTTCCATATATGGTTTGGGAATAGCTATTAGGAATGTACACAGTGATATCCAAACTATGCAGCCTAATTCAGAGTTATGCTATTGGAAGTGGTATGATTGCATCCTAGTGAGTTTTTAAGCTTGGGGTGCTCCTGCTGTCTGAAGTATGGTTGGCTTTCACTAAGTGCAGGACCTCCTCAGTGGTGGTACAGATTTTGTGGAACATCCATCCCACAGAGATCTGTATATATGGCCCCACTGCTTTACTGTTTTAGATAAAACTTGACTTTTTTGTGGTTGGAAGAGGGGACTGTAATGGAGGAAATGGATCAACTGCAGGCTGGGTCCATATGTCTGATTTGATTTAGTTTGGGGCCCACTCCACCCCTGCATTGTCCCCTGGGGGCTGGGGGATAAAAACAGGCCCTCAGTTTGGCTGTCCTTGTCGTACAAGGAGACCAAACAGCCACTGGGTAGATGGGACTCGTCAGCCTGGGAAGGCAGCTCATCTAAGAGAAGGAAACTCTGACCTCAAACCTCCACTGCCTTGTGGCTATATCCAGTTATGGAAAAGGCTTCAGGAGTCAACCTCGAGGCAAAATCCAGAGCCGGAGTCCCTGAGGCAGTTCGCGGCTGTATACAGTCAAGCTGTGGCAACTCCTGCGACGCCGCTGGAACCAACCGTATTGACTTCTGCCTTTCCATTGGACCATTCCAGCGATGTGGAGAGGGGGGAGCTGCTGGGTAACAGCCTATCCTCCATACCTACTTTACCCAGGCTTTGTGCACTGGAGAGGACACTCCAACTTCACCATACGGCGTCTGTGCAACATAGGAAGCAGCAGTTGCTTCCAGTGTTGCTCCCAGTGTGGAAGGGATTGTCACTCCCGAATCGGCCTCTTCAGCCACACTAGACGCTGTTCCAGAACCACCATTCAGAGCACAATACAAGAGTCTTCTGATACTGAAGGTTGCCAACCACAACATGGGGCCCATTGAATTTCTCAGCCTGTCATTACTGTTTGATATCATATCGTGTGGTTATGTATGCTTTTGGATTATCTTTTTTTAAGATTATGTGATTTTCTGAATACATGCTTGCTCTAAACCTCTTTGAACTGCTCCAGCAAGGAAAAGCAAAGTATGAATGGTTTACAATAAATGAATAAAAAATAAACATCACAGCTTAAACTAGGAACATGGTTGACAGCCCAATTTCAAGGCCTAAGGAGAGCACCACAATTCCATCCCCAGCCCTCATTATTATTCAAGATTGAACAATTTTCTTACACTGCTGTTGCTATCCATTGTGCAATGCAATACCATTTTCTCCAGATTACAGGCTTGCCCCTGTATCCACAGATGCCCCACGGATATGGAAACCATGAATATGGGAGACACTATGAAAATAGAAACCCCCACATCACCACCCCTGCCCCCCTTGTGCCTATTAACATTATTAAACAGCTTACGGGGGGGGAGGTTTTCTTGTTTAAACAGGTCTCTAATAAGCAGTTAAGTTTATAGTGCCGCAGAGCAGACTGCATTCAGACTGATGGCAGCCTGCTCTTTGTTTAAACAAGAAAACTTCGCCTGGGTTAGCTGTTTAACAATGTTAATGGTAATTGAATCTCTGGATATGGGATCTCTGAATATGAGGGCCTACCTGTATTTCTTCTTTAAGGATGTACTAAAAACTTGTAATACTTTCAGGTGTGGACATGGGCCTGCTGCTGGCTATAGTCACAGAGCTCCCAGAAGCTCCTGGAATGACTCTTGGGAAACTCCTCATCAGACCAGATGCTCCCTTCTCTGGTTGTCCATGTTCGCCTGCAGCCTTGAAGATAAGGGCTGCAGGCAGGAAGTAAGGAAGAAGGGGGTGAAAGAAAGAGATGGACGGGGAGAGAAAGTACTGCTCCTCACTGGGCTTCAGAGTCTTGAAGTGGAGAGGGTTATTCAGCTCCCCAGTTCCTCTTTCTCCAGCCCAGCTTGTGCACATTCCCTGGACTATGTAGCTGGCCTGCCTTGGACGGGCTGCCATCTGACAAAGCCCTTCAGCCCTAAAGCCCTGCCATCCTCACCCTTAGCTGGCGGAGGGTTTTTAGAACCCTACAGTCCAACGTGGATGTCTGCTCCATTCCCTAGATACCCTCCTCCTTCCCCAGATACCTCTGCAGAGCTTCCATCGCTTTCCCTGGCAGCAACACCAGGCTTTCTGTCACTTGGTTCAGAATGGGGCTGAAAAAGGTGGGCTTGCCCAAGGTGGCCAGTCCATTTGCAGTGAAAACAATTTGCTCAACAATATATTATCTGCAGTTCCAAATATACCTCAGCAACTTCAGATGTGTTAAATGGTAGGCTGTGCACTGCACGGGGCCTTAGTGTTCATGTGAAGCATTTATAAATATGTGCACCCGACAGTGTGTCCCAGTCACTGGCATCCTTGGATATTTGCACCCCATTTATTTTTCATCCTGGACATTTGTATCCCAATATATGCATATTTATATCAGATGTACTTTTTATTTTTTAAACACAAAGGAAGAGTTAGGACTGGGATAAGAGGCTTAGGATATATAATATGCTGTTTGTTGCCCGGTTATAGTGGGTTGGCACTAGTGAGTTTAGGGGAGGGCACCAGGATGCAGGTTGTGTCCGTTGTCTGGTGTGTTCCCTGAAGCATTTGGTGGGCCATTGTGAGATACAGGAAGCTGGACTAGAGGGGCCTTTGGCCTGATCCAGCAGGGCTCTTCTTATGTTGCTAATGACTGGGACACAAGTAAACCGGACACAAATGTCCAGGGACACGAATGACCAGGACGCATTTGATGAGGATATAATTGTCCAAGACACACATACCTAGTACCGAATCTAGCAATTCACACTAACAAAAATTGAACAAGAGATGAAGTAGGGACAAAACATCAAGTAAAGAAGTAGGGACAAAACATGGACAGTGAGAAGTACCAGGAAAGTAGAGGTGACTGTCCCTGGTAAAGAGGGATTATATGGAATCTACGCCTTTCGAATATAGAGCATGGCTGATAAAGTTGCTTTCCCCCAGTTCTTCACTCACATTGTTCAAAGGTAAACACTGCTTCCAACTCAACCAGCCTATTAAAAAAAATATCCCTGAAATCTGTCACATTAGGGTTACAGGCTTCTTGGTTTGCACACATTCCCCCCAGTACAACAGCATTCATTCCATCTATTAAAAGTAAGAAACAAAGAAAAGGAACCAAGTTGGGAGGGGGAATGAAACTGAAGGAAAAGCATCTGCATGTTTATCTATGGAATCCTCAGAGGACAGAGCTCAGTTTCACGCACATGAATATATCCATCCACAGACAGAGGAATAACCAGGAACCCTGAGCCAAAAATAATAGTGTTTCAAACAGGAAGGAAAAATGAAATTTCAGGAGAAAGACATTTTCTTTCTCTGCTCGTATCCTTCTTGGCACGGAGCATGTTTATTTATGGCCTTCAGGGCCATACTAGGCCTGCATTAGGATCATATGAGAGCCTTGTTCTCCATTTTTTTGAAGTGGCTAATAGGATATAAAAGCCTTGGCTATGATTTACCACTTAGAAAGATGCTATCGAGACAAATTAAGGAAAAGTACGAGACACGAGGGGTTACTGTGGGGGAAACATGCCCCCCATGCTCCCCCTTGTTCCCATTGTCCTCAAGTTGAGCCTGTTGCAGCATATGTCTGAAAATCGACATGTGCAATGGCGCTAGAATGTTTCCCAGTGAGAAATCGACCTCTACGTCTCTTTGCAAGAACTTCCTTGTAGAATTGTGTAGGATTGTTTTGTTTTTACATTACATCCTCATTGGGTACTCCTAGTTATAGGTCAATTGCTTGTCAATCAGGATATTGGTGGGGTACACTCTGAGACACTGCTTCATGGAACCCTGAAGCGATGACCCTATGTTCAGCCATTGCCCATACTACAGTAACCATAATTGTGTCTTTCATAGGCAGGACCAAAGGGTTTGAGGGGGAGACATGATGCTACAAACCAGGGGTGTCCAAACGTTTTGGCAGGAGGGCCGCATTATCTCTCTGACACTGTGTTGGGGGTCGGGGAAAAAATGAATTAATTTACATTTAAAATTTACATACATTTGCATAAATGTATTTATTAGAGATGGAATTTATATGAATGAATGAAGGTCTTGCAGTAGTTCAAGGCCTTGCACAAAGCAAGGCTAGCTTTTCCTTCACTGCCACTGCTTCATCACAGTTGTGAAACAGCAAGTAGTGGAGGGAGCCCTCGTCCCACAGCTCAGGTGAGAGGTTGAACAGTCATCCTCTTGCTGAGAGCAGTTGCAAAGGACCAGCATGGGCTCCAGCAAGTCTCCAGAAGGCCAGAGGCTCTTTGGAGACTGGGGGCTCCCTGAGGGCTGAATTGAGAGCCCCCAAGGGCTGCAAGTGGTCCCCAGGCCAGGGTTTGGGCACCCTTGCTACTGACAAATAAGGGATCATGCTTTTAGTTCATTCACAGCACAATCCTAAGCTTGGTTTATACCAGTGCAGTGACCACTGCACCAGTCTAGGCTGTCACAAAAGTGCTGTAAAGTGCTCTGCTACACCCTGGGAGTAAGCAGTGCTGGCAGGAAGGTCTGCATGATCCCTCCATTGCTGAATCCAAATGTCATGCCCGATGAAGTTGGTAAGCACCCACCAGGCAGCTCAGGGGCTGGGGCAGGGTGAAGCTGGGGGCAGTTCGGTCCCGAGAGGGAATGGAATTAGCAACACTGATCCACACTGAATCCTATTCCCCCTCCCAGACTTAAAAGCCCAACATGTGGTTTCTCAGACTTGCGCCAGCCATTTAGCATGTTGGGGCTTTACACAGAGTAAGGGACAAATGCTTCCTTACCCTATGGAGACCTCCAGCCTGCTCCGTCCCAGTGCTGGATACAGCATGGACTCCGGGAGCCCACTGTACCAGCGCTGGTTAGGATTGGGCTGTCAGTTTGAAATTATTATTTTGATGGAAATATTTGGGAGAACTTAAGAGGACACTGCTGAAGTCTAACTTCACAATTCTCCTGATTGTTAGAGATTGTTCAAGAATTCTTGTGGTTTCATTTGAAAATTTGTTTTCCTTATCAATAAAAATAATGTCTCTATTTATTTTGAGGGCAATTTGAAGCATGTGTTTGTGGCGACATGACTTCCGGTTGCCAAAAATATGACTTCTGTCTGGGGACATGTCTTTTTGGTACCAAGAAGCAATCCGCTTCTGAAGGTCCTCTTGTGACAAGGGTTTTCAAGGGTAGGTGACATTTTGTCCATCATAAGCAGTTTCCCTGCCTGGGCCTCAAAGCAATGCAGAACGAACATGAACGGAAGTTGTAAGAATGAATGAAAGATAAGTGCTTTGTTACTCATTTCATTACACTGTCATTCAATTTGCAATCAATGAAAAATGAAAGGAATGGGCCCAATTCATTTCATCTTTTTGTTATTTATGGAATATATGTGTACCCTTACTGAATGTTCCTCAAAACATAATCCTGGCTGAAATGTGAAGGGGAACTTTCTTCACAGAAGGTACTACGCAAATGAATGATGAATGGAAATCCCTTGAATTATGTACCTGGATAGAATCTGCTAAATTAATATTAATCGGTCTCCAACATGAATTCAAGGAAATTCTTTTAAAGTACTTCACCATCTGGGTTAGTGACTCTCAGATCTTCAGGGCTGGAAACTGGATAGAAGATGCAGATTTCAGAGAGTAAAACTTGTTCTGCAAAGTGCAATGCCTAACATATGACAGTGCATCATCAAATTCTGAACCCTGCATTCAAAATGCTGATGATGTTGGGGACTACAACTCTGCCTTACTTGGATGCCTGGAGACCACATAACAAGGGTCCTGTTAGCATGGGTTGGAGGAAGGTAACTTTGTTTTCACATTTCATGACATTAATGAAATGTGTTTGGTATTTCATGTTCATTACAAATCAGATGGAGAGAGGGACTGAGTTCCTCACATCACTACAGGCATCCTCCCGTATCCGCAGGGGATATGTTCCCTGCCCCCCCCTCCACAGATACAGAAACCGCAGGAAAAAAGGGGGGAATCCGACAAAAATGTTCAAAAATCCCCTCATTGTACAACAAGCTTATCTGCTTAAGCCATTTTTGCCCAACGTTGCATATATGCAACAGTGATTAAATGTCAACACCTGTGGGTTGGGCAAAAATGGGTTAAAACTGCTGCCTCCTTGTCACTCTTTCTGATCTCTGGCTTTTTGCTGACTATGAAATGCAAGAAGGAAGCAGCAGAAGCATTTGCAGGATGTGAGGCAGAGGGCTGAGAAGAATGTGAAACTTCTAATGGAGTTCAAAGGGCTTAGCTTTTCAGCCCTCTGCCTCACTCCCTGCAAGTCCTTCTACTGCTTCCATCTTCCATTTTGCAGTCTTCAAAGAGCCAGGAGATCAGGAAGAAGGACAGGAACGTTGCAATCTGAGACAGATAAGCAATTTGCACGATGGAGGAGCGCAATGGTGAGAAAAGCCTTTGGTGCCAATTCGGCACCAGCGGCTGATTACCCCCCTCCCCACCTCGTGCTCCACGCTGAGGCTTCGCCATGATAAGCTATTGCGGCTGGGGGTAGGGGGGGCCAGAGCATCAGCTTGGAGCGCGCACTCCGGCTGGGCTCAGTTCACTCCCAGCTAGCAAGGAGGACAGACGTATCCTCGAGGGAGCGAACCGGGCAGGCTCGCGGCCCCGCCAGCGGCTGAGTGCGCCTCTCGGAGAGGCAAGGGCGAGCAGGTGCAGGCGGTTGCGAGGCTGTGGAACCTCAGCCCCCTGGTCGACGGCTGCAGCGGCACGCTCCGGGTGACCTCGGACGGCGAGGCTGTGGTGGTCGGGCGGGTGGTGATCCCGCGGAGGAGGGCGTTGATGTGTGAGGCGCGCGGGCTTGGAGGAAGCCTTGCTGGGCAGAAGGGCGTGCCTCCATTCCACCTGAGGACCTCAAGGAGTGGAGCAGGTGGTGTGGGGGTGTCTGGGAGTTGGGGCTTGTGCCTCCTTCCCTGCTTTTCTGTGCTTTCGGGCACTCGTATCCTCCAGTGAATTTTAGCACACGGGTGGGGGAACATTTCTTTCAGGTTCACCATGGGTAAGAGAAGCCAGAAGAGGGGCAGGAAAGCCCCCAAGAGACCTGCACCCCCTCCTTCCCCTCCAGTTTCTTTTTTGGAGGGGGAGGATGATTATAACGAGCTAAGGGCGCTGTTGGCGTGCTTTGAGGCCAGAGAGAAGGAGAAAGCCCTTTGTGGTGCAGGGAAAGGTGATGGGGGTGGGGTATCCAGTATGGTTACCCCGCTACGCAGGTCTACTAGGAAAGGGCGGGGTACCCGTCTTAGTGAGCTTTTGTCTTCTAGGAAACGGGTGAAGGGCCAAGGGGGTATCGATGTTCCAGAGCTCTCTGCCCAACAGGACCATACGCCCGAAGTAGAGATCACAGGTGCCACGCAGGTAGCACAGAAGGGTGCACAGCCGGCACCAGGTGCTTCAGGTGAGACGGCACTGGATGCAGGTGGCAGTATAGGAGCGGTATGGGATGAGCGGGAGGGCTATGCAGTGCCCTCTTCCGCCCTTGGGGTGCAATGGTGGCCCTGGTCTCAGTTGGGAGGTCCCAACTCATATTTTCCAGGGGGGCTTATATATCAGCAGGGGGCCCAAGGTGGGCTGGGACAGGCTGCTGTGGCGCCGGTTGGTGCGGCCACTCCCCCACCCCATGTGGGCTCCTGGGGCATCAGGTTTGGCAGCTTTTCCCCCCTTAGGGAGCCTGATGGCCCCTTTGGCCTCTCCTGGGGTGCCATTGGCTGCTTGCGTGGAGCAGGTGGAGCATCCCAGGTCTCCTACAGGGACGTTCCTCTCCCCCTGGGCAGCCACTTGGTGTTGTCGGTTAAGGAAAAGATCTGGAGGGGCTAATATGTGGACATGTTCAGCCTCCTGCAGATCAAGCCAGAACCTGTCCCGAATTTGGGAGAGCCGGTTCGGGATCAGGAAATGGTAAGGAAGTGGAAGATTGACAAGAACTGGGCCAATTGGCTGAACAGTTTTGTCATTTATGCATCCGTGCTGCTCCAGATGTATCCCAACTGAGCCCCTGCTCTGTTCAAGTTCTTGGATATTGTACACAGGGTGTTCAGGGACTATACTGGCATGGCCTAGATGGCTTATGACCACCATTTTAGGTTGCGCACTGCCCACGATCCGGCGTCGGATTGGCGTGTTCCGCAATGGGAATTGTGGACACAGCTGGTCATCCCTTCCACCGGCGTGGGGTGACCGCTCTGACAGCAGTCATCTTATTGCCAGGAATAAATTGGAACCCAGCAAGGCACCCAACGGTGCCATGTGGGTTCAAAACCCGAGAACGTGTTTTGAATTTAACACCTCAGGAAAGTGCGGAAGGAACAACTGCACTTTCCTGCACACTTGCGGCTTGTGCAGGGTGAAGCATCCAGTGTCCTCCTGCCCAAAGTTGCATGGGCCCAGGCAGGGTGCAGGACAGCTGGCGGGGCATAGCCGCAGGGGCGGCACTCCCTCTTTCCCTCCCCCCAATAGCAAAGGGGCCAACACCGATTAAGTTGTCCCAATTATGTTTGTGGTTGGGTTCTTACCTTGACAGAGTTGCTGCAGTGTGTTTGGTGGAGCGGTTTTCTTGGGGTTTTCAAATTCTGGCGGCAAGGCCTGTTGAGCCTGTGCTGGCAGAGAATTTGCATTCAGTTAGGGGAATGGAGCACATTGTTAGGAAAAAGATTGCTAAGGTAGTGGCGGTGGGCAGGTTGGTTGGACCTTTTCCGACCCTGCCTATTCACAACCTGCAAGTTTCTCCTCTGGGGGATGTTCCCAAGAAATCCCCTGGTGAGTTCCGGCTAATTCATCATCTTTCCTTCCCGGAGGGCAGCTCCGTGAACGATGGTATCCCTAGTGACCTGTGTTCCGTTAGGTACACTTCTTTAGATCAAGCAGTAGGCTGGCTGCGGTCATGCGGAGTGGGCGCGCTAATGGCGAAGGCAGACATAGAGTCCGCATTCCGCCTGCTGCCTGTCCATCCGGATGATTTCTGCCATCTGGTTTTTCATTTTGAAGGCTCCTATTACGTGGAAGAGCGTTGCCAATGGGATGTGCCATTTCGTGTGCCCATTTCGAGTGTTTCAGTACCTTCTTAGAGTGGGCTGTCCAGTTTCAGTCTGGGCGGGTCACTACTGCTCACTATCTCGGTGATTTTCTTTTTATGGGACCAGCTGGTACTGGAACATGCAAAATGCTGCTCTCAACTTTTGTTTCTCTATGTGAGCAGTTGGGTGTCCCTCTGGTGCATGATAAAACCGAGGGTCTCGCCACTCGGTTGACATTCCTTGGCATTGAGCTTGACACTGTTAACCAGTGCAGTAGGCTCCCAGAAGCCAAGCTGCTCCAGCTGGCGGGCTTGCTTAGGCAGGCCCTGGCTGCCAAGAAGATGACTCTGAGGGAGCTACAGGTGCTTGTTGGACACCTCAACTTCGCCTGCCGGGTCATAGCACCAGGGCGGGCTTTTCTGAGGCGCATGTGTGACTTAATGGCAGGGCTGCACAGGCCTTCCCACCGCATACGGGTCAAGGCCACCCTGTGAGGTGACATGGCCATGTGGCTCCAGTTTCTCGACCAGTTTAATGGTATTTCTTCTTGGAGAACTCGGAGTTTGGTGGAGGCTGAGTTGCAGGTGCAATCTGACGCAGCCGGGGGTCACGGGTTCGGCATCTATTTTAGGGGCAGCTGGTGTGCTGCCCACTGGCCTAGTGATTGGGTGAAGGAGGGCATCACGAGATATTTAACCTTTCTCGAGTTTTTTCCCATCTTGGTGGCAGTGCACTTATGGGCCCCTGAGTTTGCCATATTCTTCCGTTTGTTTCTGGAGTGACAACCAGGCGGTGGTTAGAATCATTAATAAGCAAACATCTAAATTGCCCAGGGTTATGCGCTTGGTGAGAGCTTTCATTCTCCAGTGTTTATCGGTTAATGTGCTCTTTTCTGCAAGGCATGTGCCCGGGGTTCAAAACAGCATTGCCGACGCTCTCTCTCGTTTTCAGGAGGAGTGTTTCAGGCAGCTTGGAGGTGCCAGAGGTGTGCTTGGACCCAGAACCCATGCCCCTATGGCTGTGGAGCCTTGGCTCAGCACCGCCCAATACATGATCTGGGCTTCCCTAGCGGCTGCTACAAGGGTCAGTTATAGGAGGAAAGTGCAGGAGTTTCTGGCTTTTCGCAGGCAGCAGCATCTGGCGGACGCATGGCCTCTGCCAGTGAACCACCTGATGAAGTTCGTGATTGCCCTTTGGAACAGGGGGCTGTTGGCACGCTCAATCTCTGTCTTCTTGGCAGCTCTTTCTTTCCAAGGCCTTGGGCTGGGTTGACAACACCTCGGATTTCCGTGTTAGGCAGATGCTGGAAGGGATTCAGAGGAGCAGTCCCGTGCTCCCCGATGCCCAGAGACTGGTCACCCCGGGTCTGCTGTGGGGCCGATGTGCCGACTTCAGTCTGCATTGCGCATCGCGTTATGAGGCGATGCTGTTTAAGGCTTGTAGCCTGGTCTTATTTTGGGGGGCTTTTCACCCTACTGAGGTCTTGTCTGTTTCTAAAGTCACCCCCGGGGACAGGGCCTTGCGGTGGGGCGACTATCAGTTGGGTGTTAACTGTGTGTCTTTGTTTTTAAGGTGTTCTAAGACTGACCAGTGAGGTAAGGGCCAGTGGGTCCACCTGAAAAGAGCTGCCGATGCGGATATCTGCCCAGTTCAGGTGGTTGTGGACTATCGCCGCATGGCGCTCCGGAGGGATGGGCCATTGTTTTGGCATCAGAATTCCTCCCCCCGACGGTGTATCAGTTCAGGGCGATTTTCAGTGCCGCTTTGCAGAGGCTGGGAATGGCAGCTGGGCAGTTTGGCCTGCATTCCTTTAGAACCGGTGCCGCATTGGCAGCAGCCAGCCTAGGCTTCCGTGCTGGAGCCATCCAGAGGATCGGACGATGGCGCTCGGGCGCCTTTAAGTATTACGTTCGCTGAGGCCCGCAGGTTGCGGGGCCTGAGTTTATCGGGCTCCCCCAGTGGTTGGGGGGAGTGTGTTGACTGGCTTCGCCAGCCTTGGAGTTAACGCGGAGGGACTGTCCTGTTGGAATCCCTGGTTGTGTTGCCTATGGCATCTTGTGTTCCCGTATTGGTGACTGATGTTACCCCTTTCTGTTGCAGGTTTTCGTTGGTCGACTCCGGTGAGGGTTCTGATCTGCAGTCACTCAATTATCTTTTGGGCCCAGAAGAGAGCATTGGCTGGCAGTTTCGGCTCCCAGTTGGGACTGGGAGGCCTGGCCAGTGTCACCTGGGTGGCCAGGAGGGGTATGCGCTGGGAACAGTTCATGCCACTGCTGATTAATTATTTGGAACGGCAGCCCCCTCCCCAGGTAATCATGGTACATTTAGGGGAGAACGACCTGGGCCAGAGGACTTCAATGTCGTTGAGGCTCCCAGCCCCAAAGGAATTCTCATTGCTTAGAAGTTGGTTCCTGGGGATTGCTATCCTTTGGTCCAATCTCCTCCGCCAGCGTGTTTAGCGCGGGGCACGGAGCGTCCGCAGAATAGACATCACCAGGAAAAGAGTGAACGCTTACCTGGGGAGGGTAGTAGTTGAGCAGGGCGGGGCAGTAATACAACACCCTGCAATTGGGTTCAGGCAGCCTGCCCTGTTTCACAGCGATGGGGTGCATCTGTCACCAGTCGGTAATGACTTGTTTCTAGCAGATCTGCAGCAGGGCTTGAAGGAGTTCATCCTTGTGGGGAGCAGGGAAGAGAAGCGCTAGGCTGTCCTACCCTGTGGCAGGATACGTGCGGGGCTGGGTAGGTAGGTATCTGGCTCGGTGTCCATCCAAGGCAGCAGGATGAGGGGCGAGTGTGAACCGCTCCCATGATGCCTGACTGGCTCCAGGAGGCAGGCAGGTGAGCCCCTTGCCTGGACTGTCAGGCCGGTGAGGCTCTGTCGACTGGCCTGAAGTCCGGCTGCCTTGCCCCCTTTGCGGGTGGCATTGAAAGACCTAGGCTGGCAATTGACAGCTGGGGCCTCGAGCCAGGCAGTATGCCCAATGAGTTTGCAGGGGGAGGCTAGGACCGTTTCCCCCATATAGCCCTGCACACTTGATGTTTATTGCCCTGCAGTTTAAGACTTAATAAAGTGGCCCATTTTCATCCAAGCCAAAGTCTGGTCTCTTTATTTGCGAGTATGGGGGTAATTTGAACTGCAGATAACTGAAACCATGGGTACTGGATCAGCGGATATGGGGGAGGGGGTGCATGCACATGTTGTTGAGAATTCTCTATCAACAACATCTCTATTTAAAATGTCTTACCAAAGACTACTCAAGGCAATGCAAATGCCTTGCCCAAAGGAAGACTAAGGGCACAATCCTAACAATCCTAAGCCAGGAGGCTTGTGCTGTATCCAGCGCAGGATTGTGGCCAGCAGCGGCTTAGCCAGAGGAAAGAGGAAACTTTTCCCCTTACCCCGGGTAAGGGCTGCTGGTACCTATGGGTCTCCTCAGACTTGCGCCACTTCCTGAGGTGGCAAAAGTTGGAGGAGAGCAGAGCGACTTGAAGCTGCTCCGTTCTCCCCAGGAACGGGGTTTGGGATTCAGCATAACTGCCAGATCCCAGCCCCACCTCCTGCTCCCTGCCCACCCACCCCAGAGCTGCCCATCACCCTCCCTCCTCCCAGCCAGGAACACCTCCCTCCCTCCACCTCCCCATCCCCCCAGGCCTACCTTTTTCACTTGCGTCAGCCCTGCGGGGCTGACGCAAGCACCAGAGGGGAAGCCGGCACAGAGGCGTCTATCAGCCTCCGCAGGCCGGTGCTTCTCGGAGTGCCAGCCTGGCTTCCCCTCGAGGAGGCGTAAACGTGCTTTATGGTAGTCTCTTGGGTCAGCTTATCTGCAGGTTTGGATTGCACGCAAAGGCAATGTTAACATTTTATTTTTTCCCTTCCCAATATTATAGTATACCAGAACAAGGACACTGCATTCACATACAAAAAACGGCAATTTCTCTGCTCCTTCTTGCATTGCCAGACCATCTTGTAAAGCAGAGACATTGACATTTTGACTTTTGCTTCAAGCTTATTGTCCTTTTTCAAAGACCTGCCAATAGTCTGAATGCTGATTTCTTTTGAAAGAAATGCTTATCCTTAGCAATGGTGTCAATTTTTTGAAAGGGGAGATCCATAATCACTTCGCACACCAAAGTTCTAAAAACAAGGCGTGAGAGGCTGGAATTAGAGGTGTACCCTGACATATGACAGGAGTGCAAAAGGGATGCTTAAGGAGGATAGGGGAATTGCAGAGCAGCTACATGAATTATAACTAGGTATAACTAGGTATTTATAACTAGGAATTATGTCCATCTGTCTCCACTGCAGAAATGTAGATACTTCAACTGAACTGTTCACCTTAGAGTAGGTGTCTGAAGAAGTGAATCAAACACAGATGACAAGAGATGGTGTTGTATAAGTCAATGGTGCAGACATATTTGGATTCGTGCAGTGGGTCCACTTTATCCATGGATTTGGAACCTGTGAATTTGACCCACTGCAGATTTCAAACCCATGTTTGGAGGACCCACAGACGACCTCCCAGATGTGAGATTCTGTGGCCCAGAGAGGGCACATGCAACCTCTCTGGGCCTCAGAAAGCCTCCCCCCTGAGGTGACAAAAAGGTATTTCTGGTTTTTGCACTTGGGGGAGGGGGATTTCTGAGGCCCAGAGAGGCTACATGTGTCCTCTCTGGGCCACAGAACACTTCTGGACACAACAAGAAGATGCTTCTGGTTGTGTCTGGAGGTCCTAGTGGCTTCAGTCCTATATGTACTTCTTTGAGCGTAAGCCCCACTTAACACAATGGGACTTACTTCTGGTTAGACATGCATAGGCTTGTGTTGTAAGGGGATTAGCTAAAATCATTGTGGACAAATCTATTCATAGCTACGTATTAGGTGTTGTGGCTATGCACTAGCTCTAGATTCAGCAGAAGTATGTATGAATCCTGTGGCAACTGGGAGAGAGAGATGTGCTTTCATCTCTTGCCTATAGGCTCCCTAGTTACATCTGGTTGGCAACTATGAAAAAAAGGATCAGATTGACATTTGGTGTGGTCTCGCAGAGCTCCTTTTACCTGCACATGTAGATACTGCATCTAGCAACTCTTAACTTCCTGGTGATGCTCACTTGCAGTTACACTGAGCCCACTTCATCTTTTGTATTTTGTACTCAATGATTAATGAGTGCCTTCCATATATGGTGAGTAGATGGAGACTTTTGTCTCCAAAATTGATGTGTCAACCACGAAGGAATGATTTTACAGTTATATTTCATCAGTTCTTTGTGTTTTTCTGCAGAGTATCTGTATGTACTAGATTCTGCCTTTTGTCCAATTTGCATATGAAGATATAGAGATTCATTTATTTATTTAAGAAATTTATATCCCATCTTTCCCATGCCAAAGCAAATGTCCAAAGTGGCTTACAAAGTTTTATAATAAAGTACAAAGTATCACAGCAGGTCAAAACATCAAAGAAGGCATTTAAACATTAATATTACATATTGAATTCAACATTACATATTCATTCACTATTCATTCATTCAACATTTATTCAACATAAACATTCAACATTACATTTTGAAACGTAAATCACAACACAGCAAAATCTAACCAATATCATTGGGCCAATGGGGAACAAATTAGTCCCAAATGGAGAAGCTGTCAAGTCACATCAGTGTTTCAGAGGTACAGAAGGCAAATATCCACTCAGCAACCAAATGCCAAATGGAACAGGTGTGTTCCAGAACAGGTGTGTTTTGAGCCCGTGCCAAAAAGCCATGAGGGAGGGCAGCGGTGGACCTCCCCAACCCCATGCCAGGGGCAAAGGTTTGCAATGGCACCCTCCAACAGGCTGTTGCATCCCCTGCACAAAAAGCCACCCCCCACTCATCTGAGACTCACAGAGCCTCGCGCAACCTCCACCTGCATCGGGGACGCCTCTCTGAGGTTTCCCAACACTTTTCGACCCCGTCGGGAGCCTCAGAGAGGCTGGGATTTTTCCCCATCTGACCTAATGGCAGGTCTGCAACTAAGGGAGGGAGTAGTTTTCAGTTCCCCTGGAACTAGTTGTGGTCCTACTACAGGTTTGCTCCGGTCTGCCACCCCTCTCACTTGAAACAGAGGCGACACTTGTAGAAGAGCCCCCTCAGATGACCTAAGAGGGAGGGCTGGAATGTATGGAAAGAAGACATCTTTCAGATAGCCTAGACCCAGATCATGCCCAGAGATGCCTAAATGTTCACAGAAAGGATGTTTGTATTTTCACTCCAAGCACTTAAGGGATGTTCCCTGCTTACTTTTCTCCTTTCTATAAACACAATCTTTTATAAACTTTTAACCTTTCTATAAACACAATCATCACCTCTCCCCTGCCTGTTCCCAGCCAGTGGGTGGAATAAAGCGAAACCTGAACAAGGAGTGTGCGATCAAAGAAATGAATATTATAATTAGTTTTGGAACTGGAATTAATTTTAGAAATGCTCCCAGTTAAGCAGCAATTTAGAAGGTGTGGCACACATCACAGAGCGATCCCGCAGGACAAGAAAGGAATTCCACAGGAGAAATCCATTCATCCCTAATCTTAGCTGGATCATTCCCTCCATCTAAAGACCTGCCTTCTAGTTTTGTTGTTGGGAGTACTGAGACAATGATTGTGAACTCTGCTCCATAAACACTCATCATCATTACGTTAAGTTACATGCTTAAATATTTGCTCTAAGACTGTGGTAAACCTTGTTACACTTACAACCTTGTTAGCAATTTCCTAAATTCAAATTAGCTTCTGATGATTCCTCGCAAAATGTCACTGACTCATACCATTCTAGCATCAGGAGGAACACAACAGTACTGCCACCTTCTGGATGTTGCGTGGGCTCCTAGACCAGTTCTGGAGGGAACATTTCACAAAAAGTGACAAAATATACTTTCTTGCATGTCATACTTATGCTTATGGAAGGCACTGTCAGATGAAGAGGTTGGGCAGTGGAAAAAAATCAATTATAAGGTGGATCAGTGTTTCTCAACATTTGTCCTCCACCCTACCATTTCACATGGTCCACCTAATCGAACTACCACTGGATGGAACTACCACGGGCAGGAGGTCTGGTCTAGAGGGTAGAGCCTCCATTTGCCTGAAGATTAACATCCACAAGGTCGCCAGTTCGAGGCCACCGGCACCGTGCGACCTTGAAGCAGCTGGCAAGCTGCAGCTGAGCTGTTCCATCTGCTCGGAGCGTGGGAGGATGGAGGCCAGAATGTTAAACCAGATCGGAGTGTAACAGCTTGAATGTGGTGGTTCTTGAAAGAGAGAACCTTCTTTCAATTTGTAAAAATCCCTGCGTGGATTTAATAAGCCTGCCTGTGTAAACCGCCTTGAATAAAGTCTTGAATAAAGACCAAGAAAGGCGGTATATAAATACTGTATATTATTATTATTATTATATTATTATGTAACTGGCAATGACGCAATTGACATTTACTTCTGGATTGGGTGGTCAGATGCAACACAACAAACACCAGTAAGAGGGTCAGAGTGGATGGGAGAGGCTTTTCAAGCATGGAAAAGCATGCTTTGGAGTCTCCTACTGCTGTTTGTTGTGTTGTGTTCCCAGTCTCGCTGCCAAACAGCAGGTGTCCAGGGGTCCCACGAGTACCACCAGAAACCACCTCAAGTACCACTGGTGGTACCCGTACCACTGGCTGAGAAACTGGTTGAGGTAGATAGTTTGGAATATGATTGTAGTAATTTGTCAGAGAACTAAGAATTCTCTCTCCCAGCAAGAAGAGGAACTCAAACCGCTTTTTGAGGAACTTCCAGTGCTACAAATGTATGTACGCCATGATACGAAGACACAAAGGTCTACAATTATATTCTAATTTAAGAGATCTGCAATAAGAGAAACATGTTTCTAATAGCATTAACTCCAGCCTTGGTTGGTCTTGTTTGGTTGAAATAGACTAGGGGTCTCCAAACATTTTGGTCAGAGGGCCGCATGAAATATCTGGCGTGGTGTGGAGGGCTGGAAAAAAAAATTAAATATAAAATTTAAATAAATGAGATAGAACTTAGATGACAATAAATGGTTCATTCATTCAACTTCTCTGGCCCTCAGAACACCCTCCAGACACAATCAGAGCACAGTTCTGGTTATGTTCAGTTGAGTGGGCCAGAGGCTTTCAGGAGACAAGAGTTGGCCACGGACCGGAAAGAGACTTGCTGCGGGTCGCATCTGCCCCCGGGCTGGGGTTTGGAGACCCTTGAAATAGACCACTGGTCTATTTCAGGCGAGGTCTTCCCTGTGATTACTAATGCTGGCTGCCTAGGATCCCTATTAACAAAGGATCTGTCCCCAAGTATCACATACATTGCTCAAGAATAACACTTTGCTTGTAGTCAATGGGAGGCAGGGCTTTGGAGTGCACAAGGGTGAGTCTTCCCAGCATGCTTCCATTGCAGTGGGATGGCACTCTGGAGTGCATTGATATGGGGGTAGTGCTAGCTAGTATGCTTTTGCAGCCCCCTAATCACATGTTCCTGTGCTGAGATTATGAACATCTACATAGGGTTCTGGCCTTATTGGATTTCCCAAGCAGTAGAATGTTCAAGCTGGCCTTCATAGGAGACATCCTCGCTAGAGAAGAGATGACTGGAGACAAATCATTGTTATTGTATTGTATTCAAGCACTCTCGCCTGAAGCATAACCCAGTCTCAAGACTCTCCAGTCTTTGCCTTGGCCTAAAATGTGGTGGGTAAACATTTTGACAGGTAGGCCACATTATCTCTCTGACACAGTGTTGGGGGACAGGAAAAAAAATTAATTTACCCTTCAAATTTGAATTAAATTTACATAAATGAATACATTTGAGATGAATATATTAATGAACATTATATGAATGAATGAATTTTACTGAGTTTATTTATAATACAAATGAAAACTATAATACAGGCTTGTAGAACAACATGAGAACTATGAACTGTTTGCTTCGCACCTCTTGCACAGTGAAAACATACAGACCAAGCCAGACACACAAAGAGACATAAGTTGTACAGAGGCAATAGGAGGCTTGACATAATGCCCAGGGAAAAGCAGAAATCACACGTATAAAAGGCCTTGCTCTAACTTGGCCCACAGCTCTCGCATATAATAATAATAATAATAATAATAATAATAATAATAATAATAATAATAATAATAATAATACAGGTATTTCTATACCGCCTTTCTTGGTCCTCAGATTTCTCCTTAGACTTTATTCAAGGTGGTTTACACAGGCAGGCAATTTAAATCCCAGTAGGGATTTTTACAATTTGAAAGAAGGTTTCTATCTTTCAAGAAACCACAACATTCAAGATGTTTCTTTCATGATCTGGCCGCACATTCTGGCCTCCATCCTCCCATGCTCAGAGCAGATGGAGTAGCTCAGCTCAGCTTGTCAGCTGCTTGAAGTCGCCTCGAACCGGCGACCTTCGGATGTTATCTTCAGGCAAAGGGAGGCTCAACCCTCTAGACCAGACCTCCTGCCCCATGATCTGGTGGTCATGAGCAGCATTTGTGGGCCAGTGCAGGCTCTAACAGTCTCCAATGGGCCAGAGGGTTGGACTGGGGGTCCCCAAGGGCTGTGAATGGCCCACAGGCATGGGTTTGCCCACCCCTGACCTATAACAAGCCTTGCTGCAGCCCTAACATGAAGCTCTGTAGATAACCCTGTCAACTAACCAGTTGGTAATGAACACCTGTGCAAGTATGAATTCCATCGATGCAACAAACAATATGAAAGAGCATAAGAACAGCCCTGCTGGATCAGGCCATAGGTCCATCTAGTCCAGCTTCCTGTATTTCACAGTGGCCTAATAATCACAGAGTCCCACCAAATAACCTGTTTGAAGATATTAATCTGATAATATTTTGTTTGCAAATATACAAGGTGAAAAGATATTGTGGAGCAACTGAGGCAAGCTTTGGGGGCTGTCAAGAACCTACCAGTACATCTTTCCTCATAAAACCCTTTCAACATTCCTCTGATACATCTAAGACCCTTAGCGACAACAGTCTGAATTGCTAGCCTGGCAGAAGGATATGACTCTTGTTCCAACTATGTGAAAAAGCCAGCTGCCCATTGTCTTCCATGACTGATTGGGCCAAGGCAAAGGTAGAGAAGGGTCAGTTTCTCCATTTGGCCTCACAAAACAGCCTGATTCACAATACCACAAACAGGAAATGTTTTTGTGCATAGACATTTCCAGAAATTCTCTCATTCTCACAGGCTCTGAGACGGACACAGATACACTTTCCAAGAAACCTTTATATTTCTGGCATTTCTCCTGGAGAATGGAGCTTCTCCAAAGCATCCAGGAAACAGGAAGCTCTTGGCATCCTTTGAACTGAACGCTACTTCTCCTGATCCAGCTGCCAATATCATTATTGGCAGTTTCACAAACACCCGAAGGTGACCTCAGATAGAGGAGAATGCCTGCAATATCCATCTGAAATATATTATGGGAGCACTTTGGGGTAAGAACATAAGAACATAAGAACAGCCCCACTGGATCAGGCCATAGGCCCATCTAGTCCAGCTTCCTGTATCTCACAGCGGCCCACCAAATGCCCTGGGGTGGGTGGAGAACCTAAAAAAGAAGCAAAAAAAGAATTCCAGGCATTTTTTATAATATCCAGTCTAAGTAGAAGAAAATTAAGAGACAACTGTGTTAAGTAAAGAACAGTTAATACTGTTTGTAGTGTCAGGAATCAAGTCCATAATCAGTGGCGTAGCTAAGGGGGGACATTTCCCCAGATACCAGACCTTAAGGGGGTGTCAAGGGAGCTTGACTACAGTGGACAAAATTGCGGAAACCTTGGTATTTATGTATCATACCATCATGTTATATATCATTCAATAGGACCATAACAGATATCCATGCTGGTGACCCAAGAGATGGGAGGTCACCACCAGATGGGGGGAGATCTGGATGGGGGGAGGGAGGGAGCCATACCACCCTAAAAAGGTTCCTAACCTGAAGCTGTCAATTCCTTTACTGTGTTTTTTTTATATTAATCTTCCTTTTATTGGGATGTTACTGTTGTTTTATTAATTCTGTTCTATTTTATTGTCTACTGCAGTGCTTCTCAAACTGTGGGTCGAGACCCACCTAGTGGGTCTCCAAAGCATCCAGGAAACAGGAAGCCCATTCACGAGCCAATTTCAGGTGGGTCCCCATTCATTTCCATATTTTGTTTTTAGTATATTAGACTTGATGCTACCGTGGGATGTGACTGCCTCTGGGGAAATGTTACAGCTCTGTGCTTTTAACAGACTACTATGTATATGCTTTTATCAATGATAGTAAATGGGACTTACTCCTAGGTAAGTGTGGGTACGATTGCAGCCTAGGATGGCTAAAAATTTTCTTTCCTGATGATGTTACTTCTGGTCATGACACTTCCGGTGGGTCCTGACAGATTCTCATTCTAAATTGTGGGTCCTGGTGCTAAAAGTTTAAAAAATAACTGGTTTACTGTGTTTTATCTGGTAGGTTTTATTGTAAGATACCTTGGGCGCTGTTTGCTTGTGGTAGAAAAGCAGACTATAAATGCCTCAAACAATCAAATAACCTCCCTTGCACCAGAAGATTAGGGTGATTTAGGTGGTGTTGAAAGAAAATGTATCTCATTTTGATGCACTGCTGTGATCACTCCTCTCATTCATTGTGTTACTCGTTCCATTGCATTCCCATTCATTTTCATGAATGTCCATTCATTAGGCTTTTTTGCATCTCCTCTTCATAACTCCAATTCATTTTCATCTGTGTGTTTATAAGTTTCTTGCTTTTCCTCTTGACATTGCTTTCACCATTGCCTGAAGTGACAGCAGCAGTCACGCTTCTGCAAGGCTGCTAAACTTTGGCAGCCATTTTACTTCCCACAGTATTCCAGACACTGCATTGTTCTGGGACTTAGTGGGGAAAACAACGGCCCTTCATGACAACCACCAATTTTGTGGTGACCAGCATTTTTTTCTACAGTGTTCCAGAACAAGAAGCATCCAAGGCATTGTGGAAAATGCAAACAGTGGCCAATGGTTGTGAAGAGGGACCACTGCTGCCAGAACAAAATAAGTCCCTCAATTGCAGTTGAGGAATAAATGAATACATGTAGGGTTCTTAAAGGAAACCCAATTCACATTAATTTGTTCCTTATGCAATTTATACAGAATATATACCTGTATATCCTTATATAGGATAATGAAAACTGCAGATTATGAAATCATAGAGGGGGCCATCATAGGACTTCCAGATGCAACCTGTCACATCTGAGAGGTGTTCTGAGGCATGAGAAGGCCACATGGAGGGGCTGCAGCCTCTCCACACCTCAGAAAACCTCCTGGCAGCCATTTGAAACACAATTCCAGTTTTTGCACCTGGCCTCCCTGCACCTCAGACCACCTCCCAGATGAAAGTGGAAGGCTCTTCCAGTCATGCCCGGGTGGTACAGGTCAGCCCTCCTGACATGGGTTGGGACTCATGCTGAATCAAATCCAGGGGTCCCAAACCCACATATAAGGAGGACTGACCTGTAGTTTTAAAAGTCTCAGGGCCCAATCCTATCCAACTTTCCAGCACTGGAGCAACCACAACGCAGCCCCGATGTAAAGGAACAAGTGTTCCCACACCTTGAGTAGGCCTCTGTGACTGCTTCCCCACCACAGGGTGCAGAGCATGGCCCATTGGCACGACTGCATCAGCACTGGAAAACTGGATCGGACTGGGCCCTCAGTCTCCTTTTCAAGCAAGACAGCCACCGAACATTGTAGCTTTTCCTCATAAAGAAGGTGCTCTAGTTGTCTGTTCACTTTCTTGGCTTTCTTTTGCATCTTTTCCAGCTCTACAAAACCCTTCTTGATGTGCAGCAACCACAGCTATACATAGCATTCCAAATATGGCCACAGCATGCATTTGTATAGGGGCAATATAATATTAGCAGTCTTGTTCTCAGTCCTTTCCCAAATAACCCCTAGCATGCAATTTACCTTCTTCATAGCTGCCACACACCAGATCGATCTTTTCATTGAACTGTTCGCCACAGCCTCAAGATCTCTTTTATGGCTCATCACTGAAAGTTCAGATACAACCAGCGTATATGTGAAATTGGGAGTTTTACCCTGGTAGGCATTACTTTACACTTATTTACATTGAATTGCACCTGCCTTCTGGTTGCCCATTCACCCAGTTTGGAGAGATCCTACTTGAGGACTTCAGAATCAGCTTTTGTTTTCAGCAACCTGAATAGTCACCTGTTTGGTGTCACCAGCAAACTTGGCTGCTGCTCTTTACCCTTAATTCTGGAGTTGCCACCACACAGGAAGTGTGTCATTAAAGAGATGCTTCCTGGGGGGGGGGTGACCATTTCCTAGCCCTTTAAAATATTTCACTGCCTTGAATTGTTCTTTCACAGGTTTAAAGTCCTCATCCTTGCGCAGCTGGCATTATTTCTCAACAGCTACTACACAATACTAACCAGATCTACTCAGAAGTAAGTCCTATTTTGTTCAATGGGGTTTACTGTCAGGAAAGTGTGGTTAGGATTGCAGCGCTACTCCACAAAACTGGAGTATTGTGTCCAGTTCTGGTCGCCGCATCTCAAAAAAGACATAGTGGAAATGGAAAAGGTGCAAAAGAGAGCGACTAAGCTGATTACGGGGCTGGGGCACCTTCTTTATGAGGAAAGGCTACGGCGTTTGGGCCTCTTCAGCCTAGAAAAGAGGCGCCTGAGGGGGGACATGATTGAGACATACAAAATTATGCAGGGGATGGACAGAGTGGATAGGGAGATGCTCTTTACACTCTCACATAATACCAGAACCAGGGGACATCCACTAAAATTGAGTGTTGGGCGGGTTAGGACAGACAAAAGAAAATATTTCTTTACTCAGCGTGTGGTCGGTCTGTGGAACTCCTTGCCACAGGATGTGGTGCTGGCGTCTAGCCTAGACGCCTTTAAAAGGGGATTGGACAAGTTTCTGGAGGAAAAATCCATTATGGGGTACAAGCCATGATGTGTATGCGCAACCTCCTGATTTTAGAAATGGGTTAAGTCAGAATGCCAGATGTAGGGGAGGGCACCAGGATGAGGTCTCTTGTTATCTGGTGTGCTCCCTGGGGCATTTGGTGGGCTGCTGTGAGATACAGGAAGCCGGACTAGATGGGCCTATGGCCTGATCCAGTGGGGCTGTTCTTATGTTCTTATATGATGTTCCTGACACCTAATTTTTTTAAATGAAATTTTGGGGAGGAAATGCCTAGTTTCCCCATGTTTTCATAGGTAGGTGGCCCTCTTTAAAAGAAAGTACATAACCAAATGATCTAGACAGATCTTTACTCATAGGAACATACATGCAAACAGATAATCTGTTTAGTCAGACTTTTTCTGAGAATTACTGTGGAAAATTTCATTTAAGCTATTTCCCTGGCGAATGCCATGTCTCAGTTTAATCACAAAGGCACATGGAATTGTGCACTAGGTGAAAGAATGTCTTCTTGCAACCATTAGAATCATTCCACATGATGGATTGGCACTGTGGGAATAGATGCAGAACAGTCCTCCCCAAAGTCTGGCCTCGTGGCACTTTCCTCAGAATTCCTTGGATGTCTCCTCCAATTAGGGACTTTCCAAAGCCATCTTTACATTTTGTGTTGAGTGACTCCTGCTGCCAATTTGAAGATGTGCATGGCACATTGCAAGGATCCTATGGAAGTTTCTTGTTGCTTCCCCCAGAATCCTTTGCAATGTTTAGCTTAACAAATAATTTTTGCCTTTCCATTTGCCTTGAATTTTCATTTTAAGATAATATTAAGTGGCAGCTGTAGCCTGTAGAGCAGGCCTTTTAATCCATCCCAGGTGAAGACCATGGCTCCCTGGAGACATATCAAGGGAGACAGCATAGTTATCTGTTGCCTGAAGGAAGCAGCATGGTGATAAATGGCCCAATCCTATCCAACTTTCCAGCTCTGATGCAGCCATACCAATGGGGCATGCATTGCATCCTGCAATGAGGGGATCAGTCATAAAGACTTCCTCAAGGTAAGGGAACGTTGTTCCCTTACTTTGGGCTGGCATTGCAGTTGCATTGGTGCTAGAAAGTTGGATAGGATTGGGTCCTAACAAGTTGCCACTCACCTCCTACTTCCTCATCTGAGGTCTCTATGATTTGAAAGGCAGAGAGGGCAGATAAGGGAGGGAAGAAGTGAGGACAGGAGCTGCTCCAGACCACTAGTTTTAGCCCCTCTCCTACTTCCTTGCTCTCTATTCCTTTCTAAATGGCAAGAAGGAGAAAGGAGAAGGTCAGTAGCAGGAAGAAGGATAGAAGGAGATGGGTGCTGGCAGGGAAAAGACTGGTGGGAAAGGTGATCTGGGGGCAGGAGAGAAAAGACTGTGCAGTGTGCTTTGCACATCTGGGAAAGGGAACCAGAGCTTCAAACATCAGTGGGGCTTAGGCTGGAACAGGTAGCCTGGAGATGAAGTTATTTCACCACAATCAGAGAAGGAAAAAGAGAAGTCAGATGCTGTAACCAACATGAGAGGATGCATTGAAATATTGGAAATTGTTGTTGTTGTTAACAGTCTCATCTGATCTCAGAAGCTAAGCAGGGTCAGGCATGGTTAGTACTTGGATGGGAGACCGCCTAGGAATACTGGGTGCTGTAAGCTTCTACCATAGTCTTTCGAGACTGAAGGTTGCCAACCATTTGTTAATAGTCTATATATACCGCTTTTCAACAAAAAAGTTCACAAAGCAGTTTACAGAGAAAAATCAAATAACGAATGGCTCCTTGTCCTAAAAGGGCTCTGCTGTCCCAAAATGGCAAGAAACTGCTGGGATGAGGCAGGCCAGTTACTCTCCCCCTGCTAAAAAGAGGATCACCCATTTGGAAAAGTGCCTCATACTGCGTTAGCTGGGGTATACCCAAGGGTATAGAAAGACTATTATAAAAGAATATTTGACTCCCTACCTCAGTTCAGTTTGCTCAAGCAACCACACATTTACTTATTTATTCATACTTATTCACTCATTTAATTTTAATTCTTTTAATTGCGAGAACTGCACAAGGCAGCAACCGACCATGAATTTTTTAAAAAAATCACTCAATCCTGATAGAATGTGAAACAAGAAATAAAACAGGCATGAAACACTGATAAATTGGCCTGAAGTTAATATAGCTGCAGACTATAGCTGCAGATAATATGAGCACACTACTGCTCATTAAAAAATTCAGACAAACAAAACAGTTTTATCCCAACTCCTAAAATTAAGCTACAAGTGCCAAGTGGGCAGAACTGAGTGCAGTCAGAAAAAAAAAATCTTTCACTTTGAAAACTTCCTTTCTATCTAATTTCTGAATGCAGAAAAAACCTACAGAAGAGCCTCCAAAATCAATTTTGACTCAACGGAGGGTCCTGACATATTTATACAGGGTTGCATACCATTCTGGGTGCATGCTAGGCAAGTGTGATCCAGGCCAGTGTGACCCAGGTCAAATGTTGGTTCACTGGTGAACCCCTACTCCCTTGCTGGCTTATAAGACTTACCTTGGAGAATTTCATAACAAGCCATACTTTCAGACTTGTAAACAAGGCCACATCCTGGGAGCTTCCTGACTCTGAGGTAAACAAGACCATTAGTGGTCAGCAAAAAAGTGCCTTCAACCTTGGCTTCCCCCTACCAACATCATTAGAAAATTAATCATGAGCTTTATGCTAATTGGGGAATAGGACTCCAGAAATAACAAGGAGTCCCTGGCTGGACTATTTTTAGGGTGCTGCACAATAGTAGATGACCATCATCACTAGAGATGCATCCTCGAAGACCCTCAAAGAATGCTCAGAGATCACCTCACCTTGCAATAGCCCCTATGTTGCCCTATGGGGAAAATGTCTATAAATATTTGGGTCACAGTCCCCTCGCTGTGGAACTGGAGCATAAGGGAGCAATCAGAAATAGTTGTACTGAAGAGCAATGTTTAAAATAGCAATGGAACATTCACATTTATACAGAGCAGTTTATCTCAGTGTGATACAAATGGGGTGGGGGAAAATACCCACAGCTATATCAACCGGAGTTCTGATGTAGCCTAGACAATCCAATAAAAGCTGCTAACTGACATTACCCACGTGTATCACTTTTGTATCCCCAAGATACAGGTATCTCATTATGCTGATGCAAACATTCCAAAATCCATAAAAATTCAGAATTCCAAACACTTCTGGTCTCAAGGATTCTGGATAAGGTCTACTCAACCTGGATATCGTATAAAACTGTGTGATTGGTTGGAACCAGTCTCCCTCTCTCTCTCTCTCTCTCTCTCTCTCTGTGTGTGTGTGTGTGTGTGTGTGTGTGTGTGCACATGTGTGTGTGCACATGTGTGTGATAGAGGTAGGGAAATTTTGGTTTTTTTCTATCTCCTTGTCAAGTAATGGTAACTTGAAAGAGGAAGGGATGGTCTTTTTTCCCTTCTAGTCCGTTGGCAAATCTAGGGACATACCGCACCCTCCATAGGCAGCTATAGGCTTGTTCTCTTTCCAACAAGAGAGCTAAGTGGAGGGCCCTTCTCTCTAGTGAAACTTAGAACCAAGTTCTCTAAAAGCCGTACACCATGATGTGCAGTGCTGAAGGCTTGGGATGAAGCCATATGCACTGGTTTCTGATGCTTTCTGGCATCTGTATGTGTGTGGCAGGTGACTCCCAGTTTTCTCCTTTTACCCTATATTTTTAATTTTCCTGTTGAATATATACTAGGTTATTCCCTGAGTTACAAGTGATGCATCTTTCCTTAAACTTTAACTATATAGGCGGGTCCCTGTCACTGCAGGGGATCCACACTTGACTTCCTGCTTCCTATTAGCATCTACCTAGTTCAGTAGTTCTCACACATTTAGCACAGGGACCCACTTTTTAGAATGAGAATCGGTCAGGACCCAACGGAAATGATGTCATGACTGGAAGTGACATCATCATGAAGCAGGAAATTTTTTTAACAATCCTAGGCTGCAATCCTACCCACACTTACCCAGGAGTAAGTTCCATTTACTGCCATTGTTAAAAGAATATACATAGTAGCTTGTTAGTCTGTAACATTTCCCCAAATGCAGTCACATACCATGGTGGCATCAAGTCTCATATATTAAAAATAAAATATTGAAATGAATGGGGACCCACGTGAAATTGGCTCACGGCACACCTAGTGGGTCCCAAGCCACAGATAAACACTGATCTAGTTTTTTTCAAGCATTAAGGCTGTCAGCAGCCTGCCTTCACTATAATTTTGAATGCTTATAGTGACCTATATTTTTGCCCCAGTAAGGCTCTAAACTACATTAATGGGCATGCAGGGAGGGCACATGGGGGGGGGGGTCCTCTGGATCTGCAAATCCACAGATAATTTAATACTGGGTTCACGAATACGGGGGCCCGTCTTTAACTATACTGCAATTTATTCATGACAATAAATGCTAAGAGCATTAGGGAGAAAAGAGTGTTTTTTCTCAATGTTATATGTTAAAATACTACTGTTTTTGATGTCTCGTATCAAAGTGAAGAAATCAATACATTCTCCTCTCTATTTGATTTTATCACACGGCAACATAAAATGGACCATTTTCAGTCTCGAACTAACCAGACAACTTGGGAGTAAATCTCCTTAATTCCAAACAGGACTTGCTTCTCTGTCAACAGAGTCACAAATGCAGCCATAGATGCTTATTGGTTATTACTCATTCATGCTTGTTTTCTACAGTGCAGAGTTCTGCAGATTGAGAACCACATAATTATGGCTGCCCAATAACTCTGGCAAGCACTAATATTATTTGATGTGGTTAGAGTCGGCTAATAATATTTGATTTTCCTTGCAAATAGGCTACAGTAAGTGCATTTTGATGGTTGCAAGATCACTTTGAATTGCTTACATGAAATGTGATTTTTTTGGAGGGGGGGGGGTAGCGCTTAACTCTGAGCCAAGGCTCAACACAGCAGTTTTCAAAGCCATCCTTCAATGTACAAAAGCAGTGATACTGAACATGGGTGGAATTAATTTTTCTTACTAAATTTACTTTCTTATTTTCCTTACTGCCTCTGCCTATTAGAGATGGTGGAGATCAGGAACAGCCTAAGCAAATCTTCCACCTGAATTGGGGCAGATTCACCATCCCTACTAGTATATACCCCAATCATTCTCACACACACACACACACACACACACACACACACACACACACACACACACACCCCTTTTGTATTCTTCACCCTCCACTTAGTTGGAATATGCAGCAATGCAATGTGCAAATGCTTTTTGTGCTTTTTGTGCTAATATAGCCAAGGAGCACAGCTCCTCTGGCAATTTGAACAATTCCCACTCCAGCCACAAGCTGCTGCTCCTAATTGAACCCCTCAAGCACAGGACAAAACATGCACATACGCCAGACTTTCCCACTGATATTTGGAAAGATGGTCCTTCTGTAAACTGCATGGAGGAAAGAAAAAGAAATTGATTAGCTCCAGGGTTTCAGAGCCACATTTGAAGATGCCAAGATTGAACCCGGGATCTTCCGTGCACAAAGCATATGCTTTACCACCAACCTCTGGCCCCCACCTGTAGGGAAAAAGGAAGCACATGTTTCCATTCTCTGAGTAATGTAAAAAGGAACACTAACTCTTTCAGGTTCTGTGCATTATTACACATGATGGTCTCTGAATTGGGACATTTGCCTCTTGAAGGATCTTCCAGCCAATCACCCCTTCCTTTGAATTCCTATGGCTGTTTTGCATATGACTTATTGTTGAGTCTGGGGGCTAATATTTGACTGCAGTGACAAAGGAAGGGAGCATAAGACTAGAATTTGTATGAATGGTTTCCCCCCCCTTTTGAGGAATCCGTGGTGACATTTATCGTTTATAATAGGCAGGAAATTCTTTGGGAGGCAAATCAAAGGGACCGGAACACTAAAAGTGATACCAGCAGGAGGTCCACGAAGCAGCAGGGGGCTACCCAAGCTCTTAGTGCTAACTGGCTGTTTAATGAGGCTGCTGAGGATCTTGATGGTAAGTTTGTGTGGGGCTGCAGAGTGGAGTAGTTCTTAATGCCATACTGGTAGTGGATGTAAGGATGAAGACACGTAGGTTTTGGGTGAACTAACAGTGGTTGGAAGGGAGGGGAACAGAGGAAACAGGACGCTAAATTCTCTTTTGATACAGTATTTTGGGTTACTTTTGATACCTGTGAGGAGAGCAGCTAACGCTGATCCTTTCCTCCTTGAGGAAGTCAGCTTATGTGAGTTTGTATGCGGACTGGGGACGATGACGACTATAACCTGCAGAATCAAATGGGAAAAGTATACCCTGTGCTTCAGCCCATTACTAGCATTGTGTAGCATTCCTGACTGAAATGGAAAATTGATCCTGTCACAATATAATGAAGGGCGCAATCCTAACAATGCCCTGGGCTGGCGCAAGTTCCTTGCGCCGGCCCAGGTGGGTAGCAAACATGCTGTAAGGCATGTTTGCGTCTCCTCAAGAGTCGGCCGGGGCAGCGCACGGATGCGTGCCAGCCCACGGAGGCCGGATCCAGCCTCTGCACTGACATGAGGAGGGGGCCTTGCATCAGCTGAGCTTGGCCAACGCATGGCTCTGGGGTGGGCTGGGAGGAGGCGGGAGGAGGCTGGTGTTCCGGGATGGGGGGAGGGCAGGTGGAGGACAGTCCTGGGAGAAGGTGGGGAGCGGGAGGCAGGACTGGGACCCAGCTGGATGTGGTGCAAGTCTGAGGAGACCCATGGGGCTGCAGTGGCTTACCCGGGGGTAAGGGTGAAGGGTGAAGGGTTTCCCCTTGCTTCCAGCTGAGCCACTTTGGTGCCCTATCTTGCACTGGATACAGCACAAGCCTCCTGGTCTGCCTGTTCCAACGCAAGATAGGATTGCGCTGCACATCTGATAACATAGCTGCTTCATTTCCAGATCATATTTGCTAGAGGAGTATAAGTCTGTGTGAGTGTGTGGAGAGAGAGAGAGAGAGAGAGAGAGAGAGAGAGAGAGAGAGAGAGAGTATATAGTCTGGGGGACCTCCTTATTCCTTGGACTTTTGACCTAGTCCTCAGGATTGTTGCAAGGATTACTAACGTAATGTACACAACACTCTTGAAGCAATGAGGGAAAGTGATATAGAAATGCTATTGGTTGCTCTTTGATGTAACTGTTTTGTTTCATCTCTACTGTAAAAATGTTAGGTATACAATTTTGTTGACTTTTTGTTCTTAAAAAAACAAAACAAAAACCCAAACCCACAATCCTCCCACCATATGTAAGCCAAGACGGATGAGTTATGGGTGGTTAGTGCATATTTAAGTACATTATAGCTTATCTGGCAAATAATAGGGTATTTAAATGTAGCCACATGGGTCTTAAGTGCTGTAGTGATTATAGCCTTGAGGTAGAGATTAAAATACACAGAAAGAAAAAATGCAAAACACATTCAAGATTCAGAACAGTCAAAGAGTGTCATGTGAAACTGATACTTCATCTTGTCATAACTGAAGCATCATCTTGTCTCATCAATGCACTCTACCCTCCTTAGTTCCATCTAGTCATGACCACAGGCCATGCAGAGCTCTGCATTTACAAGCAGGCTTCTGAAACTTCTCATTACTAAGGGTGACTTGCAGAGAAGAGGAGAGGAGACATTAGGCTTTAGCACTGCTGATATTCTGGCCCAACACTTTCTGTTACCTCCTTTCTGAATCTAGGGAGCAGGAGGTAGAATGGCAGTGGCTGGGTCACCCCAACGTGAAATGGCAGCATTTGACACCTCACCTCGGGTGCCAGAAGGTCTTGGGCTCTTTCTGTGACACTATTTATTGGAAGTAGGTGGCAGGCCTTGAGATACCTGGGCCCCAAGTTGTAAGGAACTTTACACAGCAGGTCAGCAATTTTCATGCTGAGGGTCGGAGGGTCACGAAATTGACAAGCGGATAGCTGACAAGGAAAATGTATTGAGCCCTATGGAACGTGAAACTTAGCCACACTTGCATATTTACTCATGAGTAGGTAACCGTGCCTCAGTGCACTTCGAAGGGAAGGCCGAGAGGAACGCAACACCATCAGAATGGTCCCACTCCAATAAACGCAGACCCCCAAAAAAACCCTTGAGAAGGAAGACAAGCTGAAAGTGAAACTGAGCCACACTTGCGCATTTGCTTATGAGAAAGCAAACATACCTTGGTACTCATTAAAAGGTCAGGTAAAAGGGAATGCAAGGACACCAGAATGGTCCTGATCTGATGAACGTAGAGTTCAACAAACGCATCAGAAGGCAGGCCCCCACCATCGTAAAAGGATTAAAAACAGAGGCTTGAGCAGCTGGTAAAGTGAAACTTTTTTTTTAGTCTTGTAAAGCTAGCTGGGTACTGATAAAGCATCATTTTAAAAAGTGGGTCTGAGTGCTAAAATGTTTGGGAACCACTGCCCTAGGTCTTATTTCAAATTCAGAAGAAATGCAAATTAACCACAGCAAAGGAACCATCTGAAGGCTCGTGTAAATAAGAACAAAAATGACTCTTTTAAAAATGTTTATTTTAAGAGGAGGATGAAAAGTTATGAAACTGAAAAGTCTGACTCCTGGTGCCAGATCTTGACCACAGAACCTCTCTCTGTCTCTGCCTCTCATTGGGACTGCTTGTCGAATTCTCAAATCATTTTCTTGTGCCATTTACCCTTTCTGTGTATCTGTTTTTCTTTTCTTTTTCACTTCCCTTTCCTCCTCCAGACACATTTTTCACCCCAGCCAAAATCTCCCGGTGACTGCATGCTGAAGCAGAATGGCTTCTCTTTGCAAGAGAAACTACGTGAACTCTCCGAGGACGAACTTGACATCGAATACATTTCCCTTCCATTCTGTGGTTGGCACAAACTGGAATCTCCCAGAAGGAATCAGGCATCTGTTTTCCTCAGTGCGTTGCACAGACCAAATGAGACAGGGAGAATGACATTCTCCACCTGGACTACCAGCAAGATAGGCAAATTTATCATTTCACATTTAGTTTGCACATTCTCACTGCATCTCAACATCTCTGGAGGAGCCTGTCTCAAATGTGGAATGGAATGGCCTAATTTTAGGTAGGCTGAACAGAGCAGGGTGTTGAATAGAACCAATTGTAGAAATAACCCCCAAGCCTGTCAGATGCACACCTGCCCAGCCTTCCAACAAGGAAAATTCCTGAACCTCTCTACCCACTCTGTTCCATTAATCTATTCTCATAGGTTGAGGGAGCACTAGAGCTTATGCCACCCAGTGCAAGAGCTCATTGGGTCATCCCCATGATGGACTTCCTCCCATATCAGATCTTATAGAATAAATTACAATATCATACACACAGTCCAAATGCAGTGACATCACTAGGGTTGGTGTCATCCACATTAATTTTATTTATTCATTTTAATATATCCCAGTACTGGTCACCCAACAAATCAGTAACCAGCAAAAAAACAGTGGCCGGCTTGATGACCCTCACACAACTGAATCAGAGTACTTGCATTAGCTCTGAGGCATGGAAATGAGATGCCTATGAATGTATATGCGTACCATGGGATGAAAATGTGATGTGGTATACGTGGATGTATATGGGCATCAAATGGAACTTCACTGCATGTTAGGTACTACAACACTGAATATTTTAGGAAACATTTGACTGCCTGGTACAGCAATAATCAGCCTCATGTAGTTGTGAACTCTCCCTTGTTGGAAGTTTCCAAGCACAGTGTGCATGGCCAACAGACGGGGATTCTGTAGCAGTTGCCTGAGCTGAGCAGACATTTCGACTAGATGACATCTAACATCCCTTCCAACTCTAACATACGATGTCTACTGGGAACTGTGGACTTTTGTGCTTTAGACAACTACTTCCTATTGTCCTGCAACTACATAATGATACAGTATGGAGATGCATTGCTCTGGGCATGTGTAGGGGAAAGTGATTCTTTTTCTATATGCTTTGGGGCTTCCTATCCAGTTGAATAAATGAGGTTGTATAATTTTTAGGAAAAGGTAAATGAGGGCCTGATCCAGACTTCTCCACGCCAGCTTACTACTGGTGCACACTGTCACAAACATGCCAAAAGGCATGTTGGCAAGCCCTTTCTGCAGGCCTGGTGCTGGGTCCACGTTCTGCTGCCTGGCAGTCACCTGGACCACCTGGTGGTGGAGAGATGAGTGAGGGTGTGGGGGGGGGAGTCAGGGAGGAGGTGTTCTGGGGTGGGGGAGAAGGTAGGAAGGTGGGTGGAGGGCAGGGAGGAGGTATGGTGGGGGAAGGGAGTGGAGCAGGAGGGAGCGGAACCAGTGGAGCTCGGCTCCACTGGATCCTGAGCCCCTTATCAGGCTGCATGGCCTGACACGGGAATCTCCAATTCTGCACCAGTTCCAGAGCCACTACAGAATCAAGTCGCCCCATTGTGGGGCCACTTCCCTTACCCAGGGAAGGGGACAAAAATACCTTTCCCACAAGGAGCCGCCACAGGCTGCCCAGTTGTGCTTAGGATGCAGTGGTAGCCATTTTGTTGCCACAGCAGCCCCACGCTTTGGGCAGCTCAGGATTGGACAGTAAGTGAGGAGTTTTTATACTGCAGAAGATAACTGTTGGCGGGCAGCACAATCCAGAGCTCCTGTGGCACGCAGCTTTGGCGGCATCGAAAACGGCTGCTGCCAGATCCTGCATGCCATGGGCTACCGTGGTTGGCGCCTCAGGAGAAGGGGACTTTCATCCCCTTCTCCCAGGTAAGGGAAGTAGCCCCGCAATGGGACTACTCAAGCTACCACCGACCAAAAGTTCAGCAGTAGGGTGAAGGCGTTCGTGTGGGGCGCTGAGCCCCACATGAATGGACAGGATCCCATGGAGCAGAGCTCCACCGGTCCCGCCTCTCTCCCTTCTCGCTCCCTCCCCCCGGCACACCTCCCGCCCCCCATCATGCCTTCTCCCCACCCTCTCTCCACCCTCCACCTGCCTCTCCCCTCCCCGGAACACCTTCTCCCCGCCCACCCCCTGCCCCTGTTTACCGTGCTGCGGCTTGGTGCTCTGTGCAACCGTCGATCAGCAGAGGCTGGGCACCCGCCCAGTGCTAACCCAGCACCAGCCAGCTCTGGGCTAGCATGGGTGCTCACCCAGTGGTAAGGCTCAGCACATTACTGCCTGGTGGTAAGGCTCAGTGTGTCGAGTGAGCAGATGCGTTGAGCCCAGGATTGGGCTCTCAGTTGGCTATATCTCAGCAATGTTTAAGTTTTCATCTGCTACCAAGTGCATAACATTCACTCACAGGGTATTCAAACGTGTGCTGCGACTTCAGTGCAATCACTTGTGACAAACTCAACAGGGAGGAGATGGGGCAGTGGATGGGTAGATAGGGCCGGGGGGGCACCTCTGCATTGCTGCACTGGGTTCTTGGTAGGATTAGGCTGCCAATCTGTCAGCGCACTATTCATGATGCTATATTTCAAGACCTTTGGAGAGATTCCTCTTTTTCCATTCATCTCTTTGGGATTCAGAAAGGAAGGAATGAAATATCTTGGTCCCGCTAGTCTGTGAAAGAACTGGATCCATTTCATTCAAGACAATCCACAGTATAATTTGATTGATAACTGAGAGAAGGCATTGCTTTGCAGTCTGTTCAACAACGGTTAGTTAAATATGAAGTCAAATCTTTCGCACTACATTCATAGATACAAGTCAAAGTCATTGAAATGGAATATCATTTCCTGGTGTTTTCAAAGGGCTGAGAGAAGACAGATGATCCACCTTAGAAATTAGTTCAGTGATGGGGATATTAATTTAGATCAAGTAGGCTCTTTAACACCTAGCATAAAAGTGTTTACCAGCTTTGGTTGGTATAGCCTCTATAGCCGAAAGAGGTATAGCCTCTGCCGGCTTTTGGAAGAGCATCCAGAAAACAGAGCTGATAATACGTGCAGCCTGACTTAAGAGTCAGGAACTTGGACCATGGGTTGGGAGTATATCACCCCAGTCCTGCCAGGTCTGCACTGGTTTCTGAGCTCATTTCAAGAGACTGGATAGGAATTTTTGCATTCCTGTTTTAGAATCAGATTACTTTAAAGTCTGTCTACTCCCATATGTATCACCTTGTGTACTCCAATCATTCTAAGAAGTCCTCCCTCCGCTGCCCTTATCATTAGAGGTATGCCAGTATCTACAGAACCTTTTCAGAGGTTCTGTAACAGAACCTTTTCAGAGGTGGCACTGACATGGAATGCCCCTTTCACTGGAGACCTGTTTGGCCCCTATGCTGCATTACTTCAGGCACCAGCTTAAAACATGACTTTTTCATTGTCATTCAGGGTGACTATATGGGAATCCAGTGTCATGGCTGTGGGAGTGGAACCCTTCCATGCAGAGAATGAGGCAGATCTGTGGAGGAGATGGATTTGAGGGAAACTTCCATTACCTGAGGTAACATCTAAGAACATAAGAACAGCCCCACTGGATCAGGCCATAGGCCCATCTAGTCCAGCTTCCTGTATCTCACAGCAGCCCACCAAATGCCCCAGGGAGCACACCAGATAACAAGAGACCTCATCCTGGTGCCCTCCCTTGCATATGACATAGTAGTTGGCAACCTTCAGTCTCGAAAGACTATGGTATCGCACTCTGAAAGGTGGTTCTGGAACAGCGTCTAGTGTGGCTGAAAAGGCCGATTCGGGAGTGACAATCCCTTCCACACTGGGAGCATTTCTAAAATCAGGAGGTTGCACATACACATCATGGCTTATAACCCATAATGGAATTTTCCTCCAGCAACTTGTCCAATCCCCTTTTAAAAGCATCCAGGCCAGATGCCGTCACCACATCCTGTGGCAAGGAGTTCCACAGACCAGCCACATGCTGAGTAAAGAAATATTTTCTTTTGTCTGTTCTAACTCTCCCAACACTCAATTTTAGTGGATGTCCCCTGGTTCTGGTCCTCTGCCCTCTGTCCCTATAGACTTTGCGCAAGTGGGGTGGGGTGGCAGAGCATCTCTTCTGTACAAGTCATGCTGTCTCCCATCCCATGCTCTCTCCCATCCCATCTGCCATCCCCACCACAAATCTTACCCATGATGGACAATTTGCTGAGGATCTCCTGAATGCTGGAGTCAGCCAGCCTAATCCAGGGGCACCCTATGAGCGTCAAAGATGAGTGAGAATTTGAACCCAAGTCCCAAATCCAACTTTTTCCCTACTTGCATTCAACTTAACCTTGTGATTCAGTGTGAATCGACTTATGTTACCCACTTCCCACAGACCTGAATCCCACAGAGCCCACAGAATCATTTAAGAGTGACAACATGGAGGTTTGCTTTTATATTACATTATTATCTGGAAATGTGAAGAGACCATGAAAGGTTTTTCCTTTCTTTGGATATGTTTAAATTTCTCCATACCTACCGTGCATGTTTATGGGAGTCGTTTCTGAGGAAAAGGCTTTCTTCTCCTCGACTGAAACAGGCCAGTGGTGGTTTCTGCAGGCTCCTTTGTTGTCGAGCAGGCCTTGGGTTGTTTGCATAGACGTGCGTTTAGTTTAAAATGTCACCATATTATGTAATCAGCCAGAATGATCAAAGATATCACTGCATGTGTGTGTGGAAAATACTTATCCCATCCCTTTTGATGAGGAGCTGCAAGGAATTTCAGGGTAGTGTCTTCTGCAGCTGTTTATCTGTTCTCACTTGAAAGCGTTGTCTGAGCGGCAAATGAGGACAGCTTTGCACAAACTCTTTGGGAGTTCTTATTTTTGGCTTGGCTGTATAATCTAACATTTCACCTATGAAGGCCCCACTTGGGAAAAAACAAAAACAAAAAAAAACACCCTATTTTCAGACCAAGAATCCCAGCCTGAATTCCCCCTCCTTGTTCATAGCCAGTTACTCCGCGATGGTTGCCCTGCTCTATTTTAGAAGAAAAGAACATATATGCCCTTTTTGTGAAAGATATAGTAGAATAAGGGCCCAATCCTAACTGCCCCTTAGTTCACTTCTAGTCATGACATCACTTGAAAAATTAATTAATTATGTCAGATGGGGTGACAAAAATGTATGGGTCGCAATCCTAGCCAACTTTCCAGCACCAGTGCAGACGTAACGCAGCCCCATCATAAGGGAACAAATGTTCCCATACCTTGAGGAGCTCTCTATGGCTGCCTCTACACAATGAGATGCAGTGCACACCCCACTGGCACTGCTGCACTGTCACTGGAAAACTGAATAGGATTTGGCCCTGATCTAGCTACACCACTGTCTCAAGGCACACAGACATGGCACTAAAATTGTCAAGGCACACCATCAGGTTTTTGACCATTGACAAGGCACACTATGCTGCCAGTGGGGGCTCACATCCTCCATTGGCCCTACTAATAAATGAATAATAAATAAATTCCTGTGGCACACTTGTGGACCATTCGTGGCAAACTAATGTGCCACAGCACAGCGGTTGAAAATAGCTGGTCTAATCTAATTGCAGAGATTCTCCAGGGTTTCCAGGCCTTCCTGAAAAGAACAGGAATTGAATCTGGGTGGAACTGTCTCTTTCTTGAGTCTGGTCCGGTCCATCTCTGCCCACCTATTTGTCCCCACTGCTTTATCCTTCTCTTTCTACTCCCTGGATTGGAAAAGGAAGTGGGGGACAAAGAGGAAGAGGAGATGCAGAAGGGAAGAAAGTGCTGAGCTGGAGTTTTGGAGAGTGAGAGGAGCAGAGACTAGCACATCATCAGTTAAGGCACATTGCCTAAGGTGTCAAGAGGTCATGGGCTGGCCTGGGTACTTTGGATTCAGAGGTTGGCCAGGTGGGCTCTTTAATGATGTGGCCCCCACCAGGCCTCCCTTAATGAACTCCCTGCATATGACCTCCCTGTAGATCATGTGCACAGTGCAGGGTGCACACATGTACACACTGTCTCTTCTACTGCATTATGCTAGCTAGGAATGTGAGCTATTTCTTTTTCAAGTATAATCTCAGCCATGAACTCAATAGATGGCCACAGGCAAGCCAGTATTGTCTCAGTTAATAATTAAGTTAAACGTAAATTAAGAAGCATACAAAACAGTGAGAATAAACCACAGCAATATCAGTGAGCCAGCCCAAAGCCTTTGTGAACAGGAACATTTTTTTCCCCCCTTGACTTCCTACACAGACTCTGCAAGCTGACCATTCAAACCAATATGGACACAGAGTTCCAATGAGAGGTTATGACCAAAGAAAAATTCCTGCTTCTCCACTGCCATAGGCCTTACTTCCTTATGTGACACCCAGAGCACAGGCTCTTCCATAGATCTCAGAAGCTTGGGGGCGGGGTGGGGTGGGGTGTGCATTCAGGTGAATACACAATTTCAGGAGTGATCATCCCATGATTTCCGCAAAGTTACATGTATGTCTCAACAAATACAGATATGTGCCCTTGGCAACCCTGACTCTAACACCCTCTGTGTCCCATCTCTCTTGCACAGTCAAATGGATGACATGCTTAATGTTTCTATCTTCCTCTCTTGGTGTGTGCGTGTGTGAGAGAGAGAGAGACTAGAACTCCTTAGGGCAGAAGCCTAACCCGGTCTACTCAGAAGCAAGTCCTATTTTGTTTAGTGGGGCTTACTCTCAGGAAAGTGTGGTTAGGATTGCAGCCTCAATCTCTCTTTCCTCAGTCTCTCCTCCTCTCTCCCTCCCTTTCTGGTATTATATAACCCTTCCCATATTCCTCCTGTTTAACCCTCCTGCTTTATCCGACTTCTGATCTGTGGTGTCCCTAGGGTGGTGCGGGGGGTGCGGTCCGCACAGGGTGACATGCACTGGGGGTGACGCACTAAAATCGCAGTGTTTAGGAGTAACCACACCATATTATATACCGTTGGATGTGAAATTTTGAGTGGAATGCAATGCAAAAAACCCGGGTGAAATATCTCCTTTCTATCAAAAGTTATGGCCAAAAAACAGGAGAACAAAAAATGAATGGAGCCCTATGGAAAGTGAAAGTGAGCCATATTGCACGTTTACTTGTGAGTAGGTGAACTTGCCTAGTCCTTCAGAAAGGGCAGGCTGAGAGGAATCCAACGATACCTGAATGGTCCTGATCCAATGAATGCAGCCCCCAAAAACACCTGAGAAGGAAGTCCCTCCCTCCAAGCAGATGAATGTATTGAGCCCTATGGAAAGTGAAACTAAGCCTCAGTAAACAGTAAACAGTTGGGTTTACTTGCGAGTAAGCAAACGTGCCTTGGCTGGTATGGAAGAGCAGGTGAAGGAGAGTGCAAGGCTACCAGAATGGTCCTGATCCTGTGCACCTGGAGCTAAACAAGTGCTCCAGAAGGCAGCCTCCCCCCCCCCCCACTAAAAAGGATCAAAAAGAGACTTCAGCTGATAAGGTGAACCTTTTTGAGACTTGCAAAGCCAGGTGGATCCTGACAGTGATCTGGTTTAAACAGAAGTACTTCAATTGAACTGGGCCCTGGGTAGGCCTGAAAACCTTACTGGTTTTGGAGGGGGGGGGTGTTATTGCAGGCAGGCTACAGAGGAAATTCACTTGGTGGACCAGGGCTGGCTTCTGCTTATTTGATTATTTGTTTTACTTTAATTATTTATACTGATTTATTTTAATTTCCCTGATGATGTCACTTCCACCATGACATCACTTCTGGTGGGTCTTGGACATATTGTCATTCTAAAAAGTGGGACCTAGTGCTAAAAATTTGAGAACTGCTGCTACAAGGTGTTAGTAAGTTGAAACCCTTGGGTGTGTGTGACCAAAATCACTAAAATCATAATTTGGAAGAATAATACCATCATATTATATATCAATCAGTGCGTAATTTCATGCAGAATGTTTTCTATCTTTGTTCTATCAAAAGGTTCAGCCAAAAAACCAGTGGGGGCGGAGTGATGGTACATCACCACGCCCACCACCTGGGGTGTTGCCCTGCCCACTGCATGGGGGGTGACGCACTGCCATTCCGCACCGGGTGACACAAACCCTAGTGACGCCACTGCTTCTGATCCTCCTCCTTTCTCTGCTCCTCTGCTTGTGCCATTATACCTTCTCCCTCTTGTTCTCAATCACCATGTTTGGATGGTTGTGGACATGAAATGAGGCTTCAACCAATTTTCAGTCAGGAAGAAGGAGGTCATACTGGAAGATCATACTGGAGGAGATGATTAGGCATTCTTGTGTATTCTTTAATAGTATAAATTTGAAGGTTATAACAATCATAATGGGATTTTTGGTGAGTAGTGATCGGGTTAGCCCGCACTTGGCTATCATAAAAATCCAGCCTTTCCTTACATGCGAGTTAGATCCTGAACAAAACAGAGTAATAAAGGACTGTATTGCCTGTGTTCCTATTGTAGAAACAGCTGTTGTGACTGGAGCAAGTGTGTCTGTGTCTGTGTGTCTCTTTTCTCTGTTCTTGCTGTAATATCAGAGTGCAACATAACTGCAGAACAGCAGGCTGCCATAAACACCAATAGAAAGAGTTTAAATCAATATGAAAAAAGGCTTGGCTTCCAACTGCAGCATTTGTAAATGATTGCTCAGGGGCATGAAAACCTGACTGCATTTTTAGACAATGTTATGAGTGTCAGCCCAGTCAAGAGACTCCTGGTCACACACTGAGCAGCTCCTCTACATCTGTACCAGAAAGCAGCAGAAATCACAGGCCATAATTTACAATGTAGATAGAGGTGAAATGCCCAGCTTTCAGCACCAGAAACTGTTTCCATTGTTTAGATTCAGCATCTGCAACACATTCCTCTCCATTCTTCTGCACAGGAGATTTAACTGTGTGGATGTTTATGATGTGCATAGCAGCACTGAAGTTCAGGTGGCTTACATTGATTTTGCGCATAAATGTTTCCAACAATGGCAATTTGAGCAATGGGAAATTTGGGGACCATTCAAAATATGATCTTTCGCCTCTGGACCTCAGAAGAGAAACTCTTTGTCTACCATTCAATGAACCTGTGATCTTCCAGCTATCTGGAAAACAGGCTGTCCCTAAAGTGATAAACATGAGGTCCTTGTTATTCTCTTTGCATTTTTCCCTCCAAGAACTTTCACACAGAGAGAGCACTTGAGTTGCATTGTTCTGAGAAAGCATGCCCTTAATTTAGTATTTACAGGCAACAGCAATTCAACACCAGCTGTGGCTGGTCCGTTCTCTGGTGGTCTGTGGGGGATTGCTCGCTTGCCAAGATGCTGGAAGTGATAGAAGGTGAACTTTTTTCCTGATACCCCATAGACCACTTCTCAGGGTCTCACAGATCACCTGTGGTCCACGGACCATGGGTTGGGAACCACTGAACTAGGCAGACTGTGAGAAGGGAGTGTGGCTATCTGGGCCATGTGACAGAGCAGACAGGGATCAGGAAGGCCACTTGGAAGGGAAAAGATAGATAGAGAGAACGAGGCTGCTTCTTCTAACTCATCTTGGTCCATTCCTCCCCATGATGGAGAGAGAGCACATAGGGTATGTAAAATCAATATAAGTATTTTGTGCTTTCTCTTGTGCTCTCTCTCACTGGGTGGTTCTTGCCTGGTCTTTCCACTGAGCCATTCTGGGACAGAAAGTTACCTCCAGACATTTCTCATGCCACATATTCTGCCTTCTTCAACAGTTTATTTTATAGTAGATTACATTTCTTGTCTCATTAAATCAATTTCATTTAGATATAAATACAGGCGTTCACCATCCATCATCTATGTGATCATTAAAAAGCAAATACAAAAAAACACTCCACAGCCTAATGTTGAAAATAGCACTCTTTGCTAGTTAAGAATCCTCATGTCACTAGTTTGCAGAATATGTTTGTGTTTGCCAAGGCAAATCCATTTAGACTTTTGGTGTTGTTCAAAAATCTGCTCTCACTGGTAATCTGGGAGCCATTGCATGGTTACACACTCTCTACTTCCCCAAACAGTGGAAACTAATATCCAATTTCATTTCTTTCAGATGGGAGAATTCTAGTCCTTTTGTCTTGGTAATATTTGCTCAATTTACAATGTACAAGCAGGGCACAAGTGCAGGCAATCACACATTCCCAAAGTGATGCAGATCTGTTACCCCATAATAGTTCCTCAGAGAGAGGCCCTACAAACCCAACCTTCAGCCAGCTCACAGCTTCTATGTCTTCCAGACTGCAAACCACACACACACACACACACACACACACACACACACACAGGGGGATATAGAGAGAGAGAGAGAGAGAGAGAGGACTAAAGCTTGGACAACAACCAAGGGCCCATACTCTTCAGAGAATCCCCAGGATCAGTCAGCTGCCAGATTCCCATATTCTCTTCTCATTTGTTGATGGAAAGGATGGGAGAAGCTGCCATCTGCTTCCCTCACTGGTAAGCTTGGGGATATTATCAGGGTTTCTAGCAACCTGGTGCCAGCATTGCACCCACCCACACACTGTTTAGGATTTTTTTTTCAGTCTAGGAAATCAGCCAGAAGCAGAAGCCACCCAGACGCAGCCCAAGCCATACGTAAGTGCATCTATCAGTGTCCCTGTTGCTTTGGCAATAAGGATGCTTGAAACGCCCTAGGGATGGAGAGTGCAAATGTACCTGCATGGGAACTAGGAAGAGCCTTAACCATGTAAAGGCCTTTGATGAGGATGGGTAGGAGACAGAGGAACTTCTTGGAAGGGGTTCTCTGATCTCTCCTGGATAGCCCAGGGAAGACAGCCACTTGGGAAATGGAGGATGCAAGTGAAGGTTGACCCCTCGTGTCCCTGAAGAAAGACTCTGAGGCCTCTCAACAGAACTTTAATCACCATGATGCAAGCAGGACACACAAACATCATCCCATTCTCTCTACTGGTGGGATATCACCTTCTCTAAGTTCTGATATCTTCTTCACACAAATAGACTCCCAACTATTTCCTAACCATTAGCTTCTATTAGACAACCAATGATCTTGCTGTGGAGGCTTTACTCTGCAGTTCACCACCAAAATCTGAGTTACATTTGGTTGGGATGTGGGGAAAGGCTGCCTTCTCTATGGTTGTGTTCAGGCCCTCCAATTCTCTTCCTGGGGACGCCCATCTTGCCCTGCCCCTGATGACTTTTTACTGTTCTCTAAATCTTCTTTTTGGGGGCAGGCATTTAACAACTTTTAAAAAATATGATGTAATCATATTTACTGACTTTTTTGTTGCAAAATGATAAAACAAAATTTTTAAATATAATAATAATAATAATAATAGCTTGCCAAAATAGCTAGCTTTTACTGTTCTGCTGCTGTTTTTTTCCACCCAAAAACCATTTTATCACTTAAAAAAAAAAACTGTTAAAAGATTATATTTTTACCTTGCCCTTGTTGTCATCATTAGTTACCTTGGGCAATTTAAAAAGTGAGATACAAATATTTAAAATAAATAGCCAGGATGGTGTGGTGGTTTGGGAATTGGACTTAGTCCTGGAAAATCCAGGTTCAAGTCCCCACTCAGCCATGAAGCTTCCTGGGTGACCTTGGGCCAGTCACTAGCTCTCAGCCACACCAATTTCAAACAGTTGTTGTAAAGACAAAAGAATGGGAGGTACATCACTCTGTGCTCCTTGAAGGAAGGGCAGTATAAAATTAATGTGTGTGTAATGAATAATAATAAATATGTCTAATAAATGAATGACTGGTAAGCATTTATAACAATGTCTGCCTCTGAACAGAAGCTAGTTGTTCCTCAGTAGTGTTCCCAGAGAGGAGGTACAGCCCTATGTTTTGCAGGTGCCTCAAAGCGACATGTAAGCTGCCCCTCTCCCTTGCCTTTGGAGTCATTCTGGGCAGCAAGGTGGAAGCTTCTCCTTTTTTTTTGATTTAGCACAGGGGTGTCCAAACTTTTTGGCAGGAGGGCCACATCATCTCTCTGACACTGTGTTGGGGGCCAGGAAAAAAAAAGAGTTAATTTACATTTCAAATTTGAATAAATTTACATAAATGAATACATTAGAGATGGAAATTATATGAATGAATGAAGTTCTTGCAATAGCTCATGGCCTATAAAAGACATTGCACAATGCAAGGCCGGCCTTTCCTTTGCTGCATCACAGATGCGCAGTGGAGGAAGTCCTCGTCCCACAGTTCACACAAGAGGTCGAACAGTTGGCCATCATGCTGAGAGCAGTCGCGTCAGACCAGCATGGGCTCCAGCAAGTCTCTGGAGGGCCAGAGCTCATTGGAGACTAGAAGTTCCCTGTGGGTCGAATTGGGAGTCCTCAAGAGCCACAAGCGGCCCCAGGGCTGGGGTTTGGGCACCCCTGATCTAGCAGCTCAGAAAGGCTCTGATAGCACGGGGGAGGGGCCACTTACATGGTGTGTTGAGGGGCTTGCAAAACTTAGCACTGCAGCCCCTCTAGGAACACTACTGACATTCCTCCCAGGGCTCTGAGATATGGAAATGATCCCCTGCTCCATGTTTCATCTATCAGGAAGGGTATTCTAGTAATGTGCTCCACAAGGGCTCTTCACAGAAGAGACTTGAGGGGGGGGCACACTCTTTGCTTTGAAATAAACCCATATTTTCTTTTTCAAAGCCTTCCCTGTTTAGTATTTTTTTCCCCAAGCTGGCATCTCTCATTTACTTGTTTGAGCTTTGGAGTATTTTTATTGCCCTTTTTAAAGGTGTCCCATAAATATAGTCAATAAAATATAATAATAAATGAATGAGTCGGTAAATGGACAGGCTCTCGGTTACATGCTAGCCAAGGGACTTAATGAAGGGAGAATGTTTTTTATATTACAAGGACACCTGGAAGTTGCAGGGCAAGTCTCAGTGCTGCCCATGAAGGGACTCTATGAAGATGCCTGCCAGTGTGTCCTGGGCCACACATTATGAGGTTTTGCCCCTCCAGCTTCCCCCAAGTGCAGCTTGGAAGCAGAGCTTTCTGATATGTGTAGCCAAGCAAATGGCTTCTCTCATTCTGATGCTCATTTGGATGCCACTGAATTAGTTTGATGTGTCTTTGAATGGAATTTAAGTACAAATGCTATAATTCGCTAGTTATTCTGCATGACCAAATGCTTACAGAGTCAGACTGAAGACACAGGCATATGGAGTTGCCTTATGCAGAATCAGACTACTAACTCATCTGAGAGCCCCTCCTGAGCTCTTTAGCGCTGGCGGTACGAGTGTACCACCAGAGCTGGGTATTGCAAATGTGCCATAAGGCATGTTTGGGGCACCCAGAGAGGAAGGGCTGCCAGCACTGGGCTGGCACCAGTTGGCACTGAGCCTCGGCACTGTGTGGAAGGCCTGCCAACACTCCAGCAGCGTTGGCAGGCAGTAAGTAGTATCAGGGTGGGGGGGAGGTAGGGAGTGGGCAAAATGGTGGGAGGGTGGGGTGGGGGAGGAACCAGGGCAGGAAGGGGGACCGGTGGAGCTCTCCTCCACCAGATCCTGAACTGTGTCAGGCCTGAAGGCCAGCACAGAGTCTCTAACTCTGCGCTGGTAAAATAGCCGGCGCAGATTTGAGAAGCTCCATTGCGGGGCTTGGGGCTTTCCCCAGGGGAAGGGGATGAAAGCAGGTCAAGGCTGCCAATTGTTCTCCCCCCTCCCAGCCAGACTGCCTTTGGGATTGACTTTGCAATTCAGGGCTAAGGGGTTGGCAGCCAGCATCCACAAGGCAGGCAAGCTCCTGAGAAGGGTACTGGCTTCTCCTCTGGCCCCTGCATAACTTAAGATGCAAACTGAATCCCTACTACTACTCCCAGTCCCACCCTCCTTGACCCTGTTTCTGACCCACCACCCCTTCTGCCTCCCTCACTGGGTTATTTTTCCGACATGCAGTCAGCTCAGCAAACCTCTGGTCCTTCCCGCTGGCCCTTGAGCAGCACATACTGCCAAAGTGTGCTTTACAGCTGCTTTATGACAGCCAGTGGGGTATGTTAGTGTATCTCTGAACATTTGTTGCTCAGGGATAAACCAGAAGGGTGGGCTAGTTGATCCATGCCCTGCAATGGGCTTTCCTGAAATATTTTGTAGGCTAATGTTGGAAATAGGATGGTGAGCGACATCATTTCTTGGTCTGTTCAGCAGAGCTTCTCTTTTATTCTTGCTGAACAACTTGTGATGACTTTCATGGAGCTGAATTTCAGTGTAGGGTCCCCAATCAGGGGAGATCCGTAAGCAGTGTAAGGCACATGTTTTGCCTGAAGAATCTCTCAGGTTAAATCCCTGATGTCTCCAAATAGGGCTGGGAACTCCAACTCTGGAGAGCTGGTGGCATTCAGGAAGCAAAGAGAACCGGCAAAATCACAGCCCAGACCTAAAGGCGGTACCTTGACCTCCTTTCTGGGGTTTGGTTGGGAAAAGCAGGGGTCTGCAAGACTCATTCTCTGGCTGAAGCCAGGGCTGCTAACACCCAATGGGGAATGGTGATAGATGCATCTGTCTCCATCAGAATAGGTGTCCACACTAAAAGGGGAGGAGTTTAATGATCAGGACCCACTGCAGGTCTTTTGCAGTGATGGATTTCTGTAATCAATAAAGTGACCCATTCTATACCAAAAAGCAGAACATCTCATGTCTTTCATGGGAGCTGCCAGAGGAATGGTAGTTGGCAACCTTCAGTCTCGAAAGACTATGGTATAAGCCTACAGCACCCGGTATTTCAGGCGGTCTCCCATCCAAGTACTAACCAGGCCTGACCCTGCTTAGCTTCCGAGATCAGACAATCTCATTTTAATTTCAAAGTAGAAGGAACTGACTCTTTTGCTAGGGGCTGGCCAAATATTTTTGTATTCGTTGCACTTTTTTTTTTTTATATTGTTCCCTTCTTTGCAAGAGGTTTGCAACCAGGGCATGTGGTGCTCTTATTCCTCTCGGCAGGCCTCTCTACACTCCCCCAAAGCCTGCGCTCTGAATGTATTGTGTAGGGGTTGTTTATAGCAGTTAAAATTCAATTTGTTTAATTTGATTGTCAGTCTGTGGTCCCCATCCAGTGTTGGCCAGGCCTGCATTCACTTAATTTCAAAGATGGAACATCTGTCAGCTATAGACCATTCTGTAATTCAGCCTCTGAACAGACTCTGTTCATTGCTCTGAACAGATCGGCTGGAAGGACTCTTCCTGACTAGGAAGAAGTATGGTTTTTTCTTTACCATTTCAAGATACTTAAAAAAAAATCTCTATTTAATTTAGTTGACTTCATTGCAAACTAGGTGCCACCTGAGCATTTATTCTTTTTCATTTGCTCTTATGTCATGAGAACAAGCTGTTGTGGGCAAATGGGAATGTGGTGATGGTTCTCTCCTGAACTGTGTCAAAAATCTGAGACAGCCCACTGAGACAAAGCTTCTCAAAGTGTTGCTTGTGACCTCCAGGAAGACTGTGATTAGCTTTCAATGGGATTGCAAAGCTCTGAAGAGTTTGGATTAATTCCTAGACTCTCCAGGAAGGACTGGGTAAGACCTCTGTCTAAAACCCTGGAAAGCCACTGCCAATCAGTGTAGGTCAGTGGTTCCCAAACTTACCAGGTCTGTGGCACTCTTCACACTCACAGGGGCTCTGCAGGACACCACACAGCCTCTTCTTCCCAGCTAGCTGGGCCAACATAATGTGAAGTCTTGCACTATTAGCTCAAAATCTTGCCAGGATAGTACAAGATCTCATGAGCTTGAGAACCTGTACAATGTTGGCTCAGCAAGCTGGGAAGAAGAGGCTGCTCAGTACTCCATGATGTCCCTGTGAGTGTGCTACAGTGGACACTTTAGGAACCTCTGGTGTAGCCAATACTGAGCTAGATGGCCCAGCTGTCTTACTCCAGGTGTTCTCAAAGTGTTGGTTGTGACTAACTGTACTCTGGGGGTCATGTATATTATATTATTTTGTGGGGACTACAGTAATGTAAAGTTTGAGGATTCCTGCCTTACAGGTAAATAAGTTGAATGTTTCGCCTTCCATTCTTCTATGTTAGTAGGTTAGTCCAGGTAGGAACCAGGAGCCTGTCTCTGCTTCCAATACAGTTATATCAGTCTCTTATACTGTCTTTGGAAACACATGGATGATGAAGATAAAATTATGGTAAGGTATAGTATGACATGGGATTTTGACAGTGTGTAGTTGTTAGACCATGTGGGGATGCTGAGGTTGGATTTTAAGACAAAGAAGACTGAGAACATAGACAAGTGGCATTTTTTAAAAGAGTTGATCCAAAACTTCCCCCAAGAAAGAGGGGGAAGATGAGAAATAGGAGCATTTTGGGAATTATTTGGGAACATAATGTTTCTATATTGGGGATATAAACATTGTAGGCTCAATAGGTGGCAATTGGCAGTTCTTTTAAACTATTTTTAAGGGCTTTTTTTCTTTTTCTTTTTTCAGACATGTTTTCTTTTCCCAAAATGCCCTGGAACAATGGGGTATTATCAGGAAGTTAAACATGGTGACTTCCTGTTATTAACCACCAAGAGGAGCTCTGCTGTTGCCTGTGATTAGAACTAAAGTAGAATGTACTGTAATTATTGCTGGTTCTGGCAGGCATCCTGAAATAATTTTTGATGAGCAATGAAAGGATGATCTGACCATCTTTTTATTGGTCAAAACCGCAAATTACTGGCTAAACCACAGAAATTGCCATGTAAGTGGAGTTCCTCTTGTTTCTTAGACTCACCTCACAGTTGCACATGAGATCATCAGCTAACTTACACTGTGAAGGTGAAAAGGTCTTACAGTAACTTGATGACATCAGTTCTTCATTTGCGGAGAACAGCATTCTGGTCTGCTGGACCATTTATCCAGATTTGAACTTGACCCTCCTATGGGCATAAATTGAATCTTACATTCAACCCCTACTTGACCAATGCCACACTTAAACAAATGTTAAGTTGTGGTGGAGTGTTACACTCCTTTCTTTCAGTGGGCACCGCTGTAACATATAAGGTCACATTTAAGGTAGCTTAAAGTTCATCTAAGCTTGAATCATCTAATCTCTGACCTCCATTTAAAAACCTTCTGAGGCAAGAAAAACTGCAATCAAAAATGGTGGACACCTTCCTCGTCTCCCTGCCCCCTCCCAATTGGTGAAACTGTGTGCAAGGAAGTAGAATTCCTTCTCTAAATTTATTTTATATCTACTAAAGCAAGCTTAAATGAATAACTCCATCTATTCCATGACAGAATGTACTAATAAACTTGGAACATTCACTGCACATGAGAAATTGATATAAGACAAATGGTGAGTCAAGAGGATACCAGGGACTCAAGAGAGAAGAAGGGAATGTATTTGGTTGCTTTGGACAATATAATAAAGGGCATTCAGTACTGAAACCCTGTTCAGTAAATTCAGAACTTGCTTCCACTGATTTCAGTGGGAGAGATTACACTGAAACTTTAACTCCCATTGACATCAGTAGACATATGTAAGTGCATAATTGTGGCTGGATTTTGATATAAAAGTTCAGTTGATGACACAAATACATGTGTATGGCATCATATTACATTCAGATGCCCTCCTTTCCTTTTCACTTATAACCACAGCTTTGCCACTACCTCCTTCCCTTTTGATCAGCGCAAGATTTTATCGAAATGTATGGAAGTCTCTAGGTTGTTGCAAGTTTGAGGTTTTGCAGGTGACTGAATATTCATTCGGACCTCAGCATTTCTGGAGACTGTTTGAAGCATCTGCTCCTGGCCAATTTATTTGCTTTGGAAGCCACAAGCAGTTGGTTGAGATCTTGATATTTGCATTTTTGTTCCATCGAGATTTTACATTTCAGACTGGAGGCTTAGGCCGTTAAGCAGTTCCCTCCACAGACCAAAGAGTTGGGGTTTAGAGTGTCTTGCAGAGGATTATTTATAGCAGTTAAAATTCAATTTGTTTAATTTTATTGTCAATTGGCTTTAGAAAGATAAACTGCAGAGACTTGGCTTGCAGATGGGAGAGTATTCACAATTAGCATTGTGGCAGTTACCTAAAAAAAGAGAGAACATACTTTAAGAAGCAGTGAATTGAATCCTAGAGAATTCCTAACATAAAATATTTCAGCCATGAAGACACAGTTAATATAACCTTAGGGCTGAACTGAAGAGACTGAGAGGTTGGGTTAGCAGAAATGTGGAATTTGTCATTGATTTGTTGTTTTTATTATGCTCGCATAATAACAGGAAATCACTGAGCCAGGCTGACAAATGAGTACTGCATAATGTCTCGACTATTTAGATCAGTGGTTACCAACCTTTAGGAACCTGCGGACCACTGAAGCAAAAATTGGAATTGTCATGGACCATGTGCAACCCCTCCCCAGCACACAAAACATACAGTTAAATTTGGTAGTTCATGGAGGAGTGCTTGGCGAGTGAGCACTCCCTCACAGACTACCAGAGAGGGTGAAGAATGGACCACACACAGCTGACACTTCTGAGCTGGGTGCAGCTATGGTCCATTCTCTACTCTCTCTGATGGTCCATGGAAGAGTGCTCACTTGTTGAGATGCTAGAAGTGCCAGGTAAAGTTGCAGGCAGTATGTTCTCTGCCCTCCCTGGATGGTCTGTGGGAGAGTGCTTACCCGGTGAGTCACTGGAAGTCATAGAAGGTGATCTTTTGTTTTTCCTGAGACCTCATGGACCACTTCTCAGAGTCTTGAGGACGATCTGTGGTCTGTGGACCATCAAACCACAAACCACAGGTTAGGAACCACTGATTCAGATCATTTTTGTATGTAAGACCACGATCTCCGACACTCTTTCTCTCGAGACCGAGCTAAACAAATGCATCGGTAAAGCAGCTACCACGTTTTCCAGACTCACAAAGAGAGTCTGGTCCAACAAGAAGCTGACGGAACATACCAAGATCCAGGTCTACAGAGCTTGCGTCCTGAGTACACTTCTGTACTGCAGCGAGTCATGGACTCTTCGCTCACAACAGGAGAGGAAACGGAACGCTTTCCACATGCGCTGCCTCCGACGCATCCTCAGCATCACCTGGCAGGACAAAGTTCCTAACAACACAGTCCTGGAACAAGCTGGAATCCCTAGCATGTATGCTCTGCTGAAACAGAGATGCCTGCGTTGGCTCGATCATGTCATGAGAATGGATGATGGCCGGATCCCAAAGGATCTCCTCTATGGAGAATTAGTGCAAGGAAAGCGCCCTACAGGTAGACCACAGCTGCGATACAAGGACCAAGAGGGATCTGAAGGCCTTAGGAGTGGACCTCAACAAATGGAAAACCCTGGCCTCTGAGCAGCCCGCTTGGAGGCAGGCTGTGCAGCATGGCCTTTCCCAGTTTGAAGAGACACTTGGCCAACAGTCTGAGGCAAAGAGGCAAAGAAGGAAGGCCCATAGCCAGGGAGACAGACCAGGGACAGACTGCACTTGCTCCCATTGTGGAAGGGATTGTCACTCCCGAATTGGCCTTTTCAGCCACACTAGACGCTGTTCCAGAACCACCATTCAGAGCGCGATACCATAGTCTCTCGAGACTGAAGGTTGCCAACACACAAAAGATGTTAAGGTCTTTTAGATGGAAGTGCTGCCCCCTTACATGTTCACGTGGGATTTAGAAGGTAGCCTAAGCCTTTATAGGTAGCCTAAGCCTTTCATTCTATAAATGAAATCTTGCAAAGGCTATTTTATTTCAGCATCCACTTCTATTTAGAATATGCTTGGAGTAGTAATGAGGATTGTACATTTGGGAAATAAATAAATGAACCTTAGTACAGGTTCATTCCAAACTTTTTTTAAAATGCCATTACCATGTACAGAACTTAGAGCAACTATCCATGCCCTTGTGGTTGGAACAGGGCAGGGAGGGAGAAGAACAGAGAGGAGATGCAGTTTGGGGGGGGGGGTATGTGTCAAGTCCTGGAAGGGGGAGGTATCTGCAGCAGTGGCACTTACAATATCCTAGGCCCCTTACTGGCCTCAATCTTCCTTTTGGACATGCAGTAGCAAAATTGCTGGTGCAGGTCTGAGTGGGCACTGGAGGCTTACCCCTGGACAAGGGAACAAATGTTCCATTACCTGGAGGATACATCTGGGACTTCCCCCTGGCCACATACACAGAATATAGTGCATGCTTTGGTGGTGTGGCTGCATAGGTGGTGATGGAGTTTGAATAGCATTTGGCTGCTACTTGCATGAAGCAAAGCCTGCTAACTGGGCGCTTTTACAATCGGTGCTCCTCTTATATTTATCAAGGAGAGAGTAACTGTCCCTCTTCACCAAGCATAATGTCTTTTCTAGTGACTATTGCTGGTATTCTTCCGCATCTTTTTAGATTGTGAGCCATTTGGGGACAGGGAGTCATATAATTTAATTTTCTATGTGCATGTTTTAGTTGAAAAACTATGAATATTGTTGTTGTTGTTGATGATGATGATGATGAAATCATGCATACTGAGTGGTTTAGAAGAACCCAGCCTGCACAATTAATGCTAGTGAGTCAGATATGCTCCTTCCTCATCAATCCAAAGTGAGTCAGAGTATCGTAAATGATTGAACAATGTGTTCATTTTAAAACTCAACAAGAGCCTGGATCCCACAAAAATGTAGGCTACAGATTGTGTCTACTGCTGTACACACGTTGAACATAATGAGTGAAAAACTCTGGATACATACAAATCAACCATCAAGTGTACACTGCAAACAGATTGCAACTATGTTGAACATAGTTTGTTAAAGCATTACAGCACTCTAAACATTGGTTGGCAACCTTCAGTCTCGAAAGACTATGGTATAAGCCTACAGTACCTGGTATTTCCCGGCGGTCTCCCATCCAAGTACTAACCAGGCCTGACCCTGCTTAGCTTCCAAGATCAGACGAGATCAGGCATGTGCAGGGTAACAGTTGCTAAGCATAGCACTCTAAACATTATTTGGGGCATTTAAGCACTTCTGATCTGTTAAAATGACTGCCATCACACTGAGCTCTTATGCCCACAGTCAAATTTTTCTAGAAAGACATAGAGCTCTATTTAAAACTGGATTCTCAAACGGGGCATATTTTGAGGAATTGAACTTCATTTGAACATGAATTCGTGTCAGAGAGAAAAGTGATAACATGTCTTCCTCGTGTCTAACTTCACAGGAGCAAATTCAACCAATAAGCTTCAAGAACCTTTGAAACAATGCTCTGTTGCAGTGGCATCACTAAGAGAAGTGCGGGGGGTGTGGGCCACACCTGATGACATGCACGGGGGAGGGTGACACCACTATTGGCCGAAATTGTTAAAATCTTGGTATTTTTGAATAACCCCATCATGTTTTATATATATATATATATATATATATATATATATATATATATATATATATATATATATATATATATATATATAAATTGATGCATAATTTCATGCAGAATGCAATGAAGCAAACTGTGTTGAAATATAAATTGTGTTGAAATATCTCAAATTGTGTTGAACTACAACACAAATCTATATTTCAGCACAATACAAATTGTGTTGAAATATAGACTAATCAAAAGTTATAGCCAAAAAAACCAGCAGAGGTGGGGTGATAGCATATAACCTCACCCACTGTCTGATGCATTGCCCCACACACTGCATGGGAGGAGGTACGCCATGAGGGTGATGCGCCGGGCTCCCATACCAGGTGATGCAAACCCTAGTAATGCCACTGCTCAGCTGTCTCTGAAACAGGGTTAACCACAAGGGTTCTGGTGCATCTTTGTACAAAACACAGCTCTCAAATGAAATGATCATCATTTAAAAATAAAAAGCACTGAATAAAAGTGTAAATTGTCATTTAGATGGCAAATTGTGGACTACAAGGCATTTAGAAGACCTACCCATGGGAGATTAAGGCACATTCAGTACAACTATTTCCTCCTATTTGCTGGACTACGTTAAAAAAAAAAATCAAATACAAGGATCAAGTCTAATGACTGTTGTTGAAGCAGCAGAATGCAAATATTAATCCCTTTTCCTCCTCAAGAGCCTTTGCAAATAGACTGCGCCAGTTTGACTTTTATATACCTTAAGGAGTTCTCATTACAATTTCTGCAAACGGCTGACTTATAGGGCTGAGAAGAGGCATACCTTAGCAGGAGGTTTAAGTTTTTAAACGTAGAGGAAAATCTTAAGGGGAATCTTTGAATGCCCATTGGCCTGTCTTCCCCCTCCCCGTCTCACATGCATACACACACAAACGTAGTGAGCTGATCTATCACAGCTGCAAGTCACATGTAAGCACTAGCCTGTAAGTAGAAGACAGAGTGCCTGTACCCGAAGAGTCAGTAAAACAGAATGACAGCCCAATCCTATCCCCCGCCATGTTACATAGCATGAGGATGTTCCAATGCTATGGTGTGGGGGGTGGGGGGGGGTGATCAGACAATCTTCTGGAGGTGAGTAAAAAAAAAAAAAAAAAAGATAAGTAAAAAGATAGCATAGGGTGGCAGGATTTCCAGGGTGAAAGAAGGGAAGGTGAAGAAGGCACAGCCAAAGGATGCCCTGCTATGCCCTTCCCCTATTACATAGAACTTTCCCTTTGGGACAAGGGCACCAGGTCTGTTAATCCTTTTTTTCCAAGCTTCATTCCCAGGGATGATTCCTGCTGCTCCCTTTTTTCCCCTCTCACCTCCACCTTGAGCCCCCCCCCCCAAGCCTCTTATACCTTTCACACTTTCCTCTGCTGCCTCTTTAGGACCTTCTCTCCTCTCTTTCTGACTCACATTCTCCAGTCTCCACTTCATCCTCTCTTCCCCCAAATGGTTTCTTTTCCTCTATCCTGCTTTCTTCCTTTTCCTTTGTCCTCCCATCTCTACCCAGTTTCTTCTTTTCTCCCCTCTCTGGCTTTCCCCTCCCTCTCTCAACCTTGTTTTCTCTATACCTCTGCTCCCCTCTTGCTCATTCCTCTCTTCTTCCTTCTTCTTTTGTTCCTTCTCATTTTCCTTCTCTTACTCCGTTTCCCCCTTTTCTTTCCAGATTAGCCTCTTTTAATGCCCACTCTGTAGCCCTTCTACAGCTGAACAGCTGAACGTTAGCGGATGTGAGGCTGCCAGCACCCCTGGACTCAATGTCACCTGATGATGACATCATTGCCAGTGTGTGGCACTGATGGCCGCAGCCTGCTGTTGCCGCTCAGCTCTCTGGCTTTGGAGCTGCACAGGCAACAAATACCAGAATAGTCTTTCATTCCCTTTCACCAGTAAGTTCCGAAATAACAATTTAGAAATTCTGGCAAAACATAACATCCATCTTCCCTACTGCTTGGAAGGTGCTGGAGGATACTACAGCTCTGAGCTTTAGTGACTTGCCACTGAGCTTTCTTCAGTTAATCCCACACATTCTGAGTAGCTTTTTAGTGACAAAATGGAAGCAAGATGAAATTCTGCTTTCGGGCACTGGGATTATGGACGGCAGGTGTAATCCCTTCGGTCCTGCAGGCAGGTGAGAGGCCAGCATATGCGCTGCTCATGTGGTGTGCAGGTGTTGCACATGCACCAAATTAGGCCACCTGAACTCTGCACAGATGAGCCCTCTGAAAAACCTGGCAGGCTTTGCTGCTAACAACACACTGAGCCCTTTTGAGAACGATAATAAAATGGCACAATTAGAGGAAAATCATGCCTATCTTTTGTTGACATGAAGTAGTGATTAGGGAAAGGAACACATTTTCTCTCCCTCTCCTGTAGCTGCCACTAATTCAGGCTAAATCCTGCCTCGATCCACCCCCTCATGTCGAAAAAAAGGCATTCATTACTCTAAATGCCTTCTCAGGTTTTTGTCTCAGCTCACTTAATGCAGTTTATCACCACAGCAAGAGCGAAAAGCACAGAAAAATTAGGTTAATCAATACCAAAGCAGTTGTGCTTAGCATTAAATCCAACCCGCGCTCAGCTTGTCAAACCTTTTCCTACAGGCCATATACTGCCCTAAGTCTTTGAGCACAGGAGGCTGCCTTTGATGAGAATGTGAGCATCATGCAGATCTAGGGCGGAATGAGACCTTAAGCTGGAACAAATCATGTACCTCCTGCCGGTAGCCTACCATCTCCAAATTTATGCTGTCTGGGCCTGTTGTAGCCCCTAGTGCCAAGTGCGAGCAAAGCATCTAAGAATGTCAGACTTTCCATCCTTGCAGTAAGTTACACTTTCTGCTGAAAATGTCTACATATCCTGAAATCTGAGTTCAGCTACTATTTGCTACCCAACTGTTATATTTATCCAGAGCAACATCTGTGTTCCTGCAGTTGATCTCAGTTTTGACTTTTCAGAAGTCTTGTACCAGAAGTGGTTCAATGAATGGAATTTCTAGTAGGAATCATTGGCCACCACTGTAGGGCAAATGAGTGGGAAGGGAAATTCCTGTTAATTTCAGAAAACAGGAGGTGGCATTGAGGCAGCAGGGTCTTGAGTCAGCACCATGAGAGTGCTTAGTTGCTAATTGGCTACCTGCAAGCTCTGATGTCAGTGGTCCACTTCAGGGACATGCAGTCAGGTGAAACAGGGGAGGCAGAGCCTCACCTATCCTACTTTAAACTGCAATCTCACTTGTGATTGTGTAAGCTCCACTCAGCTCCTGAGGGGTTGCATGACCAAAAGGGAGACTGAGTTGCCACTAGACTAGTGCTCAGGCAGATGAGAGTTGAGCCTCCCCAGCAATTGTGCAAATACTCAAAAACTAGGTGGAGAGCATGCACAATGATTCCCTGTGATTGCGCACATGTGCTACTCAGTTTCTGAGTGGATGTGCAATTGCTGGGGAGACTCAGCTCTCGTCTGCCTCATCTAGTCACTCCCTGTATAGAGACTTAGCTGAGCCAATGAATGCTCAGCCTTCCTAGCTATCACACATGCAGTAACTTGGTGAAGTTGGCAGTGACATCATACTTCTGGGTCACCAAGCTCCACACAGAGTGCCTCCCCAGCACTGGACCTCACTGCAGGTCACTGGTCCACACCCATATGGGTGGCAGTTAGCTAGTCTGCAACTGTGTACTTGCATGGTGCTGACTCTTGTGCCTCCTGATTCCACAATAACATCCTGTGAGTTTTTGATATCAACAGAAATGTCCCTCCCCCTCTTGGTTGCCCCACAGTATTGCCCCACCTTTGAGAACTAGATGCTGAGGACGAACAATAAGGGGTGGTGGTTGCCTTCAGGCCCTCATTTTAAGCTTACCAAAAGTAGCTGGTTGATGGAATGATGGACAATGGGTCTTGGATCTGATTCAATGGAACTTCTAGTATTTTGGGGTGTCGTTTCTTTAGATTGTAAAAGCTGAATATGAGGGGAAACTCCAAGACTATTTCCCACTCAACACATTCTTGCTGGTTACTTCTGTTTGTATCAGGATTATGTAATCAGACACTTCTCATGCCAAGGTTAGAAGTGAGACTATAAATTCACACTATCAGTATTAGATTAAGTTTAGACCACACGCTAGCTCTCCTTAATCAAGAACTGTGTGTTCTATGAATGCCTAGAGATAGTCATATTTCAGGCTACTTTGCAGGGATGATAGAGATCTAGTCGCCTTCCCTCGATTATATTTATCTGGTACAGAGAGTTATTTGGTGGATTAGCAGACCTCTGACTGCATTCACTCTGCAGTCAGCCAGGATAGTGGCAAATGAATTAGGATTAGGCAAGGAGAACTACAAATAGGGGATGCAGTTCAAGGCACAGAGGGAAGGCAGGGAATGACCTTAAAGAAGTTAGTTAGTTAGTTAGTTAGTTAGTTAGTTAGTTAGTTAGTTAGTTAGTTAGTTAGTTAGTTAGCTAGCTAGCTAGCTAGCTAGCTAGCTAGTTTGTTTGTTTGTTTTTGTGCAGAGGATCTGCAGAAAAACAATCTGAAATTTCAATCAAGGTATGCTCTCAAGTAGGCAGATGTTCCAGTCCTAGTTACATTAGAAAACAGGGGCTTATGAAACCTCAATAAAATATTTTACAGCCCAATCCTGACCTGTGCTGAAACAGGCAGGGCAGTTGGCCAGCACTGTATCCAGCACAGTGTTGGAGATGGCTGTGGTGCAACTTGGGGCAAGGGAAAATGTTCCCCTTACCCTGAACACTGCCCCAGTCACCGCAATGGGGCTACTCAGATCTGTGCAAGATAAATTGCTGGCACAGGTCGGAGTAGCCCAGTGTTGGGCTGGACAGCTTGGGAGGGAGGGTTAGGATCTGACCTAAGAGGTCAGTTCCACCCTCTCCTGGTCCCAACCTACCCACCGGTTTGCCTGTCACCTGCCCTCCCCCACCCCAGAACGCCCTCCCCAAATCCCCATACTGGCAGACCACCACCAGCGCAAACTTACCTTTGCTGTGGTTTGCTCCAGCATGGGTAGGTGAGTGCACATCCTTGTGCTGACTCCCTTGGTGGCACGAATGTGCTTCATGGCATGTTCACAACACCCACAACAATTTGTGCTGGCTTCAGCACATCTCTGGATTGCACTCTTAATTTCATTGGCTTCCCATGAAATTTGTCAGATTTTCCATAGGAGCAGATGACAATTCACTTTGAATGTTGTTTAGGACCAAAATATGATTTTTAAAAGGAAAAAAAAATTGTATGTGTGGTGCTCCGCACCCTGACAAATTTGGTTTGTCTAATTGAGATGCTGAATATTCACCTGAGAATATTCACAGCACAAACCATCACATCATCAAGTCATCAGCAGCCAGGTATGAAACAGCCCTAGCAATAGATCCAGAAAGGTGTTTCTTGTACATTCTGTTTAGTGATTGAGCAATAATCTGGATGTACAGGCAGTGAATAAAGTCAGTTTTCTTTTTGTTTTTTAACAGCAACAACAGATACTTCTTTGGGTGTTCAAAATGCACTTTCCGCCTTGCATATCACAAAGACGGATGAACAGAAGAAGAGCCTAACTGGATCTGAATAAAGACCAGTGATAATTTGCCTGGCATCCGGAAGCACACAGATGCTTCCAGGAAGCCTAGAAGCAGTGCATAAAGACAAAGACCTCCTTCCCTCTTGTCCACTCCCCCCACAACAGATATTCCATGCTATATTGCCTTTGCAAAGCAATCATAATTGGTGATAGATCTATCTGCTCTGAATTGACTACCCTCCTTTAAAAACCATCTAAGTAACACACCATCACCACAACTTGTGGAGCGATATGGACCATAATGGTCTTCCTGTTGCCTGTGATGGAGTAGGAAAAAAAAGAAAAAGAAATATTTTTCTTCCAGATATTCCCCTTGGAATGAAAATACATGCATTTGTAGGCTGTGAAGTTCAGATGTAACAGTACGTAACACTCTCTGCCTTTCATGATTTGTAGAAACACCTTTGATCTTATGCATGATGTGCAGGGAACATAGACCCATATGAAAGACCTACTTTTGCAAACGCAGCCAGCCAAAACAAGCTATAGAGACCATTGATCAAGATTCATTGTTTCCTGGCCTGCCCTGAGAACAAAAGAATGAGAGATGCAGAGCTGGGGATCAAATGTGTGGCTTCCAGCTGCAGTGTCCTGTCATTTTCCACACATTGTTTGCTTGTTTTGTTTGTAATGAAGTTTCTGGGACACAGTAACATTCCATATCAGACAGATTGCAGAACTTCATTATTGGTCATGATTTTGTTGATTGTACACAAAGGCATACCTAGGGTGGTCAAGAGGGTCAAGTGCACCCTGTGGGGACGCCAGCACCATCCACTGCCTTCCCAGCCACCCGTTTTTGGGGGCTTATTTTCAAAGTGAAAGAAGCCACACCACACTGATGGCTGCCCCTTCTTCCTCTTCGTTTTTAAAGGGGGAAATGGGGGGGGGGAGAGCATCAGAGCATGCAGAACTGTGCCAATAGTGGCTACAAGGTCACAGCCACTCTGACCACCGCTCTGGATCGTGCTGCTCTGACTTGCAGACTACATCCCCCTTCTTCCTCTTTATTTTTAAAGCAGGAAAAGGAAGTGACCCTCAGAGTGGCACAGAAACACAGCAATAGCGCTGTGAGCTCTAATAGCGCTATGAGCTCACAGCCCCTATCCGTGCAGAATTGTTCCATTCTCTCTCCTACTTCTTCCCCTATAAAAGAAGAAGAAGAAGAAGAAGAAGAAGAAGAAGAAGAAGAAGAAGAAGAAGAAGAAGAAGAAGAAGAAGAAGAAGAAGAAGAAGAAGAAGAAGGGGAGTCCCTCAGAACGGTGCAATAATACCGGACGTAATTGCAGTGATGTGATTGTAGCTTGTTGCTTCTGGTCAGGGGGCAACATTTTTATGCACCAGGACCACCGGTGATTGTACATGATTTTGTTAAATGCAGTCAAAGCCAACATTCACATAACAATGCGTGTTGTGGAGGGGGGGGGAGAATGTGTGAAAGGCAGCTTATGCTCTTTGCTGCAATGGAAACATAAAATGTTGACAGACTAAGGCTCCAGCTATACAACACAATAAGATGGCAAAAGAGGATTCTTAAACACTATGAGCTAGACTCACATTGGAGTCGAAAGGACAATAAAACAATGAGGGTGGCAGGAAAGAAACAACTTGGACCACCTGATGATTTGCCCCATTTTTAAGAGGCCATCCAAATGCTGGCAGGCTGAGGACCAAATCTGCTGAGTGCTTTATTGTGGCAGATGATAATAATTCTGCTGGGTACTTTATCAGTTCTGACATTCCCTGGACAATGGCCAATGGGAAAAGCATTTATCTGCCATGTGCATCTACTTAAGAGCTGGAACAAATCTTCATCTTTATTAAACAAGCCACTCACTCATAGCCTTGATTTTTTTTTTTTTCATTTTTGCCTTGCAAGTGCAAATTAATTTCTAAAGCACATCTACTGTATGCCTGTCCATTTCATGTAGAAATGTAATAGGACACGGGAAGAGGGTTATCAGAATGAATGAAGTATTTCATCATGTGGAAACAGAATGCCCAATCCAAAGCACGCTTACTAGGAAGTGAATCTAAGTTCATTGGAACTTTCATTCAGTAAGTGGCCACAGAATTGCAGGTGAGAATGGCAAAATAAATCTAGAGTGCTCATCTGGTAACTCAATGCAGTCCCAACTCCATTCATCTGAGTGGTTTATGTAACTCCACAGGCTGTTAGGATTAGTATAAGGGTGTTGGCAGCAATGGCCTTCATGAAATACGGCATGAAATACCCGTTGTGGAAGTAGAAGAGGAAACAAAGGTCATTCATCAAACCCCTGCCTCTTTTAATCTTGGTGATCATGCTGCTGATTTTCTCACAGAGGTATTGTATGGGAGGAACTGAGGATTACTTAGTATCCATAATAAAGTTCCTAAACATTTGTGCATTTCTGCATTTGCTGCAGGCATGAGAGAGGAGGAAATGCACAGAGACTTTGCAATCTCTCTTTGGATCTGCCAGAGAGCCCAATGTTCTCTGAGTTCTGAGATACCACCGAATGCTGGAGTAAGGTAATATCGATCAATGTCAAAACTTGGCATTTTTATATTAAGGCAATTGTATGATCCTTTTGCTTTATTCGCTCTCCAGTGTTTTGTTCTGTCCAAGTGACTCTTAAGGGTTTCCACACAGTGGTGATAAGAAAACCATCTGAAGCCACCTCTAGGAAAGATAAGGTTAGTTACTGGAACAAACATCTTTCAAAAAAGACAATAATACTGGAGCGGCATTGTACTTTAGGGTGAGAGTAGATACCACTTAGGATACCACTTATCACTTAAGACGAAATAGGTCAATTTGCTGAACTATGATTTTATTCTTGCTGTTGTCATTGTTATAAAATATGTATCTACTATGATTCAGCATCAACATCCAAATAGCTATTTGCATGGTAAATGAAATGTCAATATGACTGCACATCCCAGCGAGCTCACAATTTAGAAGAGACACTTGCAAATGGCCAGAGGAAAAGAAGCTGTGTTGGAGTGAATAGGAGCAATTGCTCTCCCCTGCTCCGTGCCAGCAAACCGCCATTCAAAAGCTGCTTCTTAACTCAGCTTTTATACTGTATCGCACATCTCCGCCTTTCTTGTGTAAGTGAACATAAGAAGAGCCCTGCTAGATCAGGCCAAAGGTCCATGTAGTCCAGCTCCCTGTATCTCACAGTGGCCCAACAGATGTATCAGAGAGCACACAAGTGACCTGCATCTCGGTGCCCTCCCTTGCACCTGGCATTCTGAGCTAGCCTACTTCTAAAATCAGGAGGTTGCACATACCCATCACAGCTTGTAACCTGTGATTGACTTTTCCTCCAGAGATTTGTCCAGTTCGCTTTTAAAGGCATCCAGGCCAGATGTCATCACCACGTCCTGTGGCAAGGAGTTCCACAGCCTAATTACATGCCGTGTACATGCTGTCTTGTGTTCTTATATTCATGACAACAACCTTATATGGTGAGTTAAGTGGAAAGATTGTGGCTGGCACTGTTGCCCAGTTAGCTAAATGGGCAAGCTGGGATTTAAACTGAGGTCTCTCTCTTTGAAATGTAACTCTCTATTCGCTGCATCACACCGATTCCCTCAGCCATATTTGACTATGTCATCATGTGACCAAGTCTGATTGACTATGTAGCATTGTGGATGTTTCTCCAGTCATTGCATGATGTTCAAATAGGTAGACTCACCTATGTGACTGACTCAGAACAAAGGAAACAGCAACAGCCCTGAGAAAACCAAAATAGACCCAAAGCAGAAGGATCTCTCTGCAGAGACAGAAACAATTCATAATAACAAAGTCTAAGGCCACAATCCAGTTAAGGACACAGTCTAAGGACACAATCCAGTTCACATACTCTTTACCTTTAATGCATGCTGCTTTAAACTTAGGAACAATGAACTGTTCCATCATTTCCACCCAGTGAATGAAAATCAAACTGGAGACTATTGCTAAATGAAAAATATCTGAAGACAGAAGTACATAAGGTTGGTTTGCTGCTAATCTATTTGCTTATTACATTTTTAATTGCATTCATTTTTTTTATTTTCCCCAGAGCTCAAATGGAGTCAGGGTGGTGTACTGGTTTGGAATTTGGACTTTGATCTGGAAAATCCAGGTTCAAATCCCCATCAGCAATGAAGCTATGGTGACACTGGGCCAGTCACTTTCAGCTTCACCTCCCTCACAGGATTGTTTTGAGGACCAAAGGAGGGAAGGAACCATGTACACCATCCCAAGCTCCTTAGAGGAAGGATGATATAAAAATCTGAATGCCCCCTTTACTTCACCAGTTATGTCACAACTGGTCTGAGCCTACTGAAGTAGTCAGTGTTGTGTCATCATCCTCCCTTCCAGCTTTTTCAAGTTTGTAGTGAAGGTACTTTGCATGAGAGTACAAGAATTCCGGTGGCACATGAATTAGCGCGCCACCGGCGTTTGCCCTGCCCCCACACGAGGCACAGGAGGGGACAGCCTTGCAGCCAATTGGCTGGGGGCTAATTGGTTTGGGGCCATGTGCAGGCTGCTTGGAGAAGCCTGTGCAGTTGGGACCAGGCAGCGGTCACCCACCCGCCCACCCTTTGGCAGTCTGAGACTAGCTGGTCGCCATCTGGGGCCAGGTAGGAATTTTTGCCATCAGCCTAATTGGCACGTCGGTTGGTGGTTTTTTGCCTACTCCAGACTGTGAAGTTAGGGGCGGAATGGGGTTTTCCATAGGTCTTGTTGGTCACTTTAGGCAGGTGTCGTGCGGGTTTTGGGTAGGTAAGGTCATATCGGTGTACACCGCAGGGTGGCAAGGGCCAGGTGGACTCCACGCTTGGTCATGCTGGCATTCCCGGCTGGGTGACGCAGGCTGGATGAACCTTGGCCTGGTGGTAAAGGCGCACCGCGGGTTTGCTCGGGTGGCCTGAGCTAGCCTGCCACCCTCCCCCTTCGGGGTGCCAATGAAGGGGGCGGCAGGCTTGTACTGATGCTGCCCAGAGTCTGGTGTGATCGCCCAAATCACTATAGGGGGAAGTAGATGGGCAGCTCTGTTTCACCCATGTAGAACCCGCATGACTTATTTGGTAGGCCCTGTTGCAATCTGAAGTATATTTAAATAGTTAATAAAGTGGCCCTTTGTACCATATGCCCTTGCCTGTGTCTTTATTGGGGGGTACTGGGTAAATGTACAAGACCCAGTATAAAGTCAGAAGAAATACTGCAGGCAGTCCTTTCCAGTCTCTTTCTGTCTTTCTTTCTCTCACCCCAAGCTCACACAGCCTGATAATGATGTTCCATTATCTCTATGATGCACTAAATAACTTGGTTATTGATAAAGGCTCAGGCGTCATTTCCTAATGTTACCTAATTATTGCAGCCGCAATTACAACAGTTAATATAAATTGGATAATTATGCCATTGGAAAAAATGTTCACAGCTCGTGGTAGGGTTGAAAAAGGCTCGCCTGTAAATTTGGAAGGCAGCAACTATTGTTACAAAAAAAACCGAACATGTCCTCAATGTTCTCTACCCTCTCCCAGTTTCATTACTTCTGGGCCAGTTGATAGGCTGTCGATCTAGTCTGCAAGATGGATGAGCAAGTGCATGTGTCTGCCACCCTCCATCATGCACATATGACAACAGGTGATATGATGCCATTGGATATATAGCTGGACATGTGCTGCTAGACCTTAGTAAACAATTCAATTTTTTAATGTATCACTTACCATTCAGTGTTGAATCTTACAAGGGACACACAAACACACACATGCATGCACTGTACAGTGTTTATTATTCAAAAATTAGGGACCCCCCCCCCCCACAGTGAATGCATTTAATCATGCTGTGATATCACGGGGAATGTGAAACTTGTTCTGCAATTGAGACATATTTTCATTAGCAGAAGTTCATAGGAATACAACCTCTTTGATTTCATGTGTAACTAAAACCTCATTGAATACAATCACGAGGGTTAAACAATCTCCACATTTTCACGTGTGTCAATGAACTTATATGGCGCACAACAAACATTTTGTGCCATCACAGCTGCTCCATTTGATGTGTCAATGGATTTGCATTTGAATGAATATAACATAAGAACAGCCCTGCTGGATCAGGCCGCAGGCCCATCTGGTCCAACTTCCTGTATCTCACAGTGGCCCACCAGATGCCTCAGAGAGCACACAGGACAAAATACCTGCATCCTGTTTCTATTCCCTTGCATCAGGCATTCTGAGGTAGTCTGCTTCCAAAATCAGGAGGTTATATGTACCCATCATGGCTTGTAATTTGTGGTAGACTTTTCCTCCATTAATCTGTCCAATCTCTTTTTTAAGGTATCTAGTTCAGGGGCTATCCCCACATCATGTGGCAAGGAGCTCCACAGGTAAATTACATGCTGGGTAAAGAAATATTTTTTTTGGTTGTTGTTTGAACTCTCCCAACACTCAATTTTAGCAGATATTCCCTAGTTCTGGTGTTGGCCTTCAAGCCAGCAGAGACCTTGAGTTGCAGAAATAGAAAGGTGAAACTGAGGCCCAAATCCTAACCAACTCTCCAGTACTGGCATAGCTGTGCCGATGGGTTGTGTGTTGCATCCTGCAGTTGGATGGCACTCATGGAGGTCTCCTCAAAGTAAAGGAACATTTGATCCCTTACCTTGGAGCTGAATTGCCCTTATGGGTGCTGGAAAGTGGGTTAGGATTGCGCCCTAAAATGCAGACTTTTCAAGGTATTACCTTCCCTTCACTTGTGAATGGCTGGGAACTTGGAGTCAAAGCTAAAGAACATTCTGTCTTGTTATGTAATAAAGCCTAATTGCTTATTCTCCCAAGAGGTGGAGATGCTGACAGGATGAAACCACCATCAAGAGAATGGCTCATAATTAAAAGCAAATTCTTCCATGATGCTCCTCACTTTGGCAGTTTAATATTGAAGAGGCTCTAATTAAGACAGTTTCCTCTTTGTTTAGCTTTTTTTTTTCTTTTTTTTTTTGAAGGGGGGCACTTGGTAATGACTCTTTGTTAAGCAATTTGCTTGTTTAGAATAAGGTTGGCCTCTGCGCATAGCTTGACCCAACGTCAGGCATCCTTGATGACTTGCCAGTTGTTTTAGATGAGTGTTTTCGTAATGGAATTACTTCCCACAGACATTTCTTGGAATGATAATTCCTCCAACAGATGGACCCCTCTAACTTATTCTTATTTTGAGGCAATTGGTTTACCAAAAAAAGAAAAGGAAAAAAGAAGTGTGAGGCTTTAATTATGTTAGTCACAAAAGCAATGTGAAGAACCATGTCTCATTCAAAGCCGTTAAGAGAAACTCACATTGAAGTATTGGCGCTTGTGAATCTTTGTCATATTTACTCATGCCAACATTTTCAAGGTTGGTTGTGATGCAGAGTATTGTGGATGGTAGGAAGGCATTTCATAGGTTGCAGTATGTTTTATAGCAATCATGAAATGGTCAGTGGATCAGGACAACCACCAAGATATGATGTTGTCAGTTACAGCCACCCTAGGTGTCAGCATATAAGGCCGTCCTTTTTCTTTGGCTGCTTTATGGTAGAGGTTAGAAGAAGCACCACAAGAATTTGCCTTACCTGGTGTGATAGCTCATTGCATCACCCTCATGATGGACTGCCTCCCATACCAGACCTCTGTAGGCAACCTTCAGTCTCAAAAGACTATGGTATCGCGCTCTGAATGGTGGTTCTGGAACAGAGTCTAGTGTAGCTGAAAAGGCCAATTCGGGAGTGACAATTCCTTCCACACCGGGAGCAAGTGCAGTCTGTCCCTGGTCTGTCTCCCTGGCTATGGGCCTTCCTTCTTTGCCTCTTTGCCTCAGACTGTTGGCCAAGTGTCTCTTCAAACTGGGAAAGGCCATGCTGCACAGCCTGCCTCCAAGCGGGCCGCTCAGAGGCCAGGGTTTCCCAGATGTTGAGGTCCACTCCTAAGGCCTTCAGATCCCTCTTGCAGATGTCCTTGTATCGCAGCTGTGGTCTACCTGTAGGGCGCTTTACTTGCATGAGTTCTCCATAAAGGAGATCCTTTGGGATCCGGCCATCATCCATTCTCACAACATGACCGAGCCAACGCAGGTGTCTGTTTCAGCAGTGCATACATGCAAGGGATTCCAGCACATTCCAGGACTGTGTTGTTATAAAATAACATACACACAGCCCAAATGTAGTGGCGTTACTAGGGTTGGTGTCATCCCCATTTACTTTATGCATTTATTTTTAATATATCACAGTACTGGTCACCCAACAAATCAGTAACCAACAAAAAAAAGTGGTCAACGTGACAATGAGCACAATTGAATGACAACCGAGTCCTAAAGGCGGAGGTGCCCCCAGGTGCAGCAAAGTGGCTACCTCTGCATCCTGTGGCCAAGCAGCAGGTGCTGGAGGTCTCTTCAGGGAAAGAGAGACCTTCCTCTGGGGAAAGCCCCAAGCCCTGCAATGCGGCTTCTCAAGACTGTGCCAGCTATTTTGCCAGCATATGGCTGAGAGACTCCATGTCAGGCCTTCCAGCCTGACACAGAGTTCAGGATCCAGCAGAGCTCCAATGGTTCCACACTCCTCCCACCTCACCTTGTTCTGCCCTTTCCCCACCACCCCCTTGCCCTGATACTGCTCACTTCTGGCCGGCACTGCTGGAGTACTGGCTGGCCCTCTGAGTGCCCCCTGAGTGCCAGCAGCCCCTCCTCTCCAGGTGCCACAGATGTACCTTATGACACATTTGCAACACCCAGCACTGGAGGTGTGCTCATGCTGCCAGCACTAAAGAGCTCAGAATTTGGCTCTAAGAGTTCTACAGTTAGCTCTGATTCATGTAAATGAGAGCTGACCCATACATATTGGTTCCCTGCTTCATCATAACACCTCATTGGCTCTTAGAACAATCAGTCTCATTGGTCAGTTTTCAGTTAAGAAATTCACTTGTTTCATAAGGCAGTTGTGTTTTCCTTTTCTGGTTATTTCATGATAACATTTGATATTTTTCAGTGTGGTTTGCTTCATTATCTACTGCATGAAATTGCCTTTTCAACGACATATAAGATGATGGTATTATTCATAAATGCAAATGGTCATGTGTTTAAGTTTGGAGACCGCTGTGTCTCAAAAAAGTTCTCCCCTCAAGAGCAGAGCTTACTATTCCACCATGGAGTTGTGGGTTTTTCAAACAAAACAGATCACAAGGACGCTCTGGGCAGTTGTGCCTGTTGCCCAGCTTCCCAGAAGGCTGTGTCACAGGATGTTTGGGCAGACACAACCGCCCAGAGCATCTCTGTGATCTGTTCTGTTTGAAAAACACATAGCGTCATGGCGGAATGGTAAGCTCCGCTCATGGGGAGAGGTCTTTCTCCAAACCTCAGATCTGACCCACAGGCTGGGGTTTGGAGAGCCCTGGTTTAAACCATAATTTTTTTTTAAGTCTAGCTCAGGGGTGTCCGAAGTTTTTGGCAGGAGGGCCACATCATCTCTCTGACACTGTGTCGGGGGCTGGGGAAAAAAAGAATTAATTTACATTTTAAATTTGAATAAATTTACATAAGTTTACGCAAATGAATAGATTAAAGATGAATTTATATGAATGAATGAATGAATGAATGAAGGTCTTGCAATAGCTCAAGGCCTATAAAAGGCCTTGCACAAAGCAAGACTGACCTTTCCTTTACTGCTGCTACTGCATCACAGACATGAAACAACATGCAGTGGAGGGAGCCCTCATCCCACAGCTCATGCGAGAGGTCAAACAGTTGCCCACACGCTGAGAGCAGTTGTGTTGGGCCAGTGTGGGCTCCAACAAATCTCTGGAGGGCCAGAGGCTCATTGGAGACTGGGGGCTCCCTGAGCGCCACACTGATTATGCAGGGGATGGACAGAGTGGATAGAGAGATGCTCTTTACACTCTCACATAACACCAGAACCAGGGGACATCCACTAAAATTGAGTGTTGGGAGAGTTAGAACACACAAAAGAAAATATTTCTTTACTCAGCGTGTGGTTGGTCTGTGGAACTCCTTGCCACAGGATATGGAGATGGCATCTGGCCTGGATGCCTTTAAAAGGGGATTGGACAAGTTTCTGGAGGAAAAATCCATTACGGGTTACAAGCCATAATGTGTATGTGTTACCTCCTGATTTTAGAAATGGGCTCTATCAGAATGCCAGATGCAAGGGAGGGCACCAGGATGAGGTCTCTTGTTATCTGGTGTGCTCCCTGGGGCATTTGGTGGGCTGCTGTGAGATATAGGAAGCTGGACTAGATGGGCCTATGGCCTGATCCAGTGGGGCTGAAGGAGGGGAGGGGAGTTCTAGAGCCTGGGCATGACCACAAAGAAAGTCCTCTCCGTGAACAAATTTGTTCAAGAAGCTTGGCACTGCAAGTGCAAAAGAGAGTGACTAAGATGATTACGGGGCTGGGGCACCTTCCTTATGAGGAAAGGCTACGGCGTTTGGGCCTCTTCAGCCTAGAAAAGAGACGCCTGAGGGGGGACATGATTGAGACATACAAAATTATGCAGGGGATGGACAGAGTGGATAGGGAGATGCTCTTTACATTCTCACATAATACCAGAACCAGGGGACATCCACTAAAATTGAGTGTTGGGAGAGTTAGAACAGACAAAAGAAAATATTTCTTCACTCAGCGTGTGGTTGGTCTGTGGAACTCCTTGCCACAGGATGTGGTGATGGCGTCTGGCCTGGATGCCTTTAAAAGGGGATTGGACAAGTTTCTGGAGGAAAAATCCATTACGGGTTACAAGCCATGATGTTTATGTGCAACCTCCTGATTTTAGAAATGGGCTATATCTGACATAGCCTATAGCCCACCGGGGTGAGGTCTCTTGTTATCTGGTGTGCTCCCTGGGGCATTTGGTGGGCCGCTGTGAGATACAGGAAGCTGGACTAGATGGGCCTATGGCCTGATCCAGTGGGGCTGTCCTTATGTTCTTATGTTCACTGTCTGCTCTGAAATTACCAATTCACTGCTCAGAGGCAGAGGGAACTGAACTTACACCCCATTCCTCCCTCCCCCCAAAAGGTCATGGTGGTCACTGTTAACACCAACTGCAAGAGGGGCTGGTACAAAGAGGGTTTCTTTAGGAGTGGCTGCACTACATATGTAGAGGGATGTGATCAGCCCTCCTCTGAACCTTAATGGAATCAGCCCTCCTCTCGTGGCTGTCTAGAATTTGTCACAAAGTGTAAGAATCCGGAGCATGGCTGGTTTGGGAACATGATGAAACCTGATCCACTTGCCAGCAGCAATCTGACCTGGGTTCATGCAGACTTGCACCTAGCTCTATAACTGGGGGACGTATAAGTAGTCAACCTCAAGGCAAAATCCGGAGCTGGAGTCCCTGAGGCAGTTCGCAGCTGTATACAGTCATGCTCTGGCAACTCCTGTGATGCCGCTGGAACCAACCTTATTGGCTTCTACGTTTCCATTGGACCATTCCAGCGATGTGGAGAAGGGGGATTTGCTGCATGGGTAACAGCCTATCCTCCATACCTTCTTTACCCAGGCTTCACGCACATAGCACAATATCTAGTCTTCTGAGACTGAAGGATGCCAATGAGTGGGTCGGTACTGGGTTACCCAGAGCGCAGCCCTGAGAAGACCTCTTGGGGCCAAAAAACCTCTGCACCACTACATTGCCACGCAGAGAGCTGTGTTGGATTGGACTGTCCCTTATCTTAAAGGATCACATTTATTTATTTCTTTGTAACAGTATACTGGCTTTCTCACAGACTCAAGGCAGTTTGCATAGGCAGCCTGACCATAAATCTCATCCCCCCCTCCATGGGGTTTTTACAAATATTATCTGAGAGAACTCCTCAAACCCTGCATTTCTCCAGGTGTTCCCCTTTATAGTGGGATTGTCATCCTGACTGCAGAGCTGTTGCACTTTCCAAACTTCCACAGGCAGCTGCAAATCATATCCCAGTCTGGTTCTCAGGATGTTATCCATTCTTGCCGGCTGACTCCTCCACATTCTTCCACTCTTGCGAAAAGCTTCTGGTCACTGGTCACCCATCAAAGGCAAGGCCTGAGCTGATCCTGCTTAGCTTTTCAAGCAAGGTGACAGTTCAACCTCCAGACCAGACCTCCTGCCCACATCAAGATGATGTATCCAAAGTGCTCTGAGAACTCATAAAATGCCATGCAAATAGCAAGTCTAAGTATTAAGACTTCAGTGTTGCTGCAGCATACCTGGGGGGGGGGGAGTGAGACAAATGCCCCACGCGCCAGGCTTGGGGAGGTGGCACCTCCCATGCACTCAGTCAGCTGGCGTGCCAATCTAAGTGCCACCCCCTGAGGACCTTTGTCCCAGAGGTGTTCCTTCACAGAAGAAAACAGAAGTGATATTTTTAAGCACTTAGAAGGCCTCCTGAGGACTGGGGAGGCTTCCTGGCCTCCGAAAGGGAGGCGGGGTGGTGGCGGTGGCCCGGCTGGGGGGGTGACACCTTGGCCAGTGGGGGGAGCTGCAGCTTGTAGTTGTGGCCCCAGGCAGTACCAAGGCCAGGATCGCCACTGTAGTGTTGGTTTTGGTACAGTTGACTTTTGAAAGAAGTCATGAAGAATAGCTTCTCTGTGGGAGTTCACACATCCCAAATGGCTCTGTCTGTAAAACAGTGATGCTATCTCAAGGGGTTGTTGCAAAGTCAAACAAGATAAAGGCCACAGAGCACTTAGCACATTAAAATAATGCCATGTACACAACGATAATAACACTGTTTACATTCAATGTAGGAAGAAGACTTGGGGAAAAAAGCAATGAGATGCTATCTTTACCCCTCCACAAATAAAACAGGGCAACGTAGATTTGCTGTTTTCTTTCTGATAACCTGTGTATTCTCCTCCGGTTCCGCCTTTGTGTTATTGTGTCAGTGAGCATTATGTCTGCTGTGCTGTGCCTTGTAATAATTGTAATTAGTGAGATTAAAATGGAAACAGATTGGAGTTAGCAGCAATTTTAGAATTCATAAAGGTCAGGAGAGACATTGCGAGAGCCGTATGACAAAGCAGCATGCATAACACTTAGGATTATGCCTGGCAAAATTAAAGCTTTTGTCAAAAAAGCACATTCTCATCTTAAAATGGTGGAAGGTCTGTTGAACACTTCAGTGTGTGGGTTTTATAGAAACTTGTCTATTATGTTGCTGAAGAACACTCTGATAGCATCTGGCTTTTATACAGTACCTGTGAGAGACTGAACTGTATTTTTAGTACGTCTTTTCAGCTAATATATAACTTGATCCCCAGTGCTTTTTATTGTGCTGCCAGAGAGGAAAAATTGGTGACGATAAAAAATCCACACCTTGCTCCAGATTTTATTATTTGACAATATGCCATTTAAAAGCATATTTTGGTATGAAATTGCTTGCAGGGATCAGGCGCACACGTATATGTGCTTAAGCAAAGTGACTAAGAATGTATGGATGTGTGCCCTGATTGTCAGAATTTAGATGAACCTGTATAGCCAATTTGTATCTAGGCCCACTTCAAGGTGTTGGCTCTCATTTCTAAAGTTCTAAATTCTTGAACCCTTTAAGTCTTGGACATCAGAAGGAACAGCTTCCTCATCATGAAGTTGCGGATGCTGGTCTTTCTAATACCTGAAGGACTGTCATATGGAAGAAGGAACAAATTTGTTCTCAACTGCCTCTGAGAGTAGATTCAATGGGAACAAACTGCAAAAGTGGAAATTCTGGATGGACATCAGCCGGAAATTTTTAATGATCAGGGTGTTTTGGCAGTGGAACAGATTGCTGAGAGAGGGTGTGGGTTCTCTCTCACTGGAGAACTTCAAGTTAAGGCTAGACAGGCACAGGCTGGAGAGGCTCTAGGAGGATTTCTTGCTTCAGACAGGGGTTTGGACTAGATGACCTCGTGAGTCCTTTCCAAATCTATGATTTTGCAAGTGGCCCACATGCTACAACCAATGTATTTCAAGGAGCAAAACCAATGTATTTCAATGAGCTGCTCATTATATATCAGAGTCACATATGGCTCATAATCCGCAGTTTGGTCACCTCTGGTTTAGAATGTCACCTATTGAGTTTGTGTGAATTAGAGAATGGGGGGAAAGTATGAGTGCATGCAGGGAAAACTTAAGTGGGAAAAAAATAGGTAACACATTTGCACTGCTTGCAGGGTGTATAACTTAGGTCATGCCTTGTATGTTGGCATCCTTCAGTCTCGGAAGACTATGGTATTGCACTCTGAATGGTGGTTCTGGAACAGAGTGTCCCCTCCAGTGTGCAAAGCCTGGGTAAAATAGATATGATATGAAGGATACCTATGCAGCAAATCCCCCCTCTCCACATCGCTGAAATGGTCCAATGGAAAGGCAGAAGCCAGTACAGTTGGTTCCAGTGGCGTCACATGAGTTGCCAGAACGTGACTGTGTTCAGCCTCAGGGACTCCAGCTCTGGATTTTGCCTCGCGGTTGACTCCTGAAGCCTCTTCCATAACTGGATGTAGCCATAAGGCAGTGGAGGTTTGGGATCAGAGTTTTCCTTCACTTAGATGAGCTGCCTTCATAAGAACATAAGAACAGCCCCACTGGATCAGGCCATAGGCCCATCTAGTCCAGCTTCCTGTATCTCACAGCGGCCCACCAAATGCCCCAGGGAGCACATCAGATAACAAGAGACCTCACCCTGGTGCCAAGGCTAACGAGTCCCATCTACCCGGTGGCTGTTTAGTCGCCTCTTATGACAAGTACAGCCAAACTGAGGGCCTATTCTTATCCCCCATGACCCCAGGGGTCATGCCTTATAGGCCAGCTATCATGCTTTGGGCATAGTACAAGATAAGATTTGATAGCACTATTTGGAAATGAGAATCTTGAGAAGTTTCTCATGACAAATTTGCATGCAAAGTTTCTTATGAAAAAATCGGGGTTATTGTGGATATTTTCAAAGGGTTGTTTCAGCTCTCACATTCTGTGCCACAAGCAGAAATGATGGTCAGTAGCGTAGCTGGGTGGAGGTAAAATGATAATTACTGCAGGTGAAGATGAGTTCTTTCACTGTAAACATGATTTCTTTCCTCAAAAAGTCTAATCCCACTTCTGCTGTGTTTCATGTTGAACACTTTCATTGTGAGAGAGGATTTATCTGGGCCTGCTTTTCCCATTTCCCTTATGATGTGGAGGAGTGATTTGCATGACAAGAGCCTCCTTGGCTTTGGAGAGGTCACCTCCTCCTGCCTACTGTTCCACCCCTAAAGTCATAATCCTCTGCCTGTGACATCACAATTAGTTTCTGAGGAGATGATTACAGTCACAAACAAAGGATTATGACTTCAGGTGGCTGATAAGCAGCAAGAAGAGATTAGCTCCCAAGGGAAAATATTCTCTTTTCATGCTGATATCCTGGAAAAAAACAAATCCAGGAAGAAAAAGAAAATCAGAAGTTACTCCATGTCAGAAAATATTTCCAGACTAAGCACTTTCTCGTGAGATGTCAATGGCTGTTTAGCAGTTGTTCGTTGATTGTCGTGATTTAATTAGCGTCTAAATAAATGCTGCTTGATCGCTTCGGGGGATGGAAAACATTCAATGTGAAATGCTTGAAGCTAGAATTTCCCTAAAAAGCATTCCATTTAGGGCACTTAGCATAATGTTAGTCTCCATGTGACTTAAATGGTAAAACAAATGCGCCTTTGCAATAATAACCCCAAAAGGCAGATATCCTGGACCCTCGACATTTTCATTACAAGCTTAGCAAAAAACGAATGGCTGAAAAGACAGAGCAGGTAATGGAGAGTAATGAAATTAAGATAGTCTGACAGAAAATTATTGTCTTTATGCTTAGCAAACACTTGAGTTTGGTTGAACTGTAGTTATGCAAATCTAAATGAAAAAAAGGCTTAAATTAGTTTTATTTTTATAGTCCCTCAGTTATAGAGCTCAGGTCATACTTCTTGTCAGAGATCGGGAAGTTTTGCAGTTTTGACAAAATTTCCATGAAGGATTTCGCAGAACTCTTGGTGAAGTATATCCCGGAGTTACGAGAAGGTATCATGGAGAATGATACCTCCTCCTGGTAACCTTCAGTCTCGAAAGACTATGGTATGTATCATACTATCCTGGAGGAAAAGTCCCTCATGGGTTACAAGCCATGATGTGTATGTGCAACCTCCTGATTTTAGAAGTAGGCTACCTCAGAATGCCAGATGCAAGGGAGAGCACCAGGATGCAGGTCTCTTGTTGTCTTGTGTGCTTCCTGAGGCATCTGGTGGGCCGCTGTGAGATACAGGAAGCTATACTAGATGGGCCTTTGGCCTGATCCAGCAGGGCTCTTCTTATGTTCTCATCACTAGATCTATTGGGTCTGTAATACAGTATATCATGGATCACTCCGGGCCTTACTTTATGTACATAGGGGCCTGGGTCAAATTGCTGACCTCATAACATGCACCAGTGACTCCTGCACCTGAATAGTGAGGCCCAGTGGCTGTTCAAAGAATGATTTTGGATCCCATCACAGCAGTTCCTGAATCTGTTCCCTGTATGTCAGACTGAACCTAAGGAGAAATCAGAGAAATAGCCAATCAGAGAAGAGACAAGAGGAGAGTTCCAAGAGACAGAGAGCTATCACTGGGAAGAGAATGCTACTGTAGATGGGCAAGAATGCTACATTTGACTGAACACTGGAATGTGTTTTGAGGTGTCTGAACATTGGGACGTGTTTTGACGTAACAAATATAACTTTGGTTTGGAAATTGGCTATATAGGGAATCAACCTCATTATGTTTAGCTGGAAACATTTAACCCAAATTGTTTATTTTACTTAGTCACCGCCTCACTCACCGCAGACACTCATCTATAAGTCGATCCCACAGATAAGTCGAGGGCAGGTTTTGAGTCAACAATCATGGAATTTTCTATGACCCTCGGATAAGTCAGGGGTTAAACGTAGGGGGGTGTCTGACTATAGTTTTGTCTGATTTTACTCGAGGCCAGATCCTGAAAAATAACCCACCACTAATTGTTACCTAAGAACTGTAGTCTCTAATTTATTAAAAACATAGTAAAAGATCATAAGATACATTTTTATTCTTTTTTTAAAATTCTGGTCTTCATCATCTTTTTGTAAGCACTATCAGAGTAAGTGCACTGTAAGCAACATACCAGTAAAACAGTGGTTCCCAACCTGGTATTCATGTACTCCCAGGGACACTCAACAGGACCTTTAGGGGTACTTGAAAAAGAATGGAATAATGGTAGAAAAAGGCAGGTCATGCTCCAGAATGCCTTGCAAGGACCAGCAAGGCAGGAAGGGAGGTGGCTAGTTGGCTCTGAAAGCCCCACCAATAGCTAGTTTTTGGTCATCAATTCATGTATGAAACAGTGATTGAAAACCAGCACAGTAAAAAAGCTGAAACATAATATGGAAAGTGATCAATCACCCAGAATTTCTCAGCATACTTCTGGTGCAAAACAGTGCAAAGGCAGAGTCTTCTGTTCTTCAAACAGATAAAAAGAGAAAACACTGTGATAAATACATGAAGTCTGGGCTTTCATATAGAGGAGATGAGGGCTTGTATTATTAATTACAAACATTTTGCTAATATGAAGTGTACAATTTATAGAAATGGGCTGCCAAGGGATATGCAAGTGAAAAAGGTTGGGAACCACTGCAGGAGAACCATGAATCAAATCCACCTTAAGGTGCCTGGTGTGTTAAGCCAGAAGCTCTATATACAACATACAACCCATAACACATAACTGGGAGTGTGCAATTCAATTCACAGCAAAGAGATGCAGCTGCATATATTTGCAACCCTTTTTACTCAGAAGTAGACTCACTGCTTTCCATGGGTGCTATTCTTAAGCAAGGGTGCATTGAATTGCAGCCTGCTTCAGATGGAAAGGAGGATTCCCATCCTGGTTTTTCAAAAAACAGACCTGCTTTGCAAGCATTTGCCAAGCAGAACCAGGCTGCAGCAGAAGGAAGGAGAATAAAAGGTTAACAAATTGCTTTTAAGGGGCTGTGCCTGCCTGCTGCTTGAGAAACTTGGTGCCTGTCTGTCTGCTGCTTGAGAAAGGAAACTTTTCAGAGTTGAAAGGCTCTGCCCTCTGATTGACCTGGAGATAAGGTAAAGTGATAATTGGAGCTTGATTACTCGGGAAAAATTTCACTATAGGAGAGTATCTATGATACTTACTTACTTACTTACTTACTTACTTACTTAGTATCCCACCTTTCGCCCTGAAGGGACCCAAGGCAGCTTACAACACTAAATAAAAGAGTACTAAAAATAAACATAATTAAAAACAATTAAAACAAGTTAAAAACACTTCACCAAAAAAAGTTGCATCAAAACATATTTTCCTTGTAAATAATTGCTTGTATTTTTTTAAAATGTTCTTGCGATTGTTGGAATTCCCCTTCTGCCTTTCCATTTGGAGGGGAAAATACCCTTTGAATCAGCTTAGCTGGACTCCGATGAAACAGATCTGTGTTGGAAGCAGGTCTCATCAATTTCAATGGAACCTGCTTCCAAAAAAGCATGTGGAATATCTCAGGCTAAAACTTTCAGAAAAGACAGAACTGCCGGATCTTTCTGTGCTCAAAGCTGCTTTCACACTGAAATTACTGCAACATAATATCTTCACTCAAAGCCATCACAGCTTTTAGTAGTTCACAAATGATAATTAATTGATTTAAATCTTGCCTTGATGAAAGAAACCAAGCAGTTAAGATTAATCCTTCACTCACTCCCATTTTCACTTGCCCAGAAGATATTTTGAGGAGCCTGGTGTTCAGCTCTGTATTGGTTTTAATTTAAATAAATGATCTGTTGCTTCCTCTCCTACAACAGTAGGGAGAACTAGGCACACATGCAAATTGGAGACAGCCTGGTGGTAATGAGTGACAGGATAGACACTCTCCACATGAGCTACCGCTAATGCTGATTTAATTATTTCCCTCAGAAATTTAACGTTCAAGAAGTTTCTTCTCCATTGTTGTCCAAGCTGCAGCCAGATGCTGCAGGAAATTGGTGAGTATTAAGAGTTGAGGGGTTTTTGCATTTCAAGGCTCTTGCGGGAATTCACCATGAACAGCACAATAAATAATAATTACAGAACCAAGTACTTCCCCTGCCCCCTTTCAATCTAGGCAGCTTATGAAATGTATCCAACATGGGAGGTGGAATTCTCTCGTATAGATGGTTGCAGAAGGTTCATCTTTTACCTAAGTATCAAGTGGTTTGTTTTCACTGAATGCAAGTCAAGTTCAAAACCAGCCAACCAATCCTTAAGAAGCCCTGGTTATTTTTTGCAGAGATTAAGCAGCTATATTGAGTGCTGATCCAAAATTTTCTTTTTCTGTATTTTCTCTTTCTTTTTTTTAGTGAGGAGAAGAATGAATTTGGAAGAAAAATGCCTTGGGGGGGGGGGCAAGAAAAATTTCTGAGGAAAAATATACCCATGGGGAGAGCAAAAGGTTAAGGAGAGGGAAGTAGAGGAACACACTCTTGTATTACCTATGTAATGTGCAACACACTTCTGGCTCTTCCTTTTAGTATCCTTCCCCATTAATGGTGTTGCTTCATAAGAACATAAGAACAGCCCCACGGGATCAGGCCATAGGCCCACCTAGTTCAGCTTCCTGTATCTCACAGTGGCCCACCAAATGCCCCAGGGAGCACACCAGATAACAAGAGACCTCACCCTTGTGGGCTATGGGCTATGTCAGAATGCCAGATGCAAGGGAGGGCCCTTGCATCTGGCATTCTGATATAGCCCATTTCTAAAAACAGGAGGTTGCACATACATATCATGGCTTGTAACCCGTAATGGATTTCTCCTCCCGAAGCGTGTCTAATCCCCTTTTAAAGGTGTGCATCACCACATCCTGTGGCAAGGAGTTCCACAGAACAACCACACGCTGAGTGAAGAAATATTTTCTTTTGTCTGTTCTAACTCTCCCAACACTCAATTTTAGTGGATGTCCCCTGGTTCTGCTGTTATGTGAGAGTGCAAAGAGCATCTCTCTATTCACTCTGTCCATCCCCTGCATAATTTTGTATGTCTCAATCATGTCCCCCCTCAGGCGCCTCTTTTCTAGATTCCAGGCGGATCCTTGGGCAACTTCAATGCTGTGTTTTCTAGAGCTGCTGAATACAATGCACTTTTCCAGGTTGTATGTCACTTTCACAGTAACCCTGCAAAGGGGGCAAATGCAATTCCCATTTTACAGATGAGGAACAGAGAACCACATCAACCTGCCCCCTCACGACCACCATTCCTTCAGCTGAAATGGTTGCCTCTTTTCTACCCCCCCCCCCCAGTCTGTGCACAGGCCTTAGTTTACCAAAAAGTATCATCTTATAGCAGGGGTTCTCACACTTTTTTGGCTCAAGAGCTACTTTGAAACCCAGCAAGGCCCGGAGATCTACCAGGGGGGAAGGAAGCGTCTGACAGACACCCCCTTTAATGTATGGAGCCCCTGCTGGAGTCTAGTCAGTTTCATCAGTTTTGTTGCTGCATGCCTGAAGAGCAGCTAAAGTGTCAGTTTCAGTTTAGTGTCAGCTAAATATGTCAGTTTCGTCTAGTCACTAGACAAAACTGACATATTAACAGTTTGGAGAGACAGGGCTCCGCGATCTACTCATTTTGCCTCGCGATCTACCGATAGATCGCGATCCACCTATTGAGCACTCCGTCTTATAGCATGTGTTTCAGCAGGCCATCCCATTTGAACGTATGATCTGATCTCATTCCATTGAGCACACAGAGACACAATGAGCGTCCTAGATATTTTAGCATGTGAAGCTGCCTTATGCCCATTCAGACTCTTGATTCATCTTGCCTGTATTGTCTACTCAAGCTTTTTAGCACCAGGTCCTACTTTTTCAAATGACAATCAGTTAATAATGTCATTAACCTGGAAGTGACGTCATGGCCAGAAATGACATCATCAAGCAGGAATGTTTTTTAACACCCCCATATGACAAAATCAAACCAAATTAATATATACTAAGTATATTAAGTATACTATATACTTTATACTATATAATTAAGTATAACAATCATTTAAATAAAGAAGTTCCTTCTGAACTCTCCCAAGCAGTTACTGATCTGTTTTCAAAAAAATTCCCCAAATGTCCCAAATGCTGCAATCCTATCCACTTACCTGGGAGGGAGCCCCACTGATTGTCATTGTTAATAGCATATACATAGCAGCCTGTTAAAATACAGATCTGTAACATTTCCCCGCATGCAATCACATACCATGGTAGCATCAAATCTAATATTAAAAATAAAATTCACATTGAAATGAATGGGGACCCACCTGAAATTGGCTAGTGACCCACCTACTGGGTCCCAACCCACAGTTTGAAAACTACTGGTCTACTCTCATCTATCTAGGTGGTCAGGTAGCAGAGTGGGTGTTTTTTTTAATGGTGGGCATTTTCCTAGTAAATAACTCTGGGTCCTCCTTACTGCTCTGAAAGGGAGTATACCCATGTTTAAGAACACTTCACTCCCCCTAAGTGAAGAACTTCTTGCAATAATGCAAGATGTTGCTTCCTCTTCCCCTCCAAGCCAAAGAGGAATAAATGAGAGGCCTGCTACTGAGTGTTGGTTAGTGTTAAGGAATTTATGTTCAAAGGATTCCTTTTGCCTCATATTTTGTAGGTCTTGAACTGACACTGCACACCACTCGTCACTTCCAGTGACAGAGAAGCCACAGTATATCAGCCTCAGTCATGACAGCGGTGGCATGTCCTGGGATGAAAGGTCTCTCAGGTTTACACAGAGGATGTCAGTTGCTCTCTGTGTCTAAGTATTCATATTCCTCTGGGGGTTATGCAAGCAGCAGTGTCAATGCCAATGAAACATGCCTTTGGAGTTTCAAATGCCCTCTTCTTTACACCCTAGATATAATGCATGGCCAGAGGTTAGACTGGCTGACTAAACGCAGGGATAAAGTTTCCTTCAGGCCTGCCAAAATTCAGTGGAATGTCAAGGCTGGAGACCGAAGAGGAGGGGTGGCAGGGAGGAGGCCATGTCACATATACATAAGTGCAATTTTCAACAAAACACTTCAGCTGGTTTTCATCCTAAGTGGATGAAACAACATTCACAATCAGACTGACAGCCATTGTCAGCTGACCTGGCCTCAGAATACTGTGAACCAAAATGCAACTCAGCCCTCCTGAGAAGGTTGGAAATGTGGGCCAGTCCTGTTGAATTTTGCCTCGTACGTTCAGAGTCAAACTGGATTGTGACAGTGGGAGATCAGTGATCAGATCACCAGTGGCTTATTAAAAGTATGTAGGTTTCTGTTAAACCTCTTTCATCCTTCATCTTTCAGCCAGAGAAAATGCTCGGAGCAGCTGACAATATCCAGTGCCGAACAATAAGTATAAAGGCATGTCTAAACTAATGGGTTGCCCAATTCAGAGCTGCCCGCAGTGCCCGGGCTCGGCGGTTCCTAGGAGGGCTGCTGCCAAATCCTGTGCCTCCCGTGCTACCGCAGGAGGCACTTCGGGAGAAGGGGACATTCGTCCCCTTCTCCGGAGTAAGGTAAGTAGCCCCGCAATGGGGCTACTCTCTTTAGTGCCGACCAAAAGACACTAAAGTAAAGGCAGTCGTGTAAGGCGTGCAGTCCTTCATGAGTGCCCTGGATCCTGCAGAGCACAGCTCTGTGGATCCGCCTCTCTCCCTCCCCCCGACACGCCCCCCCGTGCCAGCCTCCCCCCTCCCTGGAATGCCTCCCCCATGTCCCTGTCCATGCCTCCGCCCCCCGCTCCACAGCCCGGCGGTGCAGGAGACCGCCGAGCTGAGGAACCTGGGCCACCACCCAGCACAAGCCCAGCACTGGCTGGTGCTGGACTAGCACTGGCGGGAGCCCAGCAGTGAGCCTCGCAAACATGCCTTAATGCACTTTTCCGACTGTGGTCTGCGGCACAGAGCCGTGCCACAGGCCACAGGATTGGGCTCTAAGGCTGCAATCCTAACCACTTTCCTGAGCCCCAAGTCCAAGGAGGCCCATAAGGGGAAAGTTTCCCCTTAACTTTGACTGAGCTGCCTTGGGCCCCTATCCTGCGCTGGATACAGTGCAAGCCTCTTGGCTTGCCTGTTCCAGCACAGGGTAGGATTGCACCCTAACTAACTAACTTAGGGCGCAATCCTAACCCCTTATGTCATTGCTTTCCAGCACTGACATAAGGGCAATGCAGCTCTGAGGTAAGGGAACAAACATCTCCCTACTTTGAGGAGGCCTCTGTGAGTGACATCCAACTGCAGGATGCAGCACATGTCCCATTGGCACCGCTATGCCAGTGCTGGAAAGCACTAACATAAGGGTTTAGGATTGTGAACTAACTAACTAACTAACTATCTAACTAACTAAGAGCCCAATCCTGAGCTCGGCACAGCGGCTCTGTGCCTCCACGTACTGTTGCAAACTGGCCATAAGGCACACCTGCGAGTCCTACCGCCGGGCTACCGATGATGCTAACCCAGCACTGGCCAGCACTGGGCTAGCACCGGGTAAGCGCCCAGCCTCCGCTGCATGGCAGTCGCAACACTGCTGAGTTGCAGCATGGTAAGCGAGGGGGGCAGGAAGGAGGCGTTCCGGGGAGGGTGGAGGGTGGTGGAGGGCGGAGAGGAGGCATGATGGGGAGGTGGGGGCGGAGAGAGGATGGGTGGGAGGCATGCCAGGGGGAGGGAGAGGGGAGGCAGGTCTGATGGAGCCCTGTTCCACCAGATCCTGTTCGTTCGTGTAGGGCTCGGCGCCCTACATGAACGGTGTTACCTTACCACAGACCTTTTGGGCTACTCAGTAAAGTGAGTAGCCCCATTGCAGGGTTGCTTCCCTTACCCGGGAGAAGGGTACGAAAGTCCCCTTCTCCCAAACCGCCGCCCGCGGTAGGCTGAGGCGTGCAGGATGCGGCGGCAGCTGTGTACCTCGGGCAGTTCAGGATTGGGCTGCCCCAGTCCAATCCTAACCTGCATTGAAACAGGCAGGCCAGCTGGCCTGCCCTGTATCCAGTGCAGGTTTGGGGCTAGCTGGGGCTCAGTCCAGGGCAAGGGAAATTAATTCCCCTTACCCCGAGAAATGCAACAGTATCCCCAATGGGGCTACTCTGATCTGTGCCACCTAAATCAGTGGCGCAAATCTGAGTATCCAGTACTGCACCAAGTCACCCGGGAGTTGGGTTAGGATCTGGCACCCTTGCAAATCCTTGGGACAGTTTTTGTCTTAAGATAACCTCCCTGTGATGTGATGCTGTCCCTGAAGAAAAGAGAGGGTGGAGCTAAAGATCATTGAGGGAATGGGGCTAGATGTTAAGAGTTCATACATTGTATAAATCATGAATGGTGATTACTGCAAACAGGACTTCTGGATGCACATGCCATATTCCAGATGAAAATCCCTCATTGAAGTTTGCCTGCCTGAGATGGGCTGGATGCCATCCCCCGCGCAACTCATCTCTGACAGGTGAATCCAGTACCTACCACAACATCAGAGTAATATTTCACACTTCAGCAGGGAAGGACTGTTTGGGGAACTTGCTGGGGGCCATGGTGAGAGACAGTCCAAACATTCTGGCAGGGGAGAGGATCCCCTAGTCTTCAGTTGATGCACCTTTGTTTATGCTCTTGAAGGAATTGTTTATGCTCTTGAAGGAGTCTCCTAAGAATATGAATGAATGTCCAAGCATTATTTCAGGGTCAGAGGGAGGCAAGTCAAGGCAGAGAGAATATCATTGATGGCTGAGTACCCAAGGAGGTCCCAGGTGGTGAAGACAGCCAGAGCACAGAGAATATGGGAGCACATTATGAGACCTGAGTTTGGGAGAAAGAGTATGAGCTGAGGGTGACAAAGCAACATGAACACTACTGGACACCCACAGCCCACAAGTTGTGGATCTCCCAAAGACTTAGATGGGGCAAAAGCCCCGGGTGCGAACCTCTAGGACCCTGCGTCACATCCAGCCTCCCAACCCATAAGAACATAAGAAGAGCCCCACTGGATCAGGCCATAGGCCCACCTAGTCCAGCTTCCTGTATCCCACAGCAGAAGCTTCTCTGAGGCTCCTCACAGGGTCAGAAACTGTGCTTCCGGATTTCTTCATAGTTTAAAGTGTTGGGGAACCAGAGAGTAGGGGGGTGGATTTTTGTGGGGGGAGCAGCGACAGCCCACGGGGGTCACCACTGCGGACCTTTGCCCTGGGCGCGGGGCTGGAGAGGTCTGCTGCGGCAGCCCACACATGTCCACTAAGAAGAACACAGAGATATCTATGACCATTTTTTTCCTGCTTCTTTGATCAACATGGCTATTAATACATTTTATTGAATTTTTTTTTTAAAAAAATAGTATATTTTACATGATTATATTGTTTTTAATATGCTTTGTTAGCCAACCTAGAAATTTGTAACAAAAGGGCAGGTTATAAATGTCTTAATATGTGGTTTGCAAATTAGATCTTTCTTCCCATTGGTGTAGCAAAACAAAAGTTCATAAGTGAAATGAAGTTCTGCCTGAGGCCACTATTTTCTATATGTTTTATTTAGCGTTTAAATATTGTAATGTGCAATATCTGAGGGGGGAAAAGTGCATTTAAAAAGGGCTGATCAGAAACAGCATTTGGTTCTGCAACAGCAAATTGTACAAAATGGAATTGACTTGGTCTTAGTGAGTATAAAGAACCCAGAATCTTGGGTGTTCTCAGAAATCTGAAGAATTTTCAGGAGCTGAAGACTTGTCAGGTGGTTATAAAAGCAGGAATCTACAACACAAATAAACCACTGTGAGCCCTTATGAACAGAAAAAAAAGTTAATCTAGTCTAGAATCCTGTTTCCCACATATTCCAATGGGTTACGGATTTCATTTCATGCATCTGATATTGTGGACTGTTGTGCACAGAAGTTTATGCTGGAATAAATTGGTTGGACATGAAGGTACTGTAAGAATTGTTGGTAGTTTTGTTGCAAGATACCGATGGCTACATTTCTGGAAACTGCTTCCCACAGTGGCTGATTATATGAATCTTGGAAGTCTATATGCAGTGCTTGAAGGCAGTAGCCTCAACCCCATCTCTGATACCCCTCTTCAGCATCTGGTATTCAGAGGTATACAGCCATTGAAAAAATGAAGTTTCTATCTAGCAATATGGCGAGTAGCCATTGCTAAATCTCTCCTCCAAGACTGGGTCAAATCTGTTTTTAAAAAAAACAATTATGCAAGTACATATGTATTTATTTTAAAGATTTAATATCTGCCTTTCCAACACCAGAAAAAAAAAGCTTGGGGGGGGGGAATAAATTAGAAGCAAATATGAACATAAGAACAGCCCCACTGGATCGGGCCATAGACCCATCTAGTTCAGCTTCCTGTATTTCACAGCGGCCCACCAAATGCCCCAGGGAGCACACCAGATAGCAAGAGACCTGCATCCTGGCGCCCTCCCTTGCATCTGACATAGCCCATTTCAAAAATCAGGAGGTTGGGCATACACATCATGGCTTGTAACCCGTAATGGATTTTTCCTCCAGAAACGTGTCCAATCCCCTTTTAAAGGCATCCAGGCCAGATTCCATCACCACATCCTGTGGCAAGGAGTTCCACAGACCGACCACACGCTGAGTAAAGAAATATTTTCTTTTGTCTGTCCTAGCGCTCTCCCAACACTCAATTTTAGTGGATGTCCCCTGGTTCTGGTGTTATATGAGAGTGTAAAGAGCATCTCTCTATCCACTCTATCCTATGGGACATGGGATAGATCTGAAGCAATCAATCACAATAAGAACAAGCCACAACTACTAGGAACATCAAACATTATATGACAATATCTCATCGGTTCTTAAACACTTTGATAGATTTCAAAGTAGTGAGCTCCCAAAAAAAACCAGAGTCTAAACACCTGTTGGCCAAACAAGTACAACCAGGAAATGGTGGGATCACAAACCAGACAAGTTGTTGAAAATAAGAAGTTAAAATTCTGTGGGATTTCCACAGCCAAGTAAATAACCATCTGGTGCATAACACACCAATGGTTTATATCAGCAGTCTCCAAACTGGAGACCTCTGCATGCTGAAAAACTCTTCCCTGGTGCAAACGGAGTTTATCATTCCTCCAGGGAGCCTGCTATCCGGTCTCCCCAAAAGTTTCCACTGGCCAGCCGTATCTGTCTGGAAATCCGGGCGCAGAGCATCCTGGGGCAATGGAACGCAGAAGTGGTTGTCCGGTGTAAACTTTAAAGGAGATTGGAGAGGTGTTGGAAAGATTTTTAGATTATTTTTACTGACGCAATGCCAAACAGTCACAGACCTTTTAAAAGGATTTGGAGGCTTTATTTCTACAATAGTTACACACAAGCCAATTGATTCAGTTTGGATACAGATGTTCACTCCATTTCCCATCCCGTTTCTCAAAGAACCACACCCAGAAAATCACATTAAATAACGTGAGATAAACAAGTTACCCATGTGACACTGTAGGTCACTTCCACCTCCTTATTAGGCATATTATGACAGGTTTGGTGCATGGTCCCAGCTCTAATTAGGAGGTCATTCTGCCCTGCATCTCAAAATGTTCCTGGCCCACAACTTTGCTTACACAAGATCCTGGAATTCTCCCTTTGGGAAAGTTATGATCTACATGTTCTGCCAATCATGATCTCTTTAGGTCACTTTGACATAATGACCCTCCTATCCTGTTTCTGAGGGGAACAACAATCATTCTCTTGGCTTCATTTTCAGTTATTTTTCTCAAACAAGAGAAGATAAGTTAACCCTCTAAAATCTCTATCAGTTAAGGGAACATCTTGTTGGCATCCTTCAGTCTCGGAAGACTATGGTGTCACACTCTGAATGGTGGTTCTGGAACAGAATGTCCTCTCCAGTGCATGAAGCCTGGGTAAACTAGATATGGAGGATAGACTGTTACCCATGCAGCAAATCCCCCCTCTCCACATCGCTGAAATGGTCCAATGGAAAGGCAGAAGCCAATACGGTTGGTTCCAGCAGCGTCGCAGGAGTTGCCAGAACGTGACTCTACTCAAAAGTGAGTCCTATTTTGCTGATAAAGCATGCACTCAAGAAGGTGTGGTTAAGACTTCAACCAAGTGCCTTAGTCTAACATATACACACTGTCACATAACATGAAGAAACAAATGCACCTACATAACAAAGAAAGTAAGTCTAGCAAAGGGGGTTCAAACAAACATGCATATCCCCAACCAGCTATATCTTAAGATAGCAATGTGGCCAAAGATGTTCCATCTTGACTAAGAAAAAAAAGGAGGACTGATAGAGATTTTAGAGGGTTAACTTATCTTCTCTTGTTTGAGAAAAATAACTGAAAATGAAGCCAAGAGAATGATTGTTGTTCCCTTCCAAAACAGAGGACAATAGCAGGCTCCCTGATGGAATGGTAAGTTCTATTGATGCCAGGGAGGGATTTGTAGGGGTGCCAGATCCAGCCTGCGGGCCAGGGTTTGGCACCCACTGATATGGACTATAGGTGTGTCAATACCTGTGGATATGTGAATTGAAGATAAAGAACATGAAAACCAAGTATACCAAGTTACCAAGTTACCAAGTATAAAGATCTTCAGTTTGAGACAGAATAACTCTAGCAAAAATAAAGCAAAAATTAAACCAATAGTAGTGGGTGCTGTAGGTGCTATACAGAAAAGCTTGGAAAAACACTGTACACATTAGGTGTAAATGAAATTACTCCATATGAACTTTAAAAGGTAGCTGTACTTGGAACTGCACATATTCTGTGGAAATATCTCTTGATATCCTAGGTCCTTTGAAAGGACCTTGGGAAGAATATTTAGAAAACACCAGCCAGCACAAGGTGAGCTGCAGTTGACCAGAAAACAACATTAACCACCACCACCATACAGTATCCAAAGCAACCAATACCAGCATGAAGAGGACAAATTAACCAATGGCTGGCCCAATGAAAATCTTCACACACCCCCTCCAAAACTCCAGCAAGGAAGCAGATGTTCTTTGCTTCAATGGTAGGGCATTCCAAAGAATGTCCTATTACCAAGAAGATTCTATCACAGGTAAACCCTTGGAAGCATAATTTTCATGGAGACCACCAAGTTTTTCTCACAGAATGGGAAGATTCCTTCTGCGAGTAGGGCCTAGGAGAGGGGGGTAAAGGGGGTAATTTGTACCCAGGCCCAGAGTCCAAAGGCGGCCCAGGAGCCAAATGAGGGGGCCCAGAAATTTCCTGGGATCTCATGTTTTCCTATCTACTCAGACTTGTTGCCTGCATGGAATGCTGGGGACACTACTGATGCCACGTGGGTTGGTAGACCTGGGCTCCAAAGATTTTTCCAGGTGTCTCTACCCTCCCCCTACCCTGTTTTGTCCCTCTTGCCCCTATTCTACTTGCCCGTCACCACCCTTCCCTGCTCTATCACCACTCCCTCTTTGCAAAGGGACCCAAAAGAAACTGTGTACCCCCTGATAAAGTTCCTCTCAGAGGCCCTGTCTGAGAGGGATGGTCTTTCAAATGTTTAAGTCCAGATCTGTACTTTGCATTATAGATTATCACCCAGCACATTGCATTGTGTTCTAAAAAGTACATGACCCCTCTCCTATCCTCTCCTGCCGGTCATCAACCTAGTGGATCAGTGGCTCCCAAACTGTGGGACATGGCTCTCTGGGGAGCCATGGGAACCAGCCAGGGGAGTCACAGAATACTCCTGACAAACCTGCCACCCTATACAATGTATAGGATTGTAGCCCTTATAAGGAGCCACCACCAATGACCCAGTAGATCAAGGAAGCCCCCAGTCAAAAAAGTTTAGGAACACTGTAGTTGATGTATTCTGTACTGATATTTCCAAACAATTCTCTATTACAGTGTCTCTCAACATTTGTTCTCCATTGTACTGCTTCACATGGTCCACCTATTTGAAGTACCACTGGAAATACCTGACAATGACTTAATTGCTAGTTACTTCTGGGTTGGGAGACCTGATGTGACCCAATGAACACCAGTAAGAGGCTCAGGGTGGACTGGAGAGCTTTTCGAGCATGGAAAAGCACACTTTGGAGCCTCCTATTGCTGTTTTTTGGGTCACATTGCATCACAGTTTTTGTCAGTCTCGCTGCCGGGTGGCAAGTGTCCAGGGGTCCCGAAAGTACCACCAGCCACCACCTCAGATACCAGTGGTAGTACCCATACCACTGGTTGAATACACTGTCCTAGTTTTTTATTTTCCTTTTCATTAATAATTGGCTGTACATAAAATATCCTTGTGGTAGTACTGATTTGGTGGTAACAAGAGCTGAAGATGGGAGGGCAATGAACCTTTTAAATTACCATGCTTTAGTATGGAAGAGTTCAGTTAATTTGGATGATTTGTCTTCTGACAATGGTGCAAGCACAGTTTTCAAGCTGAACTCCTCTTGCACTTTTCCTCCAATTAAACTAGACATGCAAAGAGGCCCGAGGTCATTCAGTATTGTGTAGTCTATTGACAGAGGAGGATTTATTTGGAGCTTTCTGAATGCTTTCCTTCTTACACTTTTTTTTCAAAGTCTACTTTGGATTCAGAATGCGACTAGTTTTGAATTAATCATCTTGCTCTTGATGGTGCATAAATCCATGTTTCACTCAGTGCACAGTGAATCTTCCTGTCTAGGGGCAGCACAAACCTGTTGACATACTTTGTTTTGTGGCCTGGTATGAAAAAGCCTGTCACACTCCCATTAAGCATAAGATTTTTAAAAGCCTAAAATTGCAAACAAAAAAAGGACTACCAATTCGATTTTCCTTTCGGCATGACATCAGAAGCAAGGTGTCAGCATCAACCTGCTGTCAATCACCTCACCCAAATGGTTTGTTGACTTTTTTTGAAATACCACCATAAAAATACACGAAATTGGGTCACTTCATTGGCCATTTTCCTCCCTTAACTTCTTCTTATGTTCTTATGGAATTGGCTGGATTAATGTTTTCTGTCTCTGGAACTCTCTTCCAGCCTGATCCACTGTAACTCCCTGTGTGGTGATGTAACATGGCACCAACATGGCATCCACATCAACCTGTGGGGGAGCTTTGGCATGATGAAGCCTCCTTAGGACAAGGAAACATTTGTTGTCTTGCCCCAAGGTAAGCCACAGGTGACACTTTCCCTACAGATATCTCTGGTGCAAGACCATGTTGCCCCATGAAGATGGATCAGGCCCAGGAAGAGGGTTAGGATTTGGTGGGCACTGCTGCCGAACCTGCCCCCTTCCTGAGTCTGATCCACCCTCTATCCCTCCCCATCTCCTCCTCATTGAAGGCATCAAAAAAGTCTATGTGATCCAAAATTGATTTTTCAAGAGGTGCGGGATGGAACATTTGGTGAACATTTCCAAGAAAAATCTTCCCAGTGCTTTCCATAGTGTAACTGGATGTATGAGTCCATCTCTATAGACAGTCATCCTTTTGGATCTTTTACTAAAAGTTGCCCTCCTTTTCTGCACTTTATTTTTTGCCTTGTTGCTGATTAGGAAAAACACACACACGCATTTTGTTTCAGAGCATCCAATCAAAATATTGTATCAGTCCAAGAAGATTTTTCTGAGGTCATTTAATGCTCTTATTTTCTTTGCAAAAATAAAATAAAATGTCTGCCCTTCTTGTGAGAAAAAACTTGAGAAGGTAACATTGAATCTTTAGTATGTGAAACATGGAGGGTATGTGGGGGGGGGGGAACGCAAAGGAAATGGAGATTGATACGATTTCATAAGTTGCTCTCCTTAATGAAAATCTGGCCCTTTCTTCACCTCCAGATGTAATGTAATAAAGAGGATGAGAACATTTGTAGTTTATTCTAAAGGGAACAGAGTTATATTGATTCATGAGTGAAAGAGGAAATGATGGATGGCAGTAGCCATTGAGATGTGAAGGGGAATACCCCCACGTGGTTTTTCCCCATCAAAGGAATACATCCAGACTACACCTCTGCTTCCTATTCACAGACACAAACTCCTACTCATCTTGGTGTCAGTTTGTGTCCAGCAGGATTCTGTATAATGCACAATGAATTATAGTTTTACAAAGTATGTTCCATTAACTGTGACCTGTTGCCTTTGATGAATATGATGCTTCCCTTAAAAAATATGTAGTCACTGTAACTTCACAATGGTGCCTTGTGCTTCACTGCTCTTGTTGCATCATTGACAAGTGGATATGCACAAAACCCAGAAGAGCGTCAGCAAACTCGGCAATGTATTTATGGAAGTTGCAGGTTATGATATTGTTCTGGTTCAGATCCTACTGTCATTTTGCAGGGGTTGGAAAGGATATATACAGCAAACAGCCATAAGACTAAACTGGAGAACTGTAGAGCTGCCATCACTGGGGACACGGAAACAAGAATTTTGCCCCCAATGCCTGAGCTTACCAGTTATAAACAATTTTGTGAGGGATTCACATGAGCAGTTAAGACTTCCAACAACTGGGCTTTACTTAGGAGATGCTGAAAGAACAAGATTTCTTAGCTATGATGTAACTTCCTTGCTGGTCTTTTTCCTTCTTTCTTTGGTCGATGTTCTATGTCAATTAATAAAGAAATTAAAAGGTGTGTTCTGTCAGCAATACTTTCCTTCCCCCATTCCCAGCAATATTTTCATAGAAAATCAGTTGCTCAGTTAACATTCAGCTTGTTCCTTGTAGTCCTTCACTGATTTCCCAATTGTTTAGTTCTTACCACTGGATGCTTCCCTCCATGTGTTTTTGATCAGGTCTGCAATGCATAAAAGATGATGTAGAACAGAGTTTGTGTAACATGCAGGAGTTTAGCCAGGGATGTAAGCAGATAGCAGTGGGCTGTGTATAAATTACATCTTCCCAAACTTAACCGCTAATCAGATGGTTGGTGCTACCAGCTCTGCCAGCCACATTCACCTCTTCCTGGCAAAGGTGTAACTAGATTAGTGACAGGGCCATTGCATCCTGGACAATGGAGGCAGGGGAGGGGCCAACAGGGACAATGGCAGGGAGGGGATGGGTGAATCAGGTCTGGGAAGGTGATGGGTTCAGTAGCAGTGGTGGACACCAAATCCTAACCCTCTTCCTGGACCCATGGCGCTAAACCACACAGGTCTGCACCAGATACGTCTAGCGCAGGAAAGTTCGTGTCATTGAGATCACTGCTGCTGCCACCACGAGAACATTTTGCAACCCCCAATTTCACCTCCAACTCCTGAAAAAGAATCTGAAATGCCCCCATCAGGAATATAAAAATGGGGTCAGCATTTCAATTCAGTCATATACCAGGCTAACATTCCCCCCCCCCAAAAAAAAAAAATGCATATAGCTTACTAGCAATAAACCAATTTTGAAAATGTGTGTAATCTCTTATAACAGAAGAGCAATCCTGCCATATCGCTAAGTTCCTTGGGTCATAATTCCTCAGAAATCTTACGTTGACTCAAAGCAGAAGCAAATTTGGGCAATTCTGAAACTGAATGTGTCTGGTGGAAAAATGGGAATCGGAATAAGCATTCACAATTTTAAACATATCATGACAAATAGTTTTACACCTTTGATGAGATCACAGGCAGTCCTTTGACAAAAACAAATACGAGAATCAACATTTAATGGGATTAAATTTTTGACATTAAACTGGTGAAAAACACAAGAATATTTCCTTGGTAGACGTGCAACAGATTTGATTTTAAAAATCAGGCAGATTTAAGCAAGTTCACCTGCGATTCCAAAACTTTGTCCCAGTTTAACAGAACCACGGCTTTTATTTTGATTTGTTTCACCTGCAATGAATTTTGGTGGCAAACCTATTCATAGCATGGTTGATGGCAATGTAAGTATCACAGGGTGCATTAGGAGGAAATTCTAATAACTAACGTTTCTCTTGCAGTCATAAAACCCAGAACAGTAACTCACTGCCTTGTCATCTGCTATATTTCAGGCTCCTTGGCTAACTACCCTAATGTATGACTTCTTATTTAAGACCCTTCATTGGGTGAACAAAAGCACAGTAAATGGAACTCGTGTACCCATCCATTTTTCTCTGTTGACACCTGCAATACAACGTGGGTCACGTTAATTAATCAAATATTTATGCATATGGAGCAAGTTTTGTGTGTCTTTGTGCAAGTATACAGTAGATGTTAATGTTTCAGATTCCTCTTTCCAGCTATCCAGATTTGGGATTATTGCACATGAATCCAAATGTGGGATTAACTTTCTCCAGGTTACTAACAGAATGAGGAAAAAAAAAATTCCCTAGCCCTCTTAGGGAAGAAAAGAAGCAAACAAAAAACTATGGTCTAAGTCATATGGGCTAATCCTATCATGCATATATAATAAGAGTGTGACCTGCTGTTGTAAATGCAGTGGCACCACCCTAAATGGCATGAGGGAATTGCCAGAGGAAATAGCTGGAGGCTCCCTGTGCATGCCAATGACCCACCAAGGCCACGCCAGACCATGTGATCAGGTCATGGGCAGGGACGGTCAGGTTTGGAGCACAGAGAGGAAACGGGCAGGGGAGGGGGATGGTTTTGCCCTAGGAGCCTAACCCTATCCCACCCACTTCTTCTCTACAGATGGGTAGCCCAATCCTCCTGGTGCCCACTGGAGCAGGTGCCACAGTGGCTACCGCTATATCCAACAGGTGCTGGAAAGCAGCAAGAAGTACCCATCCCCCAAGGAAAGCCCTAAGCACCAAATGGAACTTCTCAAGTCTGCACCAGCTATTTTGCTAGTGCAGACTTGAGAGACTCTATGTTGGGCCTTCTGGCCCGACATGGAGTTTAGGATACGGTGAAGCAGAGGTCTGCCTATCCTGCCCCCCTCCCGCTCCAATTCCTCCTCCACCCTGCCCTCATTCCACTCTTCCCCTGCCCCCTAGAGTTTGCACCGCTGCCTGGTGGCCTCACTTACCCCTGGCCTCAGTGCATCCTCTTCCTGCTGGCGCTGGGCCCAGTACCTGACTGGTGCGGGCCCATCACCAGCATTCCTTACTCACTAAGTGCCATAAACGTGTTTTATGGCACATTTACAGCATTCAGCACTGGTGATAGGGCTCCGTGCTGGCACTAGCTGAATTCAGGATTGGGCCCTTACTCCAGCTACATAGCTGGTGGGACCAAGGAGACCCAATGGAGTCCAGAAGGCCTACAAGGTGTAAACAAGCCACCTTGAGTGCCCTTTGGGAGAAAGGCGGAAAATAAATAAATAAATAAATAAATAAATAAATAAATAAATAAATAAAGTTTTTAGTTACCTCCAGTTGGGATTCTGATAGTCCCGTCCCCCCATAGGATGCAGCACATATGCACAGTTGCATGCTATGGAGTGGCAGAGGGGTAGGATGGGGCTGTCACCTTGCACTCCTATACACATTCAGTGAGACTCATTAAACTCAGTGAGATTCATTTCTGAGGAGACATGTGTAGGACTGTGCTGCTAATCTTTGACTTTCTCGTCTTCAACAATTGTGCATATTCGGAGAACCTACATTTTTGTTCATGTAATATGCTGGTCCTTTATGCCTGCAGGGAAGGAATGAATTGCATTATTTGTCAGTTCCTTCCTCCCCCTGTCTTGCATCTGATGGAAACACCAGGGGATTTCCTCAACCTTTCTGAGTTCAAGAAGCTGCCTTCTTTTGAGTCATATCCTTGATCCATCTTCCTCAGCATGGTCTACATTGCTTGGCAGGAGCACTTTGGAAGTTTCAGCCAGGGGTCTTTCTCCCTGGAGAAGCCAGGGACTGAACTTGGGGCCTTTCTCTCTACAACTGAACTAATAGTCTTACACCCACAACTATCTCAACAAAGGAAGCTTCTGCATTCACCTGAGACAGATCACAGTGATTATCAAGCCTGGCCTTAGGAGCTGCAAGCTCCCCTACCACCCCATTGTCCCCCCTACTCATGAAGAAGAGTGGCAGTAGCGAGGCGCTCAGCAGAGGCATCACCTCAACTGCTTCCGGGAGGGGGGTGATTTCAAGTCAATTGGACCCAGGGACAGGTGGGAGGAAGGACCGTCCAGTGGCAATATTCCACTCACCGTGCTCTCCTTGCAACATCTCAGCATGGAAGATTCAACTACAGAGTGAGGTGCCACTTGCTGCCCCAAGTGCGAGGCCCGGTTTGGCCAAATTGGTCAAACTGTCCTAAGGCTGGCCCTGGTGATGATGCTGAAGCTTGGAAATGTGGGGCTCGGAATGGCCTATGTATCAGTTCCCATAAAAAAAAAATACTCACCCCCCCAAAAAAACACAAAAAACCTGAGCATGAGCCAAGTTATGGAGCTCCAATGAAGTTCAGGCCTGGCTCATTATATTTTTGCTGCCCGCAGCTCTCGCCACCGGAATCCTACGTACTCAGAGGCGGCAGCAATAATGGGGAAGTCTCAGTGACAACCTCTCTGCAAGGTCGTCACTTCTCCTTCCTTCCTGCTTTATTCTGCAAAGGCATTTATGACACTCATATGGTAGAAAATGAGACAATCCACCAGTACCAGAACTGTCATGCCCTGTAGAGTGCAATCTCTATATTTGTGTGTGTGTGTGTGTAGAGCTACAATGAAATCTGCACAGCCATATGAATAATCCGTACAATACTCAGGACATAATGAGACAAGACACTTGAGCCACTACCTATCAAGCCAGGATTCATTAGCATTCCTGGTGTTTCCTTGCTACTGTGTTTTAGTTAATTTAAATATCCAGCAATCTGGGATGTTGCATCTACCATGTCTAAGAAGAAAAAAAAAAAAAACACCTTGAAAATTCAATAAACCATTAAACACTTCACATTTACTTAGTAGACCACATTTTCAAGATGCAGCATTCCAAACCACCTTGTGCCAATGCAGCACAAAGACTAGGTTTGGCCCCCGCAAATACTTCTGTCACTTTGGTCTCCCCATCATTGTTCTTTGTTAGGTGTTTCTTTTCCTATTGTTCCTTAAGTAAGGTCCAGACTGCACATTTCGTTAAGGATATATTTAAAACTGCCATTTCTTTTTTTTACTTGCTAGCACAGGAGTATCAAACACATTTCACAGAGGGCTGAATAGAATTCATGATGACTGCTGAGGGCTGGAAATGATGTCATTAGGGAGGAAATGATGTCATTAAGCAGGTCATGACGAGACATAAACACATTTTCTCATTTAGGAACTCATTAGCTGCAAATGACAGAAGATAAAATATGCAAATCTTGTTCATAGTTTCAAGTTATGGGAGAGTCCGATTATCATGTAGGTCACTCTTTCCGCAGTGACACTAGACATGCCTAGTCTGATCCAAAGCCTGGAGGTGGCCAAGCAGTGGCAGATCCAAGCCGTCTTTCAAATTAGCAGGCTCAAAAGAGTACTATGGATGGCAAAACAAAGATTGTCTTTAAATAAGCTTAGAATGACTCCAAATGGTTTTCTCTCTTTTTGAAGGTTGTAAAGAAAGCAGGCATAATAAAGCTAGTTCTAGTTCTGCAGTGAAAAATGGGGGGGGGGGGGAATTGGAGGTTGCAGGAATAAAAAAGAGACTGCTGAAGCCTTGAGCTAATGAGTCACAATGATGGACAAGAGGTGATGGCCATTGATGATGAAAAGGCAGATGGATGGATGGATGGATGGATAGAATATTTTGAACACAACCTGTTATTGGATAGGGAATTTCTATTGTATACATGAACCAACTGATATGTAAATTACATTTCCTCAGTATTTAAAGATACATTTGGAGAAGTCTGAAAAATAGCTGTTCTCGCCCAGTTCCCTCACCAATTTAAACTAAATCCTGCTCATTCTATTGTGCCCAAGTTGAGTCTTTTCCTGAGCTACCAGATGTTTTCCCAGAGAACAGTGTTGAGCTAGTTCTGTGTTGAATGGTGACCTGACTGCCAGTAGAATCTCCTTAAATATACTGCTGATGAAAATAAAGACAGAAAATCAGCTTGCATAGGGCATGAATCCAAGAGATAAGCTCAGGAATTCTGCACAACAAAACGCAAGCATTGTGATGTATTTTTCCCCTCCTTTTGTTGGCTCAAATCCTCTTTGGGGTCCTGGGGACTCTTGCTTTGCTTCCATGGTTTATATCATCCCCAGATTGCATCTCACAACTCACTTCATCCGCCTACACAATGAAAGTCCTATACGTCATGGTTAGCAGTCATTCATTCTATAAATTTCCTTCCTTTCTTCCCAGCTGGTTGCTGAGGCCTGGATATTAATCTCCATAGGGGTGGACATTTCATCTGCAATGGATCATCTCTCTACCACCTTCTCTTGTCTTTGCATGCTATTTCCTACACTCAATAATCATAAGCTGTTTGTTAACCTCAATTGGAGGGTGGCCTTCTGAAGGCTTTGTTATAAACCAGGCTTCTTCGCATTTAATTTTTATGTTCTAAATCTTTATTATAAATTGCACCCAAGGGAATGGCTTTGTCATCTAACGAATAGCTTTAAGGAAAAGTCTGGAGCAGTAGCTTTCTTTTCAATTCCCTTGCCCACTCTCTGTTCTGATGCCACTTCATGCATCCGATGTAGTGCACCATAGTTAACAAAAACTTATGGTGAAATAAATTGATTGGTATTTAAGGTGCTACAAGAACTTTTTTCTGGTCATCACCTGCTTAATGACATCACTTCCTGCTTAATGACACCAATTCTGGCCCTCAGCATGTGCAATGAATGCTAATTTCTGCCTGCTGCATGAAACAAGTTTGACACCCTGCTCGATAGCAGCGGTTTCCAAACTCCTGAAAAATTCCACCCCATCCTGAGCAGTGCTTACTGTTCTATTGCATCACCGATTTTCTTTCAAGTTGATCTTTGCATAGGGAAGCTCTGGGCAGTTGCGTCTATTGCCCAGCATTCCAGCAGGCTGTGCAGCAGGATGTCCAAGCAGACACGACTGCCCAGAGCACCCCTGTGCACAGATCGGTTTGAAAGAAAAGTGGCGATACGGCAGAATGGCAAGCACCATTCCCCAGGGGGAGGGCTTTTATCAAACTTTGGATCTAGCCCATGGGCCAGGGTTTGAAGAACCCTGCTCTAGCGTAGACTTTGGTAGTACAAACAAAAAGAGATTCATATGCTTTTATTTTCTTTAAGCCATTTCTGCCCAACGTTGCATATATGCAACAGGCACCAAATGTGTACACCTCTGGGCCAGGCAAATATGGGTTAATTCAGAAGTACTGTTTTATTTATACAGTGGCCACTTATGTAGACTTAATTGATCATCTGAAAGTCATATGGTTAATCAACCAAAATATCCTTCTTAGGTGGCAGCCCTACTAAATTGCTGCTGAAATGAATGGATGAAGGCCACAGCCCAGAGAACCATTCTGGGTAGCCTGCGGATTTGTGGAACTGCACTTCTCAAATTGCTGCCCTCCAAAATGAGATGTTCAAGACCTCAGGCACACCTAAAGTAGCCCTCTGGACCGTAGCCAAAGTACTTAGAAGAACAAAGCTGTGTGTCTGAATCCATCTTGTTCAGACAGATTACATTGTTTCACTCCCCTCACTTCCCAGTGCAGTAAGAAGTTCCAAGGCAGCTTTATAGAAGGAGAGATTACAAAATTACCACAAGACTCCTTAATACTAGTCGACCCTCTAACCTTTAGCTCGCTTTTAAGCAGCATTAGTTCCCACAACACAATAGCAACCAAGCCTGCTTCTATGCTGTTGGATTCAAAAGCTCATATGTATAATTTCTCAAAACTTTTATGTGCTGTTTCCTTCGTTAGTCTACCCATGTCACCTCTACTAGAAAGGAAAAAAAAGGTCACTGCTCATTTGCATATCATAATTCATTTAAACATATTCAGATTTTAAATTCCTGGTTGCCTAGCAGTAGAGCTGAGTTAACAATTCAATCAGCACAGGTCATACACCAAGTGGTATTCATGGAAAAAATGAAGAAGCAGTCTTAAGCATTTGAGTGTAAGACCTCTGTTGCAATTAACTAGTTGAATGCAGGGGTGGGGGACCGGAGTAAGTACGCAAGAGTCACACACTGACTTCCAAGATTTCTGAAAATAAATCAGTTCCATGTTACCCTGCACATGCCCAATCTCGTCTGATCTTTGGAAGCTAAGCAGGGTTAGGTCTGGTTAGTACTTGGATGGGAGACTGCCTGGGAATACTGGGTGCTGTAGGCTTATACCATAGTCTTTCGAGACAGAAGGTTGTCAACCATTTGTGAAATTGACAGCCCAATCCTGTCCTGCGCTGGAACAGGCAGGCCGGCTAGCTTGTACTGTAGCTAGCGCAGAGGAGAATGTGGCTGCCCCACAACTAGGAGTAATGGGATTTATTTCCCCTTATCACATGTAGCGCAGCAACCACCTCAATGGGGCTGCTCAGATCTGTGCCAGTGAAATTGCTGGTGCAAATCTAAGCAGCCCAGTATAATACTGGGTTGCTCAGGAGGAGGTTAGGAAAGAACCTAGGTTGCCCAGCCTGTTCCCACCCCCATCCTAGGTCCATTCTGCCCACTCTTCTGCCCTTTCCCCACCCTCTCCCATCCATAAACACTCCTGTTTCGCCCACTCTCCACCCTCCCCAACCCCCTGTGCCAACTTCTGTAAGCAGGTGCAAACTCATCAGGTCTGAGCTGGGATCTGGTGGTGGGAGACTGGCCCACATCATCACACCAACCTGCCTGGCTTTCAACTTGTCACAGACATGCCTTATAGCACATTTGTGACACTTCTGGGCTGGTGTAGTGCTTTGGATTGTGCCTTGAGATTCCCATCCATTTAATCTTTCATTTAACCTCACATGTCACTGCTGCAAAAATATTGCGCCCCAATCCTAACCCCTCCCTTGCTGGCATAACTAGCATTGCACTGGCTGAGGTTGCTTTATGACTTTTGTAAATCAGCCTCTGCCGATGAGCACAGCGGGCCTGCTAGCGGACAGGCTGCAGTGGCCTCCTGTGAACCGGTGGACTCACAGATGCCCAGACAAGCAGGTAAGCCCACACAGAGGGTTGGAGTGGGGAGGGGGATGAATGGGGTGGTGGGAGTTGGAACAGGGGAGGGAGGGGACAGAAGAGGGCAGTGACAGAAGAGGGCAGGGAGGAGGGGAGATCAGGCCCAGGAGGGGGGGATTGGTGATGATAGCAGCACACACTGACTCCTAAGCCTCTTCCAGGGCCTGATCCACCTGTACAGAGCAATGTCCACTTGTGCCAATAATAATAATAAATAATAATAACTTTAATTATACCCCGCCCTTCTCCCCAAAGGGACCCAGGGCGGCTTACAACAGTTAAAAACAAATTAAAACATAATTTAGCAAAACAGATAAAAACATAATAACATATTGACAAATATGATAAAAACAGTAGACAGATACAAAGTCAGGTAAAAAAAGAGCATATAGCAGCAGAATATAAGGAATCAGGCTAATAAAAAATACTAAAAAATGTAAAAAGATGTTAAAAAGGCCATGAGCTCAGAAGCCTTGATTAAACAGAAACCTGTGCCAACACAGGTCCAAGTTACTCCATAGCAGCTGAAAATCTCTGCAGGATGAAGTGGAAGCTGCACCAGCGTCACTGCATCACCTCGAGGGGATTTCGTTAGGATTGGGCTGCCCAAGTATTTGAGACTAAGACTGGGAGTATCTATTCTATACCCTTAAATCAGGCCAACCCATGACCTCCCAGGATTTAAGGCAGTGTGCTCCCCCTCCTTCCTTGGTGATATTCCAGTATCTGCTCCTTCCACTCTCCAGATAGGGAAAGGGTTGATAGAGCTTCTCTCCTCCGTATTTATTTATTTATTTTGTTTCATTTCCCTCTTTCTTTTCCAGCCCAGGGAGTGAGAGGCAAAGAGAAGTGGAAGCAAGTGGGCAGACACAGGTGCGCAGCTCCACCAATCTACTGTCTAAGGCAGCCATTTCCAACCACTGTGCTGTGGCACACTGGTGTGCCAGGAGTGGTCCACAGATGTGCCACAGGAATTTGGGGGAAGGTCATTTATTAATAGGGCCAAAGGGAGATGTGAGCCCCCATTGGCAGCACTGTGTGCATTGTCAATGGTCAAAAACCTGGCGGTGCGCCTTGACCATTTTAGTGGCTTGTCAGTGTGCCGTGAGATGAAAAAGGTTGAAAAATCACTGGTCTAAGGTGATTGCCTTGGTCAGTCTCATGGATTACCTGGTCCTACCTCCAACATTCAACAGGTTACAATAGGGATGCACTTGTGTAATGCTCCTATTTTCATATTAAAGAGAAGGTGTCAAGCTCCATCTCTTTTAGCCTTAATACATTCTGAAGGTTTCTATAGGTATTATTCATTTACATTGCAGAAGTCTCTCCTCTTCAGTTTCAAAAGCCAAGAAGGGGGTGTGTTCCTTAGGCTACAGTACTCTGGGAAAATATAATTGTCCTACAATCAATTATCAGTCATTCAAAAGGGAGTCTCAGCAGCAGATGAAACAACAGGCTGTGCGCTGTGTGATGCCTGACTCAGTGTTTATGTGTGTGGATTTTCATAAATATGTGCTAGACATGAGCGCATCTACACCCACTCCACTCAGATATTTAGAGACCCTGGGAGCCGCATTGTATAGACAGGTGTGTAGACAATTCTAGCAACTTATAAGCTGATTTTTTAAATAGGGGATTCTCCCGAAGCAAAGATGTGGTCAGCAATTTGGGAACCAAAATAGGGACAGTTGGAGCATACAGTGTGACAAGTATTGAAGGCAGGTCATCAGTTTAGATAATACTCACTTAACATTTCCGTGGAACTAAATTCTCAGGCAAGCACAACCTGCCAAACCAGGTTCATACTGAGGAGCTCGATAAACCTGGTTAACTGTAGGCTTTGGGCTGCAAAATATAGACTGGTCAAGCTGTTGTGGCAGGGGGGGGGGGCTACAAAGTCTGACTAGTTTTAGCTTCATAGGTCTCACATTGGGCTACCCACCAACAGTTGAGTAGCTGGGAGGGGAGGGGTCACAGGGATGCTGTAACCCCGGGCTGCACTTTTTCAGAGGTGGCAATGCTGCCCCTGCCGTGGCGATTCAGTCACTGTGGTGCTGTACCCCTTGCTCACAGCTGCGCTGCTCAGAGTGACGTCACCTGCAGAAGTAGCCTGCCTTGCTCCGAGCAACTGCACCATTAATGACTGAGGCGGTGGGCAGGTTTTCCTGCCCACCCTCACAGTCATTCTCAGTGCATTCAGTTGGAAAGAAGCTGCCCACTTCTTCTGAAGTGGCTGGTTTGCTTCGAGAATGGCTCAAAAACCTGACCGCCCCTGCAGTCATTCTTGGTGTGATTGGTAGGAATGAAGCTGGCCACTTCTTCCGAAAGCTCCAGCAGTAATTGTGGTGATGTCATCACATCACCACAATTAGTTCCAGGTTGGAGGAAGTGGCAGGCCGACTGGCACACCCCAGCTGCCCCCCACTATAGACTGTTACTATGCAAAGCTCAGGAATCCCTCCAACATACCTGCCAGGTACATCAGGTAGCACCAGAGCATTTGATATCTCAATATTATTTGGGGAAACAGAACTTGTAGTTGTCCTAGCAAAATCAGAACATCTCATCTGCTGCACTGCATACCAACATGTCATGAGCTGAAATGGGGGGACCCCTGGGCCCTTCTTCCACCCACTTGCTATCACTGGAACTTCAGCTGGTGCACTAGGTAACTCAGAGCTCAATTCTATGCCTGTCTACTCTGAAGTGAGTCCCATTATGAGTCAAGTGAGTCAATGGGGCTTGCTCCCAGGTAAGTGTGGATATGATTGCAGCCTAAGGCTGGAGGGAAGAGGAAGTCAGGGTTTTAAAGTTGGGAAAGGATACTTTTGAGGCATGAGGGGGCAAATCGTTGCCGCTTCCCGATGGTTTTATCATTTCGATTAATTATTTTATTTATTGTTTTTACACATTGTACATTTTTATTTTGGAACTCAGTGCCAAACTAAAAGCTTGGGCTTTTGCTCTGGCATGGTATAAATGCAGGGTATAACTGTTATAAATGAACAAATAAATAAAATAACTGATTCCATGTGCATCAAAAAGCAAACCAATCTGAAACCCCCTTTTTCCATCTTTTCAAGCTCAATGAATTTATATAGAAATATAATAATAGCCATTGCTTTGTTGTTAAGGAAGGTGTAAACAGTAGCTAGTTGCTTTCAGCAAGAAAAAGCATCTGCTAAGTGCAGTAAGAGCCATGACTCCTTATTTTCTTCTACTGTCAAATGATTCTTTCCTCAGTACATAAAATGTGCACCGTGGACTGGAAAATGCTTCATCGGCACTTGTGGTCATCTCTGTGTATTTCAATGCACAATACTCTGAGTATTGTGTTCGTCTCTGTGTATTGCCTGCTCCTATATTAAACTATTCTTCTTCTGAGGCCTTGCTGAGAATACCCTGCCTTTCTTCCCAAAGCCCAAATAATTCTCAGATTATTATTATTATTATTATTATTATTATTATTATTATTATTATTATTATTAACAGTATTTACATACCGCTTTTCAACTAAAAGTTCACAAAGCGGTTTACAGAGAAAAAAACAAATAACTAAATGGCTCCCTGTCCCAAAAGGGCTCACAATCTAAAAAGATGCAAAAGAATACCAGTAGACAGCCACCAGAACAGACACTGCTGGGGTGAGATGGGCCAGTTACTCTCCCCCTGCTGAAAAAAGGAGCACCCACTTGAAAAAGTGCCTCTTACCCAATTAGCAGCAGATGGCAATGACTGTACAATCTGTGAAGTGGCAAGCCAAAGCAATTTTTTTTTTTCACTTAAGTATTTGATGGATAGTGTGTTTTAAGATCCTTTTCTCTAGCATTTTAAATCTGGCTTTACAAGATTCTTGGGGGTAGGGCTTTGGATTTAATGGGCTGTATCCAAACCCTATTTTCTGATTCCCCATGGAGGGATGGGTTTGCAGATTGCTTGCTGCCAAGCTACATGATAGGGGTTTGTTTGGCCTGATCCAGGGACATGAGATCCCCCCCTTTGAGGGGACTGGTGGCAAGCTGGAGCTTGGCAGGTTTGAGGCCTCTTAAGCGACCTGCGCCAGGCTCACTTCCTCGTTCCACATTCAAGTGCAAACTTGCTGACACCAGCCAGCCTTCCTGCCCTTAGAGCAGTCTGCATTGTACTGGTTGCCTATTGGGGCCAGATAGGAATTTTTCTGTCCACCAAGATTGGCTGTTGGTGAGCAGTTTTTTCACCTACCCCCCACTTTTGGGTGTTGGTTTTTTCTCTAACTCGACTGACTCTTAGTCACTTTATGTTTGCAGGTAGTGCAGGTTAGAAGGCACAAGCATAGCCATTGATGTGCACCTTGGGGACAGCAAAGGCAGGGCAGAACCCACTTCCAGTCCTTACCGGCCCAGCAGTACGAAGGTCTGGACAGGTGGTCCCTGGTTGTGACTGCAGGGGCTGCCTCAAAGGCTCAACGGCATGAGGTGGCCCTATGCAACCTGGCTGCCTTAGCCCCCTAGTGGGGATAAGCTGCACCACCTGAATAGGGGGAAGGCTTTGATTCAGGTGCAATGCCCGTCTTGGGGGCTAGATGAAATTCTGGTGCCTCTCGATGATCCAGCCTCTGCACTATAGGTACTTCACTGCCATTAGAGCTGCAGGTCTCAGTATCTCTCTCCTTTTCTATAACCATTAATAAAGTGGCCCATTCTCCCATATATGTTGTCTTGACTGTTCATTGAGCAGTGCACAAACAATTTGCTGATTCCCACCTCCCGCTCCTTCCCTCCGCCCCTCGCAATCTGCTCTGGAGGTTTCTCAATTTCCAGAATCACTGAAAATTACAACAGTCAAGGGTAGGTAAACCACAACTGCTAAGTCATACTCTCCAACTCTTCATAGATGGAAACGTGATTTAGCAATCCTAACTCTACATCAAGGAGCACTTCCCACCTGAACCCCCTGCTATCCATTGTTGAAAGTTCTTCTCGGCAGGTTATGTTCATTTACTTGAGCAGAACTGAGCACTTTGTTCTCACATAAAAACTCATTAGTCGCAAAGGACAGAAAATATGCAAATCTTGTTTATATTTTCAAGATACGAGATAATTATAGTTCAATTATCATGCTGTAGGCTTATACCATAGTCTTTCGAGACTGAAGGTTGCCAACCTATCATGCTGGGAGAGCCCAACTATCACGCAGGCTGCCCTTTCAGCAGCACTGTTCCTGCTCCAGCATTACTTCACAGCTCAGCAGCTGAGAGGTGGTCTGTGAAGTGACATTATGGCAGAAGCAGCACTGCTGAAAGGGCAGCCCCCATGATAACTGGGCTTTCCCTGCACCATGGCAGCATCTCCCTCTCTCACCTTTCTTGGTCTGCCCCTTACCCTATAGCATTATTTCCTTTCTGAGACCTCCTTCCATGGGCCAAATAAAGACTTCTGGGGGCCACCTCTGGGTTGTGGGCCTTATGCTTGACATCGCTGAACTAGAGCATATGTTAATTGTAGTGAAGTATGCTGTGGACTGTGGAAAAATGGAATTGGTATTTATATGAATGGATACAATCAATATTGAAACAAGATAAGACATGGGAAGATAAGAAAACCAAGATAAAAAAGAAATGGTTGAGATATATAAGATGGGTAAGGGAAGGGGGGGGCCAATGCTGTTATAATGGATAAAATCCAAAAGGTGTGCTTATGGCTGCAGATATAAATACTTAATGTTAATGGTCACTCTTCAAGGGGGGAGGGAAAAAAGGGGGGAAAAGATTGTTGATGTATGATTATGTAAATATAAGTGGAATGTATACGTTAAAATTATTAAAAAAAATGGTAGTGAAGTATGCTGGAAATGACTTGAGTCACCTGGCTGTTATTTATTGCTTTGTTTGCTGCTGGAGGATCCCCTCTACTCGGAATCAATTAGGCCTGCATGCCTTCTGTTTTACATGTTCTTGCAATGCATGTCCCCTCACGTCCACCACACAAACAGGCTTTGCAGTCGACTGAGGGCATGAACCCACCTGTAGATTGCAAAAACTCTGAGCCAGCCTAGAATGCAAAAAAGGTTGGCCTCTATTAATACTGAGGCTTGGGTTGCTTGAAGCTATAATGCCCGTGTTCTTCCCAGCATCCTTTCTGGCAGCTGTCAGGGTAAGGTTCTCTCTTTTTTACATAACTAGCCCCTTAAGGTTATACTTAGTTTTTGGAGAAGTCAAATTGCATTTTATGCTTCTGTTCAGAGATTCGTACAATCCATAGCTGGTGTGACATCTTCTGGAAGGGATTGGAGGGCACCTTCTGAAAGGCGATTCAGCCCAGCTTTCGCTCATTCTTGACTCGAAGGTGTGTAAGAGCACACTGTGACTGTCAGATTAATACTTAGCCCGAAGCCTCAATGGAAATAGTCAATGTCGGTAATTCCCTCAAAATGTAATAATGGTCTATCCTTTCATGCACCTATTAAGCACCATTTCACACAGATAGTTGCTACGTGCTTGTCTGAGGAAACTGATATACGGGAGTGATATATGTGTATGTACATTGACAACTTATTCTCCTGCCATTTCACAATCTCTCTTCCTTTTCAGCGCCTGCAATACCTGGTGATACCCCCCCCCCCAAAAAAAAAAAAATGCTATTTGTAGCTTTCAGTGGTTGTGCTGCCTTAAATGAAATAATGTCACTTTGTAGGAAAAGGCTGTTCAGCTTCAAAGAACAGAAACACTTAGAACAACTTCACTTGTCTCTATGGCCACACTGACAACCCAAATGGTGCATTCAAATGTTCGGAGAATTTGGAAGGAATCTTGGATGTTTACGCTGATGGAGAAGCACAGAGAAAATCCAAAACACATTGAGATAATCACATTTGTATCTCATTCTTTCTCAAGTGACCTCACTATGGTATTCATCTAATGCAGGGGCCTCCAAACTTTTTGGCCAGAGGGCCGCATCAAATATCTGGCATGGTGTGGAGGGCTGGAAAAAAAATCTTAAATATAAAATTTAAATAAATAAATTAGAGATGGAACATATGAGAGAATAAATGAATGAATGGGCTCATTCATTCAACCTCTCTGGCCCTCAGAACACCCTCCAGACACAATCAGAGCACAGTTCTGGCCAAGTTCAGTTGAGCGGCCCAGAGACTTTCAGAGGACAAGAGGTTGGCCGCGGGTCGGAAAGAGGCTTGCTGAGGGCCGCATCTGGCCCCCGGGCCAGGGTTTGGAGACCCCTGATCTAATGCATTCATCATCATCATCATCATCATCATCAGAGCCCTCCACTGATCACCACTGTTCACCACAGATTGAAAAATCACCACTGATTTTTGGGTGCTTACTAGTGCAAACTCTACCCAAGAGTAGAGATTTTCCCATATAATGTTGGATGTTCCTGGTAGTGTGGTTCATGGCAGTTGCTGATGCTGCTTTTATTGTTGTTGTTGTTGTTGTTGTTAGCATAGCACAGTGTGGCACCCCACACCTAAGAGGCCAGGATGCCAAACAAGCATCACCCAGCACCAACTTCTGGAATCTGTCAGCCAGGAAAGAGCAGAACCACCACAGCTGAACCACCGCAGAACAGTGCCTCCAAGCCCCAACTCAGCCAACTGACCCAGAAGGACACCATGGTTGATGATGTTGAAAGCCACTGACAGGTTCAGCAGGACTAACAGGGATGCATTCCTCCTGTCCATTCCCTGGCGCATCCACCAAGGCAACCAAGGCATTCTCTGACCCAAACCCTGGCCTGAAGCCAGAGTGGAACGGATCTAATTCAGCTTCCTCCAGGGCCCTCTGGAGCTGGGATACCACCACCACCATCACCCACTTGATCACTTTGCCCAAGAATGGAATATCTGAGACTGGCCAGACGTTGTTCAAATTAGTGGGATCCAGGGAGGGTTTCTTCAGGAGGGGGTGAACCACTGCCTGTTTCAAGGAAAGATCTGGGTCATAGCTCAGTCTCTTAAGTGTTTGAGAAGCATCATTACTCTCCCCCAAAGGGCAAGCAAAACCATATGGTATCCTCTGCATCCACTACCTTTCAGCAAAGAGATCCTACTACTCACCTGTTAACAGTTGGTATGGCTTATTCAAACCAAAAGAGGACCACGTCTGTAGTTTGGCCACAGAACACGAGTTTGCTGCAATCCAGCCACATGGGACAAGTTTGTGGATGCAACACATGCCTCACTGGGAGAAGCCTGGCAGCTGCTACCAGCAGCATGGATCCATGTTCAGATGAGAGAACTCTGGCTATCTGCTATGTGTGTCCTGCACCAGTGTGCCCACCTACATGTATCTTTTCTGGGAAGCTGCTTTTGTGCCCATCCCTGTAGTCAGCAAACAGAGAAAAATGTATCTCTTCCCATCCAGGACTGGTTGGAATTTCTTCCTTTGAATTAATTAACAGGAAGATACCTTTGGATCTGGTGAAGCACCAGCTGCAGGGAGGTATGCCCTGTGATTGATCATGGAGGGGGAAGAAGCATCAAAGCTCGTGGTGGTGGAGAGGAGTTTAAGGATGTGAAGAAGGGTCATGGAGTTAATGCTATAAACAGGGGCAGGGAAGAGGATTGCATCCATCTAATTAGTTAAATTGAATCGTGCAACTATTCTTGAATGCCAACAAATGAAACGAAAAAATAACTTGGTTATAGAAATGTCAACTGTACTAGAAATGAAAAGAAACACTGAAGAAGGGAGACCACTTGTCACAGATGTTAGAGCCAAAGCTGGTGCTGATGATGCTTCTGTTTCCATTATAGATTTGGAATATGCTACTGAAGTCCAGGCAAGATCTGGTGGTGGATCACCTGATTTGACCAGTGAGGATTCCAGTGTCAATTCCTGTCTAGCTGTCTTGCTTCCTGTTTACATTCTGACTACGTTCTGTTTACATTCTGTGTCCCACTAGTGTGGATGCTGCCTGCCTGCCTGCCTGTTGCTTTGCTCTTATAGCATCTATAAAAGCAGGAAACATGCCTGATTGTTAAAGAAGAAAATGGAAGGTAATGGGGACGGGGCCGGCAGAGAACTGTGGATACCTGAAACAACGGATACCAGATCTGCGGATGGGGGATGCCTGTGTTTGTATTTTGAATGACATGTAGAATGGTTTTGTTTTTTTATTTTATTTGATGGAGGGAAATTACACTCCCTCCCCCGCACGCCTTCCCCCGCCCGCCTCCCCACCTCCTGCCTCCCCATCACACCTCCTTCCCGCCCTCCGCTCATCTCCCCCATTCCTGGAACACCTCCTCCCCAGCTCCCCCCATGCCTCAATTTTGCTCTCTGCAGCTCAGTGGTTCGTGCAACCGCCAAGCGGAGGAGGCTAGGCGTCCACCTTACGTTTGCAACAGTGCATGCTGGTGGAAATCCAGCTTGTCGAGTTCAGGCTTGGGTTCTCAGCCAGTAGTTGGGATTTCCTACAGTTCCATGTTTAATACAGGCAGCCCTCACTATCTGCAAATTTACTACCCATGGATTTCACGGGCAGGAGGTCTGGTCTAGAGGGTAGAGCTTCCATTTGCCTGAAGCTAACATCCTAAGGTCGCCAGTTTGAGGCCACTGGCACCTTGAATGGCGAGACCTTGAAGCAGCTGACAAGCAGAGCCAAGTTATTCCACCTGCTCTTTGGCTGCCCTTCAAGTGAGATATGAAGGAGCTGCTTGTCTGCCTGTGTGGGAGGAAACTGGAGGCCAGAATGTGATACCAGATCATAAAAGATCCATCCAAAATGTTGTGGTTCTTGAAAGATAGAAACTTCTTCAATTGTAAAAATTCCTACAGGGATTTAGTACAGCCTGCCTATGTAAACCGCCTTGAATTAAAGTCTGAGGAGAAATCTGACGACCAAGAAAGGCGGTATATAAATACCTGTATTATTATTATTATTATTATTATTATTATTATTATTATTATTATTATTATTATTATCCGCAGGCTCCAATCACCTGAACCCTCCAAATGTGACTGGAGCTATGTTCTATCATGCATCCAGAGGATGTTCTGAGATTCACAGGCCTCAGAATGCCAATTTTTTTTGGGGGGGACACACCACACACATGTGACTTCTGGTTTCTCAGGGAAACCAAAAGTGATATTTATATGCTTTTAAAAGGCATTCAGAGGGCCAAGGAGACTACTGAATACCTTTGGCCCTCAGAATGCCTTTTAAAGACATATAAACGCGACTCCTCTTTTCCCCCAAGAACTGGTAGTCACTTTTTTTTGCCCAAAATGGCATTCTGAGGCCCACAGCAGCTGCGGCAGATGCCCACAGATGCCTTAGAACAACCTCTGACTGTGTCTGGAGGTTTTAAGGGAACAGAACCCCATCAATACCAAGGGCCGACCTTCACACTGTTTTGGCACATGTGGGTGTTTTTTAGTTGTTGCTATGTGATATGGTGCTTCATCACCGAGCTAAAAAAAAATGAAATATTTAAAACATTGGCATTTAAAATTGTATTGTGCTAAGGCTTTTTTGTGAGTTGACTTTAAAAAAAAAATCTCTCACATACATCAAAGCCACAGGAAACAGACCCATGAGATTCATGGCAATCTAAAGGCAAGAAAAGTTCTGTTCAAAGCAAGCTGGACATAAACTCTGTGCAATTTAAATGGCAGTAAAAACTTGTCAGGAGCTCCAGTGTCTCTTTCCTGAGCAACTTTTCATACACTGACTGGTTGTCTCTCTCAATTATCCAGAGGGTCCTTCAGCCCTTGGAGATTTCAGAATAATTGGGTTCCTACAGTGCATAATGAAGAAAAGTTCCTTAAATAGAACCTGAGATGCAAACAAACAAATGGAAGATGTGGTGATTGTGCTACCGAATGATAAGAATCTCCAAATTTATCCTCAGAAGGCTGCACAATAATAAAAACTCCAATAAGCGCTGTTAGTTCTGTTTGGCCTTTACAAGGAGATGGGATATCAGAGCAATGATCTGATTATTCCAATGCTACTGATTGCTCTTCAGCTGTCCTGCTTCAGTAATTAGAGCATGATGGCAATCAGCAGGATCCAAAAATGGCTCTACTCAAATTCCAGTGGCTTCTTTCTTCTCCGGTGTCTTTGCTTTGAACTTTGCATTCGTTTGGTTTCTCGGCACAACTTTGCTGCTCCGACATTCACGCCTGTCTTTCGTTTCAGCACTTGACGGGATTGCTGCTCAATTTGCTTGATAGTAGAGGTCTGAGTACACAATGTCATCACTTTGGCGCTGCTTGCATATAGGGGTCTCAAACACCACAAGCGTTCCTGCAATACGTTGAACGCTTTCTCGTGAAACAACTTTGAAATACGCAGTATAAGCCACTGGTTCTCAAACTTTTTAGAGGTCCTAGAGCAGCCATTTCCAACCACTGTGCTGTGGCACACTGGTGTGCCATGAGAAGTCCACAGGTGTGCCACAGGAATTTGGGGGAAGGTCATTTATTAGTAGGGCCAATGGGGGATGTGAGCCCCCCACTGGCAGCATGGTGTGCCTTGTCAATTGTCAAAAACTTGGTGGTGTGCCTTGACAGTTTTAGTTCCTTGTCAATGTGCCATGAGATGAAAAAGGTTGAAAATCGCTGCCCTAGAGGCTGCTGCCTGGTTTAAAAATGCCATGGGGTGTGGCTATAATGTTGACTGGGAAGCAGTGCTCTCTCCCCACAAGTAACAGCTTGTTCAGGCTTTGATGTACATAGCCTAATCTGCCCTGCCAGTTTTGCGATCCACCAAAAATTGGGTTGTGACCTACCTGTGACAGGTGGAACCCAGACCCACAGGTGGAACCCAGACCGACAGTTTGGGAACTGCTGGTATAAGCCTTTCGTCTCTCTCTCCTTCCACAAGTTTCTTCACTAATCCTCACACAACTAAGGATGATTATTGCTTTAGAAGTGAAATTATGACCCAGTGTTTCTTTCTGATCAAAAGTGGAGACAATCTCCAACTATAGTTACCATAATGATTAAAATTATTTTTAAAAAAAAAAGTTTGTACACAACAGTCTTTCTATTTGGACCCCAATCCTAGTGGGGATTTGTGCTGCCAGAACTAGCATTCAGCCAGAGCAAGTTCTGTGGCGCAAAACACGGACCACTCTTATACGCTGCTGGGTCACTGTTCCAAATAGTGCAAGCCCCTTACCTTGGGGCTGCACTGCAGTTGCATGGGTGATGGAAAGTTGGTTAAGATTGGGTTGTTAGTGCTCTTAAATAAACAGGCTTTCTGGGCAGAAAGCCTCCAAATGATACCCTGCGCATGAGGTCACTTGAGGACAAACTCTTAGGAAGGAAGGCAGTTCCTCACAGTCTCCAACACAGAGCAGTTGCGAAAGGTTATGACTTGCCCCCGACTGTATTCCTAGCAGCTCTGTCCTCTGCCTGACACATTTTCATGCCCTCCAACTTGAGATGGGAACTCTGTGATATGACAAATGAATGCTTTAGCCTTTTGCCCCCTGAAACCTGGGCATGAGTTAGGAGCGAAAGTGTACTACTCAGTCCCCTCAGCTTATAATGCTTCTGTCTCCAACCATGATGGAACTGCCAATCATTCTGGCATTGCCCAGGCTTTCTGGTGCACAGCTTGCTCAAAGGAGCATGAGATTGGAATAACAGGAGAGGCACCAGGGACCTTTGCAGGGCTGTGAGATCGTGCGTAACGTCTCCCTGCCCAGAGCTGAGCTTTAATCATTGGCATCAATCCCTTCTATAAGTGGGAGGAAGGTGCTTCAGAGCCATTCTTCTTCTTTCAAGACCTTCTTCACAGTCCATAAGCCACACGCACAGTCTGTGGCATGACAGTCAGTTGTAGGTTTAAAATGCTGAAGTCATTGTGGATAGGAATTCAGTAGCTTGTGATCTCCTGACCTGACAATACTGAATCTGATCTTTCCCTTCCAACTGAGCAAAGTTATCCCTTGTAAAGTGGTGACTCTCTTATATGTAGCAGAAGGTATTATTATTATTATTATTATTAACTGTATTTATATACCGCTTTTCAACTAAAAGTTCACAAAGCGGTTTACAGAGAAAAATCAAATAAATAATGGCTCCCTGTCCCAAAAGGGCTCACAATCTAAAAAGATGCAAAAAGAACACCAGCAGACAGCCACTAGAAAAGACACTGCTGGGGTGAGGTGGGCCAGTTACTCTCCCCCTGCTAAAAAGAGGAACACCCACTTGAAAGAGTGCCTCTTACCCAATTAGCAAAGGTAAGAGCAGGTAAGAGCAAAGGTCACTATTTAGTCCACCCGAGTGGATGTTGCTGCTGTCACCTCATGTTACTTTTTAAAAAGAAGGGTGACTTTTCCATTGTATTTGTTTGAAACATACCAAACATGGTAAGATCTACATCAGGGGTGTCAAACATAAGGCCCACAGGCCAGAAGTTCTTTATCTGGCCCTTGGGCTCTCCCAGCACCACTAACAATTGCTCTAAGTTGCTAAGCTGTGCTGAGGTGTCACTGCTGAAATGGCAGCCTGTATGATTATTTGGTTCTCCCATATTTTGTAAACTTGATCAAGATTTATGTATTTTCTCTTCTGCCATTTGCAGCTAACTAGATCCTAAGTGAGAAAAAATGCTTATTTCTGGTCATGACCTGCTTAGTGATATCATTTCCTGCTTAATGATATCACTTCCGGTTCTCAGCAGGCAACATGAGTGATATTCCAGCCCACTGTATAAACACCTGATCTATATCTACTCTCATACAATAAGATTCATTGAAATTAGTTTAGAACTGAGTCAAAACACTGGATCAAGTTTCACAAATGTTTGCACCTCAAAAAATGTTTACCCTAAAAAAGCCCCCTCCCAAATAGTGATTTTTTGGGAGGAAGGCATGAACATGTCAGTGGAGGCAATGCAACATTCCCTGTTTGTCATTCCTTGTTCGAGCTGAGGCAATGGAACCACCCACAGCACAGCTCTCAGGCAAACAGCCAACCCATTCTCCACAATTCATAAAGAGTTGGGGGAAAACAATTGACTCCACTGATGCGTGGTTACATAAAGAAATCCGATTGGTATATGGTGCCACTATAGTGGGCCTTCAGTATCCAAATGGGGTTTGCTTCCAGGACTCTATGTGGATACCAAAAAAATGGATGCTCAAGTCACTATATAAACACTATATAAAATTGGCATAGTATTGTATTGGTAGTTGGCAGGTCTTAAGACCCAGAGTGACAAGCTAGCTGACTGTGTCCATGCCAAAGCATCTCCAGGTTGGAGGGAGCTATTGGGTGAGGCACTGCAAAAGGTAGAGAGGAAAGCACCAGCCAGATCCTGCAATTGCACATGAGGAGCTCGTTGGCAGCCAGGGAGAAGGAAGGAAGGAAGGAAGGAAGGAAGGAAGGAAGGAAGGAAGGAAGGAAGGAAGGAAGGGTAAATATATATATATATATATTTTGGTAAATATTTTCAATCCGCAGTTGGTTAAATCTGCGGATGCAAAGTCCATGAATACAGTGGGCCCACTGTATATAATCATGTCCTGACATCTCTGGGTGGGATTATTCATGGAGGGATAAGCCAATGAAAAAGTGCTGCCAAAGCAGCTTCAAAGAAGGAAAATGGCAACTATGCGCTGTTGAGGGCAGCCCCCCCCCCAAAAAAAAATACAACACCACGTTCATCTTGAACATGGTCTGACAGTGAAAAATTGCAGCCCTGAATCTTGCCACATGGCAGCATATTGAGAAAGAAGGCTCCCTACACAAAAATCAGAAATACACATTCGTGGATATTACAAATGTCTCAAATTACCTTAGATTTGGGGAAAACTCATTCTTTAGAAAGGAAATAAAAGGCCCAGCTTGTCAAGGCGGGACTGCAACACAGGAGCGCACAGTATCCTATTTACATTTTTTTCCTGAAACTGCTCCTATTGCTATCAAAGTGAGTTAAGATACCCTCTGTAAAACACCCGTAGTGCCTAACCCCAGAGAGTGGTACCCTGATGAGGTACAATGGGAAACCTCCCTTTGAAAAGCAACATGCTTAGAGAACACAAATGTACAAAGCCTTTGAAACCCATGTGGGCTTTTACCGCCTACTGGGTTTCACTTTTGACTCCAGTGTTCTCAAATGCAAACCAAAAAATGATTGATTCTTTCATCTGCTTAACCCACTGCAATGTTTTTTCATGAAAGATTAACATATTCTGAGGGAACCATCCATCAAATACTCTGTTCGAAAGACACAGCAAACCTGCATTACCTAGCGAAGTTGTCGAGTTGTCAACATTTTTTTTGTCCTCTGAAAAGAACCTTGATAGCCTGCTACGTCCCAAATGCAACCTCTTTTCCTCCATCCTCTCTCTCCATCATAGTGTGTCAGTGGCATTCCCAGAGGGGGGCAGTCCTAAGTTTCGCAGGGCAGCTCAACACGCTGTGTAAGTGGCCCCTTTCCCTCACCGTCAGAGCCATTATGGGCAGCCAGAGCAAAATGGAGGACACACCTACATGTAGCTCTCGCCACCTGGAATAGCTCTGATGGTGAAGGGGAGGGGTTGCTTACACAGCATGTTGAGGCGCCCTGCAAAACATAGTGCTGTGCCCCCCTCTGGGAACGCTACTGTAGTGTGTGCTGTTGTTGTTGTTGCTTTTTAGAAAGGGGCTGTCTTCATTTCAATGCTTTGTGTGATACCTTCTTCCTCATAGTTTTAATACCAAGAAGAGCAACAGCAACAATAAGTAGTACCAGAGTTGTAGTTTGTAGATGTCAAAATCATAGCAGGACTTTGTCGGGGCAGGAGGGCTGGTCTAGAGGGTAGATCCTCCGTTAACCCGAAGATAACATCAGAAGGTCGCCAGCTCGAGGACACCAGCAGCTCCCTGAAGGGCTGAGAATGGCGAGACCTTGAAGCAGCTGACAAGCCCAGCTGAGGGATGCCACCTGTTCTTGGTGTGAGCAAGAAGCGTCTTGGCTGCCCTCCATGTGAGAGATGGAGCTGCTTGCCAGCCTGTGTGGGAGAACTGGAGGCCAGAAGTGAGACCAAACCAGGAAGATCCATTCTGAAATGTTGTTGGTTCTTGAAAGAGAGAACCTCTATGTTTGTAAAAATCCCCTTGAGGGATTTAGAAATGCCTGCCTATGTAAACCGCCTTGAATAAAGTCAGAGGAATAATCCAATGACCAGAAAGGCAGTATATAAATACCTAGTTATTATTATTATAGCAGTCAAAGAAAAAAAGAGCATTTAGTACAATGAGAGCAAGGCAGAAGTTTTACAAAGCGATATCATCCTAAGTGTATTTATTCACAAATATGTACTACTGAATGAAATGAGACTGCTGGCCCAATTCTAACCTGGTGCAGTGCATGTTGTAGCAATGGAGGCTGTTGGAATTTGGATGCCATGCCACCTGCAGGACTCTGGAGGGCAGCGTACTGACAGTCACCTGAGACCATCTACCTATCCCTCTATGGTTCTTGTAGGAGGTGTGGCCTTTAACACCATTTCCTTCCCTCCTTCTCATGGTCTCTCTTGCTTTCACACCATCATAGAAGAAGGATGTGCTGTGCCAGGCTCCATGTGTGTCAGGCTATCCTCACCAGACCTCCACACAAAGGGAACAGCTCTAGGCTTCTCTGTTCCAAAGTAGTATAGCCTCTGATTCAGTTCGGAAGATGCATGTTTACAACTATGAACTGTGAGTAAAGTATTAATGAAACCTTAACGAAGCCTCCACTCCAGTGTATGTTTTATTAATAGCAACTAGCCAGGGTGGTGTATTTTTACCATAGGAAGTGCGAACTTTTGCTGATTACTCTGCTTCCCTCCTCCCTTCCAACAGAGGCCGTTTTACAGCAAACACAAAGTAGCCTCCATGCCAGTGGACAGCTGAAGACCCGCCAGAGCAGGTGAGGCTGTGCAAGGGGTGGAACAGGGCAGAATGGGGGAGGGTGTAGGCAGGATGGTGATGGGACAGGGAAGAGGGTGGATCACGCCTGGGACAGGGGTGAGTTTGGCAGCACATGCGGAATCCTGATCCTCTTCAGAGCCTGATCCGCCTTTACAGATCAACTCAGACTTCTTTATTTCTTTATTTACTTACTTACTTATCAATTTGTACCCTTCTTTATCTCCCTCCCAGGCATTCAAAGCATCTGTGCCAGTGATTGAGCTGGCACAGGTCCCAGCTGGTCCACTGAAGTGAAGCTGCTGACCTTCTAAATGAGAATTTCCTACCTCAACATGTTGTCCTTGACATCTCTCTGTGACATCTGTAGAACTTACAGCCCAGGAATGGGATGTCTCTCTCATGTTCCTGAAGGTCTTGTCCACATACCTCTCTGACTTTCTCAGCCTCTCCAAGTCGGTTTCAAGGGAACAAATGTGTTCCCATCAACCAGGAGCTCATTAAACAGAGGCCACACCCATGACCTTCTGCCCAGCAGGCAGATAGTCACATATACAGCACTCTGCAGTACACCGGAAAGTGCCCTTCGACAAATGAGTTTTTATCATCATGGCTAGCTATTGTTTGTTTGAGTTTTCTTCAAGAGGGTTTATAGTTTATTTACATGGAAAGCTAGGGCCGCAATCCTATGCCCACTTACTTGAGAGGAAGCCTCGCTGTGCAAAGTGGAATTTACTGCTAAGTAAACTGTATAGGATTGCAGAGCCAATCACCTCTTAACCTCGACAGCAGTGTTGAAAAACCTGTAAATTCCTCAAGATTTAACTACTCTGACTTTGAGGAGGGGAAGAGGAAGTTTTATCTTGGTGTGACCCAGAAGTACCCTGGCATACACAACTTTTGGAAGTCACTCTGATGGAATCCCCGCCCCCCCACCCTGCCAGATGCCTAGTTAATGTTATACTTTTTCTTCCAAACATCAATACTTCATGTCTATATTAAGGCCCCTGATGGGGGAATGCATTAAGAACTCAACAGACTCTTTCAGATCACACATAAGAACAGGGGCTTTTGAAATATGTGCACAGATCTTCCCACCCACTGTACTAGACTTTAAATTTCATGCTATTAAGCAAGAAAACTGTGCTTTCATCTGTTTACTGCACTGTATGAATTTTCATTAAAAATAGCTAAATACTTTCAGGAAGAAATTCTCAGTTTTCCCAGTAGCTTGGCTTTGAAGCTCCATAGAAACTGTAAGCTTGTCTTTTGAAATGTGCAAACCGTTAATAACAATTATGGCTATCGTTATTGTTATTCTTAAGTATTGCATTGTATGTTGTTTATCTGAAGTTAAGGTACTTCCACAAGATTTTTTTTTAATTATATGGGACTAACGCATTAACACATACTATGTGGGAAATGAAACATATGGTCCTCACTCACAAAAAAAGATTTGTGAAATCCAAAGTATCTACTTCAATTCCACTTTATAATTCCATTTATAACTCACCTTATTATTTGCAAAAGACTTCAAAAAGCTTAGGAGCAGGCTGGCGGTCTCCTCAATGTAAAGGGATATTTTCCCCTTACCCTAACACACCCAATGGGGCTACTTGGGGCTGACACACCCAAAGGGGCTACAAATCTGAGCAGCCCCATTTTCAGGCCTGGAAGGGAGGACTGGATATGGCAGAAGCCTACTCTGTCAATTCCACCCCTCCCAAGCCTGATCTGCCCCATCCTTCCTTGTCCCCCCCTCCCCACCGAGAAATGCCTCTTCCTTCCTCCCTTCCATTACCTCTCTGCGGCCTAGCATATCTCTTACCTCCACTGGCAGCATCAGCAGGGTAGTGCAGGCCTACCTACCAGCGCAACTTATTCTTTGTGTTTTGCAGACATGCTTTACAAGAGGTTTGGATTGCACTGTGGGCCTCAGTTATCTGGTCAAACGAATAACAGCCCAATCCTGAGCTCTGCGCGCTGGCTCACCGCCAGCGTGCACTTTCTCAAACATGCCATAACGCACGTTTGTGAGCCCTAGCGCTAGTGCTTCATCAGTAGTAGCGCAGCGCCAGTCAGCACTGGGCTACTGCCGGGCGAGCACCGGAGCTCCACTGCTCAGGGGTCGCATAGACCGCTGAGCAGCGGTAAGGTAGGTTTAGGTGTGGGGGAGAGGTGGGAAAGAGGCATTCCAGGGCGGGGGGCAGAGAGAGGGCGGGGCAAGGCCAGGAGAGGGTGAGGAGGAGGTTTTCCGGGAGGAGGGAGCGGGGTAGGAGGAAGTCGGGACCGGTGGTGCTTTTCTCCACCTGATCCAGAGCCTCCGTGTCGGGCTCGCTGCCTGACACGGAGGGGCCTTGATTCTCTGCTGACCTTTGGGTTGGCGGAGAATTAAGTAGCCCCATTGCAGGGCTACTTGCTTCACCTGGGGGAAGGAGACACAAGTCCCATTCTCCTGAGGAGCCGCTGGCAGCTACCCAGAGTGCGCAGGATGCCGCGGCAGCCATTTTCAGCACTGCTGCAGCCCTGCACTCCGGGCAGCTCAGGATTGGGCTGTAAGTCCATAGGAGAAAAGGGGGCTTGAGCTACATAGAACCAAATCCACTTTTCAATCCACTAGACTTCTTGTAGCTTCTGAAATAATGGGCCAGTGCTCATTTACCTAACTCAGAAACATGGATGTAAAAATAAAGCATTTGCACATTAGAAGTGTTTGTCTTAGGAATTTTTTTTAAAAAGTTACTTATTACGTTTCCAAAAGCTTGCAATTCTCATTTTGGCACCTGCTAGCAAATTAACTACTAGCATCCCTTCCCACCACCTTACCCAGCTTCTCACCTCATCCAGCAAACTAGCAGTGGTGTAAGGCAAAGTTTATGGTGCATCATGTCCTTAATTATATCATTCCCCAGAATTTCAAGAAAGTAGGTTACCTCCTCGTTAACATCTTTCATACACTTCCAAGCAAAATTTTAACATGCGTACATAGCTTCTCTTTCTTCTGATAAGTGGTGATACATAAAGTTCCATCCAAGCACAGGGGTTAATGCTTCCCCCAAATTTTCATAACAGCTAGCTCAACAGACAATATGTGAATCACAACACTAGAGCCATGACTCAAGGAAACTGATTGGCAAGAGACTGCTGTAAGACCAAAGGAATTACCCCATCATGCAGCACATAATTCATCAATGAAATCTGAACATTAGAACATAAGGGCCCTGCTAAATCAGGCCAAAAGCCCATCTAGTCTAGCTTCCTGTATCTCACAGTGGCCCACCAGATGCCTCAGGATCTGAGGCACACAAGATAAGAGACCTGAATTCTGGTGTCCAAGATGTAGTAGCATTAAGAAGGCAAATTTATGGAAGACAAATCTTTCAACGGTCTATCAGCAGTCATGATGGCTGCCCAGATGAAGGAGAGCAGTAGAGGGAAAGTCCTTTAAAGCCTGCTTCTGGGCTTCCCAGATGCATCTAACCAACTTTAGGGAATGATAAACAAAATAGACCAGAGATTCTCAAAGTGTGCACCACAGCATCCCAGAGTACCATGGAGCACGCACAAGGACACCACACGGCCTCTTCTTCCTGGGCAGACATTGTACAGAATCTAGCAAAAATAGCATTGAATCTCATGCTATTCTTGTGAGATTTCATGGTATTCTTACAAGATCTTGCGCTAATAGCATGAGATCTCACAAGATGTCTAGCCGGAAAGCTGTTAAGCTGGAAAGGCCGCGTGGTGTTACATGGCGCCCCTATGGATGAAGGGTGCCATGGATCCAAGGTGTTTGGAAACAACTGAGATAGACCTTTGGTATGATCCAGCAGAGCTTTTTTATTATTATTATTATTATTATTATTATTATTATTATTATTATTATTATTATTATTATTATTATTATTATTAAGTTTTTAAACCATCAACAACTCACCAAGTACTGTAATGTAACCAGTTCAGCAATATGATACAGGAAGATAGCAAAGGCAGCAAAATAACATAGACAGGCATCACATGCTCAGAGGGCCAAATCCTATCTAATTTTCCAGTGCAGCTGGGCCAATAGGGCATGCACTGCATCCTGTGATGAAGAGGCAGTCACAGAGGCCTCCTCAAGGTATGGGAACATTTGTTCCCTTACCTCAGGACTGCATTGTGGCTGCATCACTGCTGGAAAGTTGGATAGGACTGGGCCCTGATACATCAATATGGTAGGTTAAGCAGAAATCATAAGTAGGTAGATCTAAGAAAGTACACAGTTCAACCTGATAAGAAATACATGATCTACCTTTTTACCAAAGACTTTAACAGGGTGTTTATGTCCCTTGCCCCCCTACCAGTGTTCTCCAATTCCCCAAAAGCTTAGCAGAAGCTCATTTCTTCCCATAGCACTCATGTCATCAAAGTGTGGTAGAGGTAAAGCTTTTATCAGGCTGAAGTTGGTTCACCCTACAGAAAGGAATTTGCTGTATGAACTCATCAGTAGATTAAATTATCATTTGGGTCATGTAGCCTTTTCGAAGGGTATAAATGGAATATTTGGATTTTCTACGTATGTGTTTGTTTGAAATACTAAGTCCCTGACTGTCCATAAAATACAGTAGAACCTCCAAAGTTGACCACCTCTCTATAATGACCACCTCCTTAAGTTAACCTAATTTTCACAGTATGGACAGACACTGCACATACACTATGGGAGACCAACCTCTCTATATTGATCACCTCCGTAAGTTGTATCTTGACCACTTCGACCATTGCACAGAGTATTAATTTATCCTCCGTAAGTTGCCTACTTACGGGCATTGTAATATTGTGGGCGATATTGTGGGCCTGTGTTTTGTCTGATTTGTCCCATCTTGGAAAGCAAGAAGCCACGCAACAATCCCTCCCTACGCCTGCTAGCGTGTGTGCCTAGTTTTTTTAGGTGGGTTTTTTATAGGTGGGCACACTGCACATAGCCAACAGACCTGTGTCAGCTGCCGATTGTACCTGGACATGTACCAAGTTGTGAGGGACATGAGGTTGCTTGTGCATAGTGAAGCCACTGCCCTTTCACTTTGGTTCCCATCACCAGTGCATTACTTTACACTTATACTGAAATACAACTGCTATTTTGCTGTCTATTCTCCCGGTTTGGAGAGATCCTTCTGGAGCACTTCACAATCCCTTCTGGTCTTCACCGCTCAGAAAAATTTAGTGTCATCCACAAACTTGTTCACCTCCCTGCTTATCCCTGTTTCCAGGTCATTTATGAAGATATTGAAAAGCACCAGTCTCAGGACAGATCCTTGAGGCACTCCACTTTCCACCTCTCTCTACTTTTTTTGTCAATTGCCCATTGACACCCACTCTCTGTTTCCTGGTCCGCAACCAGTTCCCAATCCATGAGAGGACCTGTCCTCTTATTCCCTGACTGTGGAGTTTTCTCAACAGCTTTTAGTGAGGGACCGTATCAAACACCTTCTGGCATTTAGTGAATCTGGGGAGACCCAGTGGAGGCCAGGCAGCCTAAGTAAAAAAGTGTTGTTTTTTTTTTAGCTGTTGGGGCTATGTAACATACTACATGCTATGGGCTGGCAAGGGATAGCATTGGTCTGCCTGTCTGCTATTATTATTATTATTAACAGTACTTATATACCGCTTTTCAACTAAAGTTCACAAAGCGGTTTACAGAGAAAAATCAAATAACTAAATGACTCCCTGTCCCAAAAGGGCTCACAATCTAAAAAGATGCAAAGGAATACCAGCAGACAGCCACTAGAACAGGCACTGCTGGGGTGAGGTGGGCCAGTTACTCTCCCCTTGCTAAAAAAAGGAGCACCCACTTGAAAAATAAATAATAATAATAACAGTATTTATATACCGCTTTTCAACTAAATGTTCACAAAGCGGTTTACAGAGAAAAATCAAATAACTAAATGGCTCCCTGTCCCAAAAGGGCTCACAATCTAAAAAGATGCAAAAAGAATACCAGCAGACAGCCACTAGAACAGACAGTGCTGGGGTGAGGTGGGCCAGTTACTCTCCCCCTGCTAAAAAAAGGAGCACCCACTTGAAAAAGTGCCTCTTACCCAATTAGCAGGGGTATGAAACCAAGTATTTTTTTTTAACTTACAATTTTTTTTAAGCTTATGAATTTTGAGGGGTTTTTTAAAACACTGATTGTGGCCTGTTTATTTTCTGTCTCTTGATATAGATATATATGATATAAATAGTAAGCATCACAAGAGGATCAATTCTCATTGATATTTGCAATAAAACTTTTCAAAAATCCAATCTAAATAATAACTTGGCCTTGCATTTGTTGTCCTGGAAGCTAAACATGATAAAATTTTAAATGCCTTTTTTCCGTATGTTGACCACCTCCCTCTGCTGACCAATTTCCTCCAGTCCATTGGGTAGTCAACTTAAAGAGGTTCTACTGTATAAAAGGAAGAATGTCCTCCTGAATGTCTCAACATAATTATGTTTGTCCATGGCAGTATAGAGACAGTTGATTAATTTCAGAAGACACTGGAATAATGCTGTTCCCTCTGAACATTAAATAAAGACCCCACTGAGCCTTTAATGTCATAGAGGTAATTTTCAGCCCTTTCTGCTCACTTGCACAACAGAATATAAGAACAGCCCCACTGGATCAGGCCATAGGCCCATCTAGTCCAGCTTCCTGTATCTCACAGCGGCCCACCAAATGTCCCAGGGAGCACACCAGATAACAAGAGACCTGCAAGGCATTCTGGGAATTGTAGTTAAGAACATAAGAACAGCCCCACTGGATCAGGCCATAGGCCCATCTAGTCCAGCTTCCTGTATCTCACAGCGGCCCACCAAATGTCCCAGGGAGCACACCAGATAACAAGAGACCTGCAAGGCATTCTGGGAATTGTAGTTAAGAACATAAGAACAGCCCCACTGGATCAGGCCATAGGCCCATCGAGTCCAGCTTCCTGTATCTCACAGCGGCCCACCAAATGCCCCAGGGAGCACACCAGATAACAAGATACCAGATAACATCCTGGTACCAGATAACATCCTGGTACCCTCCCTTGTATCTGACATAGCCCATTTCTAAAATCAGGAGGTTGCGCATACACATCATGGCTTGTAACCCGTAATGGATTTTTCCTCCAGAAACTTGTCCAATCCCCTTTTAAAGGCATCCAGGCCAGATGCCATCTCCATATCCTGCGGCAAGGAGTTCCACAGACCGACCACATGCTGAGTTAAGAAATATTTTCTTTAAGAGATTAAAGAAGAGTTTGGATGATGGAGAGCACAAAAATACTTCCTAATTTCTGAAATATTAGTATATAACTATAAAATAATCAATTAAAAAAAATTAAAAGCAACATTTCAAATGCTTGTGTGATGTTATTCAGAAAGTAAAAAAAAATCATAGTTGTGGATAATTTTACAGTGGAAAAAATGCATGTTGTGAAAGAGTGTATTATGGAGCTGCATGCTTTTTGGTCGCTGATGGACTTTCCCACACTTCAAGGTCCAAATGGCAGGAAATGGCCACCCTGGTAGCAATTCAGTGATATGCATGATGACGCAGTCATTGCATCACTGCTGAACCACTTCCTGGTGCCATGTGTAGCTTCTGGTCAGTTTCAGGGGGTGTCACATGGTTCGGGGAGGTGACACCCAACTCAGGCAGCGCCCATGCTGGCAACACCACTGCTAGCTGCTATGTCATTTTATTCAGGCTCACACTGTCTTCTGAGGAACAATTTACTTAGGCCAGAGACACAGCAGAGATCCTAGAATGCATTTGGACAACTAGACATTATCAGTAATTCCAACTGAGATACTGCAGAACAGGGCCACTGAGAAAAATCAGGGGGTACAAAGTTTCTTTTGGGCCTCTTTGAAAAGAGGGAGGGGTGAAACAGAGCTGGGGAGGGTGGTGACGGGCAAGCAGAACAGGGGCAGGGAGGGGCAATACAGGGTAGGGGGAGGGTAAAGACAACTGAAAAAGTCTTTGGAGCCCAGGTCTACCCGCTCATGTGGCATCAGTAGTGTCCCCAGCATTCCATACAGGCAACAAATCTGAGTAGATAATAAGAACGTAAGATCCCAGGAAATTTCAGGGCCCCCTCCTTTGGCTCCTGGGCCCTCCTTTGGACCCTGGGCCCGGGTATAAATTACCCCCTTTACCCCCCTCTCCTAGGCCCTGCTGCAGAAGCAACAAGCAACTCATTTGGGATTGAGGACCACTCTATGTGTGGGCTACTACTTTCCATATCTTATTTTTATAAGTATCTCTAAATCTGTGGAAAATGTGTTTACTTGTACTAATTCTGGATGTATTATTATCATACTCTGAGACAGTGAGGGGAAAAACCCATCATATTGAATTATTTCACCCACATCTAACATGCACTTTCTTATTTGTTCCTTCTTTCCTAGAGATGGTAAACATCTTTGATTTTTTTCCCCTAGTCTGTGATCTTATAACAGTTCTTCATGCCTGGTGTCATTCCTGCAGTATGTGTCTGAGCTTCTGATAGGTTCTCCCACCCAGTAGCCATTCAGGCTCCAATGGCAGAGATAGCCAAGGTCACTCAGCAAATCAATCAAACACTGGAGAGCCCTGAAGCTCTGTTTGGAATCCCTTTACACATCCTCCTCTCTGCACACGCCATACTCCCCCCTGCATTTGCAGCCACAAACCCAAGGAGACCAAAGGCTGAAGGTTCACATAATAGCCCGATGACCTGTACACAACATTACAGTCAGTTCCAAATTACAATCCGTAATGCAATTGAGAACTGTCAGTAAAAGCAATTGAATTCTCAGTTCTTTTACTTCTTAAATTGCAGGGGGAAAAATATTAGCTGGCAGCTCGCGGTCAATCAATGCCTGGTGCGAAGGGTGTTTGCTTTCCAATCAAAACTGTTAATCCAGTTTCGTGCCGAAATTAAGTTGTTTTCTAATTGAGTGACCCGTAGACAACTGTCTGGCCAGATAGCCCTGCAGTAAGTCAAATGCGTTCAGCAGTCACTCCGTATTGGTTGAACAGGAAGACCTCAAGTGTTAATGGGATGCAAAGTTAGAATTGATTCACAAATGGCAGAGTATTAACAGATTTGCCAAGGATAACAGGAACTCGTGTGTAAACATTCAGGCTTCTTGGGGGAAAAAGTGATTCTGTAGCAATAATGGCTACTGTAGGAGGGACGTGGGTTGATACGAAACATGAGCAAATCTAAGCTGACAAGGTAATTTACGCTTTCTACTTTATTATCCCAAATCTGTCTTTTTTACTTACCTGTTACCTGTAGCCAAGTAGCAGTCTTTCCCCCTGTTGTTTTAGCCATTAAAAAGTGGTGGGGGGGGAGACTTTTGGCTACTGACTTTCAGTGACTACCTTCCCCCCCCCACAATGCCCCAACTTATTTGTGGTTGCAAGGCATTCTGGGGGAAAAAACTTGACCACCACAAAACATGGTACCACCACAACTGGCCATCACAGTTTCCTAAATTGTCTAGGGCATTCTAGGAGAAAATGGTGCTTGTTAGAAGGCCAAAAAAACAATTCTGCCACTCCTTTTTAATTTTTGATGGATAAAACCAAGAGGAAAATCCCATTATGCTGCCTTACTATGGCCAAGCCCCCTCCCCCATCTCTATACATCCCCATCTCCCCCATCCAGCTTGTGTGGTTGCTGGAGGTCAGCAATTTGACTCTGTAATGCAGCTGCCGGTTTGTTTCTGGGCCCAGTTCAAGGTGCTGGTTTTGACCTTTAAAACCCTAAATGGTTTGGGACCAGCATATTTGAGAGACCACCTTCTTCCTTATAGTCCAGTCCGTTCTCTGTGGTCATCAGAGGGGCCCTGTTCGTTGTGCCTCCATCAAGAGAGGTTAGGGGATGGCGGCCAGAAATAGGGCCTTCTTGGTGGTGGTGCCTGTATTGTGGAATTCCCTCCCCTTTGAGTTGAGAACAGCTCCTTCACTGTTAACCCTCTGGCAAGGCGTGAAGACTTTTTTATTTCAGAAAGCATTTGCCTGATGGAGGGCATGATGGCTGCTTTTAACAATTGTTTTATACTGCTGGTTATATTGCTGCTGGCCTTGTTGTTTAATTATTTTAGTATTGTATTTTACATTTTTATGTATTTTATGACTTTTACAGATTGTTAGTCACCTTGGGTGCCCTTTGGGGAGAAAGGTGGATTACAAATCCAACTAATAATAATAATAATAATAATAATAATAATAATAATAATAATATACAAAAACCAATCGCATATGTGCCATTTGTTTAAGGATGGATGGAAAATGCTATTATTTTCCATTTGTTCTGAAATGAACGCATGCTCTTAGCTTAAGCATCATGCATTGGGCCTAGAGATCTGAGCTATTGGATGTTCTCAGAGAGGGAATGGAGGGCCTTCAGTCACTGTGTCTGGACTGGTACACTGCTGTACATCTGAACCAGCTACACGGTCGTGCATCTGTGACTGTATGTCCGTATGTAGTTCATCATTGCTACAAGAAACCAGTTTTTGCACAGGCACCAAATGGAGGACGAATGATTTTAGCTCTCACGGTCGCAGATAAATGTCTGAAAAATATGTTGGCACATTATTGTTAAGCCTACATGTCATGAGTTTTCAAAGGCGGACTCATATTTCTTTCCTTCTTATGCTGTAAGAAATGTTGCTTGTTCATGATTTATAGCATTAAACATGACATTTTGCATCCAATGTCACATGTACATTGAGTTATTTATTTCTTGCTTCAATTCTTCCCCTGTTTCAGCATGGTGGCAATCTTATGCCTTGGAAAGATAACAATGTCTTTTCAGTTGTATATGCTGTTCATCTTTCAGATGCCCCAATTTCCATAAAAGAAAAAAAAAGAAAGAATCAATGCATACACAGTCAGCAACAGCAAAAACACTCCCCTTCCTGCTCATCTATTGGAACAGAATGAAAGTGGCTGACAGCATGCTAGAGAGAGAGAGAGAGAGAGAGAGAGAGAGAGAGAGGTATTCATTTTTACATCAATTAATTTTACTGATCAGAGTACATGTCATATGATTTTATAGATTACACAGTTATGAGTAATGCAGAAATGTTCTACCACAAATAATGGAGCAGCTGATTAACTGAGGAAGAAAAAGCAAAGTAAAAAAAAAGAAGACAGATCTAAAATACAGGAAGGATAATATAATTCACACTGAAGTATTGGAATGACTGTTTTGATGAGGCACAGTTTTTAAATCACAGTCATTGATTACTGTTGTGGTTCTTCAGGGTTTATCATTTCTGGCCACTACAATCCCATGCTGTCCACATGGACAGCAAGCCGTGGGGTGGTGTGGAATAGCATCTCATAATAAGCAGCCACTGATCCCACTTTCCTCCAGACCTGGGAAAACCTCCTCCCCACTCAGACAGCACTCTGTTCCGCCCATGCCCTCCCCCTTCTGCCCTGCCCTGCCCTGTTCAACCCCTCCTTGCCTCCCTCCAACCACCTGCATGGGCTTACTTGATCCGGCGGGTGTCTGTGGGTCTGCCGGTGCGCAGGAGGCTGCTGCTACCTCCCTGATGCTGGGCTTGTCAGTGGAGGCTGCTTTACGGCAGCCATAAAGCAGCCTCTACAGACACAATGCTAGTTATGCCACCAGTAGTTAGGATTGGGGCAAAAGATAGTCTTTTCCACTTGGTGAGCTGTTAAACTGGTCTTGTTATTGGTTTGTGTTCTGACTTGCTGCGGAGGAATATGATCGGTTTTCTGCCAAGTATGATGTTGCTTTGATTGTGGATTTCTATTATTCTGTCTTGTAAACTGCAGGAGAAGAGTGGAACTGAACGTTTAAAACAAACAGAAAAAATGCTGGCAAAAAGTTATCCATGTTGGCAAAAGTGATCCAGAATCTCATGGCTCCGCTGGGTGAAATGAAGAGGTAACTATCTTGACACATCCAATGACTAAACCGACACCATTTGGCATTAGCAGTGCATATGTGTGCAATAGCTTGGTCCTGAAGTTCAGGCACGGAGTGTGTTTTTTGTTTGGAGAAAAGTTATTGTTGGCATGAAATCTGAAGCCCTTTGGTATGCCCCTGTGCCTCTCTACTGTACGGCAAAGGGCTCCTCCGAACCCAAAATCAAAGTCGTTTGAGAAGGTTTTGGTTTGTTTGCTTATTTTATTTCCTTATGTAAAAGCACACTGGGTCATTCCCAATTAGTAGCGCTCTTCAAGGTTCTGCTACCCTAGGAGACGGCAGTGATCCATCACAGCTGTCATATCTTAAGCTGCATTGCTAAATAGGTTTCAGATGTTTCCCTGTTCTCATGTTTGCTTTATATTCTATTTTATGGATCCCCATAAATATAACAAATATAATCTAGGCTGCACAGGAGAAAAAAAAAGAGAAGAAAAGATACACGTCGGGTGCAGATAAGCTTTTAAAAAAATCCATTCACCTGATACAGAGATTAAGTTGAGAAGTGGTACATTTTTGTAAAGACCATATCTTGGTAGAAAGCATATACACAGCCTGTTTTAATAGGCCAACCTACAGCATTTCCAACAGACATTCAGGATCAGTGATATTCCTGGTCTGAGTTACTAAGCATGAGAAGTGCCTTTGTGGTGTCTTGTTTTTCTTGGCTCTGGGTGGCCTAGCGTGTGAATGAAAGTTCCTGTAGTTTTGTGTATCTAAGCTGTCATTTGGAAATATCCAATTTGGGGGTTGCTCTGATTTTCTAAAGCATAAATTCAAGTCACTTTCCCCCCTTAACATCATAGCCCTGTTTTAAAACGCTGCATCTTTCAAAAATGCCACTAAATAGTTAGGGGGGGGGGGAAAGTACAAAAAACTCAATTAGTTCTGCAAGTAACAATAATGGTAATGTAGCTTTTATGGATTTCATGGAGGAAACGGACTAATAATTTACAGAACAATCGTTAAAACCAATGTTCAATCCTCCTTCATTAATTCAGCATGATGAATCATCACAATGGCCTCCATCATTTAGATTCAGTCCGGCTTAATCAGATCATTATTTTCAGCCATTTTGATCCCCGCCATTCAGTTCTGTTTCCAGTGAACTCAACAGCTCATTCTTTTTGTTTATTTCTTCAGTGAATGTAAAACGGTTTGTGATGGGACCCTGCCAGCCTGAGAGGTGATTGGCCCATAATAGTTGCTGTAATATACTGATCCTATATATTTGCGATAGAGCTGATGTTGCATAGAGCACAATCCCAACTTGTGCGGGAAACAGGCAGGCCGGCACTCCTGTGTTGTATCCAGTGCAAGTTTCAAACAGCCAGAGGCAAGGGGAAAACATTTCCCCTTACCCAAGGAGAGCCACTGCAGCCCCTCTGGAGGTGGCACAAATCTGAGCAGCCCAGGACTGCCATGGGCCGCCTGGAAATGGGGTCAGGATCCAGCATAACTGTCAGGTCCTGTCCTCACCTCCCACTCCCCACCCCATCCAGGAATGCCAACCACCCGCCCTCCCCCCACCCCAAACACCTCCCTCTCACCTTCTCCCATCCTCCCCATGCTCCCCCCTGACCCCTGCATTGGCTGAGCTCAGCCAACACAACTGACGCTGTCCCCAGGGCCCGCAGTGGCATGGGGAGGCTTGCACATCTCCCCAATGATATAGATTTTTAGGGTTAACCTAACTTCTCTCAGAGGAGGAACATTAGGAAAAAGCATGACTAGTGTTTTTCTGTTAAAAAACAGGGTAGTAAATGTCAAGATGACCTGCAGAGAGAGAAAAACATGTGCTTCATAGCTTTCCCAAAAGGAACATTCCAGGGTCTTGTGAAATCAAAGTTGCAGGCCAGAACTTCCATACTTGGCTAACAGATTTCCCAGTTAGGGCTAGAACCATGCACCAGCATGCCAAATAAGGAGAGGAAAATGACATGTATATCACATGGGTCACTTGTTTGTGACAGAGTACAATTACAGGAGTTTTGGGTGTGGTTCGGAGAGAAATCAAAGATCCACCATGGGGTAACTTAGAACCTGTATCCATTCTTAATCTGTAAATAGCATGTAAATAAATTTTTCTATATGCTTTTAAAGGAGTCTATGTCTGCTTAGCATTTTGACCCAGAGACCAAGTCCCAGAAATCTCTCTGTCACCAACAAGTGGCACAAAAGTGCTTTCCGGCACATTTGCAACACTCCTGGGCCAGCGCAAGGGACTTGAGTCAGCCCAAGGCCACTCTAGGGTTGTGCCCTGTCTCTCATGACTCAATATTATTAGAAAGAACCCCCAATGCAATGTGTGTTCCTCAAGCGCTGGCTGCCATAAAAGCATTGTAAACCACCGGAGCCTTCCTGCGTGTGCCAGTGGAATGCCAGAAGTCTGCTAGAACAGGCAAGCCCAGCATAGAGAGTGGAACGGGCTAGGGGGAAGGCAGGAAGGGGTTTGAATGGGATGGGGGAGAGTGTAACAGGGAGGGAATGAGGCACGGGTGGGTTGATTGAGCCTGGAAGGGGGGCTGGTTTGGCAGCAGTGACGCATGCCAAATCCGAACTCCCTTCCCTGATCTACCTGCCTGATCTGCCTGCATGGATCAACATGCTTGAACCAGTGATATAACTGCCACAGGTCTGAGTTGGACCCCTTGTGTCCTGTTGGAGGGCAGAATGTGGGAGGGACCAGCCAGGAAAGTGGTGGAACTGGCAGAGTCATCCTCTACTAAATCCTATGCCCCGTGTTGGGCTTGAAAGCCAGATATGGGACTTCTTGAGTCTGCGCCAGTGCTGTTGAAGACTCAAGAAGCCCCTCTGAACATAAGAATAGCCCCGCTGGTTCAGGCCATAGGCCCATCTAGACCAGCTTCCTGTATCACACAACGGCCCACCAAATGCCCCAGGGAGCACACCAGATAACAAGATACCTGCATCCTGGTGTCCTCCCCTGCATCTGGCATTCTGACATAGCCCATTTCTAAAATCAGGAGGTTGCACATACACATTGTGGCTTGTAACCTGTAATGGATTGAGCAGGCTGGGGCTTTACTCGGGGTGAATGTCCCCTTTTCCTGAGGAGACGTCTAGCCCGTTCAGATCCAGTACAGGATCCAGTGGTAGCTGAGTGGTGCTGCCGCTCCTTTGCTGGATAGGATTGGGCCCTAAGCTTCTTTCCAGTTACAAAGTAAGATAAAGAAGGCTTTATTACACTCTAGAACCATATTAGGAAGAATAGGTAGATTTACTTATAAACGTTCCTGGCAGTGCCCCAAATAACCCACTTTTCAGCAATGTTTTAGCACTCATTCCATAAATAATTGCATCGTCGTTTAAATGCACTTAAATTGCCCTCAGGCGTGTTCAGTGGTGTTATCAGGTAGCCAAATCTGATTGGCTTCATCGCTTTGTGACATTGTCGCATTCATGATACAAACCATGTGATTGGCTCATGACTAATCCTCGAAAAGAAGAAGAAAAAAGTATAGGGGGTAGATGGTGTTGAGTAGAACTGAAAACAGTCAATTGCCTGCAAAATATTCAGCAGAAATATCCATCTCACCAAAATAGCCAGCTGAAGATTTAGGATAGCCTTAACATCTGAAGCCAACAATGGCCAATGTGACCATGAGCAGCTCATACAACATTTGTTCCTAAACAGGATTTCATGGTTGTTCCATATAGATAAAGCATACGTAATTCATCAGATATAGAATGCATTAGAAGAGTTTCTTTTGCCAAGAGCAAAAGTACAGAGCAACTACTGAGTGCATCATCTCGTCAATCCATGTACAGGAAGCAAAATACATTATCATATTGTACTTCATAAATGATAAAATACATAGTTTTCCCTGCACTGAGATTACCTTCCTGTAGGAAACATGTCACACAGAATACAATCTACAGTATAAGATAAATAGGTTACGTAACTAGACTATAGACTAGCACGTCACCAACCCTATCAAACAAATGGATGTGAGGATATGACAGATGCATTCAGCATTGCTGGCTACAGACCTCAGTTAAATGTTTCTGCTACACTGACCAGTGGAAAAAGATAATGCAGCTGGTACTAAAATGATCATAAACTATTAAAGGTACCAACTTTTTAACAGACAGGAATTGGAATGCTTCTTCTCTGCTTGGAATAATATATCCATTCACAGATCCAAATCCCGGATATAGGATCAGACAAGCTGTTTAGGGTCCTGGGGAGGATGTCTCCCAGATGCACTGCTTGTTGCTACAGAAAAATGATATATTAATAAAGCAATCATTCTCTAACCTAGAAAATCTGGGAAACAGATCTCTTTGGAAATCTCTGGTAGTCTGCTTTGGGTTTTTCTGTTTCTTGGTGTCTTCTGGTTGTGAGCTCTTAAGTTTTCTTGAGAGACTCTTAAATATCTCTTAAGCAGGCAAGGCAGGAGACTGAACCCTATTAAGCTAGGCAACACTTCATATTCCGTAGGCTTCGTTTGAGCAGGCGTTATGGGAGTGGGGGAGCACAGCACTTCGAGTTATGTTGTTAACAGCTGACATCAAGTTTGGGAATGCAGTTTGCACAATTGCAAGCACAAGTGGGTGGTCTGTGAATAGGGCCAACCATGAGGCACTGTAGGGGGTTGGAATTTTGCCTCACCCTTCCATAGCGTGAGGCAAGCAGCAAGGTGGCAGCTTGTTGATGTCACCTAGACAATTGGGGCAGCTTCTGTTGCTGCCTGGATGTCTCTCCCTCAGTCTACTGTAGCTGCAGATTGATGTTGCTTCAAGCTGAGCTGGGAAAGGATCTGGGGAGACTGAGGCTTGGTCTTCTGCAGCATATTCTGTGGGCGTTTGGCCTTACAATGATCTGGATCTGTCTGGGTCTCATTTGTCTGGGATTTGGAGGTTCACCTTGGTTGGTGGGCCTCCTAAGGGCTGGTCGTTGCCCCTCCCTTTTATATTGGTTAGGGCTATCTCCCTCCCTTTGCTTGTTGGGTGATCTTTCTCCCCCTCTCCATAAAAATTAAAGAGAGAAAGAGGAGGTAAGAAATGGTTGGGGTGGTTTGTAGCATAGTTACTTAGTTGGCATTGTGGTTGAGGCTAAGTAGTGCTGAGTTGGTTTGGATTTTTGGCTTTGTTAGCTCATTTCTTTGAATTGCTAAACAGGGTCAGGTCTGTATTGGATGGGAGGCCTGAATTTTGGAAGGATTGCTTACTGCCCAGTTCCATCCCCCACCATTGGCAGTGATGCAGCCATGCTGATGGTGATTGGACAGTCAGGAGGAAGGAAGTAAAACTTTTTAACCTACTCCCCAGTAGGCTGCCTGATCACCTATAGGCTTCCTCGGATGTATCCTAGGCATTTTGCTGGTGTATATCTGAACAGAGAGAAGGCGCAGGGAGGCCCAGGAAAGGATAGAATCATGAAAGCACTGACTGTGCTTTCTAGTTGGAGGTTTCTGGTGCTATGTTTGAAAACTGTAGTTTAGTGTTGGTGTAGGCCAGGGGTGCCCAAACCCCGGCCCTGGGGCCACATGTGGCCCTTGAGGCCTCTCGGTGTGGCCCTCAGGGAGACCCCAGTTTCCAATGAGCCTCTGGCCCTCCAGAGATTTGTTGGAGCCTGCACTGGCCCGACACAACTGCTCTCAGCATGAGGGCAACTGAGCTGTGGGATGAAGGCTTCCTCCACTGCTTGCTGTTTCACATCTATGATTCAGTAGCAGCAACAAAGGAAAGGCCAGCCTTGCTTTGTACAAGGCCTTTTATAGGCCTTGAGCTATTGCAAGACCTTCATTCATTCATTCATTCATTCATTCATTCATTCATATAAGTTCATCTTTAATATATTAATTTATGTAAACTTATGTAAATGTTTTCAAATTTTAAATGTAAATTAATTCCTTCCCCCCCCCCCCGGCCCCCGACAGTGTCAGAGAGATGATGTGGCCCTCCTGCCAAAAACTTTGGACACCCCTGGTGTAGGCTATTGTGTGAGGTTTGGATTGGACATTATAGCTTAGTGGTTCTCAAATTTTTAGCACCAGGACCTACTTTTTAAAATGACAATCATTCCAGACCCACTAGAAGTGATGTCATTAACTTGGAAGTGATGTCATGGCCAGAAGTGACACCATCAATTTAGGTTTCAGACCTAAACCGTGATCAGCCAAAGGTCCCGTTACACAACAAGCTCATGCTGTTATTTTGCATAGCTTATAATTCAAACATTCCAGCTTGGAAGTTATAGCAGAAGGCAGACTTAGATCCTTTCCCAATCACACAGCCTTCTCCCCTTCCCCGAGTCCCATCCTCCCACTGATTTAGGGCAAAGCAGCATGCCTCTCTACCCCCAGGAGCCTAACCTGCCCAGCAGCTGTGCACCCTGTAGTTTCAGCTCTATTTTCATTGACGGCTGAGCTAGGTGCTATGCGACTCACCTAAAATTGGCTAGGACCCACCTGGTGGGGCTCAACCCACAGTTTGAGAAACACTGTTATAGTTTATTGTTGTTGATTTCCCAGAATCTGGAGTTGCAGGGTAGATAGGCAAAGCAGACAACTCACTGGATGAAAGTTTCTGCATTAAGTGATTTACCTGCCAAGCGAGGTAAAGCTGCATGAGCATTTTCAGTGCTGCTGAGCCAACCTATAGGCTCAGGAGACCCGGGATATATTGTAGGCTTGCCCAGCAAGCACTGTTGGCTTAACCCTGCTGGACTCCAAAATGGGTCAGGGAGCATTTTTCCGCATTGAATGAACTGCATTAAACCCCAAGTATCCTAAATCCACAATTAAAAGGTGGCTTAAGACATATTTTCTTAGTATTTCAATAACGGTGGAAGCTGAATGAGTATCATCAATTCTCTCGGCGTATAATCAATGCAGGTACTTGGTGAACAGTCTTCGTTGGAGATTTAGTCAAGTACAAGCTGATGATACAGTAATTCCCTTGGCAAACATTTGATAAAGATTAGAAATGTGTGGACAATGATAACCAACACCTTTGGAATTCAAACAGACTTCATTTGTTTTGCACTTAGTACTTAAGCCACAAAGTAGCTGCAAAATTGGGGAGAGGGCAGAGAAAGTGGAGATGGTGATGTTCAGAGGGAAGAAATGAGAATACGTCCAATAACTCTGGGACTTAGAGTGTAAATGCATTTCTCAGCCGCAGTCACGCTTTATGGTCAAATGCTGCAAGTCAGCACTATTGAGCTCAAGCAGTTTTACTACAGTTTAGGAGCACTTTGACTCCAGTGCACACTGTTTTCAAGCAGTTGCCTAAGACAACTGTTTGCAGTGACATGTAGTGAAGTCCAGGGCTGGGGAGGTACAGCACGCAAAACTCTTGTGTGACATCATGCCGCAAGGCATTCTGGGGGTTACCCAGAAACCCCAGGTATCTGCACAATCGCAGTGGAGGCTGGGCTCCAGGAGAGACTAGAGCTTGAGGCAGTGCAGCTCAGCCTCTCCTGTGCAACCACTCAGAAACTGGGTGGAACTCATGCACAATCGCAGAGGAGGCTGAGCTGACAGGATAGGGGAGGCTTTGCCTCCTCTACCTCCTCTAACCACATGTCATTGGTGTGCTGATACTAAGTGCTCGTGATGTTTGAATATGCATGGATGTGTGCATGATAGTATGTAGGTAATAATTCCTCAACTGAAGAGAGGGCAGTGCAGAAACTACTTGTGAGGCCTCCCTGTGTGTGGGGGGGGGAGGGCCTGCCCGGCCTTTCTGAGGGGGACCCCCTTGTGGAGGCCTAAGAACAGTTCACCAGAAGAGGGGGGGTTGTGTCACCGGGTTCCCCCTCTTTGGGTTGGCAGCATTTGCCAGTCAGGAGCAGGGGCTGCTAGCACCAGATCCTCCTGCCTGCTCTTCTGACTCCCAACTGCCTTGTCACCCCTGGCCTCCAGGTTTATGTAGGGCAGGCCCCTCCCCTTTGGCCCCTCCCCTTCCCTCACAGGGATGGTACAAAAAGGGCCTGTCTCTGGGACTGCCCTCCCCTGGGATTACCAGCACTCCTCTCCTTCCTCTCTCTGTTTCCCTCCCACCTCCTCTCACCTGGAGCTGCCAGGGTTGCTCCTGAGATGGCTGGGAAGGCTCTGCTCTGGTCTCTAACTTTGGGGGGTGGGCTGGCCCTGCCCACCTGGGTTCTGTAGTTCTACAGATGACATCAGGCGGTCCAGCTGTGGGCTCCTGGTGTCACAGCCAGGTGCCCTGCCCAGCAAGGCAGGCCCCAACTGGTTGGGCGAGGGAGTGCTCCCCTTCCCCCCAAGGCAGGGGAGGGGCGGCTGCCCAGCAGCTGAATGGCCTGCATCCTGTCTCCCCCCTCCCTCCTGCACAGCGGAGGGTGAAGCGGGGGGTTCGGCATGCAGTGTTCCTCTGCTGTGCCTTGCCGCCCACAGGAGTGCCCAGGCAGCGTATGGGGAGGTGGCCCCATGCTCCACCAGCTTCTTCCCTGATCCTCTGACCCAGAAGTCCTCTCCCTGGGTAAGTTGGGGACCTGTGGGAGGAGGGGAACCCCGGCACTACTTTTTAACAAGCAGTCAGTTACGAAAATGACTCAAGGTGGAGAGTCTTGATTTGTGTACATACACAAATGCACTCCTGGATTTCCCCTAAGCTGGTCTTCATTTCAGCAGCCTAATGTGCTGGGGCAAGCCCTTTTTGTTACTACTATTAAAACAATTGGGAGGAGATGACCCTACCCTAATGAGCATCTGGATGAGTGGTGCTTTTGCTTGTATGAAGAAGGACCCAGGTTCAATTCCCAGCGTCTCCAGATAGGGCAGAGAAAAGAGAGAGCAGCCCTGTCTCGGAGAGCAGGGCTGGCTCTTGGAGATCAGGGCTGGACCATCCATGAGACCAGATGATGCCGGTTGCACCAGCAGCATATTGTGAGGAGTCTGGGGGACAGTGGATTTGGGGTGCCTGTTACTCCAAGTCTCCCGCCATTGCCACATCCCTCCAACTTGCAGTTGATGCAAACCAAGCTCCTTCACTTGTGCTGTCCCTGTAAATCAAACCAGATGTCTGATAAAAGCATAAGGGTGTTGAGGTTTCGTTGAGGTGACAGACCTCAGGTAGTGTTCTGGGTCATGCCACCCTTTTGGAGAGGCTCTGCCAATCAGCACTGAGCTAGGTGAACCAATGGTCTGTCCTGTTGCAGACCTACCATAAGGTCTGATAGGGCAAAAACCTCAGGCATGAGGCCCCAGGGCCCCACGGACGCTTCTCTGAGGCTCCTGATGGGGGCAGAAACCGTGCTTCCGGTTTCCCAGAAGCACAGTATGTAGTGTTGGGGAACCTTACAGAGGTTTCCCCGATGTGTTCCTGGGTCGCGCAAAGCTCCATGAGCCTCAGATTATTAATTATTAACAGTATTTATATACCATTTTTCAACTAGAAGTTCACAAAGCGGTTTACAGAGAAAAATCAAATAACTAAATGGCTCCCTGTCCCAAAAGGGCTCACAATCTAAAAAATGATTTGGATTTAATCTAAATCAGATGATTTGGGCGATGGCAGATTTCTGTGTGGGGGCGACGGCGATAGCCTGCGGGGGGCACCATCACGGACCTTTGCCCTGAGCGCAGTGCTGGGGAGGTCCACTGCTGGGTCTGTCTCAGTATAAGTCAGCCTCTTATGTTCCTGAAGAAGCACTGTTCTCCTACTAATGATTTTGCTATGTAATGTGTGAGAGCTAAAAGCCCTTTCAGGTTGAGACAAAGTACATGGAATAAGGGCTTCAAGGGCTTCTGCTGGAACTCTTGGGAGAGGACTCAGAGGAGCATGTTGGATTAGAAAGTGATAGATTGTTTCAAGAACAGTAAATGAGAGAAGGGACCAAGGGACCTTTGTGACAAATGCCGCAGAGGCTTCCATGACAAATACATGTACTGGCTGGGTTCTGCTTTAGAATTGAAGCATGACAGACAGAAGATGAGATATGGTGAGGGCAAGATATGCAAAAAAGGTAAGAGAAATCATCAGGCCCATAAACAAAAATGTTGCATGTACTCCAACTGTTCCTTCTCATTTACCAGGGGGCGTCTTGATTGAAGAGGGGTGGCTATCTGTCTGTCTTCCTCCCCCTTTGGGGATATTGTGGATGCCATTTCAAAATGCTATTAATATAAGTAGCTGAAATTGTCAATTATTCCATCTGCTGCCCCCTCTAAGTTTCCACTCCCCTCTAGGTGGGGAACAGACATTCTTGCTGCGAATGCATTATAGGACAAGTCTGCTTTTTGGGGATTCTCTGACCAAAGGAAAGACACCTCTTTATTTTTAAACAAATACAGTCTGAGGCTGAAATCCTATCCACACTTACCTGGGAGCAAGCCCCATTGACTGCAGTGGAATTTACTTCTAAGCAGACATGCATAGGATTGGGCTGTAAATGAAAATAATTCAGGGTAGTCAGAGAAGACCCTTCCTCACTAGGTAATAGCGCAAGGGGAGAGGGCGCAGGCAGCAATTGTTGACATGAGAATGCATCTGTGGCAGGTCTGCCATAGCAGCCCTATTTTCATCTGGGGAGAGTATGCTGTGCTAAGGCCAGGGGTACACTGTTTGGAGAACTCAGAACCTAAGTCAATGTGAAGCAGCAAATAAACTAAGGGCACATTCCTAAAGCACCCTTGGGCCAGTGCAAGTTCCTTGCAGTCCCTCTGTCGTATATGTACTCTGACTTGGGAGTCAGTGAGGCCGGCACAAGGATGCGCACTGACCTCCCTGCGCTGATGCAGGCCCCGGGATCGGTAAGTTTGTGCCAGCCTTTCCAGGCCAGTGGGGGGGGTCTGGGGGTAAGTGGGGAGGGAGAGGAGGAGGTGGGGGAGGCGTTTTGGGGTTGGGGAGGGTGGGCGGCAGGCGATCCGATGGACAGGCAGACAGGGAGCAGGAGACAGGGTCAGGATCTGGCACTTATGTCAAATCCTAGCCCCATTCCTGGGCAGCCCAGGGCAGCTTTGGGCTGCTTGGATTTGTGCCACCTCTTTAGGTGGCACAGATCCGAGTAGCCGCACTGGGGCTGCTGCAGTGCAACACGGAGCAAGGGGAATTATTTCCCCTTGCCTCGGGCCGAGCCACAGCCAGCCCCGAACTTGCACTGGATACAGCGCAAGCTAGTCAGCCTGCTTGTTCCAGTGCAAGTTAGGATTGCGCTACACGTGGATGTAGTCTTGTATGTTTAAAGCTATTTCACTTTAGTGACAACCCAATCCTATTGGGCACGAATGCTGGCAGAATGAGTGTTCTTCTGCCAGCAGCAACAGCCTTATGGCAATCACAAAAGGGCCTTCCCTTTCCTGGGCCCAATCTACCTTCTTTGCCCCATTACATCCCCATTCCACCCCCTGCCTGCCTCCAAACCCCTGTGCAGCCTTATCTGAGTCACCAGTATGTCACCACAGGGGGTGGGAGGAAGGCAGAGAGGGGGCGGAATGGGGTGGGGAGGAGAAGGAAGAGGGTGGATATGGGGTGGAGAGGAGGACAGATTGGGGCTGGGAAAGCAGCAGTATCTACGACAGTGGCACACATTGATATCCTATCCTCCTCCTGGCCTCAGATCCCCAGTCAGATATACCCCTGGTGCAGAGTGGACCCAGAGGGTCAGTGCAGGCTTACTCTTGCTCACAGGAACAAACGTTCCCTTACCCTGAGGAGGCCTCCAGACACTGCAAATCCCCTGTGGGATTCAACACGCACAGCGTTGGCACAGTAGCCTCACCACTCAGGGAGCTGAGTAGGATTGGGTTGGTAGTTTCCTATATTCATAGTCTTTTCCTATGTTCACTTTTAAGTCAAATTTATAAGGACTGTACAACCCAGTTTTTTTTTTTTTTAACCCTCTTGAACACTTATGTTAAAGCTGTGGGTAGGTCCTCTGTACTCAGAAGAGGGTTCACCCAGGAGATGAAAACAATGTGGGTGCCCTTGCAGGTGTCTGTGAAATCAAAGCGGACTGTGACACTCCAGCTCAGGCTACTTCCTGTGTTGGTGACAGGACGATGTCAGTATCTGTGAATGTGAGACAAAAGCACATAACAATCACTTATCAAAGGGCCTCTGGCTCTCTATTTTTGTCCTCTTCTTCCATTTTTAATCAAAGGCTTTTCTTCTGTTTCAGTGTTTCCGTTTTTTATTTGTCTGCAAACGTCTTTTGTCTCTCAAGACCTGCAGGAAGAAAGTTGTTGCAGTGGAATTTTGCTATAACCAACCCTTCAGGTGGCTGCCAAATCCCCATGGGTGTTTGTATTCGGTGAGCAAAGCACAGATAGAACACTCACTCATACCTTAATAGCAATATATTCATAAATGCTCCCTCTTGTCCTTTCCCTGTCAGCTGTCACTGTTGGTTCCTTGTCAAGAAACGTGTTCAAGTTCTGTTCTTGAAGAAATGTGCTTAGTCAAGGGAAACTCTGTTCTCTCACAAAACCCTGTTTTCCATGGTAGGTTTGTCTGTGGGGTGAGGGCCCCTCAGGTACATTCATATGTGCTTCCTTATGGCAACCCTGACTAGGGTGTGATGCCAAGGCTAGTGACCTGAAGACATCACTATTACAGGAGATGCTTCTTCTCTAGAAGGCTTTTTTTTTGAGAGGTTCAAAACAAATACAGCCAACCCTCGGCATCCACAGGGGTTTCATTCCCAGAAGCCCCGCGGATCTCACAGTCCGCAGATAACCAAATTCACGGGTTGGGGCCCTCACCAGACCTCTAAATATAACCAGAAGCATCTTCCAGTCATGCCCAGAGGTGTTGGAAAACCAGAAGTGCCTTTCTGACACTTCCAGGTGGTGTTCTGAAGCCCAGAAAAGCTACACATGGCCTCTCCAGGCCTCATAAAGCCTCCCACTGATCAAAAGGATTCAACAATGAGAAATGCTAGCAGTCTTACATGTGACCTGAAGTCAGGCTCCATGTGTAAAGCTATCTTTCTCCATCCCGTCACCAAAGCCCTCCCCATGTATGCTCTAGGAGTGCATGACATGTGGCCAAAGAGGAGTTGTCCTAGCTTGACGGAGTCCTTGTAGCTCCTGTATCTAGGTGGTAAGAAGATGTTGACTGTATGAAATGGCTTCTGATGACAAAAGTTAAACTGATGAAAGGACATGTTTTTAAATTACATTTATCTTTTAAACTACTTATCAGGATGTTTCTTTTAGATTGTTATGTGCCCAGGTTTCTGGAATGTGCTCAATGCCATGTTATCTACTGGGAAATCTAGAACCTCTTTTTTCTAGTACAGCAGTCACTACCTATGCAGTTGCCCCGGTCTGTTTGGGAACTGTTGCAGGCTGTTCCCCACAGTACATTGTGTCCGAAGAAAGCAAGTCATGACTAACTGCCATTAAAATCATTGGTAGTCATGAGTAACTTATGTCCCATTCATTTTAATGGGACTAAAGCACAACTTTCTTTGGATACAGCACAATGGGTTTAATCAATAACACCTTTTTCTGTATTCGCATGGCAGTAGCCAAGATGCAGTGGCAGCCACACCACTAAGGGAACATAGAAAGAAACCAAAACTGCATTTCAGAAACGTAGCTGTTAATGATGGAAAGACAGTGTCACATTGTATTCTGTTTGCTTCATTCAAAAGAACATCAGGTGCATCTTTCTTTCTTTCTTTCTTTCTTTCTTTCTTTCTTTCTTTCTTTCTTTCTTTCTTTCTTTCTTTCTTTCTTTCTTTCTTTCTTTCTTTCTTTCAAAATATCAATTGCAGCTCACCTTTACTGAAATTAAAAGAAGCAATAAACAGGGTAGAATATGGTTTTTTGTCAAAAGCACATGGGGAGCTTCATTTTTCCTTATTTTTATAAAGACATTTTCTGGTCTAACCATTGCTTGCAATGCTGCAATATGTCAAGTTCCTTTTTCATTTATTCTCAAGTTTGAGGTCTAATTCTCCTCCCTTGCTGTTTCCTTCCATCTGCTAAGCCCTTTCAGGTTTATTTTCAACTCCTCAAAAGGCGCAATCAAATGGCTTTGTTGGGTTGCCTGTCTCTGTTCATAAGATGAAGTAACGGAGATCTGGAAATACACAAAGCATTTGTCTCCAGCCTTGAGGTCTTATTTTCACTGTACTTTATTTGCATGTGCTTTGTAAGTATACAAAGATGCCTGTTTTCATAAAGTACCATTATTTTATTTTCCATTTCTTTCTGTTTTAATTTTCCTTAATGAATCTGGACCTTCAGAAGTGTATCCATATCCTTTCTGTCTCTCAAAATACAGATGCTGTCATACCCTGGCAGCAGTTTGTCTTGATGGAAGATATTTAGTTTGACTGAGTATTCCATCCAGAACAGTCTTTGAAGATTATGAATGAACATGCAAATCAAAGCAATCATGGAAAAGAGAGATTCTATAGCTGAGGGGACAGAAAGATCATCCCTGAGAGTCAAATGAAGATACAGACTCAGTGTTTGGAAATTAAATGGAACCATATCTCTATGGACAGAGATATTTAACCAATTTTATAAGCTGAATTTAAATCAGGCATTTCTATAAATAATAGCCCCATGGTGAAACATAGCAGGAATCAGAGTGCATGGAGGCTGCTTAAAACAACAGTAATAGAGGCCCAGCAGAGGTGTATACCGCAAAGAAAGAAGGGTTCCACTAAATCCAGGAGGGTGCCCGCATGGCTAACCAGCCAAGTTAGAGAGGCTGTGAAGGGCAAGGAAGCTTCCTTCCGTAAATGGAAGTCTTGCCCTAATGAGGAGAATAAAAAGGAACATAAACTGTGGCAAAAGAAATGTAAGAAGGTGATACTGGGGGCCAAGCGAGACTATGAGGAACGCGTGGCCAGCAACATTAAGGGGAATAATAAAAGCTTCTTCAAATATGTTAGAAGCAGGAAACCCGCCAGAGAAGCGGTTGGCCCTCTGGATGGTGAGGGAGGGAAAGGGGAGATAAAAGGAGACTTAGAGATGGCAGAGAAATTAAATGAGTTCTTTGCATCTGTCTTCACGGCAAAAGACCTCAGGCAGATACCGCTGCCCGAACGGCCCCTCCTGACCGAGGAGTTAAGTCAGATAGAGGTTAAAAGAGAAGATGTTTCAGACCTCATTGATAAATTAAAGATCAATAAGTCACCGGGCCCTGATGGCATCCACCCAAGAGTTATTAAGGAATTGAAGAATGAAGTTGCAGACCTCTTGACTAAGGTATGCAACTTGTCCCTCAAAACGGCCACAGTGCCAGAAGATTGGAGGATAGCAAATGTCACGCCTATTTTTAAAAAGGGAAAGAGGGGGGACCCGGGAAACTATAGGCCGGTCAGCCTAACATCCATACCGGGTAAGATGGTGGAATGCCTCATCAAAGATAGGATCTCAAAACACAAAGACAAACAGGCCTTGCTGAGGGAGAGTCAGCATGGCTTCTGTAAGGGTAAGTCTTGCCTCACGAACCTTATAGAATTCTTTGAAAAGGTCAACAGGCATGTGGATGCGGGAGAACCCATGGACATTATATATCTGGACTTTCAGAAGGCGTTTGACACGGTCCCTCACCAAAGACTACTGAAAAAACTCCACAGTCAGGGAATTAGAGGACAGGTCCTCTTGTGGATTGAGAACTGGTTGGAGGCCAGGAAGCAGAGAGTGGGTGTCAATGGGCAATTTTCACAATGGAGAGAGGTGAAAAGCGGTGTGCCCCAAGGATCTGTCCTGGGACCGGTGCTTTTCAACCTCTTCATAAATGACCTGGAGACAGGGTTGAGCAGTGAAGTGGCTAAGTTTGCAGACGACACCAAACTTTTCCGAGTGGTGAAGACCAGAAGTGATTGTGAGGAGCTCCAGAAGGATCTCTCCAGACTGGCAGAATGGGCAGCAAAGTGGCAGATGTGCTTCAATGTCAGTAAGTGTAAAGTCATGCACATTGGGGCAAAAAATCAAAACTTTAGATATAGGCTGATGGGTTCTGAGCTGTCTGTGACAGATCAGGAGAGAGATCTTGGGGTGGTGGTGGACAGGTCGATGAAAGTGTCGACCCAATGTGTGGCGGCAGTGAAGAAGGCCAGTTCTATGCTTGGGATCATTAGGAAGGGTATTGAGAACAAAACGGCTAGTATTATAATGCCGTTGTACAAATCTATGGTAAGGCCACACCTGGAGTATTTTGTCCAGTTCTGGTCGCCGCATCTCAAAAAAGACATAGTGGAAATGGAAAAGGTGCAAAAGAGAGCGACTAAGATGATTATGGGGCTGGGGCACCTTCCTTATGAGGAAAGGCTGCGGTGTTTGGGCCTCTTCAGCCTAGAAAAGAGACGCCTGAGGGGGTACATGATTGAGACATACAAAATTATGCAGGGTATGGACAGAGTGGATAGGGAGATGCTCTTTACACTCTCACATAATACCAGAACCAGGGGACATCCACTAAGATTGAGTGTTGGGTGGGTTAGGACAGACAAAAGAAAATATTTCTTTACTCAGCGCGTGGTCGGTCTGTGGAACTCCTTGCCACAGGATGTGGTGCTGGCATCTAGCCTAGACGCCTTTAAAAGGGGATTGGACAAGTTTCTGGAGGAAAAATCCATTATGGGGTACAAGCCATGATGTGTATGCGCAACCTCCTGATTTTAGAAATGGGTTATGTCAGAATGCCAGATGCAAGGGAGGGCACCAGGATGAGGTCTCTTGTTATCTGGTGTGCTCCCTGGGGCATTTGGTGGGCCGCTGTGAGATACAGGAAGCTGGACTAGATGGGCCTCTGGCCTGATCCAGTGGGGCTGTTCTTATGTTCTTATGTTCTTAACAATGACAGTAAGTAGAACTTACTCCTGGGTAAGTGTAGGTAGGATTACAGCCTAGGATTGTTAAAAATTTTCCTGCTTGATAACGTCACTTCCGGTCATGACATAACTTCCGGTGGGTTCCGACAAAATTCTTTTTCTAAAAAGTGGGTCCCGATGCTAAATGTGTGAGAACCACTGGCCTATGTCATTTCACAATTATGGGCAACTATGTGAGAAACCCACTTCTGAAAACACATCCTAGCCTGTTTCATGGAATGAAATCTGAATAGGCAGATGGATTTTCTGGGAAATTGCATTTCTGTGGGATCACCAACAAGAGCCAGAAGCTGAATAACTTCATATTTCACACTTTACGACTTGAAAAAACAACCAGCAGCAGCACAAATATTATACAATGTCCTAGGGAATATCCCAGGCCCTTCTTTTTATATCTCTTTGACAATAGATGCATTGTTAGTCATTGTTATATGTTTCTGGAGCCTTGCCTATCTTCCCAGACTTCTCAAAAATGACTGCCAGCAGATCGGAGATCCATTCAGTACCCGGCTGTCTCATTTCATTCAAGATAGTCAAGCTCTTTCTTGGCTCAGAAATGTGAGCTTCGCTTTGTGAAGACATCAAGCAATTGGAGGCATTCCACACATGTTGTCAGAGGTGATTACTAGGTATTAATTATCTGTATGCAGAGCATAAAGATGAGAGCCAGAAAAGGGCTGAATCACTTGACAAAACCAGTCTCTTTGGCTATATCAACTATGCTGGAAAAAGGTGATTTTTTTTTTTCCAGCAAACTGGGTTCCCAGTATTAATACCCATCTTTGGGACTGCCATCACCTGACTCTTCCCTGGAGGAAGCCATGGGTGTGGCAAAACTAGCTACTACATCTCAGAGCCCAATCCTACCCTATAATGACCCAGAGCATGTACTGCCACCAATGGTGCATAAGCTGTATGCTATAAGCCAGTGTTTCTCAAATGGTGATACGGGTACCACCAGTGGTACTTGAGATGGTGTCTGGTGGTACTCACAGGACCCCTAGACTCCTGCTGTCCAGCTGTGAGACCAGGAACGTGACACAACAAACAGCAGTACGAGGCTCAGCTCTGCAAGCAGAGCTCCAAAGCATGCGTCTCTGCACTTAACAAAGCCCTCCCGTCTTTCCTGAGCTTCTTACTGGTATTTGTCACATTGCATCTGGCCTTCCAACCTAGAAGTAACTGGCAATGATGTCATTGCCAGTTACTTCCAGTTGTACTTCAAATAGGTGAACCATGTGAAGTGGTACGGTGGAGGACAAACCTTGAGAAACACTGCTATAGACCAGGGGTGTCCAAACATTTTGGCAGGAGGACCACATCATCTCTCTGACACTGAGTCAGGGGCCAGGAAAAAAATGAATTAATTCACATTTAAAATTTGAGTAAATTTACATAAATGAATTTATTAGAGATGGAATTTATGTGACTGAATGAAGGTCTTGCAGTAGCTCAAGGCCTATAAAAGGCCTTGCACAAAGCAAGGCCAGTCTTTCCTCCAGTGCCACTGCTGCATCACAGGCATGAAACAGCAAGCAGTGGAGGGAGCCCTCGTCCCACAGCTCAGGTGAGAGGTTGAACAGTTGTCATCATGCTGAGAAAAGTTGTGATGGGCCAGCATGGGTTCCATCAAGTCTCCAGAGGCGCAGAAGCTGATTGGAAACTGGGAGCTCCCAGATTGGGAGCCCCCGAGGGCCGCAAGTGGACCCCAGGCTGGGGTTTGGGCACTCCTGCTATAGACCATCCAGGGATCAGGTAAATAAACTATTTTACTTACTTCTCTGTCTGGTCCCCAATGGCTGGTCTGACTGGTCCCCTATGGGTCTTCTTGGACTATGCCAGCTCTTTAGTCCAGGCTAGAAAGGGGGACAGGATCCACTGTTTGCACTTTCTGCCATGATTCATCCCCCGCCTTCTATCGGCCTTCTCCTCAGCATGAAAGCCACTCTGCTATTCTGCGGGCTGTGGCTGCCTTGGGTGCCCTTTGGGGAGAAAGGTGGAATATGAATCTAATAAATAAATAAAATAATAAATAATGGCCACAAGCACAAATGCCTGGGGAATGCATGTAGATGACAGTAGCCTGCACCTTCACCATCCTCTGCCATCGATAGTGAGTCAGTGGAAAGGGAGGAACAGTGGAAGGCAATCATACGATTGGCCCTTTGTTATGTGATAGAACTTATGTCCGTCCCCCCGTAAAATGCATTGGTTTTTGGAAAGAAAGAGAGTGATTAACAGTGGCAAAAGTGGGCAAACATTGTCTTGATATATTTGAATCATGCACTAGGTTTCTTCCACATCCATTTCCTTTTGCTTGATTGCCTTTGCTGATTCTGCCAAACTTCTGCTCTTTGTAGTCTGCACGGGATTTTTTTTTAAGACAACCAAAGCAAAATATGCACTGAGCAGTTCAGCTTTAAATTTGTAACTTGTTAAATACCTATTTCAGTAATCGTGGAGCACCGTGTTGGAAATGCTCTTGGAAGATTTCCTGCTGCAAGCAGGGGGTTGGACTAGATGACCTGTGAGGACCCTTCCAACAGCATGATACTATATGGCACCTAAGTTTGTATTCCTGTCTTGAAAACTGCCCATAGTTGCTGACATTTCCCACTGATCTGATTCAATAGGATTTTTCCTTTGTGCAACACCTTCCCTCCAACCCATGTGTTTTTTTTTTCCTTTTTCCCTTCAATGCAGTGTGAATATACATTATGTTTCATTTATCACAGTTAGGTACACAGGTAGCCCAAACCTCCCTGTAGGGCCTATGGTGGCAGATCTTGCTATCTGCCAAAGTAAATGCTGCTGCAGCATCATAAATGCCACTGCTCTGCTGCACACTTTGGGGTTGCCGATGCAAATGGCTGGAGGTCCCAGTGCGCATGCCAGTGACTCCAACGTGACACACTGGTGCAGACAAGGTGGTGGTTCAAGGGCAGGTGGGGGATGGTCAGGGAGGAACAAGGAGGGGAGGAGTGGTTGAAGGGTGGGAGAGGGTGGATCTCAGTGGCACTACCACACACCAGATCCGATTTCCATTTTCCCTGCCCAGCATGCTCCTTGCCTCTCCTTGAACTTACACTAGCTAAATAGCTGGCATAGGTCCAAGGAGACCTACTAATGGCCAGGTGGCCAGCTGAGTAAAATATTTTTACTCACCTATCCTAGGCTGTCTGGTCACACAGGATGGCAGGGGATATCTTCTTTAAAAGGGGGCTTTCTTTTTATATGAGTTTTCACACCATCTCAATCCTTATTAAAGGAGTTGGTTTTTTCTTTATCACTTTGTTTTACTTTAATTGCATTTCCTCTCAAGGAAACTGGACATCCTGTATCCTTCTAGTAATATTTCCTCATGCTTCATGCCATGTGATAGTAAGAGGAAGAGCCCACCATGCAATTCTTTGCCATGCCAGGAGTACCCGTTCTGGAACTGGGACAAGACAGACATCAGGCAAAAAATCTCATCCTGTGGGTTATTTCCATGAGACCTGGAGCTTCTGTCATGACCAGAATGAAAGGGAACATATTGCAATCTTTCCTACACCAATAGGGTAACACTGGGAGGGACCTTTGGAAAACCAATGAAGCAAGGTTGTGTTGTCGCTAACAGTTTCACATTTGGTTAGAGCAGGGGTGCCCAAACCCCAGCCTGGGGGCCACTTGCGGCCCTCAGGGGCTCCCAATCAGGCCCTTGGGGAGCTTCCAGTCTCCAGTGAGCCTCTGGCCCTCCAGAGACTTGATGGAGCCCATGCTGGCCCAATGCAACTGCTCTCAGCATGAGGACGACTGTTCACCTGAGCTGTGGGACAAGGGCTCCCTCCACTACTTGCTGTTTCATGTCTGTGATGCAGCAGTGGCAGTGAAGGAAAGGCTGGCTTTGCTTTGTACAAGGCCTTTTATAGGCCTTGAACAACTGCAAGACCTTCATTCATTCGTATAAGTTCCATTTCTAATAAATTCATGTATGGAAATTTATTCAAATTTTAAATTTAAATTAATTATTTTTTCCCGGCCCCCGACACAGTGTCAGAGAGATGATGTGGCCCTCCTGCCAAAACATTTGGACACCCCTGAGTTAGAGCCTCAATTTTCAACGGCTTTCTTCTCACAGTCCACTGACTTCTATGGTCTTCTTTATGGTCTTCGCCTCTTGTGTTGTCACTTCCAGTTTCCAAGAGACAAATTATGTGTTCCTCTTCTGCCAGTGGAGAAAGAGGGACAGACAATTCATTACTACAGACAGTTGCCCTAAAAACCGTCCTAGTTTTTGTTGCCCTAAGAGCTGCAGAATCCAGAAGAATTTGTAGTGATTTTCAACCACTGCGCTCCAACTCCTGTGGCACATCTGTGAACCTTTCATGGCACACTAATGTGCCGCGGCACACCCGCTGACAGCTGGGTTAGAACCTACAATTGCCCAGCTCTCTACTGTAGTTTTCATATGCAACCACTTACAGTGAAGGGTCCATATTAAATGTTAACAGAATATGAAGAACTAGTTGGGTTCTTGTGGCTGGTGAGAAGGAACCCATTCTCAATCTTCAGATGGCTTGTCAAGCTGGTAATATGCAATTGGGCGTAGTCTTTTAGGCCTGCAATGAATCGGGTTCTGTCAGAGTTCGCTATTGGCAACTTCATCCATAGATTAAGAACATAAGAACATAAGAACAGCCCCACTCGATCAGGCCATAGGCCCATCTAGTCCAGCTTCTCACAGCGGCCCACCAAATGCCCCAGGGAGCACACCAGATAACAAGAGACCTCATCCTGGTGCCCTCCCCTACATCTGGCATTCTGACTTAACCCATTCCTAAAATCAGGAGCGCATACACATCAGCGCATACACATCATGGCTTGTACTCCATAATGGATTTTTCCTCCAGAAACTTGTCCAATCCCCTTTTAAAGGTGTCTAGGCTAGATGCCAGCACCACATCCTGTGGCAAGGAGTTCCACAGACCGACCACGCGCTGAGTAAAGAAATATTTTCTTTTGTCTGTCCTAACCCGCCCAACACTCAATCTTAGTGGATGTCCCCTGGTTCTGGTATTATGTGAGAGTGTAAAGAGCATCTCCCTATCCACTCTGTCCATCCCCTGCATAATTTTGTATGTCTCAATCATGTCCCCCCCAGGCGTCTCTTTTCTAGGCTGAAGAGGCCCAAACGCCGCAGCCTTTCCTCATAAGGAAGGTGCCCCAGCCCCGTAATCATCTTAGTCGCTCTCTTTTGCACCTTTTCCATTTCCACTATGTCTTTTTTGAATTGCGGCGACCAGAACTGGACACAATACTCCAGGTGTGGCCTTACCATAGATTTGTACAACGGCATTATAATACTAGCCGTTTTGTTCTCAATACCCTTCCTAATGATCCCAAGCATAGAATTGGCCTTCTTCACTGCCGTTGCACATTGGGTCGACACTTTCATCGACCTGTCCACCACCACCCCAAGATCTCTCTCCTGATCTGTCACAGACAGCTCAGAACCCATCAGCCTATATCTAAAGTTTTGATTTTTTGCCCCAATGTGCATGACTTTACACTTACTGACAATGAAGCGCATCTGCCACTTTGCTGCCCATTCTGCCAGTCTGGAGAGATCCTTCTGGAGCTCCTCACAATCACTTCTGGTCTTTACCACTCGGAAAAGTTTGGTGTCGTCTGCAAACTTAGCCACTTCACTGCTCAACCCTGTCTCCAGGTCATTTATGAAGAGGTTGAAAAGCACCGGTCCCAGGACAGATCCTTGGGGCACACCGCTTTTCACCTCTCTCCATTGTGAAAATTGCCCATTGACACCCACTCTCTGCTTCCTGGCCTCCAACCAGTTCTCAATCCACAAGAGGACCTGTCCTCTAATTCCCTGACTGTGGAGTTTTTTCAGTAGTCTTTGGTGAGGGACCGTGTCAAACGCCTTCTGAAAGTCCAGATATATAATGTCCATGGGTTCTCCCGCATCCACATGCCTGTTGACCTTTTCAAAGAATTCTATAAGGTTCGTGAGGCAAGACTTACCCTTACAGAAGCCATGCTGACTCTCCCTCAGCAAGGCCTGTTTGTCTTTGTGTTTTGAGATCCTATCTTTGATGAGGCATTCCACCATCTTACCCGGTATGGATGTTAGGCTGACCGGCCTATAGTTTCCCGGGTCCCCCCTCTTTCCCTTTTTAAAAATAGGCGTGACATTTGCTATCCTCCAATCTTCTGGCACTGTGGCCGTTTTGAGGGACAAGTTGCATACCTTAGTCAAGAGGTCTGCAACTTCATTCTTCAATTCCTTAATAACTCTTGGGTGGATGCCATCAGGGCCCGGTGACTTATTGATCTTTAATTTATCAATGAGGTCTGAAACATCTTCTCTTTTAACCTCTATCTGACTTAACTCCTCGGTCAGGAGGGGCCGTTCGGGCAGCGGTATCTGCCTGAGGTCTTTTGCCGTGAAGACAGATGCAAAGAACTCATTTAATTTCTCTGCCATCTCTAAGTCTCCTTTTATCTCCCCTTTCCCTCCCTCACCATCCAGAGGGCCAACCGCTTCTCTGGCGGGTTTCCTGCTTCTAACATATTTGAAGAAGCTTTTATTATTCCCCTTAATGTTGCTGGCCACGCGTTCCTCATAGTCTCGCTTGGCCCCCAGTATCACCTTCTTACATTTCTTTTGCCACAGTTTATGTTCCTTTTTATTCTCCTCATTAGGGCAAGACTTCCATTTACGGAAGGAAGCTTCCTTGCCCTTCACAGCCTCTCTAACTTGGCTGGTTAGCCATGCGGGCACCCTATTGGATTTAGTGGAACCCTTCTTTCTTTGCGGTATACACCTCTGCTGGGCCTCTATTACTGTTGTTTTAAGCAGCCTCCATGCATTCTGGAGAGATTGGACTCTTTTTACCCTCCCTTTCAACCTCCTTCTAACCAGCCTCCTCATTTGAGGGAAGTCCGCCCGTCGGAAGTCAAGGGTTTTTGTTAGAGATTTGCCTGGTATTCTTCCCCCAACGTGCACGTCAAAACGGATCGCAGCATGATCAGTGTTCCCCAATGGCTCAGTAACGTTTACATCTCTAACCAGGTCCTGCGTACTGCACAATATTAGATCCAGAGTCACCTGTCCTCTGGTGGGCTCCGTGACTAGCTGATCTAAGCCATAGTCATTTAGCTATGTATATGTTAAAAGCATATACATAGTAGGGTGCAATTCCTAACCCCTTATGTCAGTGCTTTTCAGCACTAAGGGTAGTGCAGCTCTGAGGTAAGGGAACAAACATTCCCTTACTTTGAGGAGGCCTCTGTGAGTGACACCCAACTGCAGGATGCAGCACATGCTCCACTGGCACCACTATGCCAGTGCTAGAAAGCACTGACATTAGGGGTTAGGATTGTGCCTGTAGTCATTAAAAGTACAGGTCTGTAAGATTTCCCCAAATGCAGTCGCATACTAGGGTAGCATCAAGTCTAATACAGGTGCAGCCTATTTATCCATGAATGTTTTATCTTTGGATTTTATCTGGAGGAATAGGTGGGAGGAACTGAAAGTTGCACACACCTTTGCCTCCTTTATCCTTTGATGGGTCTCCCTCCATTTCCAAGCAGCCCAAAACACTGCAAAAAAACTCCGCCTCGCCCAGGCAGGGTAATAGCCCTGGAGCCATGGAAGTGGTTCCCCTTTCAAAGGAACAGTAACACTCTCGGAGCCCCTGAGCCAGCAGAGGCTGAAGAGGGGAAGGGGGGCAGAAAACCTCTGTAGCCAGAGCACGTGCAGCAAGGTGGAGCTCGCTCGCTCGCTTCTTACTCACACACACAGGGGCAGGTATGGTAGCAACAGAGGGGATTGCTTTAAAAAACCCATGGAGTGTTTGCAGAATTCCCCCCCCCCAGATGTTGCAGGCTCTCCTGCTCCAGCCTATGGAAACAAGCCTTCCCAGCAAGCAAAGCATTAACTAGAATGGGGCTTACTTCTGAGTAGAAACGCATAAGATTAGACTCTTAAAAGCTCAGCATCCTACCTGTGAAAGAAGCAGGGACAGATGGCAACTGGGAGGGCTGAGTATGGAGGGGGTTGACAGGAGGGGGAGGAGAGGGGATTGCTTTAAAAAACCCAGGGAGTGTTTCCCAATCCCCCCCCCCCAATGGTGCAGGCTCTCCTGCTCCAGCCATGGAAGCAAAACAGTCCAGCAAGGAAGCCTTCCTAGCAAGCAAAGCATGAGATTTAGGCTACAATCCTCTCCACACTTTCCTGGGAGTAAGCCCCATTGACTAGAATGGGGCTTACTTCTGAGTAGAAACGCATAGGACTGAACTCTTAAAAGCTCAGCATCCCATCTGTGAAGAAAGCAGGACAGCTGGCAACGGGAGGGCTAAGGGCTGAGTATGGAGCAGAGGGGAGGGGACTGATAACAGCTGCCTTAGTTTCCTTCCATTTGGAAGTGTCAGGCTGCAGTGTATTTGCTTAACTCTATGGAATTTAGCACAATGTGTTTTTTGTTAATCGCGCCAAGTCACGGAATGGAACTAACGTGGATAAATAGGCTCCATCTGTATATTAAAAATAAAATATTGAAATGAATGGGGACCCACCTGAAATTGGCTTACAACCCACCTAGTTGGTCCCGACCCACAGTTTGAGAAACATTGACATAGGAATATGAATTTATTTTGCATCAAGGGCAATGACATTTTTAATTAACAAGAATCTGCAACACAGAGGGTTAGTTAACCTGTGCTCCCTCACTGGCAGTTCAGGTTATCCACTTTGAAGGTGAGGGTTATGGAAGATAATCTGACTTATGGAGATGATCCTATCCTGACTCCAAACATCAGACCAGTCCCAAAAGTGTCCTTTGCCTCTCACTGTCACTAACAACCTAATCCTATGCATGCCTACTCAGAAATCTCATTATAGTCAATGGGGCTTACTCTTGGGTAAGTGTGAACAAGATTGCAGCCTAAATGGGCAGTCAGGATGTAAAGAAGTAAGTAAGTGGAGAACCAGCATGGTGTACAGGAGTTGGACTTAGATTCAGATTCAAATCCCTGCTCAGCTATGTGAAGCTTTCTGGGTGACTTTGGGCCAGTCAATCTCTCTTAGCCTCACCTTACTCATAGGATTGTAGTAAGGATAAAAGGATCTCATTGGATGAGCTCATTGGATGAAGGATGATATAAAAAACATGAAATAAAATCAATGTAAGCCCTTCACCAGACAGTCAGCCCTGAGAGTCAAAGAGGCCTGCAGGGTCAAGGAGTGGTTCCCTTCCCAGATCTCCTTGAGTCAGTAAGCTATAAGAAGCTGGATTAGTAAGGTCTCGCCTGCACCAATCTCTGCTTAGCAGTGTATACTGCTCATTCCCTTACCTGCACTGAACCTACCCATTTGTAACATGTTGAATATGACTTGGCTATTCTTTTGCATCACTCTACAACACAGCCGTGCAGAATAGGTGGGGGGGGGGAAATTCCTCCCCAAGGGTAGTTCTGGATGAAAGCCAAAAATATTTACATCATGAGAATGCAGCTAGTTTGGCACACAAAAATGCTTTGAAATGTCACGCAGATGCAGACTGAGCAAAAATACGTCATTCTTGTTCAAGGAAGCATGTCCAGTAAACCGATGTGACAAAAGCACGACAGTTTTTAGGATGGCCGCCAGAATGTTTGCATCAGGATTCAGGGGTAATGGGGCTGCAACATTCCATTTAAATTCCACTTGTTTTGAATGTTGATGGTAGGTCTGTTGTCAAGCACCGAGAAGAAAGAATTTAATTAGCACCTGATGTAGTAGAAGTAGCAGTAGTATTCATTATTCATCGGTTTCACTTGCAGCATTTTCTCCTGTGCACATGTAGCTCAGGCTCCAAATAGCTACACAACTGATTCCATGAGCCCTGAATGCCAAAGGATCTTTCAAAAGTACGTACCTAATGGGGTCCCAGCTATAGTTCATGAACACAGAACAGCACCTTTGTACCAGCCTCTTCCTATGTCATGTTCATATCATAAATGCACAGTTAATTAACTCAAGGAGTCAAAAGAAGAAGAGACATGACAGAGGCCTATAAAACAACACATGGCATGGGGAAAATGAATAGAAAGCACTTTTTCTGCCCCACCCATAATATTAGCACTTAAAGTCACCCAATGAAGTTGATTGGAAATACATTCAGGACAGACAAGAGACAGTACTATTTCACACCTTATTAGTATGTTGAACTCACTTCTTCAAATGGTGATGACGGTTATTAACTCAGATGGTTGTAAAAGAGTATTAGGTGAACTCAGGAAGGACAAGTTCATCAGTGGCTATTGGGCACATTAATTAAACATGGGACTTCAATGTTCAGAAGCAAGAAGCTACTGACTACCAGTTTCTTGGGTTCAAACAATAGGGGGAGGTTATTGCTTTTATACTGTGCTTGTTGGCTCCTCAAAGCCATCTGGTTGTTGAATGCACACCAGTAACACAGAGAAGAAGAAGAAAAAAGATACAATTTGCGCATGCTCCAATTACAGAATACCTTTTAGAAACTCTAACTCTGAAAAAGGATTGGGAATATCATAAACTGTTGGTCTGATCCAACAAGGTGGTGGTGGTGGTGATTCTTCTTCTTCTTCTTCTTCTTCTTCTTCTTCTTCTTCTTCTTCTTCTTCTTCTTCTTCTTCTTCTTCTTCTTCTTCTTCTTCAGTTTTTCATCCTTTCTAAACACAAAAACTAGAGTTGCATATATGGGACATAGTGTAGACAACAGGATAGAAATCCTAATGAATATAAGACAGAGTGGGTGGTTGGGGAAGAGCATGAATAGAACATAACACACCTGGGTTAAATGTTTACAAGTCCATACTGCGATCTCAGTTGAGAGATTTGTATTGCTTATTCTGGAATGGGGAGTATACAGTTTTGAGCTTGAGAAATGTCAGTCACAAATAATGGCATTTGCAAGTGCAGATGTGTGTGGGAGCGAAGGCTTTGAAGAAGTACTCTGTGGAATTCAGGTTCGCACATCTTCTTTGCTTGGACCAAGGCAATCCTTTTGAATGACTCAGGGGAGAGAGGGGAAGGTCATCAGGTCATCAGGGGAAGGTCATCAGTTCAAAGCTTCTTTTCGTAAAACATGATATTGCTTGCCACTGCTTCCAATCTCACTTCGAACTCTCACCTCACCAGGTGAGCTCTCAGCAACGGGTTAACACAAAGAACCAGTATGACTGCACAGAGATCTTTTTAATGACATGAAAATCAGATGGGCCACTTAAAAGAAATGGAAGGAAAGAGAAGCTACTAGGGATTAATGTATTACAACAATAAAAGTATATGCTAAATATTTCACTAACAAATGACATGACCCTAGTGTGACTACAAATACTCATATCTCAGAAGTTACAGAGGAGGAGTCTGATCCTAGAACAACAAGGATTTGTAGACCTGTTAGCTTGACTTCTAGCATGCTGTATTGGTTTGACTGTCAGACTAATGGCCCAGTTCTATCCCTGATGGGCAAACAGTGTACATTGGTGCCAACATAGGGTCAGCTGCATGCTGTGGGCCAGCTGCAGACCATGATACAATGGAGAGATAAGTAAAATAAATTTTTACTAACCTACTCTGCTGTGCCAAAGCCTCCAATGGATCTGCATCATCTCTTTGGCTGGCACAAGTTCAAGTGTATGCATGTTGAGTTCTGGAAGGGGGTATTGGATGTCGGTGGCACTTCTGCCACTGATATCCACCACCTGCACTTCCTTATAACCCTCAGTTGGCCAAAATCCTCCCCCTCCATGCACCAGTCCTCCCCCTCCCTGCTCATGACCCACTTCTGCTTCCAACTTACGAGCACCTATAGTGACTGGGCACTCTGGTGGCACAAGCATAGTCACCAACTGTTTGGGTTGGCAGCCCCATCATGTGCACTGTCTTCACAGCCACAGCTCCAGCAGAATGCAAGTTCTGCCAGCAGACATCTTGTATAGAATGGGGCCATAAGATTAGATTCACCCGCTCACCAGCCATCTGCACTGCCATATCTTTCCCCTTCCTATAGAAAATAGTATAATAATTTCATAGTATTTCATGTAGAATGTTCTGTAATAATACAGCCTTTGGATATGGAAGAAGTTTAGGAGGATTTTCATTCCCCCCCCCCCCAAAGGAGGGGCTAGGTTGGAAATGTAGGGTAAAAAATAAAATATATAACTGCACTCAAAAGATAATGATAAAGAAGTGGCCTCTTGGAAAGTGATCTCAAGCAGCATTCTCCATGGGTCAAAGCTTGTTCCTCTGCTGTTCATGGGAGATTCAGTCCAATGAATTATATCCATATGTCTGCCTCATTGGAAATGGTTTCATGCCAAAGCATTACATTAGAACTTACCCCATAGCTCATGGTGCACATTGTCCTATGATAAGGCAACTACCCCGGCTCGTCATTAACTCTTGAGATCTAATCTTGCCCTAGATTGCTGGTTACTGACCTCATTTAAATAAGTTTGTAGCCAATGACTAAAAGTAACGTTAGGAACTCTTTCAAAGGCATTTTTTTTAAAGTCTATTGTTTTATGGCAAGCAGATGCAGTCATGTGAATCAAACAATTTATCTCATTCGAAAGACTCAGCTGCTTCTGAAAGGTCAGCTATGATTTTATAATCTAAAATACTTTAGGAAGATTGGAATGCTGGGTTACTCTTCATTTCTCCATTTGCTTTTTTTAAGGGTTTCCAGGAAAGAATCCTTTATTTTTTTCCCCTTTTTCCTTCCATCTCTCTCCCCCCCCTCCCCGCACGCACACACAATTTAGCTTTGAAATGGTTTCTTTCCAGAAAAAAGCAAGATTGCAACTCTGAAAATGCTTATGAATGCTAAAGCTTTGGGGAAAGTCCAAATTCTGTAATGAACAATGAGATCAACTTATGCTGGTTATTGGTCAGTAAAGTGCTTCAGAGTAGAGTTACAAGCATTGTATCAGGGGAGCTTGATGTTCGTAAGATCAAGACCAGCATGAGCATACGAACATAAAAAGAGCCCTGCTGGATCAGGCCAAAGGCCCATCTAGGCCAGCTTCCTGTATCACACAGTGGCCCACCAGATGCCCAGGGAGCACACAAGACAACAAGATTGCTCCATCCTGTTGCCACTTCCTTGCATCTGGCATTCTGAGGTAGCCTATTTCCAAAATCAGGTGGTTGCATATATCCATCACAGCTTATATACCCATCAGAGCTCACTTTCATAACTTGGCTCTGTGCTCAGTGCTGCTGGCTCAAAAATTTTCCAGGTCTTTCCAGGTCCTGATTCACCTAGATTTGCACCCCTGTTGCCGCCCTGTTCCACACACCCCATGCCTCCCTCCCACCCCTATTACTGATGCTGGCAGGCATCCAGGGTTAGTTGTAACACAGAGCCTGGTGGTGGCAGCCAGCCCATGCGCTTTGGTGTGTCACCTTTTGTGACAGCTGGAAAGCTCCTAGTGATATCAAAACACTTATTCCAATAGTGCTAGGTACCATTAGAGATGCATAGGAGACTACAAAGTGGGGGGTAGAAATTGGAGGTCCACTGAACCTCCTCCCATTCCTCAGAGCCTTGAGCTGCTGTTAACTAGTCCACCAACATCCATTATACTGGGCAATATGAATTAGAGCCGAGTCAAAACTTGGTTTAGTTTTGCTTTTGTTACTGTCCAAAAGAATCTTCATTTATTTGTGAGTGTCCCCCACTGAATTTACACTTAGTTTTTATCTTTTCTTTATCCAAGTCCTGGAAATGAAAACTAACTGTACAAAATCTCCCTAAGGATGATTTTTAAACCTCATGGGAAGTTTCCCTGAGGGAGTGCACATGACATAGCCTGAGGAAGCACCTGAACCTAGAGAGTTGTGCAATCTCTTCAATTTGTCTTTCCAATCTCTGTGGACCAGTTCTAGGATGGCACAATCCCCTGGTGCCTTAAAAATCAGACTTCAGTGTGTTCTTGCATAGCTCTGTCTGACTTGTGATGAGTGTCTAGAACTTGGATGAAAAGCAGAGATACAGTGTCAGGGGTTCTGTGTGATTCAGTTACTTGTTTGTGATGTGTTCTCCCATAGAGAACATGCCAATTTTATCACAAATATCAAAACTCATGAGCATGCAGCACAGCCCTCAAAAGAATGAGTGATTGATTCCCCCAGTTCCCTAGGGAAATGTCAAGGGGCATAGTAATATATATATAATGGGAAACAGGCCGAGGGAAATAAAAATTACCAAAATAGACAGGCACACTTGTTGGCATCCTTCAGTCTCAGAAGACTATGGTATCGCGCTCTGAATAATGGTTCTGGAACAGAGTGTCCTCTCCAGTGCACGAAGCCTGGGTAAAGTAGATATGGAGGATAGACTGTTGCTGGCAACCTTCTTGAAAGACTATGGTATCGCGCTCTGAATGGTGGTTCTGGAACAGCGTCTAGTGTGGCTGAAAAGGCCAATTCGGGAGTGACAATCCCTTCCACACTGGGAGCAAGTGCAGTCTGTCCCTGGTCTGTCTCCCTGACTATGGGCCTTCCTTCTTTGCCTCTTTGCCTCAGACTGTTGGCCAAGTGTCTCTTCAAACTGGGAAAGGCCATGCTGCACAGCCTGCCTCCAAGTGGGCTGCTCAGAGGCCAGGGTTTCCCACCTGTTGAGGTGCACTCCTAAGGCCTTCAGATCCCTCTTGCAGATGTCCTTGTATCGCAGCTGTGGTCTTTCCCTGCACGAGTTCTCCATAGAGGAAATCCTTTGGGATCCGGCCATCATCCATTCTCACAACATGACCGAGCCAATGCAGGCACCTCTGTTTCAGCAGTGCATACATGCTAGGGATTCCAGCTCATTCCAGGACTGTGTTGTTTGGAACTTTGTCCTGCCAGGTGATACCAAGAATGCGTCAGAGGCAGCGCATGTGGAAAGCGTTCAGTTTCCTCTCCTGTTGTGAGCGAAGAGTCCATGACTCGCTGCAGTACAGAAGTGTACTCAGGACGCAAGCTCTGTAGACCTGGATCTTGGTATGTTCTGTCAGCTTCTTGTTGGACCATACTCTCTTTGTGAGTCTGGAAAACGTGGTAGCTGCTTTACCGATGCGCTTGTTTAGCTCGGTATCTAGAGAAAGATAGACTGTTACCCATGCAGCAAATTCCCCCTCTCCACATCACTGAAATGGTCCAATGGAAAGGCAGAAGCCAATATGGTTGGTTCTAGCGGCGTCGCAGGAGTTGCCAGAACCTGACTGTTCAGCCATGAACTGCCTCAGGGACTCTGGATTTTGCCTTGAGATTGACTCCTGAAGCCTTTTCCATAACTGAATGTAGATGGGTAGATGGGACTCCTTAGCTTGGGAAGGCAGCTCATCTGAAAGAAGGAATACTCTGATCCCAAACTCCCACTGCCTTGTGGCTACATCCGGACAGGCAAGGTAACTGCAGTTTAGATGTGGAGACCTGGATTCCTTGAAAAAGAGTACAGACTTGATGCTGGAGAATCAAAGATCAAAGTTACTCACTGAAGTTAGTATGTATAGAATATAGGATAATGGCACAAGTTAATAAAGGTAAATATTGCACAGTTCTCTTTGTTTAAACAACAACAACAACAACAAAAATAAAACCAAAAAAAAAGGTGCCCAATCCTATTTTGCACCAATACACTGGGGAAACAACACTGACATATTGCAGGCTGCATGTATTGTTGCGGGAGGAGGTAATGGGTCAGCCAGTGACAGATATTTTTTACCTACCCTCTGGTAGGGTGCCCAGTCACCTATGGGCCTTCTCAAACCTATGCCAACCATTTTTCTGGCATGATTCCAAGGAAAGAAAAGGGGTGGGCTGGACTGTGTAGAAAAGCTTGTGTGCAATGGCCTTACTGGAAGACCCTAGGACAGGGGTGCTCACACTTTTTTGGCTCGAGAGCTACTTTGAAACCCAGCAAGGCCCGGAGATCTACCAGAGTTTTTTTACAATGTTCGCGCCATCATAACATAGAACATTTATGTGTACAATGTATGTTGGTGTACCTTGAGCCCCACTGAGTATAACAGGACTTACTCCTGACTAGACATGCCTAGGATTAGGCTGTGAGACTGCAATCCTAGCCACACTTACCTGGGAGTAAGCCCCATTGAGTACAATGGGCCTTACTCCCAGCGTTTCCTCCCAGAGGCACCTGAAGGGGGGGTCGGCACTCCGCGATCTACTCATTTTGCCTCGCGATCTACCGGTAGATCGCGATCCACCTATTGAGCACCCCTGCCCTAGGAGATCAGAAAGTCATTGTACCTGGTCACTGCACACGGTCATTGGTCCATTAAGAGGCTGTGTTTTGTCAGGCACCTGTTAAAAAGGATATGGATGAGCAATTACTTTTATTTTAAAGCCATTTAATTAGTGAAAACAAAACAACGAAGCATTATGGGAAATCTGTTGGGCTATCGATTTCTCCATTTCAGCCCACAGTAAATCAGAGGCTCTGGTTCGTCAGGTTGTGAATGTAGAATTTAAACTGCTGAGCCGGTACAAGTGCTTTTGGAAGCCTCTTGTGTTTAGGATTACTTTCCTTATTAGAGTATGCACATAAAGTGTCAATGCTAAATGGAGAAGTGCAGGAGATGGGCATTTTTCGTGTTTTGTTCTATGATGTACGGTACATTGTTTCTATCAGCTTGATGTCTGTCGAGTTGTTGCATGCAAAATTTGCACTGCGTTAATCACCAAAATCTCTACTTACCTGGCAAAAAGGTTCAGTCTGTAAAGCGAGGCTGCATAACAAATTGGAAATTATTTCCCTCCAAGAGTTTTTCTACAAAATGGAATATTAACTATTATTCTGAGCATGCACAGTCAGCCATTCAGTAGTCCTGGCATCCAAAGCCAACTGCTTTGTACGCAAAGGTACAAAAGTTATTTAATGTGGAACCCATTACTCTCAATGGAAACTCTTTTTTATTGCATGGACGCAAACATCTGACCAAACAGTTTTCAAGAGTTTCAAAAACATTTTCTCTTTTTGAGAACGGAGAAATCTTAACAGTTTCTTCCAAACATGGTATGCGTTTGTTGTCTCCCATTTATATTTAAAACTCTTGCTTGCTCTTAGATGCTTCCTGAACATATGGTCCTGACTTTTACAGGATCAAATTAATTCATCTAGTTCAGTATTTTCTATGCTATGTGTCTCTCCAGCAAAGCAGTAACTAGGGCAGAGCCTGAGAGGAACGTACCCCAGGTGCTATACCAAGCAGGGGCCCATGACTGTCCCACGCGCTACCTTAGTTAAGGAGAATGCGCTGGTAGCTTCGTGCCTTCCCCCTTATCTTATGCATATATGTGGTCAATGCACAGGACACAACCTGCATCCTGGATCCCTTCCTTGCATCTGGCATTCTGAGATAACCCACTTCTAAAATTAGGAGGTTGCACATACCTATCATGTTTTGTAACCCGTGATGGACTTTAAGAGGGGATTGGACAAATTTCTGGACACAGGTTGTGTCTGTTGTCTTGTGTGCTCCCTGAAGCATTTGGTGGGCCACTGTAAACCTACTTACTGAGATACTCAGTAAACACATGCATCTAATGGAAGCCTTCCAACCAAAGGCTTGGAAGACAGCAGAGTGTTGGTAATAGCATACAATCCACCCTTTTTATCTGCAGGAGATCCGTTCCTGGACACCACCCCCCCATGGATACGTGAATCTACAGATATGCAAATCTGTGGCCACCTCTAGTTTATCGAGCAACCTGGAAGTAGCTTTCTCACAGTATCGATGGTATCCGTGGCTAGTCAACTCTGCAGAGGCCAGATCCACAGATATGGGGGTGCACTGCATAAGGTACTGTAAAGCGCCCAAAAGACTCTGTGGTGGTTTCATCAGTTTTCCAAATCCTAGTATGGACTCTTCACTTTATATTTGATTTGAGTTAATATTTTGATTTGAATTAATGAGACAGGTTGCAGGTTTTTCATTTTCAGTATAATGTATATAATAAAGATTATCCTCATTTTTAGCAGGGGTATCTTCTCATATTGACCAAGGAGAGAACATAATTATATGTGGTATGGAGACAATAGTTTTCATTCATCAAAGATGCAGGTTAGAGAGCACATATCCTGCCCTCTTTAAGGAAATGCATCACCGCAGAATCAGAGTGCAACAAAAAAAAAACTGAATTCCATCTGTAGAGCAAAAGGCTGGTCGGCTGAGTTCCAGTTCATCATTATGTCCTGTTTGCTTCTGCAAAGGCCAAGTTCAGCAGCTTGGAGGCAGCTTTTCCTAGACAAAATTTCTTTCTCAAGTCCTACTTTACATAGAAAGGGATTTAAGGGATATCTGTTTGTAGGATGTCCAGCATAGTTTTGCATATGTTTTTTTCCAGAACCTCTCCATTGGCAGGCAATCAAAAACACAAGCATGCTATTTCTCGGCTCCTTATAGCCTTGCCAGCAATATCTTGGGACAATTCAAAAGCATGCTTCGTACCGTGGCAATGTGTAAGACTACCACATCCAGCAGGAGTGGCTAGCTTTCAGACAGAATTCAGTGCCCAAGATTTCAGTGATTTTTGGTGTGGAATTAATGGAAAAATTTTCTCTAGAAAAATTTTGTCCTTTAATATTCAGCTTTAGAAGGATCTGACAATGTATTTCTATACTGTTTCAACAGTGTAGAAACAGGTTTAGGGATGCTCCCAAATTTCTCTTGCCTACATTTGCAATGAATAACATAGATCCCTCCCATTCCTCAGTGCACTGGATTTTATAAGACATGTTTAACAGATCCCACAGATTCTATATGCATAAAAACACATATTTAAACACATTCACTATTGTTGAGTTCCCTGAGCAACTGAAAATGTGGTGCAACCACTACAGCTTAGCAATCCAATGTAAGAGATTTCACCAGCATGACCACAGCAGTATAGGTCCAATCCAGTCTATTAGAGACATAGCAGCTATTCACAGAGGGCATAACCTACCCTTCCACATCAAGAACAACACCAAGGAATTCAGGCAGTGGTTCCCAAACTCTGCACTGCCATGCTGCAGCAAACTCACAGGGGTGCCTAGGGATGTCCCTTTCAGCTTCTTCTTCCAGGATCTCCAGAGTGCTGCCATCTTGAATCATGCAAGATCTCATGCAATTTTTGTGAGATCTCCAAGATGGTGGCACCCATCTTCCTGACTCTTCTGGGCGATACAGGATGGAGAGACAGGAAGAAAAGGCTGCCACAAAAGAAGGGCACTGTGACCACCCAACCTGTCCTCTGAGCTTGAACAAGGAATGTGATCTCTGAGGGAGCTCTGTTCCTGGCTCCTTGAATGCCTGTGTGTACTTACCCAAAGGAAGAAATTGGGCTCTGTTCTGTCTCATTATGATCTCTTTATGTGTGGATGCTGTGGGGGACTGAACTGAACACTATATATTGCTGCACAATACATGAAGAAAAAAGAAGAATCAACTATATATGTATTGAATTGAATCATGATTCTCATTAAAGTGACAACAGCAATTTATCTGTGTGATTTTTTTTTTATTCACTGGGCATATACAGAAACTATCCTAGTTGAGTTTAATAGCCTGGAGGGGATTCTAAATAAAACAGTTGAGAAATGGATCCTGGACATATCAGAAGGCTATGCAGAAAGATCTTCAAAGCTAATTGTTGTATGGATTTGCCTAGTGTGCAGCTATCAGTATTTCTGAAATCAAGCCTCAATAACAGTTTTAGGGCCCAATCCTATCCAATTTTCCAGGGTTGGCGCAACTGTGCCAATGGGGCATGAACTGCATCCTGTGGTGGAGAGGAAATCACAGAGGTCTCCTCAAGTTATGGGAACATTTGTTCCCTTACCTCAGGGCTGTATTGCAGCTGCACCGGTGCTGCAAAGTTGGATAGGATAGGGCCCTTAATTCTTTATGAGATTTCACTTGTTCCACGATGGTACATTTCAAAATATATTCTAAATGGCAATAGACAATGCATTAGATGAATCTCCAGTAGACATTGGGAGATGAAATGAGTGAAAAAGTTGCAATGGGAGCCCAGGTTTGCCCTGCTGATCATTTCTGTTTGCCTGGATCTAAATCACAACCCCTGTGATCCAGTTTTGTGGAAAGTTGTTCTGCCCCCCAGGGCCTAGGGGAGGGGGGGTAAAGGGGATAATTTGTACCCAGGCCCAGAGTCCAAAGGGGGGCCCAGGAGCCAAATGAGGGGCCCAGAAATTTCCTGGGATCTTATGTTTTCCTATCTACTCAGACTTGTTGCATGCATGGAATGCTGGGGACACTACTGATGCCACGTGGGTTGGTAGACCAGGGCTCCAAAGATTTTTCCAGGTGTCTCTACCCTCCCCCTACCCTGTTTTGTCCCTCTCTGCCCCTATTCTACTTGCCCGTCACCACCCTCCTCTGCTCTTTCACCCTCCCTCTTTGCAAAGGGATTCAAAAGAAACTGTGTACCCCCTGATAAAATTCCTCTCAGAGGCCCTGCTGCCCCCCCAGTTAATATTTCTTTTAGAGACAGAAAATTAAACATAGAAATATGCTTTACCACTAATAACAGGTATAATGTGACAACATATTATCCTCTGTGGATGGCAGAGGAAGAACATGATGAACTCTGCTGGATCCAGCCAGAGACCTTGCTGAATAATAATAATAATAATAATAATAATAATAATAATAATAATAATAATAATAATAATAATAATAATAATAATAATAATTTTATTTTTACCCCACCTTTCTCCCCGAAGGGACTCAATGTAGTCCATTGACTACATTGCTGAATGTAGTCCAGCATCCCATTTTCCACTGTGGCCAACCAGATGTCTGTGAAACCCACAAATAAGAGACAAAATCTACCCCTTTCCCACCACTGCTCCCTGTACTGCAGATGCCACAACACACCATGTTACTGGCCTCTCCCACTTGCTGTTGGAGCCACTTGGGGCAGCAATGCGAAGAATGCCTCCAATGGTAAGTGGAAGGGGCCGTTTACATACTGCATTGTGGCACCTGCAATAGTTACTGTGCTCCCCCCTGTAGCTACACTACTGCAATGGTGTTCAGAATCATATGGCCTCTGAACCTGGAGGTAGCACACAGCCATCATGACTAGTGATCATTGATAAGGGTTCTCCTCCACAAATTTATCTAACTCTCTTTAAAAGCCATCCGAGTTAGAGGCCATTGCCGCCTCTTACTGTAGTGAATTCCACAGATTAAGGAAGATGACCACAAAAGATGTCTTCAGGGAACGCTGGCTCCCTTCTTCCTTCAAATGTTTTTTAGCTCCCAGACCCCCTTTTTGACCCCGGGCCAAGGTAAGGTACCCACTGCACGCCCCCCTCAAAGGGCCTGATATAAAAGTCCAGCATAGTATACATTAGGTTTTCGTTTGTCTAATCTTTGTTGATTTCCCTCTGGCTTTGATTCCCTGGGCTACATGTAACGTCAAGGCTAGGACTGATGATAGTGTTGGAGCCTGTGAAGAAAAGCATGGGGGGGGGGGGGGGCGGGGTGAGGCCTTACCCAGATCTCATACCACCAAATTCTTATCTGCAACCCAGTACATCCTTTGTTTTGTACACTTATCTCAGCAAAAGAAAGGGCATCTGCAATCGGTCTATCTAAAGAAGAGGTAACCCTACGCATGTTTTCTCAGAGAATTAGAATCAATGCAGCAAAACAAGAACAGACTTCTCCATAACCCAAGGATTTGCTCACTGCTCCTAGGAATGGAATGATTTAAATCACAGACCGGGGGTAGTCATGGAAAACGTAGCTGTTAACAAGAATATTTTCTTTTTGTAAACTCAGAATTCAATAACATGTATAAAAGGTTCTCGCTCCAACAAATAACCAATGTTAGATTAAAACTTTTTTACAAGGAGTACATATTGTGGTCCTTTCAAGTACAGGCACCCAGTGCAATTGCTTTCCTGGGCGGCAGAGTTTAAAGAAATGGATATCACAGGGACTTTTAAGAAAATGCTTTATGCAGCTTTGACCTGTCTTGATAGACTGAAGGGAGGGTGATGAAAACTGCAATCTTAATAAATCTCCTGCAGCTCGAAGTTTAAAACTCACACTGTTTCAAATTAGTGAGGACAGCAATATTTATTTGCTGCTGAATTCTTGCCAGCAGGACATTTCAGCAGGAGAAGCTTTGTAAGACTGAAACGTATGGCCACAGAAGTTGCAAATGGAGTCTAAGAGGATGCATAAAGGATGCCTTGCTTTTAATCTTAAAACAAGTGGCAAAAAACAGTTAAGCAAACATCTTTCCTTCTGTTGGGAATCAGAAAACCAGACATGCATGCAAAAAAATGTTTTACAAATCAAAGTTGAGTACAAGCAAGGGAAATGTTGGGCTAGGTAAAATAATAAAAAGCAAGCTCTATGCTCAGCTGCTTCAAGATGTTGAGAAGCCAGCAGACAGCAGCCTACAGTCATTCCAATCCAATGTTTTCCATCTGCATTTTGGGTGAAATATAATCTTTCCATGCACTGTTCTGGTGCACCCTCCTATGTGAAACTCCTTTGTAAAAAGAAGTGGGAATTCAGTTGTTCTTTTTCTTCTTTGAAGGGCCAGGGGCAAGTGCAAATTAATCAACAGCATCAAACTTTTTCTGTCTCATCAGGACTATAGAAGTACTTTTACAGGTTGTATTCTCAGAGTGGCTATCTCAGTGCTCCCAAGAACTTCACTGCAGGTCTCTTGTTATCAGGTGTGCTCCCTGGGGCATTTGGTGGGCCACTGTGAGATACAGGAAGCTGGACTAGATGGGCCTATGGCCTGATCCAGTGGGGCTGTTCTTATGTTTGCCTGAGAGTTTATTAGTCCTCCTTTGTCTCTTCTTGCACATTCAAATATTTCTTAAGGAGTGTTGCTTAACAGCCCAATCCTTTCCACACTTTCCTGGGAGTAAGCCCATTGATTCTAATGGGACTTACTTCTGAGTAGACATGCATAGGCTTGGGCTCTGAGACTTCTGACCAACAGCCCAATCCTCTACTACAGGACTGAACTGTCAGGCAGAGGGGTTTTTGACAGTGGAAAACACTTTCACTCTTGTAACATGGCTGCTGATGGACCATGCAGTACTCCATTTAAGATGTCAAGCAAAGGTCTTTTCCATGTCTGCTATCTGAGATCCACTTCAACTGGAGATAGCAGAGATGGAAACTGGAACCCTCTTCATGAACTGCCGCCCTGGGTCCCTTTGGGGAGAAGGGCGGGGTATAAATAAAGTTTATTATTATTATTATTTATTATGTGTTTTGCCAGGATTCCTATAGCTCCTTGAGGAAGTTTGGTGAGATGCCCATGTATATTTGGTACTGTGGTACAATCACTTTCCACTTCCAATAGTTGAAGTGTCACTGCCAAGATATCAAAATATTGAGATGTGAGGCAAAACTGGAGATGTTCCCCTAGTTGGAACCTCTGTAGAGATTTGGAGAAGAATTTTGAAGAGAATTACAGTAAGATTTGCTAGTATTCTCTTCACATTTACAAAAAAAAAAAAAAGTAGTAGGGCAGAATGTATGTAGGAAATATCATCCCATGTTCTGAACTCCATGCTTCTGTTTTTACACCCCATTCCTTTCCTCGGCCAACCCAAAGTGTTCAGTGGTGCTGTGAGGGCCTCCACTCATTGCTACAGGCTAGCAAGAGACCTGGGTGGGACAGAAGTTAATAAAAGAAAATATTATTTACATACTCTACTTAGCCATGACCTCAATGGACCTACTCAGATCGGCAGCATGCTAAGGCCTGAAAGGGGGTCTTCCACTGCCACCAACATCTACCCCTTCCACTCTCCCAATGCACACACCCTAATTGCAATCTGAGAGGTATAGTCCATTCTGCCACCTCATTTTGCTGCACATGCCAACCACGCCACATTGCGGTTTGATGTCCACCTTCAAAGACCAGATGATAACCAATAAAAAAGGGCTATTAACATCACACAGCTTAATTTAATTTTTGTTCTATACTCTCCCACCGAAAATTCAAGGATCGGTTTTTCCAATATGTATTTTTTTCCCCACTAAGTATTTTTCACATCTTTGCATTTCACTACATGTGCTTACACAAAAGGATGGAATGCACAGAATCCACAGACATCTCTAATAAAATCCCATCTACTGGGGAGCAAGACAGGGAATTTATAGGCATTCCACTGCAAATGTTGGCAAGGGATGAATTCAGCAGCATCTCAAACCACACAATCCTATCCAGGACAAAAAAGAAATAAGTCTCATTAAATTCAGTGGGACTTACTCCCAGGAAAGTGTGTGTATACATACCCATTGAACACAATGGGACTTACTTCTGAGTAGACTTGCACAGAATTGCACTGTCAATAAGAGTAACACATTCATATGCCGATTTGTTTGTTTGAAACAAGCGACCCTTTGAAGAGGGTTATTTTACCTCAGCAATGCCATCTATTTTGCATCCAAAAGACCTCCCCATTGCCAAAATTTATTATTATTATTATTATTATTATTATTATTATTATTATTATTATTATTATTATTATTATTAAACAGTATTTATATACCGCTTTTCAACTAAAAGTTCACAAAGCGGTTTACAGAGAAAAATCAAATAACTATGTCAAGGTGACAGCATCACCTCAAATAACTATGCCAAATGTCAAAGTGACAGCATCACCTCAGGATTCCTGTCAGGCCTGCTACAGTCACAGAGTCTGAATCTTTAATTGTGAAGGAAAAGCATTGGGCGTTGGAATGAAAGCACCAGCTGAAACAGTGAAGTGTCAGCGAAGGCATATGGACAGTCATGCTGAGGGAAAATAATGGCATGTGCTGCTGGCCTTTCACTAAAAGGCAACACCGAAGACTGATTTTGTCTCTGCCTCTGGGCGCTGATGTGTGGTAGCCATTAGCAGTACCTGTACGCTTGTCAGTTTACAGTTTCCCACTCATTTGAACTAGTTCTAACGGCAAATATCAGACTTTTTCAGCACCTGTGTAAATCTATGAACACAGATGACCGTCAATTGTCATTTGAATGTCATACATTGCAAAAGCAACACACTTAGCCATGTTCCAGGGAGCATAATTGCATCCTGCTTGCCTCCATTTCTTTCTTGGGTTACTCGTCTATATGGTGCCTGCAATGTAGCCCTTCTGTGTGCATGTAAGTGGGAACACTACTGACCGCCCACATCGTGAAGAAGGAAAACAAAGTTTCCAGCAAACAGAGTGATGCATGCATCATTCAAAAATCTTCTAAATTTGTAAAGGATTTGACAAAAAGGGTTCTGGAATTCATCTCTACAATGGCTTCCCCCCCCCCCCTAATGATCTCAGCCTTTTCAGGTCACAGCTTATAGAGAGGATTTATCAGAGGGAGAAAAAAAAATATTATTACAGGAGGTATTGCACAAATACAAATATCTTGGAATCTACTTATAGACATAAGAGAGGCCAAAAAGAAATAGACAGCCAACCCAGTTAAGGTCTCCCAAATCCAAAGCAGGAGAGCATGGTGAAATGACTTCATTTTCCCTCCACAGAAAGCCATATGGTAGAATGCTCCAAAAGGTGACCACAGTTTATGCTGACTTCCTGTCTGGGCCCAGAAGGACATGGCACAAACACTGTGACTTCATGTCATCTAAAATAGGTCTGCTTGAACAAACCAAAGAATGCTGACCCTCGACGTCCCTGCCAACATGATACCCAGTATCGTCTATGTTTTGAAAGCGTCAGCAAATCAAGCTCTAGACAGCCTAGTTCTGCTATCTAAGTGCCATCATCCATCTGTCCCCTAAAGTTGATCAACAGTTGAAGCTGATTAGGATGCTGGAATATGGGAAAATTTCCCTTACAGAGTTAAATTTTAAAGGAAGATGTTAATCAGGGCATACACCCAGCAGCATAGCCAGGGGCTGAGGTGCCCAGGGCAGTGATGTTGTGATGTCATGTGGTCATGACATCACTTCTGGGTTCTCCTGGAGGAGGTGGTCTCCTCTTCTTCGTATTCAGCAAACACGAAGAGGAAGCAGCTGCCAAATTTCACCAAAAATTTCCCCAGCCATTGCTGTGAGTGTGCATGCACTCCAGCTGCTGTTTTGACTCAGGAAGTGGCTGGAGAGCATGCACACTCACACTTTGTGCACCTCCTTTCAGTCTGGTACCTGGGATTGACTGACCACCCCCAACTTTCTGCGCCAAAGCACTCGCCCCACATGTAAATTTAGTGCAACTGATCTGGTTTGGAAATCTCAAATGGTATTTTTTCTGCACTCTGTTTTAGTAAGAGTCCTGCTTTCCAGCATTAATGCATCTCAGCATGCTCTGTCACTTCAGTGCATGTGCCAATCAGCATGCCCTAGGAAAGCTATTTTGCATCTCACTGTTGTCCCCCTGTCTAGGGGTTGATCTATGCCTTTGTCTTCACTGCCCATTTAAACATCTGTTTTTCCTTCCCCACTTCTGTCTCTGTCAGAGCAGTGTTTTTTTCTATTTTGTACTTGTATTGGGTGGAAGTCAGTTTTCATTTTTGTTCTGTATGTACTCCGTCAGGCTGCCTTGATTGGCATCAAAAGACCCTCAGCAATTTTCTGCATGTTCAGAGACAATTTGGTGAATTAGGGGCTTTAAGGGCTTTGGATTATCTATCAGGATTTCCAGACTGAAGGAAGAATTCTCTCTGGAGAGAGGCATTTTCACAAGCCATCTCCTCCATCAACAACCGTCTGGAAACTGAGTCACTGGAACTTCTTCTTCTCAGGAACTCAACCTGCACCTCTTTTTCAGTCTCCACTTTGGCTGCAACCTTGGACTTCCCCAAGGAGTTTTGAATCTCAGTCTTCTCAAAACACACACACACACACACACACACACACACACACACACACACACACACACACACCCTTGTCTCATGGTAAACTGGCTCATCTCACATCCTTATCATCTGTGTTCCCCTTTTCCTGGGCTATGGAACTATTCTTCTCTATTGCCTTCATTCTCTTCTTCATAAAAAAGCCTCACCCTCTTGTACCCCTCCTTGATAACTCTCCCTTCCTCCCTCATAGCACTTCTTTGATCTGTCTCTGTCTCTGTCTCTGTCTCTCTCTCTCATATTCAGATTGCAAAAGCACAGTAACCTCAAAAAAGCTTCTCCCTGTTCAACTGAAAACATATTGAAAACGTATTGACCTATTGGATGGATATTACTTCCACTTGATGATCTATTGCTTTCCCCCCCCCAACTCTAATACTGTAATCAATTCCCCAGTAAACCTCATTTTAGTTACTCTTGACACCTTCCTCACGTTTTAACTCCTAAAGTGCCACTATATAGTGTGGTGCGCCATGACCAATGGTTGAAGATCCCTCATGTGCATATTATGGAAGTGTATGAAAGAACATGTGTCCTAGAGCATGCCTTCCCCTATTTCTGCATGATAGCCCTTCAGATACTTGAAGGTGGCTGTCATATCTTCCCTTAGGGTGCAATCCTATCCTGCACTGGAACAGGCAAGCCAGAAGGCCTGCACTGTATCCAGCACAGGATAGTGGCCATAAGCAGCTCAGACAGAGGTAAGGGGAAACATTTCCCCTTACCTCCGGGTAAGGACTGCTGGCCCCATGGGTGTCCTCAGACTTATGCCATCTCTTGAGGTGGCATAAGTCCAAGGAGAACAGTCTTAGAGAGTCTGAGGAGAGCCAGATCCCAGCCCTGCCTCCCACTCCCCGCCCGGCCACCCACCCCCAGGGCCACCCACTGCCCGCCCTCTCACCTTACTTCTCCAGGGTTTCAGACAGGCATTTTTCCCAGATCTACATGGAGATGTTGGGGACTGAGACCTTCTGCATGCAAAGCATATGTTCTACCACTGATCTATATGATCTCTCCAAATTCAGCCTGAGACTGAACATATTGTTTTTATCAGCTCAGCAAATATGGCTGTTGAGAGTAACATTCTATCAAAGAGAGCCACTGTTAAAATACTGGGGGCCCCATACTTGACCTTCATTGATAACAAAAGCCCAAATACTTACTTGTTTGATAGTTAATATTGTCTAATTAAACTTAAGCATGCTTCTCCCTGAAGTGGACAAATTTAACTTTTTTTTCCACTGGAAACTTAAAAATTGGATTTTAAATTTTAATGTTCATGTTCATTAGAAGCACTGATCCTTACAATGTTGGCATGCTTTCATATGTTAATCAGATCTACCATATGTTTTAGAGATTTTGTGCTCATTTGGGGAAGTAATCACCATGGTTGGAGCCAAATTCAATAGAACTCTTGTGAAGTAAGTGAAGTGGCCGTCAGCTTTTTCATATGGTGATAAAATGGGTATTGCATGACTGGAATTATAGGTGAATGACAATGCTTGCATACTTGAAGCTGGTGTCCTGTGTAGTTCATTTAAAGAACCAATATAACTGTCAAAAACTGCTTGTTTTCTGTGAGATACAATTGTTTTGTGAACAGTGCACTTCTTAGTCACAAGGAAACGAGAATCTACAATATATATAGATCATACAAATAAGGGAAGCAGCCAGTGTGGTTCTGTCAGAGTGGTTACCTGCACTGAGCAGGGGGTTGGACTAGATGTTCTCAAAGGTAGTTTTCAACTCTAGCATTCTAGGACCAGGGAAACCAAGGTTCAAATCCTCATTCAGCCAAGAAGCTCACAAGGCCCAGTCACTATCCCGCATCCTGACTTCCTCAAAGAGCTGCTGCGAGAATAGAATGGAGAGCTGACACTTTGTACATCATCCTGAGGTCTTTGGAGGAAGGACGAGATGATAATGATCTAAATAATAAAATAAAATAAGCTGTATTGCTCCGCAAAGGCAGCTTTTAATTGAGTGTAGAGTTGCCACTGAACTGCTGACTAAAGATAGAAAAAGAGGCTAAGGAAATGTGACAAAGGGCGCAATCCTAACCCACTTTTCAGCACCAACATAAGGGCAATATAACTCTGAGCTAAGGGAACAAACATTCCCTTACTTTGAGGAGGCCTCCGTGAGTGCCCCCCAACTGCAGGATGCAGCACATGCTCCTTTGGCACAGCTATGCCAGTGCTGGAAAGTGGGTTAGGATTTGGACCAAAGAGGTTTTGCACATTCCGACAGAGCTTATGACCAAGGTTTGCCAAAATCCAAAGGAAATCTGAGGGTTTTTGAAGGATACTTTGAGAATTTTGATCATTTTGGACCCACTTCTCAAAGGATATTCACCATAGGCACCAGGAAGTTCTGGTCCAGTCCAGTGCTATTTGAATGACTGAATGAATTTGCTACAAATTGTACTCAGCTTCACATGGGTAAGGCTGAAAAGAGAGAACTATGGGAACTGCCCATAGGGCTTCCCAAAGCATCACCTCCTATATTTTTGACACCTGCCCCTTACTGAACAACTTTGATCCAAAACTAATTTAGCTTCCTTTGACATTCTTGTAATATTGCTCCTGGGCAGGCACCTCCAAAATTCTCCTTCAACTTTAACATCCCAAAATTGCAGAGAAAGGGATGATTTTAGAACAGAAGTCATACCGTATTTTTCGCTCCATAAGACGCACTTTCCCCCCCAAAAAAAGTGGGGGGAGAAGTGTGTGTGTCTTATGGAGCGAATACTGCAAAGCTGCAGGCGTTCTCAGGGCAGCAGAGCCTCCTTGGCAGGTGCTTCTGCCCCTGACCAGGGTCCTGCCTCCTGCTCAATGGTAATGCAAATGCAATGGTAATGCAAATGCAAATTGTAATGCAAATGCAGGTGCTCAATGGTAATGCAAATGTAATGCTTAGTGACAATGCACTTGCAGAAAAATACTACAGTACCTCATTCTACCAGTGCAAGGATGATAAAGCAGAAAAGGCTAGTATATAAAATTCCTTTTAAACTAGAGGTAATAAAATATGCTAAGGAGCATGGAAACAGAGCAGCGGAGAGACATATTTTATTACACTATTTGGTTCAGAATATTTTTTTCCTGTTTTCCTCCTCTAAAAACTAGGTGCGTCTTATGGTCAGGTGCGTCTTATAGAGCGAAAAATACGGTAATACTATGAATACTTAAGAAGTCCTACTGAATGTGTTTACATATATGCAAGCGAGTACATATATGCAAGCATACATACGGATCAGACAGCCGTGTCGCCAGGGGCCTCAGCACCCAGGAAGTGACGTTGTGACGAACAGGAAGAGGAGGAGGCTGTGGCGGTAGCTTCTCAATCTGGCTGCCATGACCCTTCCTCCTCCTTCGGTTATCCAAAAAACACTGTAGCCACTGCTGTATCAGTGCATGCACTCCAGCCACTGTTCTAACTGAGAAAGCAGCTGGAGTGCATGTGTGTGCACCAGTGGCGTAGCTAGCGGGGGTGGGGAGGTCCGTCCTCGGGAACCACCCTTGGGATGTGGCACACCTCAAATGCCCCAACATCGCTAACATTGTGAAAGTTAGGAGTAACCCTAATGTGCCAACTACCGTTGGATGCAGAATTTCCAGCGGAACGCAATGCAAAAAAAACGGATTGAAATATCTCCTTTCCATCAAAAGTTATGGCCAAAAAACCAGAAACAAAAAAATGCATGGAATCCTATGGAAAATGAAACTGAGCCATATTGTGCGTTTATTCGCAGGTAGGCGAACTTGCCATAGTTCGTCAGAAAGGGCAGGCTGAGAGAAATCCAATGAAACCAGAATGGTTCCTATCCAATGAAAGCAGCCCCCCAAAAAACACCCAAAAAGGAAGTCTCTCCCTCCAAGCAGTCAAATGTATTGAGCCTGATGGAAAGCGAAAATAAGCCACATGGTCGTGTTTACTAGTGAGTAAGCAAACAGGCCTTGGCTGCTGGTCAAGTCAGGCAAAGGGGAATGTAAGGCTGGCTGCATGGTCCCAATCTGATGAAAGTGGAGCTCAACAAATACTCCAGAAGGCAGCACCCCCCCCCCCCCAAAGAATAAAACAGGTTTCAGCTGGTAAGGTCCATTTTATTTGTTTTTAGATCTGTAAAGTCAGGTGGGTCCTGATAGTGTTATGCATGAAATTTATGAATTTACACTGAACTGGGCACTGGGGCTGAAAATCTTACTCATATTTTTTTGTGTGTGTGTGTGTGGGGGGGGTGTTCTTGCAGGCAGGCTACAGAGAAAATTCACTTGGTGGAATAGGGCTGGCTTTCCCTTATTTAATTATCTGTTTTTCTTTAATTTAATTATTTATAATTATTTTATTTTGCTTGATGATGTCACTTCCAGCCATGACATCACTTCTGGTGGGTCCTGGACAGACTGTCATTCTAAAAAGTGGGTCCCAGTGTTAAAAGTTTGAGAACCACTGCCTTAACTCAAAACATGCTAATGAGACATCCTTGGGGGGGGGGGCGTAATACCCTAGTGACCAAAACTCTGGAAATTTTAGGAATAATACCATCACGTTATATACCATTTGATGCAGAGTTTCATCCATTGCTTGTGGGGAAATATTCACTGCATTTATTTTCTGGCCATTATTATTATTAATTTCAGGTCTTGACTATCACTATCTCTCAGTCTCACCTACCTCACAGGGTTGTTGTGAGGACAAAATAAGGGGAGAAACCATGTACACCACCCTGAGCTGCTTAGAGGAAGGGTAGTATAAAAATGTGAATTAATTAATAAATCAATAAATTAATAATTAATTTATAATATAATTAATTAATAATAAAATAATTAATTAATTAATTATGTTGTATGGGGTGACAAAAATTTATGGGCCCTGGGTGTCAAATGACCTAGCTATGCCTTTGTGTCTGATTCCGTTCCTGTTCAAGATAGATGTCAACATTTCATCTGGGGTCTGGGATGAGAGGCTGCAACCCTCACCAGAATACAGAATGAGCATCAAAGTCCATGTACTCTTTTTCTAAGTTATTAAAAAGATTCAACATTATGCCATGTTTTCAGTATGGAAGAATTATTTTCCAGGGCGTGGAAGAAATGAGACACAGCAGCTTGTATGGAGGCTAGTAGAGCACCAGGTCAGGCTGAGTTGGGCCTCTCATTGGCTTTTGCCCAAAGTTTAATACAGTAACTCACTAAATACTGCTGACAGGGAAGAAAGGTGGATCTCTCTCTCTCTCTCTCTCTCTCTCTCTCTCTCTCTCTCTCTCTGTTTTGCCCAACAGTTTCTGAGCATGAACAGTTTGTCTGAGCACAGAGAACTTGAAGGTTTGGCTGCAGGACCAGCTGAAATTCATCACCATTTATAACTCAGCTCAGAGAGATCTTTCTCACAAGGGTCAGTCCCAGGGAAAATTGTGTATCCTATATCTTCAATTTATGTCTCTTGACAGAGAGAGAGAGAGAGAGAGAGAGAGAGAGAGAGAGAGAGAGAGAGAGAGAGAGAGATGGGGGGTTACATAGGTTTGAGCAGGCCAAGAATTGTATGTGTGAGTGTATTTCAATATATGAAAATAACAATTACAGGGCTAAAAAAAATATAAAAAAAAAGATTTCCATATAATGTTTTTTTCCTCCCAGACAAATGAACTTTAGAGTTAATGGGAAAGAGCTGTTTTAAGCAGATAACATTATATAAATTGCATACTGCAGAGTAATTAAAGGATATAATACTGCATTATATGAGATCAATATGCACTTAAGATCCAGGCAAAATCTCTCTCCGAAATAACGTCACTCAGACTGATTTCCATCACATTTTTCTGTATTGATCAGAGGAGATAATCCTTCACAACCTGCTGTATGCATGGGGTTTGGCAATGGTTTTACATCCACTTGGGAAACACATGCGATGGCAGTTTGCATTTCTGTAAGCTCTTAGCACTTTTGGACTGCAACTTTTTCCAAATATAACTTCTGTCTTTAGTACAACTTGGAGCATGTCATGTTTTAATACAGTGATAAGGTACTGGCTAAGCTCTTACATTTAGAGCTCTTTGGATTGGCACCAAAGGCTTACTTTGTATTCTAGGTCATTTGTACTTTTCCAGTGTTCAGAAGGCATGCTTCAAGTATAACCTTACAGAACCAAATTATTTGTGGACATGTGTGTATTCAATATCTTGTTGAATAATTCTATAATCAGGACAGAACAACAGAAAAGGCTCCCTCCCATTAGCCACCTGTGTAACCTCTGAAACAGTTGAGGAAGGTCCTCTAAAGAAGCTCTTATCTAACAGGTATGTTAATGTGGGAGAAGATGGTTCTTCAGGTAACTCTCATCCCAGGTTGTCTCTAGAGCTCTGAAGGCCAAGACCAGCAGAACAAATTGGCAGGCAGTCAAGATCAGACAATGTGTGGCAGTTAACTAGCTTGGCTATTACTAGGTAAGGAATAATTAGAGAAGGAAAAGGTAGCTGAAGACATCCAGGGGCAGATCCAAGGGGGGGGCATGGGTGTATGCCCCCCCCAAACTGTCACGCCAGTGGGGAAGTGTAACTGCCAGAATGGGGAGCAAAATTGGGTGCCAGGGGAATGTCCACTGGGCTGGACACCAGCAAGATTGTGCTCAGCCAATGGAGCTGAATTGGAATGGGAGCCCATGTTTACTTTGCAGGTAGATCTGGGCTCCAAATCTGGGTGGGAGTGTAGTTTCCTTCTCCCCCCAGCAAATCTTGGCTAATCCCAGGAGCACAGGTCTACCCGCTTGGGTTGACCTGGGCTCTGGAATTAAGGTAGTGCTCATGGTCCCCCCAAACACAAATACTGGATCCACCTCTGAAGACATCAGATACCTATTTTGCTTCAGTTGGACTGATCCCTCCTTCCCACCCACCACCATCGCAACAGGGCTATTTAACACCAACTATTCCTTGAGCAAGAAGGAGCAGAGAAGAGGGAGGCAGGTGAAGACATCAGTTGCCTGTGTTGCTTCTGTGATTTTACTGTTGCTTTTTATATTTGTATCATTAGCTAACAGTCCAATCCTAACTTAACAGTGCTCACAGGGTGCAGCAGGGATGAAAAGCGAAGTAAAATAATGTTTTACTTACCCTCCTCTGCTCTTGCATGGTTCCGAATGGGTCTACTTTGGGAACCATGTAGCTGCACCAGCTAAATAGCTAGCACAATTTTACATAGAGCGGGGGGGGGGGGCATGGCAAGCTGAGAATTAGGATATCAGCAGAAGCTCTCCCCATCAAGCCCCACATCCACTCGCCCTCAACACATACCCCCTGAGCCCCCACCAGTGCCTTACCTGTACTGGTGGCACAGCAGTGTCCACCACTCTTCTGGCACTGCTGCCTCTTGTGGAAAATAGCAATGCTGTTGGCCATTTTACAGCAGTAGAAAGCCTTTCTATTGCTGTAAATGGCTCAGCACAACCAGCCCATTTCTAGTTATGATGAGGGAATTAGGAAAAACAAGGAGTTGTTAGTTAGTTAGTTAGTTAGTTAGTTAGTTAGTTAGTTAGTTAGTTAGTTAGTTAGTTAGTTAGTTTGTTTGTTTGTTTGTTTGTTTGTTTTAAATTAATAAGTAAACCTGTAGGTCATTTGTGTTATGGGGTATCACATTTTTCCATGTACTCTACCAGTGTGACAAACACCTCATGCCACCTCAGGTGAAACAACCCACAGATTAAGCAACAGAGCTGAACTTTAGTCTGGAACATTCTCTGTAGAAGGTAAACTCAAGCAGACTTGAGCAGGGAAACTCTGAAAAGAACCACAGGAATGGAGGGGAGCAGGAGGAACTTGTTGGGCTGAGAGGAAAGTAGAAGGCAATGACAGCAGAAGATCTGTCTGGTTCAGTCACAGAAAAGGGCATGGACAGAGCTCCATGATGGCCTAGGGCAGGGGTTTTCAAACTGGGGCATCCTGAGGGCCCTGGCCTCTTTTCCCTTAAGGGGCAAGGGCAGCAAGGAGGCAGGGAGTAGGCAGCGACGCGATCCCCAGGATCCCGCTGCACAAGGGGCTGCAGGAGCTTGGCTGGACTTTCCAGAGCCTCCTGCAGCCTCCCGGAGGTGCGGGGAGCCTCACATGACCATCTGCAGGGCTCCCTGAAGCTTTAGAAGTGAAAGTAGAGCGATCGCGCCCCACCTCTGCAAAACAGGAAGTGGAGCGCAATCATTCCACTTTCACTTCTTAAGCTTCGGGAGCCCTGCAGATGGTTGTGCAGGGCTCCCTGCACCCCCAGGAGGCTGCAAGAGGCTCTGGTAAGTCCAACCAAGCCCCTGCAGCCTCCTGAGTGGTGCTATCCTGGGGATTGCGTCACTGCCTTCCCCCCGCCCCACAAGGACTTACAGTGGTTCAAACTTTCCGAGTTTGGAAACCACTGGACTAGGACCAGAGAAGAGAGCAGTCTATCCTTGGACAGTATCTTTCTTTGGGGCTTCAGGAGATGGCAAGATCCCTGGTCTGAAGGCACCCCAGGCAAGATGGAAACTCATAATACGTATGGTTTTGACCGAAAACGTAATTTGCAGCTTTGACTTTCATTTCCGGTCACCTCCAAAGTCTCTAAACATATTCCACAACTTATTTAATTTGACTTTAGCAGTGCCAAATTAAGATCAGTATATATCACACTGATATAATAAAGTATATTTTGGCCCATTGTTTTAAAATGCTTTAGATTTGATTTTGCATATGTTTGTTTGTGTGTCGTCCCCCCCATGTGTGGTAATGGACACACCACTTTTTGCACTGTACTTGAAGTGTCTAATTGCCAGAAAGCTTTGTTAAGCAGGAAAACAAGTAAGCAGCCCAGTGGACCCCCCCCCCCACCATCCCTTCAACCTATTAGATTACAATGTTCAGTTGCTGTGGTGAATTAACATTAAAGAAACATTTGCTTTATTGAATCGTTGAGGTGGTTAAAGAAGGTTAATGAAAGAAGAAACTTCGCAGTGAACCAAAAAGTAGGAAGAAAGAAGCCCCAATATGCAAAAAGAATTTGAACATTGTGAACCAGGCCTGAATACCACTTGTGAGGGTCAGGGCACTTTCACCGAAAACACTTTAAAAAAATAAATACTGCACTTATGTGCCATGTTTTTGCCTTGGTTTTCAAAGTGATGTACAATTTAAAATACAAACACAACAACAAGAAGAAAATTAGAAGAGATCCAGGAAGTGGTAGTGGGAGCTTCCTGGGACTTGTACTGTCTTTCATCTGCGCACACTCCTTCACCTCTGGAGAAGTGGCTGCCATGACAGTGCTTCCAGGCCAGCGCAGGTCTCCTCGTGAGCTGACAGTGTGAGCTCCCTGGTCTGAGCTCCTCTTCTACAGTAGCAAAGCCATATGCTTGACCACATAATTTCCAAAAATTCAAAAATAATTCACGTTTCCTTAAATATTTATCCAAGTTTTCATGTCTCTTATCTTGACATCCTGAGTTAATCTACCCATTGCTACAAACAGGCCAGTTCAGAAAGGCTGGTTGGGTGGTGAGGGGTGAACGTCACATAATTCTTCTCCTCCTGGCATGCTTCCACAGAATCATGGGAGGAAAGGGGTTTGTCTGACACACCCCTTCATTCTTCGGTTCCCAAACTCTCCCATCGTGTGGGAGCCACAGTAAGTCTTTGCGGGAGGGGGAAAATGCAGCGACACAATACCCAGGATCGCGCCGCTGCCAGGGACACCAGAGGCTTTCTTTTACTTACAAGACACAGCAGCAACTTCCCAGAGATGCAGGGAGCCCAGTGGAAGCCTCCACAGGACTTCCCAAGCCTTGGTAAATGTCAAAATAATGATCACAACCCACTTCCAGTTTGCGATCCAGTTTGACATTCTTTGAGGCTTGGGGAGCCATGCGGAGGCTTCTGTGGGGTTCTCCACACCCTCGGGAGGCTGCTGCAGCATCTTGTAAGTAAAAGAAAGCTCCTGGGACCCCTGGCAGTGACATGATCCTTGGGATTTCATTGCTGCATCCCCCCCCCCCTTTCCATCCCTTAAAGCAGGGATCTCCAAACTTTTTGTCCAGAGGGCTGCATCAAATAACTGGTGTGGTGTTGAGGGCTGGAAAAAAATTTAAATATAAAATTTAAATAAATACGTAAATTAGAGATGGAACTTAGACATGTGAATAAGTGAATGAATGGGCTCATTCACTTAACCTCTCTGGCCCTCAGAACACCCTCCAGACACAGAGCACAGCTCTGGTCATGTTCAGTTGAGTAGGCCAGAGGCTTTCAGGAGACAAGAGGCTGGCTGCGGGCCAGATAGAGGCTTGCCGCGGACCACATCTGGCCCCCAGGCCGGGGTTTGGAGACCCTTGCCTTAAAAGGACAAAGGCAGAGGTCTTCAGGCTGGGGCATTGTGATGGCCCAGTTTGAGAACCTCTGCCTTAATGTGTCCATTAAACTTTACTATAAAGTGTTATTTTGTGTGTAAAGGGGCGGTATGCTCTGCGGAGGCCCTCCAGTGTGCCAGCAAGAGGACCAAGACTTATGCTAGACGTGCAATGGGTGTATACATGCCCTTCATCAGATTATAAAAGCTAACACAGTAGTATCAGGTAAACAGGCGTACAAGGCAATCCTCTGCACTCATATTCAGGAATAAGCTGCATGGTGTTCATTGGTGGTTACTCCCAGGAAAGTGTGATTGCTGCACTAATGTCTTACTAAGTTCACCAATTGTTAACTCTAGGAGCGACAAGCTTCTTGCAGAATCATGCTACAACCAACAGTTTTGTTTTGTTTTTTTACCAAAATTTAGTTTCTAACAGAAATGATTGCATCAGTTCAACCCAACAATTAAACTACTGGAGCATCTGGTAAGTCACAGCCCATCATTAATGATCTTGCACGCATAATTTCGTCCCAATATTTTCATCCATCATTTTTTTTTTTAAATGTAGGAATGGTCGCTCACATGGAAGAAAGACCAGATGGTATTTATTTTATGATTTATTTCAAAACATGAAGGCCCTCTCTGCAGGCCTCTCTTACAAAGTAACTAAAAAGCTGCTTACAGCACAAGTGCATTTAAAACAAAGTATGAGAAAATGAAATGGACAACCAAGAAAACTGAGAGGCAAAAGAGGGCAAGCTATTGCAAAACAAAACAGAAGTACCAGCCAAAAACATCTACCAAAGAGTTTAATCAATCCAAATCAAGCATCTGCCTAAAAAGCTAGGTTTTGACCAAGTTATGTGGAGAAGGCTATATAGGCTTTACACCAGAAAAGGCTCTGTTCCTAGATGAAATTATTATCAGTGATGAAAATTAGGTGGTTTTGTTCATTGTTAGGCTTAGAAAAGTGTTTCTGAATGTTTGTCTTCCGACATACCACTTTACATGGTCCACCTAAGAAGGAAGAGCCCTGCCGGATCAGGCCAAAAGCCCATCTAGACCAGCTTCCTGTATCTCTCAGCCAGGGCCTAGGAAAGGAGGGTAAAGGGGGTAATTTGTACTTGGGCCCAGGGTCAAGAAGGGGGTCCAGGAGCCAAAAGAGGGGGCCCAGAAATTTCCTGGGATCTTACATTCTCCAATCTCACTGCCCAAGCAGGATGCTGGGGGCAATACTGTGGGCACATGGCCACAACTACTGCCATACACACCAGGCCCAGGATTGCATACATTCCTTAACAGTGTCACATCTGGGAGGAAACCGACCTGCTACAGAAGGTCTTTGGTTTGTGGATCTGGACTCCAAAGACTATTCCAGCTAGTGCCACTATCCCCCTGCCTGTTTTGTCCACATTGCCACCCTCCCCATTCTGTTTCACCCCTCCCTCTTTGGGAAGGGGCGCAAAAGAAACTCTGTACCCCCTGATAAAATTCCTCTCTGAGGCCCTGCCCACAGCAGCCCACCAGATGCTCAGGGAGCACAAAAGACAACAAGAGACCTGCATCCTGGTACCCTCCCTCACATCTGGCATTCTGAAGTAGCCTACTTCTAAAATCAGGAGGTTGTACATACCCATCATGGCTTGTAACGTATGATGGACTTTTGATTTAGAAATCTGTCCAATCCCCTTTTAAAGCATCCAGGCCAGATGCCATCACCACATCCTGTGGTAAGGAGTTCCACCGATTAATTACATACTGGGTCGAATCCACCTATTTGAAGTGCTACTGGAAGGAACTGACAATGACATCATTGCCATTTGCTTCTGGGTTGGGAGACCAGATGCGACCCGACAAAAACCAATAAGAGGCTCAGGGTTTTTTCAAGTGCTTGAAAAGAATGGTTTGGAGTTCTGCCCACCAAGCTGAGCCTTCTACTGTTGTTTGTTGCATCCTGTTCCTGATCTTGCTGCCGGGCAGCAGGTGTCCAGGAGTCCTGTGCGTACCACTAGATACCACCTCAAGTACTACTGGTGGTACACGTATTACTGGTTGAGAAACACTGGCTTAGAAAACCAGAACATTTAGACAGAGGCATATTTCACCAGCTACTTTCAGACTGAAATGGAGGGCATTTGAACTCGTGAGACAGAAAGCCTGCAGGACCCATCTTTTAACTATCCATTATTTGGACTCTCTTCTTTCAAATCTTAAGTCTAAATTATTATTCATAATGGCAATGATGCCTGAGGGTAGTGACCCTCAAACACTTCATCTCTAGAATGACCAAATCATGTCATGTCTAGAGACTCTTCCAAAGCCTGGTGATGACTCTGCCCACCAGAGACAACCTCCAGAGCTGGTGAGGACATGTCTCCCAGCACCTCCCTGGTTCTCCAGGAGTTCTCAAAGGTTAAAGACAGAGAATTTAAAATAACAATTATATCAGTTATATATCCAAGAGCAACCTTGGATATAACTCATTCAGCCCAACAGTCTAACATTCATTTAGAGCAGCTAAATGATCCCGGACCATATCCTAATGGCCATATTGGGAACGAAGTCCTAAGTGGTCTGGTTCCAGGGTTTCCAAAGTACTGCTACTGCAGACATGATTTTGCTGACCCATTGAAATCATCTGTGGAGGCATTGTCCCATGTTCTACAACCACATGAGATAAGATTGCTGAGAACTTAGCCCTTTTGGAAAACTTTGTGCCCTAGTGCCAAACTTTGGAATACCATGTCTTAGGGGGCCTATCTGGCCCCCTGTCTTCCAATTTTTTGAAAGGCAGTAAAGATGCTTGGTCTGGATGGGATTTTGGGGCTGGCCTTATAATGAAGTAAACTGGAGTGGTCACCTCTCCCACAGATTATCAGGGGATTGGGGAGTGATGACTGCCTGTATCCTCACACACTGATCGCTGCTGTCGGTGTCAACACAAAGAGCCACTCTTGAGTCCTCATCCTCCTTTTTGGAGTGTTGTAAAAAAGAGGGCAATGTGGAGGAACGAAGAGCAAGTGAAAAGAAAAAAGGAAGTGTGGAGGAGAGGAGCGAAGATGCCCTCCACTCTCTTCTCCTCTCTTACACTCTGCCCCCCCTCCTTTTCAAATAAGGAAGGGAAGAGGGACTCAGGACAGCACTTCAGTCACCATCAGGCAGTAGTGCAGAGCAAAAGTATGGGTGGAATGGCATTGGCAGGCATGGCATTTGGCGCCTTGCCTCAGTTTCCCAGAAGTCTTATTGAAAAGTGGATAGTTGCTGCCTCAATGGATTGTTCAACACAAAAACAATGTTGTTTCTGTTGTTGCTGCATCATTTGTTGCTAGTCTCTTGCTGCTTGCTTTTGCCCTTATTGTACTAACTGAAGTTATAAAATATTGTATTCTGCTTTTTTTTTCTACATGAACCACCTGGAGGCTTTCAGACAAATGAAGATGGATTAAAAAACAACAACAAGGAGTCTTTCCCAAATGCAAAACGTAGCTTGCCTTTAGAATGAATTCCTAAAACCCTTAACTCATCTAAATCACTTGGGGCTGACAGGTATGCCTAACCACATGTCATTTCCCTCCAATTAGGAGGACTTGATGTCATCACTCCACCTTGAACCACAAGTGCACACCCCCAACTACTTTAAATCCTCAGCAACTGTGAAAACAATGAATGAGATGAATAACCCGCAGGGGTAGTGGGGTGAGGGAGAAAGGGCAGGACACTCACCTGTGTAGGGTCCTTCTTTGCCACGAAAAGAAATGCGTTTAGCTTGGCTTCCATTTCTTTTTCTGAATTCCCATCCTAAAATTGTCATGCATAATTTGATACAAATGGGTTGTTTTAGTTTCAGGCGGGAGGGGGGACGGGGACGGGCAGAACCGAGTGAATCACCTGCAAGTCATTGAGAAAGCAGCTCTCCTTTCAGGTCAGGGTTAGGGTAATTAGTCATTCAAGCTAAACTATAATTTGCCTGAGGAGAAACAAGTGATTTGAATTTTCATGTTTTCACTGTTAATGGTGAGCCATAATTTCCCTGAATGCAATGATCCCTCCCCTCAAGGAACGCCTTGGAAAAAAAGCAGTCCTTTGCCACAGCCAAAACAGTCGAGCTTCTCTGGTAGGCACTGCTGAGACAGCCACTTGAGTCCATAAACATTGCTTATTACTTGCTGACACGCTACAGCTTTCCTTCATAGTTCGCCCAATGTTGCAAAACTGGCGATTCTTTTTTTAAAATTGTTCTTTAGCTCTCAACAGTTTGTTCAGAACATTCCAAGAGCCCAATTCTATCAAAATTCCCATGCGGTGATGCAGGAGCACTGGCACGGCTGCATTCCATGGGGAAACTTTAGCTGCTGGAGTCTCTTCGTGGTAAGGAGATGTTTGTCCCCTTGTCCTGGAGTAAGCTCCAACAGCTGCAATGGGTTGACACGGAACTGAACCAGCGATATCCTTGGCACAAGTCTGAGTTGATCCATGACAGCAGATCAGCACTGGGAAGTGGGGATTAGGATATGGGTGCGCACTGGTGTCACCGAGCCTGCCCCCTCCAGGGCCCGATCTGCCCACCCTGCCTCTGCCAGTGGAGAATCTAACTACTTTGAATGGTTCCAATATTTCTAAGTCAGGAAGAGAGGCCTTATCTGATACACTATCCCTGATGATGGGTTATTCCTGCTAACCGAAGGTTAGTTGAGTCAGCGTTTCTAGATTAGGTCTTGAAAGTCATTTATTTTCCAGTGTTTTCCCTTAGAGAAATAGCAATGGTCTTTCTGCTTGCTAACATTCTAATCTCTGAGCAAATAGAAGCCTTTTATTTCCTCCGTTGCATCTCTTGCATCAGCAATTTGTGCAAGAGCCCCATCTTCATCCTTGAGTTGAGTGGTATCACCAGATTCCCGCGTCCTGTCTGTGCAGCTGGCCCAGGGGAATGGGGATCTCTAGCACAAATATTCTATCAACCATCTATTTATTTCCGCTCTTGAACAGTTCAAGCTGCCCTGAAAATTTCCAGTATTTGTGTGTGTGTGTGTGTGTGTATGCGCACGTGCGCGTGCGTGCGTGCGTGAATTCATTCGTGGAACAGCACTTTCCTGGCTCTATGTTTAATTCCGCCATCATTTCCAAAAGGCCTGTGAAATAGTTCTGTATGTTTAGCATTAAATACTGTAACCGAACTGCTTGGATTAGAAAAATGAAAAAAGTACATATGCACAATTTCCAATTGAGAAGCAAATGACAAAAAGCCAGCATACTTGCCTTGTGATTCCAAAAGCAAACTCAATGCACATTTAGGGTGCATGCCAGACCATCTAAAAATGCTTGAATTCATGGCCAGTGGGCATTAGGCTGCATTTAGATCTCATCAACATGCCATTCAATGCAAGGTTCAAGCCTTCCTTTGGTTGCCTGAGTAGGAGGCAATAGGACAAGAAGACATTATTGTTTATACAATACCAGAAATGAGACAGATGCTTGACCGATTAAGAGTGAAGCCTGCGATGTTGCCCACTGTGTTTCACAGTGCTAAGTGATCCATTTGTGAAGGTTCATGTGACTAATGCCATATTAAGAATGGCATTGGCAAAGTGACACCACACAACCTTTCTTGGCTGCTGCAAGGATTGAAGAATTAGGGAAGGGGTATGGAATGCAAACATTGCCTGGGGCATCTGGTGGAAAGGTGAATGCATCCCCCACCCCTTGGCCTCAGGCTATATATCCTGACCTTGTTGAAATACAAAAGGGAGATGAAAAAGTTGACTGGATGACCAATTGCAGCCCAACACACATTTTGATGCCTTCAATGTCAGACCTATACTTGAATATATTTAGGGTGCTGATTCCAAAAATGGCATCAGTTTTGCCCTATCAACTCTAGTTTTGGACAGTGGTGGACCTCCCCAGCCCTGTGCCCAGGGCAAAGGTCCATGATGGTGCCCCCGCATGGGCTGTCACCATGCCCCATGTGAAAATTTGCCCCCCCCCTCACTCACTTGAGGCTCACAGAGCCTCACGTGACCCAGGCTAAGTCGGGGAAGCCTATATGAGGTTCCCCAATGCTATAAATTGTGCTTCCAGAAAACCAGAATCACAGTTTCCGACCCCATCAGGAGCCTCAGAGAGGCTTCCACAGGGTCCTAGAGACTTGTGCCTGGGCTTTTGCCCTACCTAAGCCTATGGCAGGTCCGCAACTAGTTTTGGACACCATATGTGCTGTTTCAATTATATTTCTGCTCATCAGCATCTAAGGTAGGTATGTTGTAACCCCAAAACTAGAGCTCATAGGGCAATAGTTTCCCTACCAAACATCTCTGGTTAATGATATAGAACGGGGATGGGAAAACATTGATTCTTACACATTGAGAAGCTAGAAAAATCAACACAAGGCTGCCATTTTTTGTGATAGTCCTGAGGATTTTTTTTACAAAGTGTCATTCTGCCCTTGGTACTGTATATAATCATTTCTATAAGTGAGTCACCCTTGAGGTTTTCATTGGGTTTATTTTTGTCATCAGTCAAGCAGAACTTGTGACTGCAAGATGATTTTAAAAGATAATGGTCGTAGACAGTCAAAACCCTACTGGACATTCTCAGCAGCTGGCAAGATCCAGAAATGCAAGGAAGCTTGCCAGAAAGTCAGATGCCATTTGCTGAGAAGGGGAAAAATGTGGGGAGGGTGTGAGAAAGGACAGGGCCATCCATTGCCTATCTGTTTCCAGTGATTAGGAAAGGTACCATCATTTCCCCTTTTCAGACTCATTAACAAAATCTTGTGCGAAGAAAGAGGAAGAAAAACACCTGGCTTTTGTGTTCAGTTGCTTTCCTCATTCGCTTTCTTTCTCACATCCGGACATTTTTATTTTGTTCTTGTTTGGGCTTCCACGAACAATGAAGAGATCAGAGACTTCGCTGCATAAAAGATCACAGTGCTGTTTCTCCAGAACAATCTGCTAATTGCTGACATTGGATGCAACACCTGTTCCATGACATCTTATTCAGGATACGTATGTTTCCAAAACAGAAGGCTACTCTCAGGCCTTGAGCTCCATGAGCTACAAACACTTTATCATGGTATAAATATTGGCTGTAGGGTTTGTAGTTGTTCTGTTTTGTTTATTTCTTAATTCAGATCTGATTGGAACAAAAGGCAGAAAGACTTTGTGCTCATTCTTTATATACTCTCCCCCAGCCACTCACTCTCTCCACTCTGTAGATCCAGTAAAATCTGCATCAATGACTCTTACAGCACATTCCTATGTGCAACTACTCAGAAGTAAGTTCCACAATGATCATCTGGACTTACTCTTAAGTACTTATGTATGTCATACATAATTAGGTACCTTGAAACCTTCCTTATTCAGTTCAACCTAAAATTGAGTGTTGGGGGAGCTAGAATGGACCAAAGAAAATATTTATTTACTCAGCATGTCATTAATCTGTGGAACTCCTTGCCACAGGATGTGGTGATGACATCTGGCCTAGATTTAAAAGGGAATTGGACAGATTTCTGGAGGAAAAATCAATCACAGGTTTCAAGCTGTGATGGGCATGTAAGCCCCCTGGTTTTAGAAGTAGGCTACCTCATGTAGCCTACCAGATGCAAGGGAGTGGCGCTAGAAAACAGGTCTTGTGCGCTCTCTGAGGCATTTGGTGTGCTACTGTGAGATACAGGAAGCTGGATAGATGGTTCTTTTGCCATTTGTCTTATGCTTCAGTATTGTCTACTGTGACTGGCAGTGGAACTTCATTATTCCATGGGCCTTTTCCCTGATGGGAATTGCAGCTTGCAAAACAAAATATTGATGACCCCTAAAAATGAAGAGAATGGTGCAACAATTGTTTTAGCTTTTCATATGAGGTTTAGAAAAATGCGGGAGCACTCCAAAATTGCTTTTCCTGTGTCCCCTACAAATTCATATGAAATTTGAAAGTGGAAAACACTGCCACATCATTTCCCTAGTTAAACATTTCTCCCTCCCCCTCTTGCTTGCTGATCAGCCTCAGGAAAAACCAAGTGTCTGCTCCAGTCACTCAGCCAGTAGAGGGAACTCTGACACTGCACATGGCTGGACCAGTCACCCATTAAGGTAAGCACCGTGTCATATATGCACATCTTTGAACAGGATAAATCAGGAGGTTTGTGTCTATGTTAATCCTACAGACTATGTATGGGTGGGGGAGATGTGTGGGTTCAGCCAGGGGAGTTCTGAAAGCTTTACTGCAGCTGATCATGCTGTTGGACAAGTAAGTGGGTTTTAAACAGAATAACAGATTGCCAGTTCCACTAGGTGATCAGCTGCAATAAAAATAGTCAATATCCAGCCACTTGTTCATAGGGCTTTCTAGTAAAGTGTCCTGAGTTAAATGAACTTAGCCACCCACTTCCAAAGCCTACCTCCGTTATTCAGACTCGGAGCCAAAAAAGAAAGCAATTTTCTTATACGCTTTTGATGCATGTCACAAAAGGGGATAGACATCAGTGACACTTGTGTATACTGCATTAACCTGCTGATAGCTTACAGTTGTGATTTCAGGTGCAAAGGCATCACTGTTGCATTGAAAATCAGACAGCACCTAAAGGATAATGACTTCCTGAATAGAAGCCTGACTTACCCTTGAATGAGGGCTGTAAAGCAAATTTAGCAGAGGAGAAAAACTTTGGTGGCTTCATGTGAGCGTTGCAAAGGAAGCGTTCCACATTACATCTACGCAAAAGGTGAATAAATGTTCTGTCGCTATTTAGAAGTGGTTTTGTGCCAGGATTAGACCAAGAAACTTACAGCCCAATCCTAACAAGGCTTGGGCTGCTGAACAGAACACATTGTGATGGTGGAAGGCACTTCTGCTGATGCAAAATGATTAGTCGATGGCACACACAGTGCTTGGCCATTGGCCATTTTGTGCACCCTCTACAAAGTGCAGCAGAACCGCAACACTCCTGCTGGTTCTCACTGTATCCTCCAGTCCACATAAGGCAGTACAGGTTGTGCATCGTTATCCACTGGAATTCCTTTCTGGAACCCTCTGTGGATTAAAAAAAAAAAAATCACTGGATACCAAATCAGTGGAAAAAAGCTTTAAAAACCCACTTCCAAGTTTCTTGCTCCTGAAATTCTTGTTGCTCTAGAATGCATCAGTATAGACACTATACCGCATTCAGCAACTAATGGGGTGAATAATGGAATCTAATGGAATGAAATTATGAAATGGTTCCATTAGATTTTATTATTCACCCCATCTAGTGGCTGAATGTGGTATATTATTATTATTATTATTATTATTATTATTATTATTATTATTATTATTATTATTATTATTATTATTATATTAACAGTATTTATATACCGCTTTCAACTAAAAGTTCCCAAAGCGGTTTACAGAAAAAAATCAAATAACTAAATGGCTATTTAGTTATTTGCTATACTAAACAGTATACTATACAGTATAGCGTCTATACTGATGCATTCTGGAGCAACAAGAATTTCAGGAGCAAGAAACCTGAAAAACTATTTTATTTATTTATTTACTACATTTCTATGCTGCCTTTCTCCCCGAAGGGACCCAAGGCAGCTTACAACAATAAATGAAAGAATACAAGAAATGGATCTTAAAAGCTGTCGTTAACCCCAAGAAGCCTGCAACCAGTTCAGTTTAACAGCACAGTCAGGAAATTGTATTTTCATGCTTTTTTTTCCTTGTTAGAAGGCATTTAAAGGTGGACATCGGTATCAGTGCTGAGTCAAATCAGTGGATGCCAAATCAGTGGATAACGAGGCACACCCTGTAGTGCGGTGGGTGGAGAGGGGGCAAAACTAGGTGGGAAGGGAGGAAGAAGAGGGGGTTGGGGGGTAGATCTGGTGGCAATTAAATGTGCCAGTTCCAATCACTTCTTTTTAAAACCTCCCCATCCCTTTCTTCTCCTTGGGCTTGCACCATAAAGAGCTGGTGTAGATCCAAGGAGACTCATTGGCGAGTGGAAGGTTTACCAAGGAATCAGGGAAATGACTCCCCTCTCCCTTCTGAAGCCTCCCAATCTACTCGCTCCTGCTGGATACAGCACATACCATTTTTTGCTGCAGGTGCATTGGCAGGAAGGGGAGAAGGATAGAATTGGGCTCTTAGTACCACAGAGCTGCCAACTGGGCCAGTACAAGCAGTGAAGAAGGGACAGAGGAGAGCACTTTGCCATCCTCCCAGTGATGCAGAGCCTGTTGACCAGACAACAAAGTAGTCCTGGTTGCAATGCAGCAAGCCTAGAGCTGCAATCTTGTCATCATCACAATGGAGATATGTTTCACAAAGGAAGAAGGGAGCAGGCACAGCCTGCCAGGAAATATCTGCCTGGCAAGCACCAGGAAGAGAGGATTTTCTTCCTGATCAGGCAGCCCAAGGTGCCCAGAGCATGGGGAGGAAGAGTATCTAAGGGTGATAAATTCACGACCACCTCTCCTCTATATCTGAAAACTCAATGTTTTCTAAACTGGGAAGTAGCAGTTCTCTGCTGAACATTATAATCCCCCCATCCATGCTAGTAAACAACCAACCAAACCTGCATCAGAAGCAGCAGAGGGTCTGTTTGGAGGGTTAACTATTTTTAATGAGAAAAATGCATTAAGGGTTTGTGCCTCTGAATGAGAGGAGGCCACATCCTCCTATCTCCCCTTGCTCAGTCCCTACCCACTGTTGAGGAGCAGGTGTAAGCACCTCTGGTTTTTCTCAATTCTGAGTGGTTTGCACTGATGATGGTAGAAATGAGAAGATCCAAATAGGATCTTCTAACCCCATACTGAGATGCAGCTTCTAGTTGTGAATGGTTGCCATCTCAGGGTATTTAAGGAGCAATGGATGATGATCAAGCTTTAGGTAAGCGATGGGGCTTCTCTCTAGCTCCACTTTAGTGAAAACTGCCCTAGTAGAAAATATGGTTAGGAATGCAGCTATGGCGGGTTTTGATCATGAGGAAACTGATTAATGAGGTTCACACCACAATAATACTCCTACAGTAATTATCCACCTAAAAGGTAATGAAATAACCCCATGCGATTTTTCTTGTGAAATCTCCACAACAAGCAGCCTTTTTTTAAATATACTGTAATCTTGAACACTGCTAAATGCATCTAAAAGTCTTTGAATCCTGCACTGAAACTTGCCCCTGTGATTTTTTTGTCCCCCCACTTGTCTCCTGAAACACAAAATAGTCTGCCCCCCCCCCCAATTTGGTATTTCCCTGGTATCGCTATCCCCATCATGAAGAGCAAAAAATGAAAAATTTGTATTAATTTATCTGCTATAAAATATTTTCTGCAAACACCCTTGACTCTGACATTCCACAACATAAATTTTCAATACACACATTGATAGGCAATGCTTCTTCCACATCATTATCTTTGAGTGACCTAAATGTGCCAAAATTTCTATCAGGAGCCATTAATTTTCTGCTTTAGAGACCGTCCAAATATTGTGGATTGCAGAGTGACTTTTTGTTGATGACTGATAATGATGCTGACTTGAAGGCAGGGTGAAGGCAGTGGCATAGCTAATGATTGTGTAGCCCGGTGCCAAGGTCAAAATGATGCCCTGGAAGTGACGTCACAACCAGGCTTTTTAAAAAGTGGGAATTGGGGTGAAAAAAGTGAAAACCTGTCTCCTGCCCCCAGCAGCTTGCCACCCACTTGCTCTGCCACCTCTCCCCAGCCAGTGGTACAGATAAGCACCTGTCTGCTGCTACATAGGGTCAAAGAAAATTTGTAGCCCCCCCACCAAGACAAAAATCAAATTTAATTAATTAATTAATTAATTAATTAATTAATTAATTAATTAATTGCTTAAATAAATAAATAAATAAATAAATAAATAAATAAATAAATAAATAAATGTGCTCCTGATTGGTTGGAGACACTGTGCTGGGGTGAAGAGGGACAGTTATTCTCCCCCTGCTCAATATAAGAAGAGCACCACTTGAAAAGGTGCCTCTATCCAGTTAGCAGGGATAACTGTATTATGTCTCATATTAACACCTTATTGGTTCCATGCTGTATCATAATAACAAGACATTGTAACATGTCAATAACATAATAACATGTCATTGGCTTTCATAACAGTCTCATAGGTCAGTTTTGAGTTATGGAAATCTACTTTTTGTTCCATCATCATCATAATCATCATAATACTGGTATTTACTATATACCGCCTTTCTGGTCATCGGATTACTCCTCTGACTTTATTCAAGGCAGTTCATGTAGGCAGGCTATCTCTAAACCCCCAAGGGGATTTTTACAATAACAGAAAGGTTCTATCTTTCAAGAACCGCACAACATTTCAGATGGATCTTTCAGGGTCTGGTATCACTTCTGGCCCCCAGTTGCCTCCCATGCTGGCTGACGAGCAGCTCCTTCATCTCTCATTTGAAGGGGAGCCAAGATGCTTTTTCGTTCACACCAAAGATCAGGTGGAGTAACTCAGCTCAGCTTGACAGCTGCTTCAAGGTCTCACTGTTCACGGAGCTGCTGGTGGCCTCGAACTGGCGACCTTCAGATGTTACCTTCGGGCTAACGGAGGCTCTGCCCTCTAGACCAGCCCTCCTGTCCCATAAGGCAGTTGTGTTTTCATTTTCTGGTTAATTGGCCATAACTTCTGATAGAATACAGATATTCCAATGCAGTTTGCTTCATTGCATTCTGCATTAAATTACCTTTCCAATGATATATAATCTGATGGTATTGTTCATACATACCAAAATTTTCACAGTTTTAGTCACTAGTGTCAAGCTCAGCTTGTTGCTCCCCTAAAACTTGATACCCAGTGCAGCTGCTATGCCCTGCACCCCCTTAGCTATGCCACTGGATGGAGGTGATCATAATATTTTAAATGGCCTCTTTTGACTCCCCCCCCCCCCGCCGATTTGTTATATCACTTTTCAGGTTCAAACTATATCAAACACAATTAAGGACATGGCTTCTCTTAACACCAGTAGTTTTTAGCCCAATACCGGAATGCTAGACTATGCTGACATCATCCACGTAATGGGGAGTGTGTGATGAGAGCATGCTGGCACGCCCCATGCCCACAAACATGTGAAGTGTTCTCTCTCCCCCATGTAGCATTTGTCTGCACTGACCCAAGCAGTGGTGTAGATAGTGGGGGGGCGTTCCGCCCCGGGTACCACCCTTGGAGGGGTGTAACACCACAAATACCCAAACATTGCTAACATCGTGGAGGTTATGGGTAACCCCATCATGTTATATATCATTGGATGCAGAATTTCCAATGGAATGCAATACTAAAAACCAGATTGAAATATCTCCTTTCCATCAAAAGTTATGGCCAAAAAACCAGAAACAAAAAAATGCATTGAACCCTATGGAAAATGAAACTGAGCCGTATCACGTGTTTACTCTTGAGTGGGTGAGCTTGCCATAGTTTGTCAGAAATGGCAGACGGAGAGGAATCCAATGACACAAGAATGGTTCCTATCCAATGAAAGCAGCCCCCCCCAAAACACCCAACATACCTCCCTCCAGGCAGACGAATGTATTGAGCCCTATGGAAAGCAAAAGTAAACCACATGTTCGCATTTACTCGCAAGTAAGCAAATGTGCCTTGACTCCTGGTCAAGTCAGGCAAAGAGGAATGCAAGGCTAGCTGCATGGTCCCCATCTAAAGAAAGTGGAGCTCAACAAATGCTCCAGAAGGCAGCCCCCCCCCCCAAGAATAAACCAGAGGCTTGAGCTGGTAAGGTGGGAACTAGGGAGGGCTGAAAATTTCACTAATTTATTGATGGGGGGGTGTTATTGCAGGCAGCAACCCCTCCCAAAAAGAATAAACCAGAGGCTTGAACTGGTAAGGTGGGCACTGGGGAGGGCTGAAAATCTCACTGCTTTATCTGTGTGTGTGGGGGGGGGGAAGTCTTTCTCCCCATGAGTGGGGATGCTGTGCAAACCACATTCTTGTTCAAGAGGAGAAAGTTTCCCCAAGAAAAGTGCATGTGTAGGGGCAGGGGGAAAGGGTCTTAGGAGTGCCATGGCATAGGGTAGAGCTTGGTAAAATGCTTGCCTCCCCAAATGTGTAGGTGATGTCCACATGATTTATAACTTCTGAACACGGCTTTTAATGGGAGGAAGGCTTCCACTTATACAACCCAACAGATAGGTTGTTAATCCTCTGTTAACAGGGAAAGAAAATGATTTAAATAGTGGTTCAGCTATTTTAACAAGAGTAGATCAACTGCCCCTTTTCATCATAACTTACAGCACAGTTCTATGCATGTGTGCTCAGAAGTAACTTATTCCCAGGTAAAATAGGATTACAGCCCTGTGGCCCAATCCTAGTCTTCACATGCTGGCTCACCACTGGCGCACACTGTCACAAATGTGCCATAAAGCATGTTTGCGGGCTCTAGCACTGGTGCTCCACCGGTGCTAACCCAGCTGGGCTAGCGCCAGTGGAGCACTGGAGCAATGGAGAGGTAGATGGGGGGTGGGTGAAAGCATGGAGGAGGTGTTCCGGGGGGATGGAGGGAGGATGGGAAGAAAGCGTGCCAGTGGAAGGGAGCGGGGCAGGAGGGAGGCGGGAAGCTTTGCTCCACCGGATCCACAGCCTCTGTGTCAGGCTGGCCACCCAACAAGGAGTCTCTGAATTCTACGCCAACCTTCGAGTCATCATAAAATCGAGTAGCCCATTGCAGGGCTACCTGCCTTACCTGAAAGTCCCTTTCTCCCAAGGAGGAGGCGGCAGTTGCCTGGAGCGTGCAGGATACAGCTGCAGCTATTTTCGGCACCTCTGCAGCCCGTTGTGCTGGGCAGATCAGGATTGGGCTGCCCAAGTCATTTCCAGTGCCCATTTGCTGCCCCCCCCCCCTCTCTCTCTCTCTCTCTCTCTCTCTCTCTCTCTCTCTCTCTCAGATGACAAGTCCATCTTTAGGACAGGGAACCATCTTCTGCTATGCAAACCATTTACAGAGAAAATTTTTGGTTGAAAAGCAGGATGCAAACATTCTTTTTAAGGAAGAGTAGCTTTTCCCAATCTATTTGAAGTCTGCTTTATCACACCCCTCCCTCCCTTGATTCTTACAGCTACAGCATCCCCATACTGAAGTCTTTTCAGCACACAGCACACACTGGTTTGGTTCCCAAAGACTGCTGATGCACATGCCTGGATCTTGTCACTTCCCACACTTGCACATTGATGCATATGCTCCAAAGCAGAACTGGGAAGGAAAAATAGCAAAATAACAACACAACACAACACAACAATATAAACTATTTGGTTGCCTAGGTGTTCTTTGTGGGCATTCTCTATGAGGTCTCAGCTCATTTATCTGTGCCACAATTCCAGTTCCAGATGGAAAACTGGATCCAGTCTTAGGATGCAGTCAATATTTGTGACATCTTACTCTGATGCAAAAAATGCACATTTATTATTGTGAGGAATTGCTACAGAGGAGCAACAAATTTATGAAGGATTGCATATCTAGGATAATAATTGTATTGGCAACCTTCAGTCTCGAAAGACTATGGTATCGCGCTCTGAAAGGTGGTTCTGGCACAGCGTCTAGTGTGGCTGAAAAGGCCAATCCGGGAGTGACAATCCCTTCCACACCGGGAGCAAGTGCAGTCTGTCCCTGGTCTGTCTCCCTGGCTATGGGCCTTCCTTCTTTGCCTCTTAGCCTCAGACTGTTGGCAAAGTGTCTCTTCAAACTGGGAAAGGCCATGCTGCACAGCCTGCCTCCAAGCGGGCCGCTCAGAGGCCAGGGTTTCCCACTTGTTGAGGTCCATCCCTAAGGCCTTCAGATCCCTCTTGCAGATGTCCTTGTATCGCAGCTGTGGTCTACCTGTAGGGCGCTTTCCTTGCACGAGTTCTCCATAGAGGAGATCCTTTGGGATCCGGCCATCATCCATTCTCACGACATGACCAAGCCAACGCAGGCGTCTCTGTTTCAGCAGTGAATACATGCTAGGGATTCCAGCACGTTCCAGGACTGTGTTGTTTGGAACTTTGTCCTGCCAGGTGATGCCGAGGATGCGTCGGAGGCAGCGCATGTGGAAAGCGCTCAGTTTCCTCTCCTGTTGTGGGCGAAGAGTCCATGACTCGCTGCAGTACAGAAGTGTACTCAGGACGCAAGCTCTGTAGACCTGGATCTTGGTATGTTCCGTCAGCTTCTTGTTGGACCAGACTCTCTTTGTGAGTCTGGAAAACGTGGTAGCTGCTTTACCGATGCGCCTGTTTAGCTCGGCATCGAGAGAATGAGTGTCGGAGATCGATGAGCCAAGGTACACAAAGTCATGGACAACCTCCAGTTCATGCTCAGAGATTGTAATGCAGGGAGGTGAGTCCACATCCTGAACCATGACCTGTGTTTTCTTCAGGCTGATTGTCAGTCCAAAATCTTGGCAGGCCTTGCTAAAACGATCCATGAGCTGCTGGAGATCTTTGGCAGAGTGGGTAGTGACAGCTGCATCGTCGGCAAAGAGGAAGTCACGCAGACATTTCAGCTGGACTTTGGATTTTGCTCTCAGTCTGGAGAGGTTGAAGAGCTTTCCGTCTGATCTGGTCCGGAGATAGATGCCTGGCTTCTCTGATGACCTGCAAGAAATAGACGACGCACGCAAAACAGCTGTCATCGACATGGAGCTGAGCAGACTGCAGATGGACATCGTCGCCCTTCAAGAGACTAGGCTGCCAGATTCCGGATCTGTCAAGGAGAGAAATTTCTCATTTTTCTGGCAGGGAAAACCACCAAACGAAACCAGGGAACATGGCGTTGGCTTTGCGGTCAGAAATACCCTGCTGAAATCCATCATCCCACCTACTGTGGGAAGTGAAAGAATTTTGTCCCTGCAGCTCCAGTCATCAGCAGGACCTATCACTCTCATCAGTGCTTATGCACCGACTCTGTCGTCTCCAGCAGAAGCCAAAGACAAATTCTATGATGACCTGGCCACCACTGTCAAGAAAATCCCTGTAAAAGAGCCATTGTTCATCCTCGGCGATTTCAATGCTAGAGTTGGTGCTGATAACAGTTCATGGCCCACTTGCTTAGGTCAGTTTGGCACTGGGAGGATGAACGAAAATGGCCAACGCCTGCTAGAGTTTTGCTGTCATCACGGTCTCTGTGTCAGCAACACATTCTTCAACACAAAGCCCCAACATAGAGTCTCTTGGAGACATCCAAGATCAAAGCACTGGCACCAGCTCGACCTGATCCTCACCAGACGCTCCAGCCTTCCCAGCATCAAGATCACACGCAGTTATCATGGTGCTGCCTGCGACACTGACCACTCCCTGGTGTGCAGCAGAGTGAAACTGCAAACAAAGCGACTGTATCACACGAAAAAGGAAGGAAGACCTCGCATTGATACCAGCAAGACCCGGGATCAGAGAAAAGTGGAGGAATTTGCACAAGCGCTTGAGGAATCTCTTCCAGGCCCGGCCGACGCAAACGCATCCAGCAGATGGGAACATTTCAAGAATACCGTTTACAACACCGCCTTGTCCATATTCGGCAAGAAGACCAACAAGGCGGCAGACTGGTTTGAAGCCCACTCTGAGGAGTTGACACCAGTCATTGAGGAAAAGAGGAGAGCTCAAGCAGCATACAAGGTCTGTCCCAGTGAGCGCAACCTGCAGGTCCTCCGAACTGCTCGCAGCAAAGTCCAACAGACTGCCAGGAGATGTGCTAACGACTACTGGCTCCAGCTCTGTTCCGAGATACAGATAGCAGCTGACACGGGCAACATCAAGGGGATGTATGATGGTATCAAGCAGGCCCTAGGTCCAACACAGAAGAAAATTGCCCCTCTGAAGTCTGCCACAGGCGAGGTCATCCAGGATCGGGCGCAGCAGATGGAACGCTGGGTGCAGCACTACTCTGAGCTATATTCCAGAGAAAATGTAGTCACCGAAGAAGCACTGAACAACATTGAGTGCCTGCCTGTGCTGGAAGAGCTTGACAGTGAACCAACCCTAGAAGAACTTCACGTGGCCCTGGACTCCCTTGCCTTTGGCAAGGCACCTGGAAAAGACAGCATCCCTGCTGAAGTCCTAAAATGCTGCAAAGAGATCATCGTCACTGAGCTGCATGAAATCCTCTGTCTCTGCTGGAGAGAAGGTGGAGTACCTCAAGACATGAGGGATGCAAACATCATCACGCTGTACAAGAACAAAGGTGACAGGGGTGACTGCAACAACTACCGCGGCATCTCTCTCCTTAGCGTTGTAGGAAAGCTGTTTGCCCGAGTTGTACTAAAGAGGCTCCAGGTACTTGCAGAGAGCGTCTATCCAGAATCGCAGTGTGGATTCCGAGCCAACAGGTCCACCACTGATATGGTATTCTCCCTTAGACAACTGCAGGAGAAATGCAGGGAACAACGACAGCCACTCTTTATAGCCTTCATAGATCTCACAAAGGCTTTCGACCTGGTCAGCAGAGACGGCCTCTTCAAGATTCTCCCCAAGATTGGATGTCCACCCAGGCTCCTCAGCATCATCAGATCCTTCCACAAGGACATGAAGGGCACTGTTGTCTTCGATGGCTCCACATCAGACCCTTTTGACATCCGAAGCGGAGTGAAGCAGGGCTGTGTTCTTGCACCAACCTTGTTTGGGATTTTCTTCGCTGTCCTGCTGAAGCAGGCCTTTGGAACTGCAACAGAAGGATAATAATAATAATAATAATAATAATAATAATAATAATAATAATAATAATAATAATAATAATAATAATAATAATAATTGCAGTGGTCCATATTGTCAAGACACTGGTATCCAGGTTTGTTCTTTGAATGGTATAAGAATATAAGAAGAGCCCTGCTGGATCAGGCCGAAGGCCCATCTAGTCCAGCTTCCTGTATCTCACAGCAGCCCACCAAATGTCCCAGGGAGCACACCAGATATCGAGAGACCTGCATCCTGGTGCCCTCCCTTACATCTGGCATTCTACCAATAACCCAGTACCGTACGCAATAACACACATGTTCTATCCATTCAGTGGGAAAGTGAAGGCAATGTGTATAGTAGACAGTGGAATCGGTTTCAGCACAATCCTATGCATGTCTACTCAGAAGTAAGCCTCACTGAATTTGATGATACTGTCAGGTAAGTGTGCATGGCAGTGTGTACCTATTATCGAATGGTTCTTGGAAACTGCAACTTTAAGCAAAATGACTTATAATGAAATCAATTTTACCTTACGCTATGCAAGCGAGGGCACCAGGATGCAGGTCTCTTGTATACTCCCTGAGGCATGTGGTGGGCCGCTGTGAGATACAGGAAGCTGGACTAGCTGAGCCTGTGGCCTGATTCAGCGGGGCTTTTCTTTTGTTCTTATGATATATGTAAACAACAGTTAAATTCATATTTTGGATCACAAAATATCCAGCATATTTTGGATCACAAAAAAACACCACCAGACTTCTAAATAAAAACCCAAAACACTTCTCATATTAAACATTGAAATAAGCGTCAGCCTTCTGTAACAAAATGACTTTAAGCGAAGACTTGCTGTATCGTGTGTGACTGCAACTTTGGTGATGCATGCGGGAAATAGATGAGAAGCTGTCTGCTGATGTACAATTGGTGGTTGGTGCACTGAAGGGGGAGAGATGAGCAATAAGAAAAAAATGGTTTCAAACATATGGTATCAGCATTTGGAAATCTTTGTGGGCAAAACTCCCTGAAACCTTTGCTCCCATTCAGCAAAAGCGTGCCTGAGTAATGACTGAAGGAACGAAAGAGACGGCCTTGGAGCAGAGATGAGGTGGGAGGGTGACGGGTGGCCATGTGATATTTTTATACTAATCACCTGGCTACATTCTTTTCTTTCTTGCTACCATATAAAGAAGAAAAAGAGACGTCAGTAAGCCAGCCTGACAGAGTCACTTTTATCCCCTCACTGTGACAAGTGTTTATTGCCTTCCATGCAGCAAAAGCTTTGGTGCTTGGCTAGGTCCAAACAAAGGAAAATCACCTCGGATTCTACACAGTGGGAAATAGCAAGGAAATAATAGAAATCGCACCCTGTCCCCTCCTCGGAGGCCCCAACAGATCAAAGCCCTCCTAATTCAGGCCCAAAGCTTCTTTATATTAAATACCAGGAAAGTATGTTTAGATAACATTATGGGGCTGACTTAAACCATAAAAGCCAGGAAATTCAAAATTAAGGCTGGCACTCCAGTCTTAAATCACACAACTGAGGGGAAAGGGGGTGAAGGGGGGGGAGAAGAGAAAAATCCACCAGGCCAAGCAAGCAGGCATAACATGGGAGCTGAAAGCAGATTGTCTTCTTGAAACCTTTTTGGAATTCTTCCGTTTCTGTCGTTGGGAAACAAAGTCAGGCTCTTCTCATCTCAGTGTCTAATCCACCTCCTCCCTGATCTCCCTGGTCTGATCTGGATGGGGAGGATGTTTTTTATTCTCTCAATTGGATTACAAGGTTGTGTATTCTCCCATCCTTCCTTCTAAAAAGACTGATACAGGAAATAAGGATGGCTATGCCCTGTATTTGTCAAAACACTGCAAACAAACAAAAACAGTATTTTTAAAAAATAAAAGGTCATCCCATTTTACTCTTTTCTGCATACATATGTAATGTATAGCGGTGGGAGAAAACTGTGATAACAAAATAAGAAATACTTTTTTAACATTTTTGTAAAAAAAAAACACAAAATCTGAAAAAAGCACTCTTTGGTTTTTAATTATATTATTAAAGGGGAGTGCATGGCTAATGACTGTGGCTGCATCTTCAGATATCATACCACCTATATCACCTACCCAGTACACTTTTAAAGTGATTATAATTTATAATTATAATGTATATTTTGAATAATAATACTTTATTATTTATTTATTAAAACCACTTTCTGTCCTTCTAACTTTGGAAACCATCAAAATCCACAAACAAAAAAACCCATAAAAACATAAGAACATAAGAAGAGCCCTGCTGGATCAGGCTGAAGGCCCATCCATCTTCCTGTATCTCACAGTAGCCCACCAAATGCCCCAGGGAGCACAAAAGACAACAGACACAACCTGCATCCCAGTGCCCTCCCCTGCATCTGGCAATCAGAGATTGCCTCTAAAACCAAGAGCTTGCACATACCTACTATGACTTGTAACCCGTCATGAACTTTTCCTCCAGAAATTTGTCCAATCCCCTCTTAAAGGCAACCAGGCAAGATGCCATCACTACTTCCTGTGGCAAAGAGTTCCACAAACTAATTACACACTGTAATTAGTTTAAAACACCTTCTCTCTCTCTCTCTCTCTCTCTCTCTCTCTCTCTCTCTCTCTCTCTCTCTCTCTCTCTCTCTCTCTCTCTCTCTCTCTCTCTCTCTCTCTCTCTCTCTCTCTCATCTTCTTCTTCTTCTTCTTCTTCCATCAGTTGTGCTGCACTTTACAGCACAGCAAATGAAGAGTATTTGGGACCCTGCTCTAGGAGTTTACAATGTATGATACTAATGGGTATGATCACAAAAGGGAAGGGAAGGAAGACAGAGAGTAGGAATACAGATGGCAATGGTTGCAAGGAAATCTGAACAAAAATACTGTGACATCTGCTATCACAGTACAAACATTGTCCCTCCTACATGTGACAATATACCTTTTAAAATTATATTAATTATTGCAATGGATTCACATTTAAACAGCATATTCAGGACTGAGAGGATAATGGTGGGTCACCGTAGTCCTGCCAGCCACTGCCAACTGGAGCTTGTGGCCCCCTGTACACCCAGCAAAACAGACGTGGGTGCTTGAGTCACATAAGAGGCACTTGCACAAGATAGTATTAGTACAAAGAGTATTTATATACAACTTTACAACAAAAAAAGTTCACTTATACATGAAGTCAAATCATTTAATGGCCCAACAGAGTTCACCATCTAAAAAGCTGCAGAAGACCACCAGCAAACAGCCACTAGAAAAGACTCTATGCTGGTGTGGAAAGGGAAAGCTATTCAGAGTCTTACAGCTTGTAGAGAAATCTACGCAGGACTGCAGTCTGGTTTTGGCATGCAGTAGATTTTTGTTCTGCCGGGAGAAACATTTAGTCTGTAGTGGCACCACCCTACAAAAGTAGTGGTTTGCTACTTCACTGAGATTGTAAGTACTTGTAAGTACTGTTAGTACTGTACTTACTGGATAGGATTGGGCTGTCCTGGGGAGCCCATTATGATGGCGGAAGTGACTTCTGCTGTCATAAAATGTCTGCCAATGGAGTGCAAAGTGGCTCTGCTGCTGGACTCCATTGAACCTACCAAACCAGATAGGGCAGTGGGGCAAGGAGCGGGTGAGGCAGGCAAAAGTGGGTGGGGAGGGAGAAGAAAGGGGACGGGGACAGGGTTGATCTTGTGGCAGTGGTGCATGCCAGATCTTAGACTCCCCATCCCTTTCTTCTTCTTGGCCTTGTATCAGAGTTGGCACAGGTCTGAGGAGATTGGTGAGTGAGTGGCTTATGAAGGGGTAAGGGGAACTAAGGTAATGGGAAACAATTCTCCTTTCCTCTCCCAGGCCTTAGTTGCCCGCTTTTAGTTTTCTTTATACAAACATCTGGAGCTTGTATGGGAGACCAGCGCATCACCTCCATGATGGACCTCCTCCCATGCAGTATGCGGGGCAATGCCCCAGGTGGTGGGTGTGATGAAGCACTGTCAGCCCATCCCACTGGTGTTTTGGCTATAACTTTTGAGATATTTCAATGTGGTTTGTTTCAGTGCATTCTGCATGAAATTACGCATCACATAATACATGATGGTTTTATTTAAAAATACCGAGATTTTAAAAATTTTAACCAGTGTGTGTGTATAAATAGAGGAAATGATCTCTTCTACTGTGTGCTCTTGGGAAACACTCTCTGATGAGGGGTGGTATGGAAAAGGATTAATATAGTAGCTATTCGTCTTCCTTATTGTAGACCTCAACTTGAAAGGGGCAACATAAGAACTTTTTCCAGGTCTCTAAAGGTCTGTGCCATCAGTGAACATCTCACTGACCCGCACAATGCACAGAAAAAAGATATAGCAGGCGTATTTATCATTAGGAAACATAAACTTCTCAATACTTTCCAACAAAGGATTACATATTAACATCACAATATTGACCACTTCAAAGCAAACAGCAGTACAAAAGCAGCTCATCACCATAAGGATATGTTATAAAAATATCTTCACCCTCAGGTCACCTTTATCCCGGTGTCAAGAAGCATCCCCCCAATAAAAAAGGCAAAAAACCAAAACACAACAATTATTTGATCAGTGAATGCATTTACTGATTGATGCATGTCCAGAAGATGCTGTTAATCGTTCTGGAATGTGTTGCTTGAAGCATGATTTCCTCTTTGGAGAAATCGGCCAAAGATCTAGAAGGCACATGGGGCCCAGAATAGCGAAATTCAATCTGGGGCAAATTTGTCCAAAACTGATATAAACATTTCTTTAAGATAGCGGTTATAATGGAAATGCTGACAAACCTTTAAGTGCAGCATTGGAAACAGGGATGCTATAATCAGAGGAATTAGGTTAACGATGTTTCATCCTTTCTTATTACATTTGGCTACGCCAAGCTAAGACAACAATAGAGCGAAGCTACCAACATACATGCAATTGATCTTCACTGCTTTAATGTAATTAGTTCTTAATTCTCCCTCTAGGCCCCCCTCTGGAACTACTTAAATTTTGAAACTTATTCAAAGAAATGCTTTAATTATTACAGCATGCTGCTTATGGGGTGTTCTGCAGCATAGATCTCAGAAGTTTATACACCTACCAGTCCCCCTCCCCACTTCAGTGTCTGCATTCAATTTCCAGCTCTCCTAGTTACAGGAGACCCATCAAAATATTATTCGGTCTTCTTCTCCTTTCATGCACATGGACAAGAATTGGCTTCTTGGATCAGCCAAGGTCAACTGAGTCCAGCATTTTGTTCCAAGGGAGTCCTGCCAGATGCCTGGGTAAGGTCACATGCTTCTGTTCTCCACTGCTTCTTCTGCTCATGGAAGCTCCATTCAAGTTGTTGTCACACGTTCTCTCCCTGGGTTCACTGAATGTGCAGAGAGAGAGAATGGAGACATGCTGGCTAGCCATGCTCCTGAATCAACACACCTCCCTAGCCATGCCACCAAATATCCCTGCATTTAATGGATTGTCAAGCAGAGAGAACTTACAGTACGAAGAAACTTTAGTGATTATTTATTACAGCATTTATCTACCACTGTTTGCATATTTTCAAGGTGGTATACATAGGCAGGCGGACCATAAACCCTTTTTTTCAATTTATTTTGTTATCCTATGAGAGAAACTCATAGAGCCCTCCATCTCTCCAGATGTTTCCCTTCATAATGCAGTTGTTGCTGCACAACGCTTGCCTTCCAAGCTTCCACAGGCAGCCAGAAATGAAGCCTTAGACAGGGTCTCAATATGTTATTCATTTCTTGCCTCCTGACTACTCACAGTCCACACTCTTCCACATTCCTTCGTGAAGTTCTGTTGGCCCAGTCAGCTCCATCAACAGCATTCCAGTCACCCATCCAAAGCAAGACTGAGGCTAACGTTGTTTAACTTCTTCAGGCAAAAAAGCAGCTGGCTGACCTCCAGACCACACCTCCTACCCATGGATAATATGGATGTTATTGATTATGGATAATGGATTATGGATAATGGAACTGGTAGATCCATCTTCCATGAAGTTGTCCAAACTATTCCTTAAACATCCCAATCCTAACTTGCCCTGAAGCAGGCAGGCTAGAGGGCCTGCCCCATATCCAAGGCAGAGTTGGGGCTGAAAGTGGTTGAGACTGGGGCAAGGGGAATCATTTCCCCTTACCCTGGGTAAAGTGGCAGCAGCCCAGAGCTGTCCTGGGCTGCCCAGGAACAGGGATAGGATCCAGCATAAGTGTGGGCCCACCCAACACCTGCCTTCCCCCCACCCTGAAACACCTCCCTCCCACTGTCTCCACACACACCCCAGAGTGTGGGTTTACTTTCTAGGCTGATTGAGTAGGGCTTGCATTGGCCTCCCTCCTCCAGAGATGGCGTGAATGTGCTTTATGGTATTTTCGTGACCATCTTGGGCTGGTGCAAAGCACTTGCACTGGCCCAGCTTCCCCTCTGGATTGTGCTCTAAGTCTATCCAAGCCATCATTATATCTTTCATTATATCTTTCAGTAGTGAACAGCCAGGCTGCCTTGTGTTAAACTTGCACAAGAGAACACATTATCCTCAGTTCCTAGATGTCATGAAGGTATTTGAATAAGTGACTATGACCTTGAACAAGTGACTACGACTATGATCTTCTTCATTAGGTTTCTACTGTGGTAAAAGTATTACGATAAGAATTATGGAGTTATGCATGGTTGGTACCTGTTGTTAAATCCACATGGCCCAATAAAGAGAAAATGCTTAAGAGCCAGGAAGTTTGGCTGCCTATTCAGTGGTCCTCTACTTTCAAGAGCATCATCCAGATTTTGCACCCTGAGATCTGCTTCTCTATTCAAATGAATAAGACAGTCCATATAGGTAAGGGTCCCATGATACTTTGGGATCCAGTGTCGGAAGCTCCAGAGGAAACAACTTGGATAGATCTGGAGATCATAGGAATGGAATTTACAGCCCAATCTTCCCCCGCCTATGCAGCAGTGCCAAAATGGCTATAGCTGCATCCTATGGGGGGAATAGTTGCAGAAGTTTCCTTTGGATAAGGGAACAAACATGGGTCAGCCTCCGTGGCATGGAGGGAAAGTCTACTCAGACCTGCACTAGCTAAATAGCTGGTGCAAATCCATGTGGACCAATGGTCCAGGATTGGGTCTGGGAAGGGAGCTTTGATTCAGTGATGCCACTGCCACTGAACCCACCTCCTTCCCAGACCCAATCCACGATATCACCCTCCCTTCCCCTGTTCCACCTTCACCTCACTCTGTCTCTTCCAGTAACTTAGCTAGTGAGCAATGGGAGAAGTGATGACATGGACAAGTAGGTGAAGGTCTTCCTGCCATTGCTCCTGGCAGCACACTGAGTAGAACACGGTCAGAGCACCTTTTATGACTGGTGCTCACTGCTTTATGGCAGTCAGTGCCAGTGGAGGATCCTCACCGACGATTGCTGGTAAATACAGGATTAGGCTCTTAAGCAATCATGTTGCACTTGTGTTGTAAATGTATATATTTTATTCTGTATTGCTGATGCAGGTGTTCTTCAACTATTTGTTGCATGCTTTCGATGATAAATGTGCCATGTTCAAAATGGAGATAAATAAAGGAATTTGAAGTGACACAGTATGTAAATACACATATCACTTACAGGAAATATGCCCTCTGATTATCAGCAGTGCAGGTCAAGAAGAAACGTACATAGGAAATGAATACTAATGACATTGCTACACCAAGCAATTTAAAAATGATTTCCAGTTAGAATGCAAAATCTTCTGCAATCCGTAAATCACTTACGATAATCTCTCATAATTATAAGGCTAAAACAGGGGTAAGAAGGCATGTGTGTGTGACAAGAATTGGAAACTACCTACCTACCCTCCTTTTGTCAGCATGTTGCCTAATTTAGAGTCAAGTTTTTTAAGCTGCCCTCCTGGCAGAGACTATCCTGCCACCACTCATGTGGTTTCCCTTTCCTGCATTTTTTGTCTAGGTCTTCATACACTTTGAAAAGTAGCCATCTGCAGTGGAGTTGCTGGTGTGTGTGTGTGTGTGTGTGTGTGTGTGTGGGCTGCATTGGGTGATGCACATGGGGGGGTGACGCCACTAATCCCCAAAATTTGGTATTTGTGAATAATACTGTCATGTTATATATCATCCGATGCGTAATTTCATGCAGAATGCAGTGAAACAAACCACATTGGAATATCTCTATTCTATCAAAAGTTATAGCCCAAGAACCAGCAGGGGTGGGGCACTGGTACATCACCATGCCCACCACCCACGGCATTGCCCCAGTGCTTCTCCCATGCCCCACTGCATGGGAGAAGGCCCATCATAGAGGTGACGCTCTGGTCTCCAGGTGACACCAACTCTAGTGATGTGTGATGCCACTGGCCATCTGAGTTGTGTTCTCCATTCCAGATGCAGGTGCCCCATAGATGTGTGTCAAGGCAGTTAGAATTGGGTAGAGTCTTGTTGATCCCTTCTCCTAAAGCTTCCTAACAGATAATTTGCCTCATTACAGATCTGCCCACTAAAACTGCAATCCTATGCACACTTATCTGGGAGTAAGCCCTGTTCAATGCAGTGAGGCTTGTTCTTGAGTAAACACACATAGGATTGCCTTGTCAGTGATGTTTCTTCAGTGCTCTCCACACCTTGCAGCATCTCCAATAACTCTTACTTGGCTGGTCATCATTTGTTCAGTCGCTATATGGCATATTCTCATTCTAAAAAGTGGGTCCCAGTGCTAAATGTGTGAGAACCGGATGTGGTAATGGTGTCTGGCCTGGACGCCTTTATAAGGGGATTAGACAAGTTTCTGGAGGAAAAATCCATTACGGGGTACAAGCCATGATGTGCATGTACAACCTCCTGATTTTAGAAATGGGCTATGTCAGAATGCCAAATGCAAGGGAGGGCACCAGAATGAGGTCTCTTGTTATCTGGTGTGCTCCCTGGGGCATTTGGTGGGCCGCTGTGAGATACAGGAAGCTGGACTAGATGGGCCTATGGCCTGATCCAGTGGGGCTGTTCTTATGTTCTTATGCATATAGTGTTAGAACTTTCTCAATTCTCTCTTTCAATCACAACAGTTAAGACACTTTTCTCACAAGGGAAGTTCAAACAGATACAACCTCCCACCATGATCATGCAATCTTATTGAGAAGTGACTGATGATAACATCCTTTCCCCTATACCAAGCACTCACCCTTTCTTTCCTTGTTTGTTCATTTGTTTATAATATTTCATTCATCTGAGGATCTGGAAACTAGTTCATAAAACTTCACACTAATATATATATTTATATTTGTCTTTAAGGTGTTATTTTCATTTCCATCCATCCCTTCTTCAGAGGAGCTCAGGGTGGCATACATGCAGTGGTGTAGCTTAGGAGGTGCAGGGGGTAGCTGTTGCACCGGGCATCAAACTTTGGGGGTGGCAACCAGCTGAGCTTGACACTAGTGATCAAATTTGTGAAAATCTTGGTATGTATGAATAATACCATCATGTTATATATCATTGGAAAGGTAATTTAATGCAGAATGCAATGAAACAAACTGCACTGGAATACCTTTATTCTATCAAAAGTTATGGCCAATTAACCAGAAAATGAAAACACAACTGCCTTATTGAACAAAAAGTGGGTTTGCTTAACTCCAAAATGACCTATGAAATTGATTGTTCTGAGTGCCAATGAGATGTTATTATGATACAGCATGAAGCCAATGACTTTTTATTTATTTACTTAAATTTGATTTTGTCATGCAGGGGTGGGCTACAAAATCTTTGACGCCAGGTAGTAGATAGATGCCTTAGCTATGCCACTGACTGGGGGGAGCCAGCAGAGCAAGTGGATGGTGAGCTGCTGGAGGGAGGAGGTGGGTTCCTCCCAATTTTTTCTTTTTAAAAAGCCCAGGTGTGATGTCACTTCCAGCTGTGACATTACTTCTGGGGCAACATTTTGAGCTTGGCACCGGGCACTGGCACTTGGCTACCGGGCATCTAGGTCTGGTCTAGAGGGTAGAGCCCCCGTCTGCCTGAAGATAACATCCATAAGGTCACCAGTTCGAGGCCACCGGCACCGTGCGGCCTTGAAGCAGCTGACAAGCTGAAGCCGAGCTATTCCATCTGCTCTGAGCGTGGAAGGATGGAGGCCAGAATGTGAAGCCAGATCGGATTGAAACACCTGAATGTAGTGGTTCTTGAAAGAGAGAACCTTCTTTCAATTGTAAAAATCCCTATTTAATAAGGGATTTAAATAAAAGCCTGCCTATGTAAACCGCCTTGAATAAAGTCTTGAATAAAGACCAAGAAAGGTGGTATATAAATACCTGTTGTTGTTGTTGTTGTTGTTGTTGTTGTTGTTGTTGTTGTTGTTATTATTATTATTATTATTATTATTATTATTATTATTATTATTATTATCATTATCATTATTATTACACAATCATTAGCTACGCCACTGCATACATGGTTGTCTCTCAACACCCTTTCATTTCTCACAACAAGCCTGTGAAAGAGGTTTGACTGAGAGATGGTGACTGGCCCAAGGTCATCAATAAGCTTCATGGCTGAATGAGGATTTGAATTCCTCTGGTTCTGTAACTAATCTGAGCCTGTTGTGGAATCAGATCCCAGAGCAACAAAAGAGCTTGGAATCGTTTCAGGTGTTTAGCTTACTTCAAATGCTTGTAGAAATAGCACTTACTTTTTCAATCACATTGTCAATGCTAAGCTTTAGAAGCAGTTCCCTGAGAAATTCGGCAGCGTTCTTTCTAGAGGAGGACACCTGCAGCGTGACATTAATAGTGCAATTAATGAAAGTACAGTCGACATTGCTTCATAATATACAATCCATTTTCACTTACAGAAAAAAGGCTCTATGCCTTTTTGAAATTAGCTGTTACACAGAATGCAAAAATGTTGTAATGAGTTACTGCCAGCTGGTGGGCGTATTTGCATGATAATTGACAGGCCTGCCTGGCTATTTCCACCTTCTCAAAAGAGGTTCTTTGGATCGGTCTTGGAAAACATTATTCTGTTTGTGTTTGTTGCAGGTGAGATATTGGTCCTAAGATTGCCTTCCTTATTGCCCAATCCTGGATTGCCCAGTGTGCAGGGCTGCCGCGGCACCAAAAATGTGCCCCCACTGGCTTGTCAGGGGCCTTTGTCTCCTTCCCCCAGGTAAAGGAAATAGTCCTGCAATGGGGCTACTCTATTCTGCGGTGACTCTTTAGTCGGCACAGAATCAAGGAGTCCCATATTGGGCCACATGGCTCAACAGAGGGCTCCAGATCTGGTGGAGCTGAGCTCCACTGGTCCCACCCCCTCCTGACTCGGTCCCTCCCCTCTGGCCCCCCGCTGTGCCTCTGCCCTGCCCTCTGCCCGCCCCGGAAAACCTCCTCCTCGCTTCCTCCTGCCCTGACTTACCTATCTGGCACCAGGTGCTTCACAAAGAGTGCCTGGCAGCAGATCACTGGCCTCCCACTGGCGCTGTCCCAGTATGGGCTTGTTCTGAGCCAGCTCCAGCACTCGGCTGGCACTAACCCCCAGTGCATGCTGATGGTGAATCAGCATGCACTGCATAGGACTGGGCCCTTATTTCTCCAGAGATTTAGGATATACCCTGACAGTGCTGAACCATGAAACATGCCATCAAACGTCCCATTCCATGGACACTAAGAAAAAGTCCATTGGTTTACAAGGAAGCATCTACATGAAAAGATTATACATTGCAAAGACTCTAGAATCTTCTGTGCTTATAGATACTCTGAGTTCTCCTGTGGGATCTGTGCTTCAGAAATTCACCCAGATTTCTTCCTGGGTTTTTGAATTCGGAATTAATCTGGCCCTATTTATGTAACAAAACACACCCAAAAAGGATCTTCCATTGTTTTCTTTTGTTTCTTTCTAATTTCTGAATATTGTGCAGGGGACTTGGTATGCAATCTGCAATATTCCTTGAGTTCCTTTAGTTACAGCCCAATCCACCCTAATTCCCCACATGGCAATGCAGTGGCAACCAACACGGCCTCTTCCTGGCCCAGGAAGAAATCTGGGTTCATACCAGCAAAAGAGCTGGCATAGGTCTAATGAGACCCACTGGAGGCCAGGTAGCCTATGGAGAGATAAATTTAAAAAGATTTTATACAGCCCAATCCTATATCTCCTTTCTGCTAGCAGATTGTACATTCCTCCAGCAGAAGTAAAAGGATACCAGCAGAAGTGAATTTCACTGATTAGCACGATGAGGCTGCCGTTCAATGGCTGGCAACCGCACCTTCAGGAAAAGCCACTGTCCACCAGCCCAGGTGAGTTGGCAGTGGGGCAGGTGGTGGGCAGAACAGGGACAGGAGGGGGAGGAAGACAGGAGCTTCTAAGTGGATTGGGATGTATTGACGGTTGGGAAGGGGAGGTTATTGACAACCATGGCTCTGTCATTATCCTATCCCCCTTCCCAGCCTCATTCCACCTCTCTGACTCCACTCAGTTTTGCATCAGCAAAATAGCTGACGTGGTACACAGAAAATTCATTGGGGCAGCTGTAATTGTCCCAGGATAAGGGAATACATTACCTTACCTCAAGGAAACCTCTGGGACTGCCCTCACCCCACGGGATGCAGCACATTCTCCATTGGTGTTGCTGCATTGGCAGGGGTGACTTAGTTGGGACTGGGCTGTGACTGACCCTCCTGGACTTTCTGATTGCCTTTCTACCGCAGCGTGCAGCACATGCTTCATCAGCGGCACTGTCATGTCTGGTGGGGGATAGGATTGGGCTGTCAAGGGTCCATTTAGGGTTAACTGTATTTCCATCCTTAGTAGCCTCAGGTTGGTTGACAACCTTCAGTCTCGAAAGACTATGGTGTAAGCCTACAGCACCCGATATTCCCAAGCGGTCTCCCATCCAAGTACTAACCAGGCCTGACCCTGCTTAGCTTCCGAGATCAGACAAGATCAGGCATGTGCAGGGTAACAGTAGCCTCAGACTTTAGCACTAAAACCCACTGTTATCTGCATAGCCTCATCTTAGACTCTATTTCCTAGTCACTTGAATGTACGGATGTCTGCTGTCAATGGAGAGCAAATATGTGAGGGGCTCAGTGGATCCGAGCCTGCTAAGCAAACAACAGCACCCTCTTTCAGGGTTCTCAATTGTGAGAGGCAACATTTGCCTCTGCAAACTAATGCAAGAATGGAGTCATGAATATCTGGTGCATCATCAGTGGGGGGACAGACAGCAAGTGTCTGCAGAGGGCTCCAGAGTGTGTTGGGAGATGGGGAACTTGCTTGTTTGTATATACTGGAGTGAAGGATCAAGAAATCACCATGTGTCTTGGGTTTGGTTTGTGAGTTTTACGCCAAGCATAATTTGTGTGTGTGTGATAAACATTTTATGTCTGCAGCTTAAAACAATTATGAAAAAGTCACCCTTTAGAATCCCATCTGTGTCGTTTTCAAGAAAGTCCGGATGCGCAAGTGGCCATTTCTCAACATATAAAGGGAGAAGAAATACAGCACATGTACTTTGTTCCCTTAAAAGTGCTGACAGGGAGGGGGCAATTGGTCTCAGGCACTCAAGCCATTCCCTATTTTTGTCTCATTCGCAGAGTGACACATTAGGACATCCTGGTGGCAGAGCGACTGCCACATCGAATTTATTTCCTGCTGCTAGGAACATATGCTGCATTTTGGACTCAGAGCCAGCCCTTCTCCATCCCACACAGCACAGTATGCTAGAGCGTTATTTATCTCAGTGTGCAAAATGAAGCAATGAAAAAAAGCATTAAAATTAAATAGCTGATGAGAAAATGACGTGAAGGGCTCCATACTATGTGAGACTCCCTGTTAGTAGAGAGAACTTAAACATAGCAGGCAATGAGAACTACTTATTCTTGATTTAAAAAAAAAAATTAGAATAATGCATGGGAACACACCATTAATATTGTAATCAAATGTGATTTCTTGGCAGGCTGAGAAGGGCCTGAGAAGTCACTCTCTGCTCCCACGTCCACCCTATGTGCTCATGCATGGATGCCTACAAAGCACAGGGGGAATTGTTCTGCAGTTGTCCTTTGAAATGAATACATTATCGTCCCAGGATTGATGAAGGAAAATGAAGAAGCCAACGTGGAGATAAACAGCACAGTGTACTTCAGTACCGGAAACTACTGGAGCTGATATGGGCTTGCAACAGATTCACCACCATTATACTTGAGAGAGAATTAAGGCAATGAAAGGTAGGAGGTATAGGAAATGGCTTTTCCCACAAAGCTTAATTGTAGGAGATAAATGCAGTGATAATTCATATCAGCAGTGAATAGGTGGTTCTACAGTCTTTGACCCAACTAATGATTTGTTGCTATTGTTTTACTGTTGATTGATTTTAAACCCAATAAAATGTATGAATGCTTTGGACCCTAATCCTATGCCTGGGCGGTGCCACTCGTACTGCCCAAGCAATGGCCATCACAAATGTACTATAAGACACTTCACGGCGGCCAGGAGATGAATGGCACTGGCACAGAGGCCAGGTCAGTTGGTTTGGGGCCTCTGCGCTGCTGGGGCAATTGCCAGGAGCCATTGACAGTAAGTTCCCCCCAGGTGGCAGGGAGACATTCCTGGGGGATGTTGAGGCAGGAGTTGAGGGCAGCCTGGAAGGCAGTTCAGGCCTACCGAATCCTATCCCCCCTGCACCTGAAAGCCTGATCTGTGCTAGTTATGGAGCTGGTACAGCCCAGGAGGCCTGATCCTTTCAGCTTGGTCCCATCATGGTGCAAGGGAACCAATATTTGCTTATCCCAAGAAGACATTTGGTTTGCCCTGCAGGATAAGTGGTGGCTGTTTTGGTGCCGCTGTACTGCAGAACAGAATTGGGTGGCCCATGTTGGTTCTTCTAAAATTCACTATTTTAGTTTGAAATATTATATTACACGTATCATCATCTTGCCTGATCTTTTCTCCAATTTCATTTTTTGAACAATCTTTTTTATTCTCTGCTTTGAAAAAAATGAATACAAGGAAAAAATGAATTGATTGCCCTATATTTTTAAGATTTTCATTTTAGGCATATTTTCCATCCTACTTAATTGTCTTATATTCTTTTTCTCAAGGGAGTCAGTATTTATCACAAGCATATTTAGTACAATGTATAGCTCATTGAACTCAGTATGGCACATTTAAGCTTAGGCTATAAAAATCTGGCAGCCTGGAGTCTTATTTCGAGCAAAAATAGTGATCTGTAGATCTATTATAGTAAAATATTCACCTTAACAAAATGAGTCATCAGTGCTGACCAGTTGTCTGTTTAGACTTTGGAATGAGAAGAGATGGAAAGGAGGGCATGATTAAAAACTCAACACGACAGCAAATATCACAATATATTTTAAAACCCCACATGAGCCAACATGCCATTTACTATAATAATAATAATAATAATAATAATAATAATAATAATAATAATAATAATAATAGTACAGGTATTTATATACCGCCTTTCTTGGTCTTTGTTCAAGACTTTATTCAAGGCGGTTTACATAGGCAGGCAATTTAAATCCCCATAGGGATTTTTACAATTGAAAGAAGGTTCTATCTTTCAAGAACCACAACATTCAAGATGTTTCCTTCTCGATCTGGTTTCACATTCTGGCTTCCATCCTCCCACGCTCAGAGCAGATGGAATAACTCGGCTCAGCTTGTCAGCTGCTTCAAGGTCGCACAGTTCCAGTGGCCTCGAACTGGCGACCTTGTGGATATTATCTTCAGGCAAATGGAGGCTCTACCCTCTAGACCAGACCTCCTGCCCAGGACCAGACCTATGCATCCCTCCCAGGAACTGAGATTCTGACTGTGGCAGCAGGCAATCCGCCAGCTGCCCCAGTGCAGAAGACCCTCCAAATTATGTGGCCCAATTTGAGAAAATTGAGCAAATCACCTTAAGGCCGGCACTGCCTAAAGCAGGGATGTCAAACTCGTTTCATACAGAGAGCCAAAGTTAGCATTCAGGGCTCCAGCAGAGGGCCGGAAGTGATGTCATTAAGCAGAAAGTGTCATCATTAAGAAGCTAATGGCCAGAAATCAGACCCTTTTCTCATATAGAAACTCATTAACTGCAAGTGACAGAAGAGAAAGTACACAAATCTTGATCATATTTCAAGATTTGGAAAAGCCCAATTTTCATCTGGGCTGCCATTTCAGCTGTAACATCTCAGCAGCCGAGAGCCTGAGGGCCAGATAAAAAGCTTCTAGGGGCCGCATCCGGCCCCCGGGCCTCATGTTTGACAACCCTAGCCTAAAGTATATGGAAATGACAGTAATGTGTTGTATGTGTCTTTGAGGTGATCAAAGGGTAGGGACAATGGCGGACTTACCATTATATTTAATGGGGCAAATGTGTGAGCCATTAGGACCCCGTGGAAGCTTCTCAGAAGCTCCAGACAGGGTCAGAAACTGCACTTCTGTTTTTCTGGAAGCATAATTTAAAGCCTTGGCGAAGCCTCAGTAAGCTTCCCTGACAAAGTCTATGGTCACGCGAGGCTCAGTGAGCCTCAGATGAGTGGGGGGGGGGGCAGATTTGCATGTGGAAGGTGGCGACACCCATGGGGGAGTGCCATCACGGACCTTTGCCCTGGGGTGCAGGGCTGGGGAGGTCCGCCACTGGGTGGGGAGATGCGCGGACTCATGGAAATGAGTCGTTTAGCCCTTCTCAGTGCTACCCAGAGGGACCACTACATAAATATAACCCGCGTTTCTTTTTTCCTATCCATTAATTGGAGAACATACTAAACTATAGTAGGATCAAGCTGTATTGTCACTTGCACGTCTTGCTTGGAGAAGCAATGCAATTTCCCATAGTGTGTCTGAATCTGGGTGGGATTTGGGTGAGGGGATACTGAGAAGCACAACCCTTCCACAACCAGAAGTAGTTCACTTCAGGGGGGACGGGACACATTTCTCCTTGTTTCTGATGGTCACATAAAGTTCGCATCCCCACAAGGGAGATGTGCACTAGCCAGTGTTATGCTGTCATTTGAACACCAGAGCAGTTTCCCTACATCAGCGCTGCTTTCACAGGTTACTGATGGATGCTGATTTCGACTTGTCAGACCCTGTCAAATATTAGCCACTATGGGGAGAAAAAATCATTGGCTGTCAGATGCTGACATCCAGAAAACTGTTGAAGAATTTTCACTACCAAAATCCATAGGTGAGACTATGGTTTGGAGTGAACAGAACCTTTTAGTTCCACTTTGCTGGAATCACTTAGAGATAGCTTAATTATTCCAGTTGTCTCACCACTTGTCTGAAAAGAAAAAGTGAGAAATCTACAGTACGACGAGTGGAGGACTCATGGAGCCACCAACAAATGTCCCTTGTTTCCTCTTTCCTACCCCTATATTCTAGCAATACAAAACAGATGGTATATCGTGTTTCCTTCTCCCAGGTCCATCTCACTGGTTTCCACATGGGGCAAGGAGAAACTTGGAGTGTCACTGTGACCCCCATCCTATCCAAGAGACATGCCAGCACAGCATGTGCTCTGCTGGTGTGCCAGGCCTTCACTTCACTTTCAAACGTGCCATGAAGCGCTTTGCGATAGTGCAAAGGCTGCGCATGCCAACAGAAAGGCCAACACTTTCTCACACATACTAGTGGCTGGAGCAGTGTCCAGAGCAGGTGCAGGTGGGCATAGGAGCAGGGGGAGAGCGACAAGGAGTGAAACAGGGGAGAGTGGTGTCAGGGCTGTGCAGATTAGGCCTGGGAGGGGGTGGGATTGGCTGCACCTGCACAAACCGTATACTATCCCTCTTCCCAGGCCTGATCTGTTGAGGTGGATCAACGTGAACTTGTGCCAGTTATATAGCCAGTGCAGGTCCAGGTTGACTCATTGCATTGGCTGGAGTTTACCCTGGACAAGGGAACAGATCCAGCGCAGATCCAAGAAACTCCATTGGGCAGGCTGGAGCTTTACATGGGGCATGGAGACAAATGTTCCATTACCCTAAGCAGACCTCCAGCCTACTCCTAGCCAGCACAGGATATGGTGTGGGCCACTCAGCCCATTGCACCAGCGCAGGATAGGACTGGGCTGTGAGTTGCCTTGTGTCAGGCTTTCAAGCTTGGGAGTTGGATAGTACATGGCGCACGCCAGCACCACCAGTCCGGCTCCCACCCGGGAACCGATCCACCCATACCTGCCCCCTCCCTGCCCTCCTCTGTAATGTCATACCCCCTCCCCACCTTCTCTCCACTCTTCCCCTGCCCCTGCACTGCTCAGGGCAGTTCTTACCTGCTCCGGCATGCATTTTCTCTGGATCTGATGCAGGTTTTCCCACTGGAGCTCCTAACTGCTAGGCTGTTACCGCATGCTTTACGGCATGTTGGTGACAACCTAGGCTGGCACAGCAGTCACTATGCTGGAGCTATGCCGGATTAGGATTGTGCCATGAATGAACTAGCCTCTCTTCTATGGTCACAATATCAGATCTGTAAACGTGCCTGGTTTCATGTCTGAGTACCAAGCGAGTGTATCTTTGACAGTGAACATTCCTCTCTTTTTTCATGATTGCTGGAAGATTTTGCTTTCAGGACCTGTGGGCTAAATGACATTGGCAAACATTGCTGAGCACATCTGTCAAGATATTTATGAGCAATTGGAGCGATTCACCAGTTCTCTCCTTCTCCTCAGGCCCTGACAAGTGCAGTTAATCAATGTGCAGAAGGCAGTATGGATGCTGTTTGTGGGCAATTTCTTTCCCTCCTTGCCAGCTGATGTTCACTTGCAGCCTGACTGTGGCTTTTAAATGGCAGAGCAGGAATCCACACTGTACCAGAAAATAATGCTTAATTGGCTAATTGCAGCTCAAAGTGTTCTAGACACCAGCTCTATTCAGCGGTTTCAATGACTGCAGTGTTCCTTTGTTAGTGAGAAGGAAAAACATATTATTGTAGGTAAAACCCATTACGGTGATAACTTCGTGCCATTTTCCAGATGAATGCTGCGAGAAGGACATTGGATGCAGCTAAGGGCTGCATTCGATGGCCTGCTGGAAGTGTCAAAAGAAGCCTGCCAACCACAGTCTGATGGGGCATTGCAACATTTGCGAGAACAGAAAGCATCACGTCAACTGGAGGACAAAATGAAGAGAAATGAAAAGAAGGGTTTCGATAAGTGAAACTAATTAATGTTTCGAGCAGTGCAGAATCAGGAAAGTCATGAGTGATTATCACAAGTTTCCTGTTTGGCCTCCAGTCATTTTTAGGGCAAGCTCAGAATAATTTTATTTGGAAGACATCCTAAAAACGTAGCCGGGGCCAGTGTCTTCTCCCTCTGCTTCCTTCTATTAGAAGAACAAATTCTAGCTTCTGCCAGTCTTCAGGTGGCACCTTTTGCAATCAGTACCCTTTGAGGACATGGTGGAATAGGTTGATTAACTAGTTAGAGCCTCCTGGGAGCTGCCTCTGTTGAGACGAGAAACAAAGAACACAGAGTTTGAATCTTACATCCACATTGCCTCATTGAAATTGGCCCTTTTGAAACGCACCTTCTACTGGTCTGGAAAGCACATTACATTGGAGACCAATATGACTGCATGATGGAATCTGGGGGTTGGCATATAGATATAGGTATGTACAGAAACAGGATCATCATTCTCCTATATCCACGGGAGATACATTACAGCTCCCCCCATGGATACCAAAATTGTGGATAAAAGTGAACCCACCACTTACTGTGGTGCCAAACATTGTTTCAAGGAGTCTCTTCCTTTGCAGCACTCTTTATTTGCAGCACTTCCTGTTACAGAACACTCGAGGAGGGATGCAAGAAGTGGTCAGCCAGAATGTTAGAGGAGGGAGACAGCCAGAATGTTAGCAGAAAGCAGGAAGCTTCCTGCTTCCTGTTAGCAATCTCTTGGTCACCCTCCTCTAGTGTTCTGGCTGACTGCTTCTTCCATTCCTCCTATAGCATTTTGTAACAGGAAGGGCTGCAAATGAAGAGCACTGCAAATGACAGATAAGTAATGACTATGGGGCAGAGAACCATGGATAAGTGAAACTGCAGATATGAGATCTGCAGATATGGGAGGGAGACATCTGTACTACAAACATGCACTTTGTGTCTTCAGGATATGATTCCCTTAATGAGGCTGGCACTGTATGTCCGTATATTATTAGGGCTACTACTCGCTCCTCCCAGTGATTGCCATAGCAATATGTTTCAAGTCATAGTTAGTAAAAATATATCTGCCTTGGAGAAGAACATCTCTCTCAACACCAGGATCATTGTCATTTCTAGTTAAGCTGTAGTGAAATGGGTATTTAAGTTAGAATATCCCTGTTGTACTTGCTAATGGAAAATGCCACTCCCGGAACACATTTTACGCTACAAGTATTCGTCGTTTGGTGCTGCGTTTCAATCTGAACTAATTCACCACTTGAGCCGAGACAGCTCATGTGCATGAACTGTCAAGTTAATATCAGAGACAGTTGCCCAATCTTAGCTCAGCGAATCTTTCTTTATGGTCTCCCAGAATAAAACCATGTCCACAGAACAATGGACTCCAAACTGGAGACTGCTGTGCAATGGGAAAGGAATCTCTGGTGCGACCAGCACTTACCTTCCCACCAGGAAGCCGTCCTTTCCCACTGCCAATCTCCCCCAAATTGAGTTCCAGCCCACAGCGCCTGCTCAGAAATCAGGGTGCAGTGGCTGCTGGGGCAATGGAACCTGGAAGTGGCAGGCTGGAGCTTAGTTTGAGGGACATTGGGGGTGTGGAAGGATGGCTCACCCCCAGAACAGTAAGTGCTGTTCATGAAGGGAAGGGAAAGGCAGGGCACCAGATTCGGCCCACAGGACAGGGTCTGGCAAGCCCTGCCATAGAACATAGCATACTTGAGAAAAATCATAACCAATATTAATTTCAGTTCCATATTAAAAAAATAAAAACCCAAGCAGCAGTTATAACATAATGTGAATACAAAGAAGAGACAAAAATTGCTTGCTTTGTTTATGTCAAACTACTGTTGGAAGCAAAACAGTTGGCAACCTACCATTAATAATTTTCAGTAATTTCATTAGTGGGGGGGGGAGGCTGCCTTCTGGAGCATTTGTTGCACTCCAGCTCCATCAGATCGGGACCATTCTGGTGTCATTGCATTCCCCTTTGCCTGGCCTGACCACCAGTCAAGGCATGTCTACCTACTCACGAGTAAACGTGACCGTGAGGCTGCTTTGCTTTCCATCGGGCTCAATAGACTCGCAGCTGGGAGGGAGGGACGTCCTTTTTGGGTGTTTCTGGGGGCTGTATTCAATGGATCAGGACCATTCTGATGTTGTTGGAGTCCTCTCAGCCTGCCCTTTCCGACGGACTAAGGCACGTTTGCCTACTCATGAGTAAACATGGCCACGTGGCTTCATTTCAGGCTCAATACACTCGCAGCTGGGAGGGAGGGACCTCCTTCTTGGGTGTTTTTGGGGAGCTGTATTCATTGAATTGGGACCATTCTGATGTCATTGGATTCCTCTCAGCCTGCCCTTTCCGATGCACTAAGGCAAGTTCACCTACTCGGGAGTAAACACACGATACAGTTCACTTTCACTTTCCATAGGGCTCCATGCATTTTTTCTTTCCGGTTTTTTGGCCATAACTTTTGAAGGAAAGGAGCTATTTCGCTTGGGTTTTTTGCACTGCATTCTGCTGAACAGTCTGCATCCAACAGTTTATGGCACGATGGGGTAGCTCCTAAATCCGCGATTTTAGCACGTCATCCCCCCTGGGTGCGTCACCCCCCTGTTGTGTCACCAGCTGCAGCCTGCACCCCCCTAGTGATGCCACTGCTCCACTGAAATCCCTCCCAAATCTGAAGCAATGCTCTTTGTTAGAAGATAAATTGAAGATCATTTGAAATTTAACTTTAGGATTGAGCAGAATGAAAAGGCTTAGAACTACAGGAGTCCCTGTATCTGCGGAGCCCATATTTGCAGTTTTAATTATTCATGGTTCAAAAATCTCCCCATTGCGCAAATGACTGATCTGCCTGTGAATTCACCCTTCCTATCACTGTCTCCAGTGTCTTGCTGGCTCTTTACTGTTTAGAAATGCTAATAGGAAGCAGGAAGCACTCACAGGAAGCACGTTGGAGGGCTGAAAATAACACAGTGCCAAGTTCTATGAACTCTATGATAAGCATCACGTTCTTTTCAGCCTTCCAACTTACTTCCTGTGAGTGCTTCCTGCTTTCTGTTAACATTTACAGACAGCAAAGAGCCAGTGAGACACAGGAAGCAGTGACCAGAGGACTAAAATCAAAGGGAGATAAGTCATTTGTGCAAAGAGGGATTTCTGAACTGCTTTTTGTAGGGTTCGCTGCTATCCACGGTATTCTGTATTCATGGTGGCAGCTGGAACCTATTCCCCATGGATTCTGGAGAATGACTGTACTGTACTGTAGTGTACTGTATGGGGGACGCCTTAAAAGATGCAAGAAATGGAAGCTGTTGTTTCTTAGATGCATACATTAAAATATTGAAATTCATGATTGGCATGAGTGAAGGAGTCATCATTGTGTGTGTGTGTGTGTGTGTGTGTGTGTGTGGGTGGGTGGGTGAGAGAGAGAGTGTGTCCGTGCAATTCCATGCATGTCTACTCAGTTGTAAGTCCCACTGAGTTCTATGAGACTTAGGGCGCAATCCTATCCTGTGCTGGAACACAGGATAGTGGTCATAAGTGGCTTAGCCAGGGGCAAGGAGAAACTTTACCCCTTACCCCGGGAAAGGGCCACTGGCCCCTATGGGTCTCCTCGGACATGCACCACCTCTGGAGGTGCACAAGTCCGAGGACAGTGGAGCAGTTTCAGGCTGCTCCATTCTCCCTGGGAACGGGGGTTGGGATCCAGCGTGACTGCTGGGTCCTAGCCCTGCCTCCCACTCCCCACCCACCTGCCCCCGGGGCCGCCAAGCACCTGCCCTCCCCCGCCCAGGAAAGCCTCCTCCTACCTTCCCTCCCACCTCCCCCTCACCTACGTTTGCTGCTTGCATCAGCCCAGCACATCTCCATGCACCGACGCGGCTTCCTCCTGAGTCAAATGTGCCTCATGGCATATTTGTAACCCTCCTGGGCCGGCGCAAGGGACTTGTGCCAGCCCAACTCATATCCAGGATTGCGCCCTTAGAGCCCAATCGTTTGCATGTCTGTTCAAAAGTAAGTCCTATTATAGTTAATGAGGCTTACTCCCAGGAAAGTGTGGATAGGATTGCAGCCTTACTCCCCTGTGCGTATAGTATTGCAGCCTTTGTGTAGCACAGCAAGATTCCTAGCGATAGAAATGTTGTCAGTGTGAAGGTGAGAAGCCTGCCTTTTGCATATTGAGTCTGCCTTTCTTCCTCCCTCCCCCCCCCCCCCACAATCATAGACATTCTGGAGCCCGATGATGTTGGTGACTCTGTTGTGCAGGCAACAGAGGAAGAAGGCTGAGCATCTGGCTCAGTTGGAACCTATTCCTGAACTTGCTGAATGAGGCCCAGTCATTTTCCACTGGAAGGCTCCGGCTTATTCTGGACTTGATGGCACTGGAGCAGTGCTGAAGAAAAAAAAATAATAATAATAAATCCTGCACCCCCCTTAATTTCTCAGCTCTCAATGACTCGCAGAATTCCTAATTCTGAAAAGCTCCGTTTGATCTCTTTAACACCTCCAGCTTGGCCATGTTTCAAGCGCTTATAGAATGTTGTGTTTTTCTAAAGAGAGCGAGGCTTGAACGCTGGCTTTCATAGGGCATGACTGGAACACGGTTGGGGTTAAGATAATAATTGGTTTGCAAGCCTGAGCTAAAGCAAATATTGCATTTGCATCAAGGTTATTCACGACACTCCTCCCTTCTTCGAGCACATCAGAAAGCTCTGAACTGGCAGGGGGAAGGACTCATTTTCATGCCGACCCCATGGGTCAATTCACAAGTGAAGTCCTGGGGATTAGATCATTTTAATTTTCACATGCGTAGTAAATATTTATACTTCAAAGAGGATAGCAGTTTGAAGTGTAGGGACATGAAAATTATTGCGTGTGAATGTTCAGGTCCCTCTTATTTTGAAAGAGGTGGAGAATACAAACCAATTATTCTCTCACACTGCCTGGAAACTTCTAAGATGGGGGTCTCCAAAGTTTCCCACATTGCAACCCACCTTCTGGTGTCAGGGCCTCCTCTAGGTTGTGAAGGGCTGGCAAACCAGTCTGTGGGCCTCTGCAGGTAAGTCTCTGACAGCCACTTCTGGTTTTCAGAAGCAAACAAGATGTAGCTTTCCAAAAACTGGAAGTGGCTTTAAGAGGCTCCTGCAGGCCATTCTGAGGCCTGCAGAGGCCCGTAGAGTGGGTTGCCAGCCCATCATGAGCCAGAGGAGGCCTCCGGAGTCTCCAGGTAAATCATTCTTGCGTCCGAAATGGCTCATATTTGGAGCCATTCAGACGCCAGGGCCCAACCAGCGATCCATCTCATACAGGCTCACAACCCACCAGTGAGTCACTTTGGGAAGTGCTGTTCAAGGATGCTTCAAGCAAAATGAAAAGTGTGGTGATATTGTGATGTTTGGCTCTCTTGGGGCCCTAGTACCTATTTTTAGTAAGTCCCTAGCATCACTTTCTGAAGCTGATTCTGCCTGAAATTCCAGCTGACTGAAACAGAAAGCCTGTACATGCTATTCTTCCCATGATCCCATTTCTGGAGCGACTCACATGTAGTCCAGATCCTATTGTTAGTACCAGTCATTCAGAAGGGGGAGCAGGAAGCTATCTTAGGTTGCTCCTACCCTCTTCCTGCTCCGAAGTTCTTCAGCATAGCTTCTGATTACCTGTCAGAGCTACTTTTGGATTGGGACCTTTGTCAGTAGGCTCAGTGTTTTGGGTATTCGGTGAGTGGTCAGGGAGAGATTTCCGAAGGTCTAAAACCTGACCTTTGGATAAAAACTATATTGATGGATTAAAAATATTTCCTTCAGCTGAACTATGTAGCCCCAGTTAATAGGTCAGCACATTTGAAAAGATTGTTATTAAGAGAACTACAGCTAAGAAATTACAGCTGGCAAGCACTATTAAAAAAAAAAAAAGGATTTTTCCCCTTTCTCCCAATGCCTCTTTTAAGATGATGCCAGCTACACCATATGTAAATCATTTGAAAGCTGTCAACCTTTTTTTGTTTGTTTGTTTCAAACCTACCATATTTACTCATATGCAAATTTAATCAGTTCATTAATTGATGAATTGACTTGCAGAGCGTTTCAGACTTCCAGAGGCTTCAGGGTATTTCAGTGGAAAGGTGTAAATAGCATTGTTTGCCTTCTCACTTTGGCAAATAGAAAATGGCATTTTCAATTAAAGTCTTTAGAACACTGATAGCCATATTATTATTTGTACTCCAAGGAGATTAAGCATCTAAGCGACGCTCCTGGTAGGTCTGGCAGTACTTGCTCAGATTTTCATTTTCATCCATCAGCATGTCTTTCAACCAGGGCAGGCCCATCCAGAGGCCAACTGAAGCGGTCACCTCAGGCAGCAACCTGGTAGGGAGCATTGATCTCTGCCTGCCTACTAGCCTCCACTGTCCCTCCTTCCCCTCTCACTCTCTAGATCAGCGATTTTCAACCAGTGTGCGCCAGGTCACATTGGTGTGCCACAAACGGTCTGCGGGTATGTCGCAGGAGTTTGGAGGAGGGTCATATATTAGTAGGGCCCTTGGGCCCTGGCGAGAAGCTCAGTGTGCCTTGTCGACTGTCAAAAAACCGATGATGTGCCTTGTCAATTTTAATGCTTTTTCGGTGTGCTATGTAACGAAAAGGGTGAATATTGCTGCTCTAGATCAGGGGTGCCCAAACCCCGGCCCTAGGGCCACTTGTGGCCCTCAAGGCCTCTTAATGCGGCCCTCAGGGAGCCCCCAGTCTCCAATGAGCCTCTGGCCCTTCGGAGATTTGTTGGAGCCCACACTGGCCCGACACAATTCCTCTCAGCGTGAGAGCAACTGTTTGATGTCTTGCATGAGCTGTGGGATGAGGGCTCCCTCTACCGCTTGCTGTTTTTCATCTGTGACGCAGCAGTGGCAGTGAAGGAAAGGCCAGCCTTGCTTTGTACAAGGCCTTTTATAGGCCTTGATCTATTGCAAGTCCTTCATTCATATAAGTTCATATTTAATATATTCATTTATGTAAATTTATTCAAATTTTAAATGTAAATTAATTCTTTTTTCCCCCGGCCCCCAACACAGTGTCAGAGAGATTATGTGGCCCTCCTGCCAAAAACTTTGAACACCCCTGCTCTAGATTGATGAAACAAGAAGGAGAAAGGGACCAGAAGGAATTGCAGAGGGGAGAAGAGTACCAAACCAGAACATTGGAGCATGGGAGGAGCAGAGGCTGGCAGATCATCAGATGGGGGCAGTACTTGGCGCGCTACCACAGGTGTCAGGAGGTCTGCTTCCAACCCAGGTGAATGTTTTGGTCTTTAATGTTTATGGCCTAAACACTGGCTACAGTGGGGTAATTACAATAAGATGTAGCCATGTCTCATTTTCACTCTTCCCTAACTTGCCTTTGGGGCAACTTTGTCTCTCCTGAGTCCTTTGTCCTCCCTCTCTTGCCCCTCAGGGGAGGAACAGTCTGCACAGTTTTCCCATTGTGTCTCAGAAGCTTCTGGAATTCTAATTCACCGCACAATTACAATCAACTAGATTGAACATTCTGTTCTTAAGAAACTTCCCCTGGTCTCTCCAATAGTATTCTCTTCCAGATGTAAATTAATGACAGTTTGCACCACACTTTCATATAAATAAAACCTCTCAAGTCTTTATAGTTTATGATTGTATCCATTAAGACAATAATATGTATATTGAATTAATTACTGACAAGGAGCTAGTTGTCAGTAGGAATAGTGTTGCAACTGTTAATTGGATAAATTTAGAGTCAATTTAGACCACAGTTCCAAAATTTGGAACTCTTTGGCTCCTTCTGGAGTTCAGATCCCTTTCTGAATTCCATTCCAAACATCCCAACCTATGGCTGAACCTGATTGTTTCAAAAAATGCCTGCAACCAAATACATAAAACTGAAGTAACAAGCAATACTGACATCTGGAACAAACTTTTTCTGAAACTCCTAATCTCAACTATATTAAATTCACATTCGCCAACACTTTACACCTGGAGTTACCGTGTATATTGCTTAATATAAGAGAGGAGTTTAAGCTCCACATGATGTATGTATTGCTGAATTGGACTATTTCAGACTGCAGATAGAAGAATGGATGTTTGAATTCTCTTCCATTTAAAACATCCTCATACACACATAAGAACATAAGAACATAAGAACATAAGAACAGCCCCACTGGATCGGGCCATAGGCCCATCTAGTCCAGCTTCCTGTATCTCACAGCGGCCCACCAAATGCCCCAGGGAGCACACCAGATAACAAGAGACCTCATCCTGGTGCCCTCCCCTACATCTGGCATTCTTACTTAACCCATTCCTAAAATCAGGAGGTTGCGCATACACATCATGGCTTGTACCCCATAATGGATTTTTCCTCCAGAAACTCGTCCAATCCCCTTTTAAAGGCGTCTAGGCTAGACGCCAGCACCACATCCTGTGGCAAGGAGTTCCACAGACCGACCACGCGCTGAGTAAAGAAATATTTTCTTTTGTCTGTCCTAACCTGCCCAACACTCAATTTTAGTGGATGTCCCCTGGTTCTGGTATTATGTGAGAGTGTAACGAGCATCTCCCTATCCACTCTGTCCATCCCCTACATAATTTTGTATGTCTCAATCATGTCCCCCCTCAAGCGTCTCTTTTCTAGGCTGAAGAGGCCCAAACGCCATAGCCTTTCCTCATAAGGAAGGTGCCCCAGCCCCGTAATCATCTTAGTCGCTCTCTTTTGCACCTTTTCCATTTCCACTATGTCTTTTTTGAGATGCGGCGACCAGAACTGGACACAATACTCCAGGTGTGGCCTTACCATCGATTTGTACAACGACACACACACACACACACACACACACACACACACACACACACACACATACACAAAATAGCATGGGATAACGGGATAATGGGATATTCAAAAACCTAGTTTTGCATATGCAGCAAGAATGAAATGGGACAGAATATTTAGCATTTGCACCCCCCCCCCCATCAGCAGTCTGAAATGGTAAAGCCCTGTAACCCTTCTAAGGGATCCGTGCTGGTACACAGACCCCTTCTGCAGTTGGATAACATCTTGACTTGTAGTGATGCTGCCTATGATGATGTGAAGACATCATTACCATACATCCAGGTTGCCAAGCTGCCCACTGTGCTAAGCTCAGTCGAGAGGTGCAGGGCACACCCCCACAAGCCTTTGGAATGTTTCTTTCCAATATTAAATTTGAAGATGTGGTGGGTCATGACTTCATGGTGAATGCTCTTTAGTCAGGGGGTCTGGGAAGGCTCCTCAGATGCCCAGTTGCATCTTTCATTGGGGCATCAGGTGGTGGTGGTGATGTTGGGCTTCCTGACTGGCTTGGATTTCATCGCCTGCCAAAGATGAAGTCCGGCTCAAAGAGCAGAGTGAGTCCAAGGATGTTTTTGACAAAGGAGATTTGCACCTAGTGAACACAAAAATATACCATTAGTACTCCAACTTGCTGGTGAGTGGAATGAAGTTGAGCTGCGCATTGAAGAGAGGCTTCTTCCAGGTGCATACACACTCCCAAAGACCTCATAACCTATGCCATGAGATGTTAAATCGGGCTCATTCCTCCATATACAGGAAGTGATGTTAGGGCTGATGTAGCCACAGGAGGGACCAAAACATGACAGCATAATGCTTCTATGATGTCATATCCCTCACATCTACAAGGAAAGCTGTGGGTCTAAGGTGACAACAATGGGGTAGTGGCTCTCGGTGAGCTCAGTGAAAGGGGACACTGGCTACCACTTGCTTCCCTCTTTTAGCCTTACTCTTCTTCCGGCAGTATTTCTTGCAGAACATGTTGCTGTAGTTTATGATGGAGTAGATCAATACTGCTGCAAAGGTGAGACGAAGGACCATGTGAACTGATGTGAGAAAGCGAAGAAAACGGAGGACCCTCCACTTCCTCTGAGATCTCTGATTAGCAGAGAGGCTGCTCACCAGTCCATATCTCTTTCTTTGTTGAACATAAGAACAGCCCCACTGGATCAAGCCATAGGCCCATCTAGTCCAGCTTCCTGTATTTCACAGCGGCCCACCAAATGCCCCAGGGAGCACACCAGATAACAAGAGACCTGCATCCTGGTGCCCTCCCTTGCAAAGAAAGGAAGGTTGCCAGAACTCCACAGATTCAGACTCTAGAACTGTTCTCACGTGTAAGTGAATGGAGCATGTTCACTTCACACATGTAAGCGATGTGTGATGTAAGTGAATACATGATGTAACATAATGTAAAGTGATGTAAGTGAATACATGTTCACTTCACCCATGTAAGTGAAGTGAAGCACCTGGCTGTGGGACCACAGGCCTGAAGGAGGCTTTCCCAAGGAGGCTTTCTTCCATATAGGCTCTCTAACTTTGGATGGTGGCAGTGTGAGCTACCTTTCCCCTGTTTGCTCCTAGTTAAAAGGGTGAAGCAGGGAGATTGGTGTTAGTCCTTGATTACCAGGGGCTCCACCCACCAGGCCTTTCTCCATTCACTTACATGTGTGAACAGTCCTAGAGTCTGAATCTGTGGAGTTTTGGCAACCTTCCTTCTTGGTCCTCGGGTCTAGGCCAAAAAGCTAGTTCTTACATCCAGAACACTAGTAAACAGGTTCATTTCCTCCTTCTTGGGTGACAGACCATTCAGGGAGATCCCTAAGACAGACCAGGACTCATTTTTCCTCCCATACTTTTCCCTTACCTAAGAGTGGTAAACAATCCTGAAAGCCCAGATGGTAAAGAGAAACAGAAACAAGAGCTGCTGTAGCCCTGCAACAAAGTTACGGTAAGGCATGTCCATCACAAGCACAAACATGATGCTGCCTTGTGACTAAAGACAAACAGCTGCTCTGGTGGTTTCTGAACCAGACCTAAACTATCTTGGAAAAAAAATCTGACATCACAGAGAGCCTAGCCCTGATTGGCTCACGGAACCTTTGTGATTAAAACACAGCAGACTTCACAATTAGGCAGGAGCGTCACACCATCACTGTTGAACAAAGTTTAGAAATAAATATTTCTATAACTAAATGATTGTCTATAGAATCAATAATAATTCACTACCTAGTGAATGTACACTCTGCGGTAATCCTGCTTTCGTTGATGTGCAACGTACGCAATTGGGGGCGGGGGCTTAGATGGGGGGATGCATTTGTCTTAGCTGCATTTTTCGACTTGCATTTTACAAGCAGTTACAAGCTGCATTTGTATTAGTTGGAGAGCGGGGCCCATGGGGGGACGACGACAGGGGGCCATATGTATCTGAGTCCAGAGTCAAAAAGGTGACCCAGGAACCAAAGGAGAGGGTCAAAAAATTTCCTGGGGTCTTTCTGATTTCATCAAGGCCCATGAGAGGGGGTGCAGGGTGTACATCATACCTGGGCCGGGGTCAAAAAGGAGCCTGGAAGCCAATGGAGGGGAACCAGAAATTTCCTGGGATCTCAGAAAATGTTTGCATGTATTGTGTGAAGACTAGCATTCACATTTTGGGCAAACTAACATAGTTTTATTTATTGTGAATTGTAGAAATTATGATCCAATCATTGTATGAAATTATGATCCAGTGGAGATTAGAAAGGGCCTCAAAAGAATCTTTGTACCCCCAAAAAGAGCCCCCAAAACCTTTGTAACCCCTGATAAAATACCTCTCAGAGGCCCTGGGTGTTGGAAGGGGGTAGTTTAGAAGGGCATTTTCAAAAGGAAGAACTACTGAAGACAGAAAGAAGGAAGCTGCAAATTCTTCTCCAGATCAATTTTGACCCAAGTTGGAGAAGAATTTGGGAGCCTAAAGGTCACCTCTCACTCCAGGTGGGTTTTGACATACTCCCCCCAATTTATATTTCAAGCCTGAGCCAGGAGAACTTTGCTGGCATATCCAGGTCTCATCAGCTTCAGGAAAGTGCAGGGAACTTATGGTGATGAGCCATGTGCAATCTCCCATTTTTTTTTTGTTGAGCATTACAGGGTGACCTATATTTTGAAACCTTTTTAGAATGAACTTGGCAGACTTTCAGAGCTGTCTGCTGAATTCCGGCGCTACATTTCAGAGCCAAAGGCCATGGTGGCAAGCAACTCCCAAAGCAAGCCTCTTGAAATGCTGTAATCCTTGTGTGTTTGACAAGCGAACCTTCATTTAACATATTGTCCTCTACATTCCCAGCTCTGCATTTTGCTGCTGAATTGACAGCATAACAACCCTCGCTGAAATATTCACAAATATCCGTGTTTGAAATGGAAACACAAACATCCAGCACTCTCCCCTTCAAGTCCAATAAAAACAAGGCTGGTCCAACCTAAAAGATATTTTTAGAGAAGTGACATGTAGAAAGGTGATAAGACTCTTAGAACCATCAGTATTTCCTTTTTCAAACGAATTTGTCTTCCCACCAATCCCAAGAGATTAAAAGTATCTGATTTCATGATATAAACTATGGAGAAAGGCATTCTGAAGTTCCATTTTAGGGCAACGAATGTAGTGTAACAGAACTTGAAAAATCCAGGAATTTTGCAGAATGCTACCCTTATGCACAACTTCTCCATTAGCTCAATAATATAAACCAATCTGAGAACATTAATTGTCCCATCAATCACTTCAGCTATGGTTACCAAGGGAAATCAATCCTGGTAGATCCAGCAGTGAACAAAGCACTGTTTGTATACAGAAAACAGACTTCTCACATACACCATGAACATGTGGGGGAAAGATGAAGACGGGCAGCTCTCTTAGGTTGCTGAAGCGAAAGGGCACACTTTGTTTGGTTTTCTTTCTAATTATTATTGCTTGAAGTCAACTTTGAATGCCTATCAGTGGAGAGTAGCACAGTGGAACACTCCGTCATATGGCTGCAGGGAACAATGTACAAATAGCAAGAGGATTATTGAGTCCTGTTACCCTGCACATGCCCGATCTCGTCTGATCTCGGAAGCTAAGCAGGGTCAGGCCTGGTTAGTACTTGGATGGGAGACTGCTTGGGAATACCGGGTGCTGTAGACTTATACCATATCTTCAAGACTGAAGGTTGCCAACCATATTGAGTCCTGGACAACTGTCCTGGTCAGTGGGGTCACTAGGGTTTGCAGTACCCTGTATATGAGGTCAGCGCATCACCCCCATGACTGAGCTCCTCACATGTAGTGGGCAGGACAATGCCCTGGGCAGAGGTGTGGTGATTTACCATCGCCCCACCCCTGCTGGTTCTTTGGCTATAACTTTCAAAAGAACAGAGTTATTTCAATGCTGTTTGTTTCATTGCATTCTGCATGAAATCACACATCAAATAATATATAACATGATGGTTTTTATTTTGAAAATATCAAGATTTTAAAAATTTTGATGAGTAGTAGTGTCACCCCCTATGCACATCACCTGGTGCAACCTGCACCCCCTCACACCTCCTAGAGTATGCCACTGGTTATTATTATTATTATTATTATTATTATTATTATTATTATTATTATTATTATTATTATTATTATTAAACTTTATTTATATGCTGCCCTTCTCCCCAAAGGGATGCAGGGCGGCTTACAACATATTAAAAACAGATTAAAAACATAATTTCACCACAAATAAAAACATATTAAAAACACATTAACATATACCCATAAAAACCATGGTCAGATAAAAAGTCAGATAAAAAGAGCAAAACGTAGCAAATCAGAGGAATCAGGCCTGTAAAAATACTAAAAAAGATACAGAAAAGATGTTTAAAAAGGCCATGCACTCAGAAGGCTTCTTTAAACAAAAATGTCTTCAGGCCTGACATTTAGCTGAGCGAAAGCCCCCCTAGCCACAGCCGTCACCTGGGAATCCAGGAGCAGCTGCGAATCCAGGTGGACCCCCAAGCTGCGGACCTGCTCCTTCAGAGGGAGTGCAACCTCATTTAGAGCAAGCCAATAGTCCAGTACCTGCATCGAGGATTTCCGAACCAGGAGAGCCTCTGTCTTATCTGGATTTAATTTCAGCTTATTAGCCCCCATCCAGATCCTCACTGCTTCCAGACAGCGCTCCAGGCCCTCAACCGCCACCCTGGAGTCTGGAGGAAAGGAGAGATAGAGCTGGGTGTCATCAGCATATTGATGACATCCCACTCCAAACCCCCGGATGACCTCTCCCAGCAGTTTCATGTAGATATTAAATAGCATGGGGGACAGAATTGAACCCTGTGGCACCCTGCACCTCAAAGGCCAGGGTGTCGAACAGGCATCCCCCAGCACCACCATCTGGGACCGACCCTCCAAGTAGGAGCGGAACCACCACAAAACAGTGCCTCCAACTCCCAACTTGGCCAATCAGCCCAGAAGGATACCATGGTCGATAGTATCGAACACCGCCAAGAGGTCCAGCAGGACCAACAGGGACGCACTCCCCCTGTCTAGTCCCCGGCGTAGGTCATCCACCAAGGCGACCAAGGCAGTTTCCATCCCAAAGCCCAGCCTGAAACCAGATTGAAAAGGATCCAGATAATCCGTTTCATTCAAGATCCTCTAGAGTTGGGCCGCCACCACCTGCTCAATTACCTTGCCCAGAAACGGGATGTTGGAGACTGGCCGGTAGTTATCCAACACCGTGGAATCCAGGGAGGGCTTCTTCAGGAGGGGGCAAACCACCGCCCGTTTCAAAGTGAGTGGCATTGTCTCCTCCATCAAGGAAGAATTAACCACCCTCCCCGTCCACTCAGCCAGTCCACCCCGGGCAGCTCTTATTAGCCAAGCTGGGCAAGGGTCAAACAGGCAGGCAGACGGCCTCACACTCCAAAGGAGTCTGTCCACATCCTCAGGCTGTACAAGCTGAAAAGAATCCCACAACACTGGACAAGCAGTTGCCAAGGGGACATCGTCAGACATTGTCAATGTGGCATCCAAGTTACGACGAATACAATCGATTTTATCTGCAAAGTGTTGCGCAAACCCGTCACAGCGGCTGACCGTGCATTCCTCCTGGTCCACTAGAGGGGCCTGATGAAGGAGGCCCCACACCACACGGAACAGCTCTGCTGGACAGTTGTCAGCAGACGCAATGGTAGCAGAGAAGAACGACCTCTTCACTGTTACCACCGCCACGGAGTAGGCTCTATAATGAGCTCTACTCCGTGTCCGATCGGATTCATCGCGAGTTTTCTGCCACCGTCGCTCTAGATGCCTGCCCTGCCGCTTCATCATTCGCAGCTCCTCAGTAAACCAAGGAGCCGCTCCGAGTCTGCGACGTGGCAGAGGTCGCTCCGGAGCAATCTCATCCACTGCCCTGGTCATTTCGCCATTCCAGAGGTCAACCAGGGCCTCAGATGAGGCGCCAGTCTTGGCAGTGGGAAAATCCCCCAGAGCCCTCAGGAAACCCACTGGTCCTGATCCTACATCCCCCCCCCACATGCCCTGCACCCCCTAGTGACGCCACTGGTCCTGGTCAAATGTTTCCCAGCATTGGACATTTGCATCCCTTCTATTTGTGTCCCTTCTTTTTGCGACTGTCCCAATTACTGTCCCATTACTGTCCCAATATTTATATTAGATGTACTTTTTTTTTTTTTAATGCAAAGATAGGGTTAGGGCTGGGATAAGAGGTTTAGCATATATAACATGGGGTTTGTTGCCCCGTTAGAGTTTGTTTGTTGCTCAGTTACAGTAGGGTGCAAATGACTAGGGTGCAAAAAAACACAAAAACACCAAAGGTAAATGTCCAGGGACCCTAATGACTGGGGCGCATGTGACCAGGACAGAATCATTCAGGACAAAAATAGTCTAGTACCTGTTCAAATATATCACACTGGGTGTAAGTCTTCTTGGCCACTCTAAAACAAGGGTGCCATTTCAGATTTCACAAACAGTGCCAAATTCTTAGTTTAGTTTACAGGCCCATTCCTCGATCTATAAAAATTAAACTGCAAAAAGGCATGTGTTTTATAAGCATACGCTGTGGTGACTTTTTAATGTTATAATTATGATAGCCTTATTACCAAATAGGCATCCCAAGTTTTAAGCAGAAGGTTTGTATCTTTAGCATGGGCCTATAAAATCGTTTTTAGGCTGGTTTCAATTTTACAATCTGAACCGGGGACCCACTATTGCACACGTTCTGTTCTCCCTCCTGGCTGCCATTCCCATTCTCCTACTTGTCTGGGGGTTGGTTCAGATGAACCACCTCCTACACAATTAGGAGACTAGGATATGTTCATCTGAACAACCCTCTCACGGACACTCAGAACAAAGGGACCAGGAAAACCAAGAGTTAGAACTTAAACTGTTTTATGAAAACTATGAGAAGTGCAGTAGATTGTCATGTCTTCTTTCTTTGCAGGTGCCACTGTGAGAAGAACCCCTGAAAATCAGTATCTTTCTGGGACGGTTTTTTTGCCCAGACACCCCCCCCCCAACCAGATCTGGCCTGATAGCCTGGGCTGGTGGCAGGGGTTACATTCTACCAAATCTTTTCCCCATTCAGCTGCATTTCTGAACAAGGGGGAGAGGGAAGCAGGAAGGGAGTGAGCACACTAACCACTAGGCACTACTGCCCTGAATCAGCCTGCAGACTTGAGAGCTCCCCCTTCCTCTACAGTGACATTCATGAACATTCCTACTTGCTCATGGGTGGGAGAGTTGACTCAGAGAGCATTGCCCAAACCCACCCACTCGGAATACTCAGGGTGTATAATCATATAGTTGGTTAGAAATATAATTTCCAAGGAATCATTGCATGGGATTTAAAATGCAGAATGTGTGTGATGATTATTTCATCCTAACCTCCCTAAATGTAACTCCTGCTTCAGATGGACTGAAAACATTCCCAAGGTGAAGTCTTGCCTGAAATACAGGAGTCAAAAGGAATGCAAAAATCCAAAATAGCTTATCATAACCCCAACTGGTTTGTGATTGTATTAGTTGCATAATTCTTACTCTCTGGTGACTTTAATAGACCTTGTCCCTGCATTGAGAATGTACTAATTGAAATAAAGGACAATAAACAAGTGAACAAGTGAATAAGTGGATTTGTGTTTGAGATCAGTATTGTTGATATTAATCCACTTCAGATTTAAAAACATGATTAGGGCCACAATATCTTATGAACAAACCTTGTCCTTTTCCTCTAGCGCAGGAGTGTCCAAACATTTTGGGAGGAGGGCCACATCATCTCCCAGACACTGTGTGTGGGGGGGGGGCCTGGGGGAAAAAAAAGAATTAATTTACATTTCAAACGTGAATAAATTTACATAAATTAATATATTAGAGATGGAACTTATATGAATGAATGAAGGTCTTCCAGTAGCTCAAAGCCTATAAAAGCCTTTCCTTTGCTGCCGCTGCTGCATCACAGATGTAAAACAAGTAGTGGAGGAAGCCCTCATCCCACAGCTCACACAAGAGGTTGAACAGACGTGCTCACGCTGAGAGGGGTTGGGTCAGCCTGGGCTCTAGCAAGTCTCTGGAGGGCCAGAGGCTCATTGGAGACTGGGGGCTCCCTGTGGGTTGGATTGGGGGTCCCCGAGGGCCGCATGTGGCCCCCGGGCTGGGGTTTGGGCACCCCTGCTCTAGTGCATGCAGTTTACTGACATACAGATTTCCTCTTCTAGTTCAGGGCAGAGCAATCTATGCTGAGTACGTTGCCGGTCATTTGAAATCTATGCACCCTTTATAGAATTGGTGTGTGTGTGTGGGGGGGGGGGTCCAAGTCTTTATTCATTTTCTTTGAAACATGAGGGACAATCCAACCAATTCCCTGCACATGGATATGAGGCTACACTGCTCTCTGCAAAAACGCACAGCTCAGCATGTGTGGGATGGGAAAGAGCAGGGATGGGGGGGGGTCAGTGGGAAGAAATCCCATGTGCAGGATGGAAAGAACAATGTGATGGGGAAACTGGATTATTCCATCTGTACCTAATACTCAAGGGGCCAGTTTATAAGTGCCTTGCATTTGGGATCTATATGTTTGGCTTGCAAGTGTTTTCATATGGAGCTTCTGAGAACCAGTATCTATATGCTAGGTGTGCCTATGGCACCTATTCTCAATATCTGCTCACTCTTTACCAGTGGATTCAATTATCTGCAGGAATGAAGAGTGTGACTTACCGTGTTCCATTTGCAGTTTGTTCTCCCCTATCTGTGACTGTCCTGGTACTCTCTGGGACATTCTAAAGCTATCCAGGCCATTCTGAAGTGATCCCCTCCTCCACAGTGGCCTTGAATCTCATGGCAGCCATTTTGAATCTCACAGTGACCATTTTAAAGCCATTCTGAAGCCATCTGTGAGCATTCTGAAGCTAACCTCTGTAAGATGCAGACAATTCTTGGTATCTGGGGATACAGAATCATTGACCCTATGGGATCAGTGGGGTTGATTCTGAAAGTATTCATGCCAATTTGATTTCCCCCTAACCCCACTGATCCATAGGGTCAATGATTCCATATCCGTGGATTTTATATCCACTGAACTTTTCAGGAACCTAACCCCCATGGATACCAAGAATTGTCTGTATCTTAAATTCCAGAGGTTGGTCCAGCAGTACACTGTTTTTCCTAGGTTCTGTAGGTAGCCAAGGAGAGCCAGTCTGCATTATTTGTTAAATTAGGGTTCACTAATATACAGAAGCAAGAGAAATATGCACAAAATTGCACACATTATATGCACAAAATGCAATCTGTAAAACATTTTCATATAAGAATATGTCTCTTCCACTTTTCAATAAAAGCAGCTTTGAAAGTGGTTTACATAGCAAAATACGTCAAAAGATGGTTCCCAGCATATGAAGAGGAATTTCAATATAGGAATAGGAATTGGGCAAGCAAAATCATGCAACAATGCCCCTTCAGCTTGCTGGGTTCCTGAACAGCAACAGGCAGACTCCAATGCGATAAGTTCAAGGATGTGGCTACACAGCTTTTTGTCCACCAGCTGGCATTTCTGGGGGTTATATATCTACTCTCAAGGAAGGTGCGAAAAGCTCTTGCCCATTCTATTGCCCATCTTCATGCTCAGCCAAGCTCATGCTGTGCTTAGATTGTATAGAGCAACATCCATCATAAGCCCATCCAGTTACCCCCATACCAGGACAGCCCTCCCAGTAATGATGGTGTGACCCTCCCAAAAACACTGCTACAGCATTTCCCAGCAATACTGATAGCCTCCATGGAAACCCAAATACAGTCCATCATCCATGAAGCAGCGTCTTAACATTGAGGAAATGGCGCAGTGCTGGTGCATCATCATGCCAGGGCATCATCAGTATTATACCTTCACATCATTTGTGTGATGCCCATGGAACCAATCACTGCATCCACCCAGCTTCAAGGATGACAGCCAGAGAAGTACCACCAGGGTAAACAGAGCAGGTGATGGGGAAAGTGCAGTGCCAATGAGCAGCCAATACTGGTGGAACCCAAGTTCTGTCAGTTGCTAGGCCCGAAAGGATTGAGCCGTAAAACTAATTGGGATGTATTTCTCCTTCAGTGTCCATCAAATTTTGACAAAAGTGAAATTTGTAACAGATGTGTCTTTTCTTTTTATTCACACAAAACATCAGAAGAATTCTTAACATCGCTCAAAGAGTTTTAATTTGACCAACAACATTTATTGGGGTTAGGTTAGGGTGGGAGGTGCTTGCTGATATCTAAGTAACATCAGTGCTACATAATAGTAGTACAGTAGGGGTAGAAGTATGCAACCGAATCAACCTGCTATCATTCACCACTTTCCTAAATACGATAAGCAAGTCAGCTTGCTAGGTTTCTATCAGAAGCGAGTTGGGCACAGAAGACTTAGCAACACTGTTCTCTCCAAACTATGTGGTTGTCTGGACGTGCAGCTCTAAGCCCTGGGAAGCTGAGCTCTGTGCAGCTTGGAGCTTGGTGTTCCTGGTAGTCTGCTGATGACGTATGACATCATCCCCGTGAGTCCAGAAATGCTACCGGGCTGCTGTGATGCAGCCAAAGGAATCTGTGCAGCAGTGTGGACCCTGTAGAGCAGTGTTCTTCAACCCAACAGGGTTGCAAAGTTTCATTGGGGGGAGGTCACGGCAACCTTTCAAAGCCTGTGCACAACAGGGCATGGATCCACTCCAATAATGGTACCACCTTATCAAAACAGAGCTTTTGATATAATCCTGCACAGCCACTTCTCACTGTCTTGCCCTGCAGCTCCAAAGGCTGGCCCTGCTCAGGCTGTTACTTCGCAGGGTTGTTGTAAAGACAGAAGAGGTACAGGGAAACAAGGTTGGCAGGGGTGGTCAGATCGGGTCCTGAGAGGGGGTGGTGGCATCAGTGGTGGGCCTCCAGTCTCATACTTCATTAAGCTATTTCTTCCCAACGTTTTATATACACAACAGGGTTCAAATGAGTACGCCTGTGGGCTGGGCAGAAAGGGGTTAATTTATTTATTCATTGGGGTCATGGCACAAAAAGGTTGAAGACTTAAAAAAACAAAACAAGACACTTCACTAATCACTTTGCCAGATTGCTTGCTTCTGATAGCTGAGGCCCTCTGAGCTGAGACCATCTAACTTCTTCTGGGATCATTTGGCTGGCTACTGGTGGGGACGGGATCCAGGGTTCTGATATTTAAGAACATTAGGAGCAAAGGGAGTGTCATTGAGAAGGCAGCATCTCCTTGTGTTTTATCTGAAAACTTCAGACCAAGCATTTCTATGCATGCAATATAAACCAAGTATGAGCTCACCCCTTTTAGAAAACACTTTGCATCTGCTGGGTCATCAGAACCCTGAACTAAGTGGCAGGAGACTGAGTGGTGTGATAGATTCTCAAAGCATGCGTGGCCACCATCTTGGAACCCTTTGGTAGGTGCAAAGATGAGGCTGTCAGCAAACCGTAACCCAACACTTCCTCCTGAATGCCTGTCTTGTCCTTCCTTCTGTGCCGATTCCCCCTTCGCTCCTATGTTAAATGCCTGCCTGAGACATCACTCCAGTTATGTAAAGCTTTTTAGGAAACATCACTTCAGACAGATGTTTAACCTCAGGGCCCTAAAGGGACAGCTCTGCCCGTTGCCAGCCTTGTCGATTAAATTTACATCGACAATCATGTTAACGTGCTTTGACATGAAGAAGAGCTTTTAGAGCCAGAAAGAGCTACATTGGATAAACAAGGTGGAGAGGTGTCATCCGCAGCAAAACTCATTTGCACACATGTTCCATTGCAGCGCAGGCCGCCGAAAGCAACCTTGCTCAACTAGTTTTTTTTCCTCACCCAAGACCACAAATGAAGGTGAAATCCTTTGTTCACGAGGCGTTTTGACCTCTGCCTAGGTTGTCATGCTCTGCAACATGTGTGCAGACAGCAACTGAATTCTTTTTTGGAACATTATAGACCTCAGACCATGCATTTCCCGCTTGCAAACACTTTCTGTTCTCAGCATTTCCTTAATGACAAAGCTGGAAAAAGCAATCAGGTGGGAGAGTTAGAACAAATGGACTGGCAGAAGACATGCTTCACATGCACAAGTTTCAATTCCAGTTTCTCACCCTGGCATTTCCAAATGGGATAGGGAGAGACCTCCTATCTGAAACCGAGGAGAGGAGCTACCAATCAGTGTATTTATTTATTTTTTCCATTTTTTTCACATTTTATACCACCTTTCTTCCAAGGAGTTCAGGGTGGTGTATATAGTACCTACCTTTTGTCCTCACAACAAGGCTTAGAGAGAGTGACAAGGTGAGGCTTAGAGAGAGTGACAGTGACCTTGGGCTAAGAGAGAGTGACAGGCCCAAGGTCACCCAGGAAGCTTCATGAATGAGCCTGTTTTTGAACCTGGATCTTCCAGGTCTAAGTTCCAGGTCCCAAACCACTACATCATCCTGCCCCTCTAGACAACATTGTTGAAAAGGGGGTTGTCTTTTTTAAATGACATTTCTCCCATTGAATGCTCCGAGATCCTTTGTGGAGCTAGCTAATCAAGAGATCATCCTTTACAAGTTGACATCCTCTGCTGCCTTAGTCTTTCACACATGTTTAGGGTGGCTAGTTTGGAGGTCTGTCGGCTCATAAACATGCCTTGTTGCTTGAATTTCAATCATGGTGTTGGCAAGGACCACTGGAGTCAGGGACTCTCCTTTTACCTTGTTAAACTTGGTTTTTTTCCCCCAATTCAGGAACCCTTTGGCAGTCACAAGGTAGAAATTTGCTGCTCCAGCAGAACATTTGAATTTTGAAACCAATGAACTCCATAGCTTTGTTTTAAGTGAAGAAAGCAAAATTTTTGTATGGGCAAGTCATCACTTCTGCTTAGCATATCAATAACTACGGCCCAAATCCTAACCAAATTTCCAGCACTGGCATAGCTGTGCCAATGCGGTGTGTGCTGCATTCTGCAGTTGGGTGGCAGTCTTGGAGACCTCCTCAAGGTAAAGGAATGTTTGTTCCTTCACCTTGGAGCTACGTTGCCCTTACCCCGGTACTGGAAAGTTGGTTAGGATTGCACCCTGGGGCAATAAGTAGGAGGCCAATGCATCAGCAAGCATGTTGCATAATCTCTTTATCCCAATCAGTGATATATAAAGACATTCACAAATGGTATAATATCAGGCCCAGATGGTTTTTTCCAGCACAATGTATTAACAATTAATATCTTGCTTCTGTGCACCTAACAAAGCCCACGTATTACAAAAGAGTGGAGTTTTACATATGTAATACTTACAACCAGGAAACTTAATTAGAATTAATACATGAGAGGCGAGATGGTCCCCTCCATTGTAGTTAGTAAGAGTAAACATGCATGCATAAAAAACATAAGATTAAAAAAATTCCTCAATTCACTGAATTGTTTCAGATCCATATCACATTGGTGAACACTGTGCCGGCAATATTCAGAAGCCATGTTTTTACAACTTTTTTTCCTTAGCACAATGCTCCTGGGCTTTTTTCTGAAATTATTTTCTACAAACTGTTATGTTCTTGACGGTTTACTTGTCAATGGGTTCGTATCGGCACAACATGCCATAGCTGCGAAAAGCTAGCCGGCAAATAAATAAATATGTTACAACGCTGAGACAAAATATGATCTCTCTCCGCTCTGCATTGTCAATTGGAGTCCCATCCGGTGACTGATGGATGTGCAAATAGGAGCAATTCTTCATGCTCCCGAGACCTTGGTTGTTGTCTCCTATGCTAAGCAACCGCAAAGTGAATTTTCAAGCATGGTTGGGAATCCTCCCTTCCTCTTGGTGTTAATGAGTGAAAGACGTCAAGGTTACAAACTGCAACCATTTGATGGCAAAGGACTGGAAAGAACCCAATGACAAGGAAGTAATAAAAGTGAAGTGTTTGTTAAAGAAATTTGTTTCCTTTTGTGCTCCCCTCTTAGGAGCAAACATTCTTCAAAAACACAGAAAGGAAACCCAAGAATCCATGGGCTGCATTCCCAGATTCTCTTTCTTATTACTCTTTCCCCCATTCGGGCTGGCAGCAATCTTGCAGTCTTCTGCCAGTAGATCTTTAAAACCATCATCACTCTCAAGAAATCTCCAGTGCTAGCACATTCAGTGAGTCTATGGGCAAGCAGAATGCTGTACTCTCCCTTCCTCAAGCCATGGGAAGGTCATGGCAAGCTTTTTCCATCTACTGGCCAATTTCCTTCAGAACAGAAAACAATGTAACTTTTTTTTTTCTATGTGAATTCATTTATTTACATATTTGCAAGTTGGGAAAGGATATTTGAGAGTCAATACATATAATTGCATCTCCAGCCCCGAATGGCTGCTGGATGCAACAGTCTAACAAGCTAGGAGTGGTTGGCAACCTTCAGTCTCGAAAGACTATGGTATAAACCTACAGCACCCGGTATTCCCAAGCATCCATCCAAGTACTAACCAGGCCTGACCATGCTTAGCTTCTGAGATCAGACAAGATCGGGCATGTGCAGGGTAACAGTTGCTGCATGGAATACACCACTCTGCTCCTTCCAGGCCATTAGAGCAAGCCATGAAAATAGAGCTTGGATTGTATTTCTGAAAAGTGAGCTACACAGCCCAATCCTATTCTCTATCAGCCTGAATGGTGCTGGGGCACTGGCACAGCGTCTGCTACATCCTGCAGAAGAAATCCATAAAGAAAATTTTACTTACGTCTCTGACTACATGGTTGTCTATGGTATCCTCAAGTCTATGCCTGCTTTTCTGGTGGTGTAGCTCTGAGGAGCTTCTTGGGGCTGCTCTGGGATGTTATTGGGGTAGTTAGGCTCCGCTATGCACTAATGCTATGGAGAGATCCTCTCTGTCCTTCCCCCCCAAATGGCCCTGCTCCCTGCCCCTATCTGCCCCCCAGGTGCCAGCTGACAACCACTGGTGGCAGGTTTGCAGAGCACCACTGAGGGCATGAAGTCCAGAGGGCCTTATGCTAGTGGTAGTGATCAGCAGAATGGCAGAGAGGGAGGTTGCTTTGATGGCAGCCTACTAGAGCCAATTGGGCAAAACCAATCTTTTGATTCAGTTATCCCAAATATACCCAACTTTTAAGACAACAAAATGTGTGTAGGCCTGTGTAATAAATGGAAGAGGGGGCACTAGAACACCAAAGAAAACTTTGCTCCTGCTTTGTCACAGGATTAACTTGATCAGTGGCGTAGCTAAAGCAGGGTCAAAACGCTATTGACGGTGCAGCAACGTGCCATGTAAGTGGCCCCTCCCCCTTGCTGCTGGAGCCATACTGGGCAGTGAGAACACAGCAAAGGAGATGCCTCTGCATTGCTCCTGCCATCTGGTATGGCTCCAGTGGTGAGGGGGCTACTTACACACCACATTGCTACACCAGCAATAATGTTTTGACCCCCCCCCTTTATCTACCCTGCTGAACTTGACGCCTGATCAATCTTCATTCAGCTAATAAGAGCATAAGAACAGCCCCACTGGATCAGGCCAGAGGCCCATCTAGTCCAGCTTCCTGTATCTCACAGCGGCCCACCAAATGCCCCAGGGAGCACACCAGATAACAAGAGACCTCATCCTGGTGCCCTCCCTTGCATCTGGCATTCTGACATAACCCATTCCTAAAATCAGGAGGTTGCGCATACACATCATGGCTTGTACCCCATAATGGATTTTTCCTCCAGAAACTTGTCCAATCCCCTTTTAAAGGCGTCTAGGCTAGTCGCCAGCACCACATCCTGTGGCAAGGAGTTCCACAGACCGACCACACGCTGAGTAAAGAAATATTTTCTTTTGTCTGTCCTAACCCGCCCAACACTCAATTTTAGTGGATGTCCCCTGGTTCTGGTATTATGTGAGAGTGTAAAGAGCATCTCCCTATCCACTCTGTCCATCCCCTGCATAATTTTGTATGTCTCAATCATGTCCCCCCTCAGGCGTCTCTTTTCTAGGCTGAAGAGGCCCAAACGCCGTAGCCTTTCCTCATAAGGAAGGTGCCCCAGCCCCGTAATCATCTTAGTCGCTCTCTTTTGCACCTTTTCCATTTCCACTATGTCTTTTTTGAGATGCGGCGACCAGAACTGGACACAATACTCCAGGTGTGTGGCTTTACCATCAATTTGTACAACGGCATTATAATACTAGCCGTTTTGTTCTCAATACCCTTCCTAATGATCCCAAGCATAGAATTGGCCTTCTTCACTGCCGCCGCACAGTGGGTTGACACTTTCATCGACCTGTCCACCACCACCCCAAGATCTGATCTGTCACAGACAGCTCAGAACCCATCAGCCTATATGTGAAGTTTTGATTTTTTGCCCCAGTGTGCATGACTTTACACTTACTGACATTGAAGCGCATCTGCCATTTTGCTGCCCATTCTGCCAGTCTGGAGAGATCCTTCTGGAGCTCCTCACAATCACTTCTGGTCTTCACCACTCGGAAAAGTTTGGTGTCGTCTGCAAACTTAGCCACTTCACTGCTCAACCCTGTCTCCAGGTCATTTATGAAGAGGTTGAAAAGCACCGGTCCCAGGACAGATCCTTGGGGCACACCGCTTTTCACCTCTCTCCATTGTGAAAATTGCCCATTGACACCCACTCTCTGCTTCCTGGCCTCCAACCAGTTCTCAATCCATGAGAGGACCTGTCCTCTAATTCCCTGACTGTGGAGTTTTTTCAGTAGCCTTTGGTGAGGGACCGTGTCAAACGCCTTCTGAAAGTCCAGATATATAATGTCCACGGGTTCTCCCAAATCCACATGCCTGTTGACCTTTTCAAAGAATTCTATAAGGTTCGTGAGGCAAGACTTACCCATACAGAAGCCATGCTGACTCTCCCTCAGCAAGGCCTGTTCATCTATGTGTTTTGAGATCCTATCTTTGATGAGGCATTCCACCATCTTACCTGGTATGGATGTTAGGCTGACCGGCCTATAGTTTCCCGGGTCCCCCCCCCTTTCCCTTTTAAAAAATAGGCTAAGATTTGCAGCGCTAATAAACAATTTAACGGTTCAGCAATGAAAAGGTGCAATTGCAGAAACAGTAGACTGGAACAGTGACTAGGAAGTCATATGGAAACATAAGAAGTCCAATGCCACTACATAAGAACACAAGAACATCCCCACTGGATCAGGCCACAGGCCCATCTAGTATAGCTCCCTTTATCTCACAGAAGCCCACCAAATGCCTCAGGGAGCATACAAGACAACAAGAGACCTGCATCCTGGTGCCCTCCCTTGCGTCTGGCATTGCACATACACGTCATGGCTTGTAACCCATAATGGATTTTTCCTCCAGAAATTTGTCCAATCCCCTTTTAAAGGTATCATGCTAAGGATGCATTTACAAATGAGGACATTCAACTGACAATTGCAATGATTGCATTCGAGAACTCGAACTGATAACATGAGTTTGAAGGACTTTGATGTTTATCATGCGAGACAGCCAGGTATCAAGGGAAGCTCATCTTATCATGACTTAGCAATCACCCACCTTGGGATGGATAGCATTTCAGTTGGATCCCATATACAGTTAATCAAGTGTATATTGGAGCTACTAGTCAACCATATAATAGTAGCTCAGTGACAGCATTTTGCTTACACATGTACTGAGTGAGCGGGATTATTTCAGCAAGTTCAGTTCTAGCATATCAGGATCATCTAGCCCCTGAAGTTTTATACCTTTTCTCCATAGCACTGCTGCAGTGAGGTGGAACTCGAAAGGAGGAGACTCCAGAGGGCAAAGACAAAGGGGCAGAACAATTTCAAATTCAAAGGCAATATTTGAATTTGTTTAACATTTTACTGGAGTGTTTAACATTTTACTGGAATAACTAAGGGCACAATCCTAAGAACGCCAGTGCTGCTGGAACTGGGGTTAGTGTTGTAAGAGGCAAGCGGCCAGCTCCGCATGCCAGAGAACCCCAGATGCCCACTGAGCCATAGGGGATGATAGCAAGAACACATGGGGGATGATAGCAAGGCAGAGGGAGGCAGAGCATGGGCAGAATGGGGCTGGGGTAAATGAAATGGGGTGGTAATGAGGCAGGGAAGAGGATGGATTGGGATTGGGTAAGGAATGGTTTCATCAGGGCCTGGATAGTATTTGGATGGGAGACCACCTGGGAATGCCAGGTGCTGCAGGCTTATACCATAGTCTTTCGAGACTGAAGGTTGCCAACCACTGCACACTAAATCCCAACCCCCTGTCCCAGCCTCAATCTGCCTTCATGGATCACCAGTCCAAGTAGAACTGGCAGACCAACACAGGCCTTTCGCAGAGCAAGGAAACAAATATTACCAAGGAGGCCAAAACTCCCCCCCCCAAGTGGGATGCAGAGGGCACCACATTTGCACAGCAGCATTGCCACATGGTGGGGTTATGGAGGACTGGGCTGTAACTTATGTCTACCTAAGAAAGAGCTGAAACATACCTGAGCCAATGAACAACCCAATGCCATTTCCAGTGCAGCGCCTGTTGAAACCTAACTGCTAACTTGGAGCATGAAGGTCTCCCAAAGCATGGCTAAGCAGCTTTGAAAGACTCAACAAGATGAGGATGTAGTTCACTGAATCTCATGGCAATCATTAAACCTAATCAACATACTGTAGTCCTTTAAACCGGAAGAAGCAGCATAATCATAGCCAAGTTACTAAAGAAAGCATAAAAGCCAACGTTCTATATACTTACTGAATGGTTCAGTGAAGGCCAAGGATGTACGTTCAAAAATTAGGTGAAAAGAGATCAACTTAGAAACCAAATAATGGATTTTTCTACCAGGCAAGGAAGACATGTTTGTGATATATCTGCCAGTGTGACATCCTTACAAGTCTCTTCAGCTGTGCTCATCCTTACAAATCTCAGATTACTTTTCAGGTCATACCAGATGCATGTTCAAATAGAAAGCACTGGCTTACACATTTTAACTATGATGTGGAGAGACTGACAGATACAATCATTGATTGATTGATTGATTGATTGATTGATTGTATTTGTATCCTGCTCCAAGTCTCGGAGGTCCTTGGACACTTGAAGAATGCACACTTTCCTGGGAGCAAATCACACTGAATTCAGCGGTTCTGAATTAACTTCTGAGTTAATCACATCATGTGCCAACTGTTGCCATGTGGTGAGCCAATCATGTGTAACAACTTGTCTTACGGAGTCAGTGATTTTCACCATCTTGCCACAAACTGTTTCTTTAGGTTGTTGAAAATGGCATGGAGAAATTTGTGTGGCAAGCCACTACACATATTATCAGGGAGCTACATTTGTTTAGTGTAAAAACATAGAACATAAGAAGAGCCCTGCTGGATCAGGCCCAGAGCTCATCCAGTTCAGCTTCCTGTATCTCACAGTGGCCCACCAGATGCCTCAGGGAGCAAGACCACAAGGTACTTGCATCTCACTACCACTCCCCTGCATCTGGCATTCTATTTACCCTCACACCCCTCAGCGAAGACACCAGACTACATTTGGGTTTAACTTGGACCACTTTATTAAACACAAGTGAACAATTTTTAATACATGAAATCTGCTGAACACCCTTCCCTCCCTCGCCAGTTTGGTGTAGGCGGAAAAAAAAACTGCCATCCAAGGCCAGTTCAGATGACAGAAAAGATTCCTACCTGGCCCTCATGATGAGCAACCAGCTAATCTCAGACTATACAGATCTATCATGACTTGTAACCTGTGATTGAGTTTCCAGCCAAAACTCTGTCCAATCCCCTTTTAAAGGCATCTAGTCCTGATGCTATCACCATGTCCTGCGGCAAGAAGCACCACAGACTAATTACATGCTGGGTAAAGAAATGTTTTTGTGTTTTTTTTGTCTGCTCTAACTCTCTCTACACTCAATTTTAATGGATGTTCCCTGGTACCGGTGTTGTGTGAGAGGGAAAACAGCATCCCTCTATCCACTATCCCCTGCATAATTTTGTATGTCTCAATCATGTGTCCCCCTCAGGTGCCTTTTTTCTAGACTGAAGAGCCCAAAATGCTGTAGCCTTTATTCATAAGAGAGGTGCCCCAGCCTGCTAATCATTTTAGTTGGCCTCTTTTGCACCTTTTCCATTTCCACTATATCCTTTTTGAGATGTAGCAACCAGAACTGAACACAATACTCCAGGTGTGGCTGTACCATCAATTTGTATAATAGTATTATAATATTAGCCATCTTATTTTCAACCCACTTTTAATGAACCCTAGTATGGAATTTGCCTTCTTCAATACTGCCACCGTACATTGGGTCAACACTTGTATCGAGCTGCCCACCAGCACCCAAAGATCTCTCTCTTGAATCTGTCGCAGAGTGCTCAGAACCATTAGCCTATATATGAAGTTTTTATAATTTTTGCCCCAATATGCATTACTTTACACTTACTTACCTTGAAACGCATCTGCCATTTTGCTGCCCATTCTCCCAGTTTGGAGAGAGTGTAACATTAAATGTAACATTAAACATATTTTGTTTTTCATGATCTCTCCAAAAATACTGTGTTTTAACTAGAGGAAGTGTCTTGAAATATGTATTACAAAAGGGCAAAGTCTTGTCAGACAGGAAACGTAGATTATCTATCACCAAAAAAGGCTGGTTCTGAACACATGTAGCTGTCATAAGAAAAGATCAGACAGGATCTTCAGTCAAAGAGGAACACAATTTTTCATCTCAAGGCACAGTAGAGTGGTCTGAATTCCAAGAGTGATGCTCAAAAGAGTGTTAAAATGCAGACCATGGATTCACCACACATCTTTCAGATCATCTGTAAGAATGTGGTTTCAGGCTTTTAATTTCTCCATTCTTGTGGGTAGGACCTTTTAATGCTGTAGGAAGTAAACATTGTGGTTCCATCAGTGCTAAGATTGACCTGGTACTTGCAAAATGGGTTCTCAATGACCTTCCAAAGTACAGAAAACTAAACTGCTTTACACATCACACAGTTGATTTCAGAACTAGGAGGAGAATGACATTGACACAGGCCTGTGTTTTCCAATGTTAGTAGGAAAATAAATTTAAAATTTAAATAAAGATATCCCAGTGCTCCCTTTAAAGGTACTGAGAATGCTGATATACTAAATATAAAGAAAGGATTCTTAGAGAAACTCTGCAGTACAAACATAGGCTATGCAAACAATGGTCTGTGTCCTAACCAGGGACACCCTAATCAAGGGTGAGCCTGGTTGGGCAAACATAAATGGTCTCCCTCCATTGGACTCCCTCCATTGTTTGCCTGGTTGGGCAAACAAATGGTCTCCCTCCATTCTTCAGGTGACTTCTCATAGATATGTGCATGTAGTAGATAAGCTCTTGTCAGTGTACATGAACATAAAAGGAATCCTGCTGTGTTTGATCAGAGGTCCATCTAGTCCAGCATCTTGCTTCTTGCATTGGCCTCCTCCAATGCCATGGAGGAAGGCAATATGCAGAGAGTAAAGACAGTAGCACTGTTACTACCCAGGAACTACTTCTGAAAAGTTCCACATGACTATTATGACCCATAGACATTGAAAGATGTGGGACAGCAATGGCCATGCTTACATGGCTAGCCCATCCATGAGGCCAACTGAGACAATTTTCAGGCGGGAAATTTGTGGGAAGCACTTCTTTTGTATCTCCACTCATCTTTACTACTCCTTCTCCTCACACTCCCTGGGCTGGTAAAGCTACAGGGGGTGGTGCAGAAGAGGAAGACTTCAGTGCTGTGGTCTACCATTCTCCTCTTCTCCTTGTCCACTCCACACACACACACCCCTTTCTTTTCCAATTTAGGAAGTGGAGAGAGCAGGGCAGAAATTCTCGGGATCACTGAGCACTCATCAGTAACATTTAGCCTCAACCTCAACTCTCCAGCATGGAAAAAATTAGGAAAGGATGACATAATCCTGTGTTATCTCTGAAATCCCTGCCTAGAGTTCTACCTTAATAAGATCTGTGAATGAAGGACATTCCAGACTCATTAATAAAGTTCTGTTCTTTATACTTTAACTTTAACTCTATTGCAAACTTCAGGAAGGGAGAGAAACCCTTTGCAAAGACAGGGCACATAATTTTGAGAGAATTTATTCTCAGCCAGCACTGGGAATAAGCTCATGGAATTTAGCATTTTATTACTCAGGTAAAAAGGTTATATAGCACTCACTAACACCCTTTTTATGCATTTCCACAAATGTTATATATTAAACTTGTTAAAATAACAGCCTTCTCCCACTCGCCCACCATTACCTCTTCCTTGACTTTTCTGAGATTGTTTGAAGACTAGATCTGTGACTTCTGAACTATTATTAAAAATTGCCAGTTTAATATTAAAATGGCAGCTGGGAGCTGAACTGCTTCAAGACTGTCAAAATGCACGAGGCCTCGACGTGGCAATCACGCTGCAAACGGGACGGGAAATGCAAATGGAAATTATTTCATGTTGAGTCAAGTAGATTAAACAGTGATAACTTTGCATATATATGTATATCCCACTTCTCTAGAGAACGGGCTCACCTCCTTCTACAAAGTATTACTAGAAACTAGAAAGTTACACTGTTAGTTTCTCGCTGTCAAAAATGACCTTTGGAATATTCCAAATGTCACATATGGCTGTTTTGCTAGGCAGCAGCATATATGCAATCTTGCATCTGTGGCAAGGGCATTCACGAGCTTCCGGAATAAATGGAAATAATTCAACATATGAATTTCGTTTGCGGAAACCTATTCATTATCAATTATTTATTATGCATGGATACACATGCACAGATATGAAAAAGAATGGGTGATCCCTCCTCCAAACATATCATGACCCTCCAAATGGATCTTGAATTTAACAGTGCCGGGCCCAAAGAGGTCCTGGATGAAACAGAATGGGCCTCCAATAAATGAATAAGCTTCCAGATTAAAAATGATTGATGTGCATATTCTAAATATGTTGCAACTGGATTTTTTTTTTTTTGGTCTTTATGTAAGAAGGTCACAGAAAGAGGCATTTACTATGATTGCATTCTTTGGCCTCTGGGTACTGTTAAAAAGAGACCCTAAAATGAGCTTCTGTCAGTCTATGTAATTTTATATACCTAGCTGTTCCCTCTTTCTTTTTGAATTCAGGAAGTAGGAGCAGAAGGGAAAGTGGAGGTTGTTGGTGAGCAGAGGTGTATCCAGGGGCAGCGCAGTCTAGGGCAGTGACGCCGCCCATCATGTCATGACATCCCTTTCGGCTTTGGAGGACAGTGGTGGCAGCTTTGCACCAATGTGGCTGTTCCTTCCCCCCCCCCCCAGTCCTCCTTCAGCAGCTTTCTGACCAACTTTCAGCTTCTGCTGAGACACTGCAGGCCCCTGAATAAAGTTTGGTGTTTGGAGGTTTGCATCGACTTGGCAGAAGTCAAGAATTAGCCAGGAAGCTTCAAGTGGCACCTAGGGTACGCGCCCTACTTATACCTTAGATACACCTCTGTTGCTGAGTGAAGTATCCTCCTCAAATGTTACCTGCTGCATCGGTCAGTGTCATAAACAGATCAGATCTGTATGTTGAACACTTCCAACTGTAACTGAGACAAAAACCTTGTTAGAATCTCCAACTGCTGACATGCCACCTCCTCAACACAGCAGCCTGCAAGCAGTGTGGTTGAAATTGTCTGGACCACTTCAGCTCAGTCTGATCACTGCTGATCAATGACTGTCACTTATCAATTGTCAGATATCCAACCCTGAAATCAAAATACATTAGATATAAAATACATGCATCACATCTGTAGAGGAGTACAGGCTGTGTCTTATTATTTGCGAGGGTTTCGTTCCCAGAACTCACACGGATGGCAAAAATCGCATTAAAGCAAATCCATTTAAAAAACAATGTCCCTTTGCTAGCTGATTTAAAAACAGCCTTGCTGACTTTTATGATGTAAAACAGAGACATTGGGCAGATAATCCATCAGTCTCTCCCAGACGCTTAGAAAGGCTTCATTCCACTTGAGTTAGGGACCCCTCCCTTTACCAAGAGCAAAGTGATTATCTTTCTTTCATGTGCTCAGGGGGAAGGGAGGGTTCTAAGTGCCTGGAGAGAAAATGATTGGTAGATTGTCAGCCAGCTGCCCTCTCTGGCATTACCGAGGGTATTGTTAAAGGACTGGTTTCCTTTAATTTAAAGGGCCCTTCTCATTGTGTTGAGATAGAAAAATCCATGGATGTTTCCACAGGTGAAAAATCCATGGATAATTAGGTTATACTTGTCATTGCTTTCATGACTGTCTCTCTACAACAGTAAAAAGCAGTTTTTAAAAATGTGATTTTAAAGGGATGCATTTTTCCCCTTCTCCAGGGATCAGCACATTCCTTCCCATTTGCAGTGGCCATTCGTGTTGAGTCAAATCTGTGTATAAAAAAAAATCCATGTATAATAAGGTTGGACCTGTACATCTCAAGAACATTCACTTTCAAAATATACAGAATTCTGAGAATTTCTAGGAGGAAATTTGTTTCCGCTTTTGGTGACAGCTGAATTATTTCTGTGCCTAATTATTTCGCTTTGTATTCAACCTTAGTTTGAAATACAGCCCTTGGAACTGTTTTGAAGATTGCTCAAAGGCTTAAGCCAGCATTCAATATACTTTTCAGATAAGTCCTATACTCTTTCTGCTGCACTTTTCATGAAGAGCCATGCAGTAGCCTCCCTTGTTTGCTGTTCCTATCAATTTCTTGGTCTTCTTCCACCTCTCCCTCACCCACCCTTTATAGAACTTGACTTACAATGTGTTATCCAATTTGAACCTGTGCCAGAGTCACACAGAGACTCCTATGAGAATTGTGCTATGTGCTTCTAAGATGGATACTAGTAGTGTTGCATTTTTACAAAGGATGTTTTACAGGGAAGGTGCTGTCCTGACCTAATGATGACTAATAAAAATGCATTTAGAAATGCCTTGACTGTTCCAACGGGACAGGGAAAGGGACTGTTCCAAAGGGACTGTTCCAAAGAAGAGGGAAAAAAGATGTCTATTATTCAGCATGCTACTATTTGCTTTCAACCCAGGGGCAGATGATCCAGATATATTCCACCAAAAACGCAGCAAACATTTGTGATAGAATAATAGAATCATAGATTTGGAAGGTACCCACAAGGTAATCTAGACTAACCTCCTGCATGTAGCAGGAAATTCATCTAGAGCATCTCCAGCAGTTGCCTGTTGAGCTTCTGCTTGAAAATATCCAGTGAGGGAGAATCCACCACCTTTCTTGTCAATCTGTTCCACTGTCAATCAGCCCTTACCATTAAGAATTTCTTCCTGATATCCAACCAGAATCTCCTCTCTTACAGTTGTACCATTACTCTAGTTCTTTGTCTAGTGCTCTAGACCAGGGGTGTCCAAACATTTTGGCAGGAGGGCCACATCATCTCTCTGACACTGTGTCGGGGGCCTGGAAAAAAAAGAATTAATTTACATTTCAAATTTGAATAAATTTACATAAATGAATATATTAGAGATGGAACTTATATGAAGCAGTGACGGTCTTGCAATAGCTTAAGGCCTATAAAAGGCCTTGCACAAAGCAAGGCTGGCCTTTCCTTTGCTGCAGCTGCTGCATCACAGACATGAAACAGCAAGCAGTGGAGGGAACCCTCATCCCACAGCTCATGGAAGAGGTCAAACAGTTGGCTGAGAGCAGTTGCATCAGGTCAGCACGGGCTCCAGCAAGTCTCCGGCAGGCCAGAGTCTCTCTGGAGACTGGGGGCTCCCTAAGGATCGGATTGGGAGTCCTCGAGGGCTGCAAGTGGCCCTAGGGCTGGGGTTTGGGCACCCCTTCTCTAGACAAAGAGGAAGTTGAGAACAAATTTGTTCCTTCTTCCATATGACAACCCTTCAGGTATTTGAAAAGTCCTTCCTATCCCTTCTCAGCTTTCTCTTCTCCAAGCTAAACTTACAAGTTCCCTCAACCTTTCCTCATAGGGTTTGTTCTCCAGTCCTCTGAACATCTTCATCTCTCTTCTCTGAACCCATTCCAGTTTGGTGGCATCTTGCCTAAAGAATGGTGCCTAGAACTGGACACTGTACTTCAGGTGAGGTCTGCCCAATGTGGAGTAAAGTCGAACCAGTACTTCTCATGACTTGGATTCTACAGTTTGACAAATGCAGGCTAAAATTGTGTTAGCCTTCTTTGCAGCTGCATCACACTGCTGACCCATGTTCATTTTGTGCTCCACTGCAACTCCGTGACCCCTTTCACATGTTGTGCCACCAAGTCAGGTATCTCCCATTCTCTCTTGGCCTACATTTGTCCTTGCATTTGTCCCTATTGAACTTCATCTTGTTTGTTTCAGCCCATTATTCCATTCTCTCAAGGCCTTCCTGAATGCTTTAACTGTCTTCTATTGTAGAAATAGTGATGTTTTGCTCCTGATGAGAAACAACAAACCTGTATATTGACTGTTTCAGAAGTGTCTTAAACAGGCAGCAGGTTTGAGATCACTTTCTTGCCAAAGGAGTAAAATAAAATAAAGCACCAATTTGATTTGCAGAATATTTCACAATTTAGACCACTGCACCCACAATATAGAATAATATGCTAAATACAGGTTGAGCCTCATTATTCGCGTGGGTTCCGTTCCAAGCACTGGCTTAAAACGCACTATAGCAAATCAATTTAAAAAAACAAAGTTTCTTTGCTCTGGTGATTTAAAAACAGCCTTGCTGACCTTTGTGATGTAAGGTAAGAGTCATTAAGAAGACAATCCATCAATCAGTCTTCCTCCAAGCGCTTAGAAAGGCACTTCACTCAGCCCCTCTCTTCATCAATGCAAAGTGATCACCTTTCTTTCAGGTGCTCAGGGGGAAGGGAGGGGTCGCTTGGAGAGAGAAGGACTGATGGATTGTCAGCCAGCTGCCCCCCCCCCCATTAAGGAGGCTATTGTTAAAGGACTGTTCAGTTTTTTAAACTGATTTTAAAGGGCTGCATTTTTTTCTCTTCTCCAGGGATCAGCACATTCCTTCTCATTTGCAGGGGCCATTCGTGTTGAGTCAAATCTGTGTATAAAAAATCCGTGTATAAATAGGCTGGACCTGTAATCCAGATCTTGGTTAGAGAGATGGCTGTACTTTTCAAATAGATGCTCTTTTCCCTCTCACATAACACCAGAATCAGGGGACATCCACTAAAATGGAGTCTTGGGCATGTTAGGACAGTCAAAAGAAAATATTTCTTTACCCAGTATGTAATTAGTCACTGGAACTCCTTGCCACCGGAAGTGGTGATGACATCTTGCCTAGATGCCTTTAAGAGGGGATTGGACAAATTTCTGAAGGAAAACTCCATTGCGGTTTATGCTCATCAAGACATGATGAGTAGGTGCAAGTTCCTGATTTTAGAAGCAGACTACCTCGGAATGCCAGATGCAGGGGAGGGCACCAGGACACAAGTTGTGTCTTGCTGTCTTTTGTGCTCCCTGAAGCATTTGGTGGCCACTGTAAGATACAGGAAGCTGGACTAGATGGACCTTTGGCCCGATCCAGCGGGGCTCTTCTTATGAGTAAGAAATGAGCAATTAAACCATTTTGTTGGGCTGTGAGTGGTGGTGGGGCGTTCTCCCCCTTCTTGCAGTTTCCCTTAAAGCACCTTTCAGCCTCCCCCCCCACGGGTGACCTGGCTGGGTTGAGAGACAGAGCTTCAGGGGCCTCAGACTGGCGTCCAGGGGGAGGGGGTTAATTCACCCGAGTCTTCCTCCCTGGCCCTTAAGGCCAACATATTCAATAGCGTGGGGTGTGGCCTACAGCCCCACACCTCACTTGCCTCCTGGCCCTCATCACGGGCCTCCCTTATGAAGCACTGGCCCAGCCTCATCCTTCTGCCCCCTTCCCCCTGGGAGAGCCTTAAAGGCACCGGACCAGTCTTGCCTTGTCCTGACTTTTCCCCCCAAGGAGCTGGTGGAGCACCCTGGGAGTATGCCTGGGGCCCCAATGTCTGCTCCCTGCTGCTGGCGGCTGACCTCTGCCTGATCTCCCCCTTCCCCCGGATGTCTGTTCCTCCCTCCCTTGGCTTCGCCCCTCCCTCTTTCTGTCCTGGCTGTTGCCAAGCAGAAGGAGGCAGGCTTTGCGGCTGCACAAGCTGCCTTCCAAGGCAGGTGTGCCACGCTGTTGGTGCCTCCCAAGGCGCAGTGAACCTGGTGGCTTGCGCCTGGCCATGGGGTTGGGCTTCCTCCCTGGCCCCGTGGTGGCTTTGGGTTCGGGGTGGAGGAGCAGCTCTTTGCGGGTTGCTGGCCTCGACCCTTTCCCCCAGGCCGGGCAAGGCCCCCTGATGCCTCCCAGGGCCCCCAGCGCAGGGTTGAAGGCTCCCATTTGCCCTCCTGAGGTAAGTTGGGCTGGGAGGGAGACAACTCGCCCCGACACATTTGAATATAATGTTATGCGCATGATGCACAGCAATCACAAATCGGCTTTTGTGCATAAGTGTTCCGAATCTGTGACACACGTGCAAAGGCAGAGATATCTGCAGAAAGAATTGCATTTGTTCACATTTACTTTCCACAGATTTCTGCTGCTTAGGTTTATACTGAACTATGAGCACTATCCACCGGAAGGCATTCCTGCCCTTCTCCAATTGCCTGTAATATCCGTCACCAATTTTAAAACACATTTGTCAAAGAAGAATCTGTATGTTCATAAAACAGATTCTCATTCTTTTCATGCGACATACTGAATTTTCCATCGGCCACATGAATGTGGAGAAATCCATATGATGTGAACTTTCTCAGTCCCTGTTTCTCAGGCCACTTTACGTATAAGAACTAATTCAATATGACCCTTAAGTGTAATGTTATAAACTGCCCTTCATAACTAAGGTAGTTCAGGAGCCAAAGAGGAACCTTAACAGCTGTAAAACACATCAGATTGATCCATGGATGATTAGATATGGTATGAAGAGTACCTGAAAGCTTGTGATGCTTGCTTAACTTCTATAAGCTTTGTGTTCTCAGCTCTAGTTTGAGATGCCAGGGATGGAAACTGGGACCTTCCACTTGCAAAACATTTGCTCTGTTACTAGCTGCAGCCTCATCTCAAACTAATAGTAGCATGCCACGAAATAATGCATACACAAAATCAACTACTATTATAAGAACCTATTATAACCACTTTTATAAGTGGATCAACGCATTTATAAATATCTCCCACTTCATTCTAATGACACATTCCTAGTGACAATCATTTTTGCTTCTTCCAGAACTTTCCATCTCGAAGTCAACAGCAAGATTTTAAAGGGATATTCTCAACCCTAATGGTATACAGTTCCCCCTTTAGACCTGTCTACAGCTAATCTGAAATAAAGGTTAATTCTGAAGAGCCAGCTCCATAATATTTATACAGTGAAGTCAAACTCTGAATGAAACACACTTGTAAAAACAACAGTGGCCTTTCCTTGTGCAACGTAGGATGTGGTCAATCACTTGGCAATTCAATTTTGGCACATCCTGAACTATTTATTTGTTAAGGCCAGTTCTCGAGGCTGCTGAAGTCCTTGGAGATTTTGCTTTTCTTTTTTGTTCTTCCATTTTCCTCCCTCTCTTTTCCTGGAAACGATTACGGCTCCCAATGTTTATTTCACCCTCAAACTAGTACCATTGTATTGATAAATATTTAAAGACGCTGGAGTTCCATCAATACGATGCTGGATGTTTTCTTTAAAAGGCGTTTTATTACTTGGCAAGAGTATGGTGGTCAGTGAGAAAAGATAAAGGAAAACCTCACTGTACTCCAAAATGGCACACAATTCAGTTTCAGTTTGCCAATCTTTTTTTTAAAGAAAGGAAAATAAACTCATCAATTTGTAATGTAAACAAATCCATATGGACTTGTTTGAACATTGGGTCATTGTGCGAGTCCTGCTGCCAGAAGGGACATGAACTAGAGGAAATAAAAGAGCATCCAGAATATTCCAGAAATGTCCATTCCGATTTGAAACATATTGGCTTGGTTCCAGCTATCGTTGTATTATGTGGGTTGTAACTCATGGGCCTGGATAGGAATGCCCATCACCAGCTGCATCAGATGCATCAATTACATTCCATGGGGACCAGTTGGGCATTACAGTGTGCATAGGCATTTGCCACTCACATGGATCACCTTCGCAAGATGCAGGGGGGCATGCCTGTATAAGCATATTCATGAGAATGTCAGTAAGATGCTCCCCCACGTACTTTGCACTCAGGGGGCCCTATCAACTTCATATATGCATGCAAGTTGAAGGAAGAGCCAGTCACACACAACTCACCTGTATTCATTTTGCACGGGCGCAGCTATCTTGCAGGTCATGTCAATTGCTTCTGCCTGAAGTCCTTGCGTCATCTCGATCATTTAAGAACATAAGAACATAAGAACAGCCCCACTGGATCAGGCCATAGGCCCATCTCGTCCAGCTTCCTGTATCTCACAGCGGCCCACCAAATGTCCCAGGGAGCACACCAGATAACAAGAGACCTCATCCTGGTGCCCTCCCCTACATCTGGCATTCTGACTTAACCCATTCCTAAAATCAGGAGGTTGCGCATACACATCATGGCTTGTACCCCATAATGGATTTTTCCTCCAGAAACTTGTCCAATCCCCTTTTAAAGGCGTCTAGGCTAGACGCCAGCACCACATCCTGTGGCAAGGAGTTCCACAGACCGACCACGCGCTGAGTAAAGAAATATTTTCTTTTGTCTGTCCTAACCCGCCCAACACTCAATTTTAGTGGATGTCCCCTGGTTCTGGTATTATGTGAGAGTGTAAAGAGCATCTCCCTATCCACTCTGTCCATCCCCTGCATAATTTTGTATGTCTCAATCATGTCCCCCCTCAAGCGTCTCTTTTCTAGGCTGAAGAGGCCCAAACGCCGTAGCCTTTCCTCATAAGGAAGGTGCCCCAGCCCCGTAATCATCTTAGTCGCTCTCTTTTGCACCTTTTCCATTTCCACTATGTCTTTTTTGAGATGCGGCGACCAGAACTGGACACAATATTCCAGGTGTGGCCTTACCATCGATTTGTACAACGGTATTATAATACTAGTCGTTTTGTTCTCAATACCCTTCCTAATTATCCCAAGCATAGAATTGGCCTTCTTCACTGCCGCCGCACATTGGGTCGACACTTTCATCGACCTGTCCACCACCACCCCAAGATCTCTCTCCTGATCTGTCACAGACAGCTCAGAACCCATCAGCCTATATCTAAAGTTTTGATTTTTTGCCCCAACGTGCATGACTTTACACTTACTGACATTGAAGCGCATCTGCCATTTTGCTGCCCATTCTGCCAGTCTGGAGAGATACTTCTGGAGCTCCTCACAATCACTTCTGGTCTTCACCGCTCGGAAAAGTTTGGTGTCGTCTGCAAACTTAGCCACTTCACTGCTCAACCCTGTCTCCAGGTCATTTATGAAGAGGTTGAAAAGCACCGGTCCCAGGACAGATCCTTGGGGCACACCGCTTTTCACCTCTCTCCATTGTGAAAATTGCCCATTGACACCCACTCTCTGCTTCCTGGCCTCCAACCAGTTCTCAATCCACGAGAGGACCTGTCCTCTAATTTCATTCCGAGTCTTGTCAACAGGCCAAGCGTTCTTGTCTTGTTTAACTCTTGCTTAACAGACCTGTTTTTACACTGTACTTTTATAATAGTCATTCTAGAAAAACTTATTTGATTACACTCCCTGCTTGAAAAGCTCCACTCAGAGCACCGAAAATAATACCTTGTGTGATCAGTCACATAACACAAGTACTGTATATTAAGAAAACAAAGTCAAAGAGTCAGGAGTTCACATGCAATATATTTTATACAGGGCACCAGGGATTTCCATTACAGCAGCTGTGGTCAGGAATGGTATGTTTTGAGTTTACTGTATGAAATGTGAGGGAAGCTTTACAAAAATAGGGTGAATCAATCAATCTATCATTTCTTTAGCTTTTTCCCCCAAACACATAACCTAATTTGGCTTATCCTTCCTTGTAAGGTACCGAAAAAAAGAAAAAAAAATAGAAGTTGGCCCTTTATTCTGGGCAATAGCAAGTTATGCATCTAGTTCAAAAAGGTGACCTCACTTTAGGTCAGTAATTTTCAAAACCAGCAGTTTCTTGGATGTTCACTGGGAATTTCTCATAGGAAAAGCAGAAATGGTTTTCTTGAAATGGTTTCCTAGAAAGGTAGTTCTGCAACCACTTCTAAACTTCTCCTGCAGTGTCCAGCTGTGGATCTAACTATTGCCACACGTGAAGTGAGTGTGCACCATAGAATCTTTTGGAAACCGAGATTCCATTGCAGATAAGCAAGAGTTCCTCAGCAGTTCAGTCAACATGGATGGGGTTCTCTGAAGAGAGACAGAAACATTCTGTTAGGTCCGCAATTTTCAATGGGTGTTATGTGGCATATTGGTCTGCCATGAAAGAGCTGCATGTGTGCCCTGGGAGTTTGGAACACAGCAGTTGAAAATCACTGGAAAAAAAAAAAAAAAAAACTCTCCAGGGTTCTGTGGCTCTGTTTCTTGGGCAACTGTCTGTAGTAACAAATTATCTGTCCTTCTTGCTCAGCCAGCTCTAAGGAGGGACAGACAATTCATTGCTACAATCATAGAAGGAGCTGCCAAACAAGGAAGAGTCTTCTGGAAGCTGGAAGTGACATCACAAGAGACAAAGACCATAGAGAAGACCATAGAAGTCAGTGTGCTGTGAGAACTAAAACATTGGAAATCTCTGTGTTAGGTCAGACTCAGTTGGGTGTGGCTAGATAAGGACAAATGAGCCATATCATAAAATGAAGGAATAACAGGGTTGAGAACGCAAGTCAGTGACTCAGTCTCGAGTCGCAAAGATTTCATGATTTTGGGTGACCCAGTGACTCATGAGTCACACGCATGGAAGACTCTGAAAAAGATTCAGGGCCCCCCTGACTCAGCACTCGTCCCCAAGCATGCTGACTCAAGTTTGCCTGCGTCTGGGCGTGTTTGCTTATTGTTTCCACAGCGTGAAAAGCCTTGTGGGGCCAGCATTCCGACTGGGCGAGCAACATGGAAGTCCCAGCAACAAGGCAGGGAAGGGTTAATGTTTGCAATGAATGGGGGGAGGCAGGACTGGGCTCTCTTTTTGCTATCTCTGATAGGACGTAAGGAACGGATGATCATTGGACAAAGGATGCGAGGATTTGCATTAGCTGAGGAAGAGCAGGAGGAGTTGCCAAGGGCATTCTTGCCTTACAATTGGCTGCAGAAACCCAGGGAAGAGGGGAAAGGAGGAGGGGAAAGGGGGGAGGTTCATAGCAATCACACTTTCCTCCGCATGGCTGCTGTCAGCTCTGTTGTTACTTGGGGGAGGGGAGGAAACCTCATTAAATGACTGGCTGAGTGGGACTACTTCTGAGTAAGGCTTCCAAGGATTGAGTGGTCCTGGTAAGCCTTGCAGCTGCTGTGCGTGATCCTCCCCCTTTTTGCTGCTTCTGTCCCTGCTCTCTCGCAGTCCCTCCCACCCCTCCTACCCTCTTTACAGATGGGTGGGGACATCAGGGGAGTGAGTAAAGAGAACCCTAACACACACACACACACACACACACACACACACACACACACACACAGCAGCAGCAGCCCCATGTTTTCAGCTGAGCGATGGTGAGCTTTATAAAGGGGGGGAACTCAACTCGAGTCTTTTAGAGTCACTAAAGGGTGACTCAGCGACTCAGAAAGTGCCCTCATTATGACTCGTTTTCGAGTTGAGAGGGGTGGTGACTCGGTGATTCAACTTGAGTCAAGTAGTGCTGGGTTTTCCCATCCCTGAGGAATAACTTGTTTATGTTTAAAGACATACGTTATTCCATTCTCAGTCTTATGGCACTATCCTCTGTTTCAAGATGGACAACAGTATGAATTCACAAACAAGACATAATAGTGCCCAGAACAACTCCTCATATTCAGCATGTTCCTTCTTCCAAAACCTGGAGCTGCACATTTAATTCCCCCTCCATGTCAGGAATAACATCTCAAATTATGCCTTGGTGTCCTGAAACTTCACCACTGTGGTTTTTCCTGTCCCTGACAAGCAGCAGCCAAGGACTCAGGATAGGGACCCAAGGATGCTGTGTTGCCAGGCTATTGAAAAGTTGCCCTTGGTTTTAAGCAGGAAGGAAATAAATGCACTCTTGCCATTTTTGGCAGCCACCATTTAATAAAGCATGCAATCAACAACAGTCACATTGATTTCATCATGAAAATCTATGGGCATGTATCTAGTTTGAATCTAGTAATGTTGGACAAGGCTAGCTGTATACACATTGCAGAGTTAAATATTTAAGGGCACAATCCTAACTGTGCCTTGAGCTGGTGCAGCTGGCCCAGGAGGGTCGTAAACGTATCGTAAAGTACGTATGTTTGTTCCTCCTCAGGAGTCAGCTGGGCCTGCACAAGGATGCGTGCTGGCCTGCGGTGGCTGAATCCAGTCTCCAAACCTACTCGGGGAGGGAGTCCTGCGTCAGCCAAGCTCAGCCGAGGGAGGGAGGCGTTCTGGGGCGGGGGGGCAGTCCAGGGTGGGAAGGTCAGGTGGTGAGGCTGGGATCTGGCTGTTATGCCAACACTCATTGGCAACCCAACCCCATTGGATCCCAACCCCATTCCCTAAGCAATGCAGAGCGGCTATAAGCCGCTCCACTCTCCTCAGACTTATACCACCTCCAGAGGGGGCACAAGTCCGAGGAGACCCATAGAGTCTGCAGTGGCGTACCTGGGGGTAAAGGGAAAAGTTTCCCAGTGGAGCCACTGTGGGGCCATATCTTGCGCTGGATACAGCGCAGGCCTCCTGGCCTGCTGTTGCAGTGCAAGATAGGATTGCGGTGCATGTTCATTTTGAAATGTGAAAAGAACTATTTGCTTAAATGAAATTTTAAAGATTTTTTTTTTTTTCAATGGGATTGCACTTTTCAAGGTTACATAAAATACAGATCATTTGGCAAGGTTATTTCTTGGATTGTCTGGGAGAAGACTTAGCTATAACTCTTATTCCTGATATTCAGTTTTCTGTGTGCAGGCAGAGGCTTTTGTGTGTGTTTGTACTTGATCATTCAGTTTTCTCCACATCTGTAGTCTGAAAGGGTACCATCCAGGTGCAGTTTTAACATCTTGGCTGCTATTTGTATAGACTAGACTGGAATGTAACTAGTCCAGAATATCAAACAGAAATGACATGTTCCCCTGCTTTTCTCACAACTGGTTGGCAACCGTCAGACTCAAAAGACTATGGTATAAGCCTACAGCACCCAGTATTCCCAGGCAGTCTCCCATTCAAGTACTAACCAGGCCTGACCCTGCTTAGCTTCCAAGATCAGATGAGATTGGGCATGTGCAGGGATGTGGATAAATATATAATTTTTTTATGAACCAGCACAAGTTTTGCCACGTATCTTTGCCACATACTTTAGCTGTGGGTAGCATGCCCACGCTGAGCAACAGTTTTTTTTTCTCCACTCAAGAGTGAATATTCCCCCCCACACCACCACCACCTAGAATCAACCATATTTCATCCACACATCTTGAGTGGAATGAGTAAGGGCCCAATCCTATCCAACTTTCCAGCACCGGTGAAGCCACAATGCAGCCCCGAGATAAGGCAACAAATGTTCCCATGCCTTGAGGAGGCCTCTGTGACTGCCTCCCCACCACAGGATGCAGTGCACACCCCATTGACACGACTACACCAGTACTGGAAAATTGGATAGGATTTGGCCCTAAGTTGGCCACCATGATGCGGAGACATTAGACAAGAGTGGCACCATGTCCACGTGCAAAGGAGGAAGTGGGCTGGGTGCTGCTGCCCTAAGAACCCTCTGGGCCCACCCAACTCTCAGCCCCCCTCCAATCCCCTTTCAGGGAAGGAGGCTCTTGTGCTCCTGGTTGCGCCAAACAAAATACCGATTCGCTGCTTACATTGCGTGATCAGCATTATTGAAGTATTTACATTCTACTTTCCCCCCTAGCGGTGATTCAAAGCATCTAATTTTATTTTTAAACAACTAATAAAATAAAGATATAACAATGAATTAAGAAGTATTACAAACAGCAGTAGATGAAAATAGAAACGTTGACAGAATTAAGCCAAACTTTCAAGAGGATGAGATGGCTTTCGCTTCCCAGCTTAATTCCAACATTGGCACCAAAGTGAACATTTTGGAAGAGGGCACTCCAAAGGTGCACTACAACCACAGAATAAGCCGAATCACCAGTTGATCAACTTCCAACAATGGTGGGCCAAGGTCTCAGTCTAAGTTCCAGGGGGTCCTGTCTTATCAGATATTGGTAGGAAGCAGCAGCAAACTCTCCTATCTGAGATAGCGTTATTTTAAATGTTTCATGCCCTTCCTCCAAAGTGTCCAGTAGAAGGAGCATCCACTACTGCCACTGTTGCTGCCCACCTTTCCACTGTATGTTGGGAGCGACTGAATTTACTTGGTGAGCATGGGCAGCAACAGCAAATACTACTAGGGCTTCAGGTTTGGCTTGGTGGATTCTCCAATGGGTTTGCGGCATTTGCCAACTCTGCTGGAGGCAGTTGCAACATGGCCTCCATCTAAATATATGGCCAGGATCACATGGCAAGTGCTGGTCCTGCAGATATCCTGGGGCAAGTTTCTTTACAAGTCAATGCCAGAAACAAATTTGAAGCCAGTATACACATTGCAACACCAGTGAGACATATTGCTTATGAGAAAACACAGTTAATCACCAGGCCATTATGCCATTAAAGGTTGTTGAAATTAATTATCACCAGGCCACCAGTAGCATACAAAGGAGGGAACTAAAGCACCCCTCTGTGGTACCTTGAGTATTTCCCAGGCTCTCTACATGTGGGTGGGTAAAATGTTTGCACCTTAAAGTGCTGTGGAGTTTGGCACACCTCCCCTCCCTCACCTTCATTTGGCTCTGAAATGGAGCCATTCTGGAAGTGGGGGGGGGGAGGAGGAGGTCATACACAGGCATAGGGTGATGCAGTGAAGGAGGGGTGATGCTTTAGGAGAGTTAGGAGAGTTAGAACAGAAAAAAGAAAATATTTCTTTACTCAGCGTGTGGTTGGTCTGTGGAACTCCTTGCCACAGGATGTGGTGATGGCGACTGGCCCGGACACCTTTAAAAGGGGATTGGACAAGTTCCTGGAGGAAAAATCCATTACAGGGTACAAGACATGATGTGTATGCGCAACCTCCTGATTTTAGAAATGGGTTATGTCAGAATGCCAGATGCAAGGGAGGGCACCAGGATTCAGGTCTCTTGTTATCTGGTGTGCTCCTTGGGGCATTTTGTGGGCCGCTGTGAGATACAGGAAGCTGGACTAGATGGGCCTATGGCCTGATCCAGTGGGGCTGTTCTTATGTTCTTATGCTTTTGCAGCACCACATTGCCCTTCCCTGGGCACCAGAGGCCCCAGTACACCACTATGAACACCACATTTGGAATCAACTGGATTTTCTGTGCAGCTAATCAAAAGCATTTTGAATGGCAAGATGACATCTTTTCAAGAAGAGCTGGTGCTCCTAGTGAAGTTGGTAAAAGGTACTTTTTGGGACAGATGCCCCCCCACCAACCACCCATAGTTAGGGGCAGCTGTAATCCCCTAGCTGCTAACTTTAAGGCAGACTCTAAGATATTGAATTGATGTTCAAATCTCCTGTCAGCCATTCCCTAACACTCACTGGATGGCTTTGGCCTTGTCACCATTTTCCACCATAATCAACCTCATGAAGAAGCTGGATGCACAGTGGGTAACATTTGCGAAGCATTTTGCAACCCACTGAAAAGTGTCATAAATAATAATTTCACTCATATGTAAGAAAGAGACGGTCAGTGAACATACGCAATACAGCACACAGTAACAGATAAGTCCCTTAAGAGAGCAACCAACACCCCCCCTACACCTGGTAATATGCTGAGATAATCTTGCAGGTTGAAATCCACTAGATTATTTCATAAACCCCACTGAAATGAATAGGAGGTGTGCAAGACTGTGGCCCTATTCCTGCCCAAGTCTCAGTTATTTCAGTGGGACTTACGTGGGAGAACTAGGTTACACTCTCAGTCTTCTGCAGGTTTGAGCTCTGTGATTTTGTGGTTTTTACAGAGAGATTTGTCCATCTTTGGTTTCAACACAGCAGGAAACAGAAGTCCTGAAATACCATGAAAAATGCCACTAAGTATAAAGCAAGGAGTACTGGAAATCTTTCAAGGAAGCTTTAATTCACTGTCAAATGCTATAGATTTCTCAACCAAAGAGATTTGGCTCCTTCCCAATAACATCTGAGCTAAATCTGCAGAGAATCACCTGTTGCAATAAATTGTATATGCGTATTTGTGAATTATTACCAAGCGATTGTCATGGAAATAAAGGTGTATATAAAGGTCTATATCCTACTGAAGGCGATCTTTTTATATTTGGATACATTCCCTTTAATCCAAAGAGTCTTTGTGGGTGTGGGATGCTTGATGCACACAAAGTCGGGAGTGCTGATTATATCTACAGGATGATGTGCAAAGAACCATATGGTTACTTTAAAAGAATATTCAGAAGGAATGGAAAACATTACTAGGTGACGGCTTCACACATTACTCAATGAAATGTACATAATTTTCTTTAAATGTAATTAATAGCACAATCCTAGGCATGCCTACTCAGAAGTAAGATCTTTTAGTTCAGTAGGGCTTACTCCCAAGAAAGTGGACACAGGATCACATCCTGACAGCCCAATCTTACTGGGCTAATCTGCTGGTGGAACTGATTTTTTTGCCAGTGGATGTGGCTTTACAGTAGTTGTAAAATCATCTCCCAAGCACAGAGGCTGGAGCATGCCCTGTGTGGTGATGGATAGGTAGGCCTGTCAATCTAGGTAAGCTGGCAGGGGAGTGGGTGGAATAGGCTATGATGGAGGCAGGGAGGAGTGAATTGGGTCTGTGAAGGGGGTGAGTTTGCTGGCAGCACCATCCACCAAATCCAAATCCCCTTCTCAAATTTGATCCCCTGATCCAGATCCATAGAACTTGCCATGGAACTTGCTTCATATAGACTTGCACCAGTGTCTGGGCCTCTGTCGCTTCTCGGAACAAATGTTGCTTACCCAGAGGACACCTTCAGCACTGTTTCCCTGAAGGATGCAGTGCACACTCCAGTGTCATGGCTGCATCAGTAGGGGGGAAGGGATAGGATTGGGCCAGGAATATATCCAGGAATTTATTTCATTTCAGTGGGCAATTTTTCCTACCTGGTCAGGGCCTCTGAAAGAAATTTTATCAGGGAGTACAAAGTTTCTTTTGGGCCCCTTAGCAAAGGGAGAGGGGTGAAACAGAGTGGGGTAAGGTGGTGATGGGCAAGCAGAATGGGGGCAGGGAGGGGCCAAACAGGGTGGGGGAAGGGTGGAGACAGCTGGAAAAGTCTTTGGAGCCCATATCTACCTACCCACAGCACTGGCAGCTACATACAGTAAGATGGAAAACCAAACATACTCCTAAGTCTCTCTAAAAAAATTTTAAATATGGAAAGTCGCGCAGAAAATTAGCATCATCATATTTAGGCTCACTCTAGAAAGGAAAGTGTCTTTTACGCACCAACACTTGTTTCTGCAGCAGCTGTAGTCTTACAGCTGTGTCCCTGAGCTCCTCTACACTCCTTCATGCTAAGTGGATCCGCAAGCCAAAGAGCTACTGTAGCCAGCCAGTTCCTCCCTGATTTGACACTGTGTTAGAGTATCTTGTATGCATTCCTTGGCCCAGCATATGTGGCTTGCCAGTACCTGCAACCGCAAGCTCATGGTAAGAAAATGTCTGAGCCCAGGAAATTTCTGGGCCCTCTTTTTTGGCTCCTGGGCCCCCTTTTGGACCCTGGATCCAGGTACAAATTACCCCCTTTACTCCCCTCTCCTAGGCCCTGTACCCCGTGACCAAGCGGAGCAGCTGTTGCTCCTTCTTGCTCACTTGCTTGCTGGCATTTTACATCTGGGCAGCATCAGGCTATTTTGGCCCTTAGGCAACCACTCCCCCCCCCTTTTTTTTAAAAATAAAACTTATAATTAATTATATTCCACCGCATGGTTGGAGTATTTATCTTAAAATAAAACATAGAAATTGTCAGTTGCATTTTTTACCTGGGTTAAAAAAAACTAATCTTATAAAACTGCACCCCTCTGAAGTCTTTGATATATGCAGCTGCCTAGTTGGCCTGACGACAACCCTGGGCAGCATATAGTAGCCTCAACACTTTTTTTGCAAGTGAGCAATTGGAGATAGCAGTGGCTATGCAATGCTTATCCCAAGATGATCAAACTTATTTTATACAGAGGGTCAAAGTTAGCGTTCATGGTGCCTGCTGAGGGCTGGGTGTGACATCTTTAAGCAGGAAGTGACATCTTTAAGCAGATGATGGCCAAAAATAAGCATTTTGTTCTCACCTAGAAACTCATCAGCTGCAAATGACATAAGAGAAAATGTGCAAATCATATTCATATTTTCAAGATATGAGACAGCCCAATGATCAAGCCAGGAGACCTAAATTGTAACACAGGCCAGACAAGTTGCTACTGGGGGGGCCACATTTAGCCTGTGGTCCTTACATCTGACATCCCTCACCTAGCCTTTACTCCAGATCAAACAAGTTACATAGTATACAGATCCTTGAGAAACCCCACTGCTTAATTCCACACAAACTGAAAATAGAATTTTTTCCTGTCTGACTTTCTGATCCATAACCTGACTTGACTCTTTATTCCTTCTAAAAGTTAAAAGCAGCTTTTACTTAGCTACTTACGGTGAGGAACTTTGATCGGGTTCACACAGGACTTGAAGATGCAGTCTGTACACCTGGTGTGCTTAGTGTGTGCTCATCCCATCCCTGATGTTTCTAGAACCATGAATAATTGAGAACCTACATGATCAGGCTCCCTCATATGATTTGCCCAACCCCTTTTCATTGAGTGTTCATGAACGGGATCCTATTTTACTAGGAATGTACATGTGTAAGTTCACACCCACAGCTTTATGTGCATGAGGGATGTGTATGACTATAATGCCATATGTACAGCCTACATGCTGGGACCATGTATGAAGATGGCAGAAGTTTTTTGAAAACTCTACCCCGGAGTACCCCTGTACTCTGAAAAATAATTGGTCTCCAAGATCTGGGGCAGGGGGATTCCAAGGCTCACTGCCCACAATCCATTAAGATGCCAACAGTTGAAACTGTGACCTTCTGCATGCAAAACATGAGCTACTGAACAACAGCCCCTCCCTCATATTTCCGAACAACGTATTGAAGGGCATCAGCCTTAGAGGATTTGCAGGAAAGTAATGGAAGACTAAAGGGGATCATGAAGAGGTATATGAATCAGAATAGGCAGGAAGCTCTAAGGAAAGATGAAAGGGAATTGGGGAGAAGACAGAATATGGAGGCTTGAGAACAGAAATACCAAGGTATAGTGGGTGGCTTTCAACATGTGCTGATATGGGGAGTAGGCATCAAAATTAATATACAGCTAGTCTTAACAAAGTCTGCTTCATATTTCACTCACGTTCTCTAAAATTACAAAAAGGGACTATAGGATTTTTGAGAAACTATCTTTTCCTTCTGCTGATCAGGCTGTAACTCCACGCTTCTTTGTCTTCTATCAACAACTGAAACCACCCCTTTGTGCATGGATACCTTTTCCCCCCTGGAATGGATTCATGTTCTCTTTTCATTCAGCCAGCCAGCCTCCCACCCTCCACTCCATCACCATTGTTGTAAGTTCAGCACACAGCTGGTAGATTTACTAGACTCTCTCTTGGCCAGGAGAATAAATCACCTTTAATTCTTGACACAGGCTTCATCTACTGAGTGCCACATTTGTTTTATAAAAGTGTACTTTTCACTTACTCCGACACCCGTGCGCTGAGCAATCAAGTAGTAAGGCAATTCAGTCATCTGAGATGACTTGATGGGTCATCCCTACATTCTCTCTCTCTCTCTCTCTCTCAATAATGTTTGTTTCCTTTCAAAAATATGAATTTCTCAGAAAATGAAATAACCTTTTAGGACAATTCTCTTTTTGCTTGCCAGAACAGGAAACTTTCCTCCATATCGCTCGTGTGGTATTTCTAAGTTTCATTGTTTCTGTGCTTTACCAAACAGGGAGAGATCTCAAATCGATGGAGAAATGTTACTTTTCTTTTTTTTTTTTTTTTACAAGTTCAGCTCTGGTAAAAGAAACTTCATGCCTCTCCCCACATCACCACTCACTGTGAAAAAGGAACTCTCTGAAAATTCAACCCAAGCAGATGTATGTGCTTTTCGGTTAAACTTTTCAAAGTAGATGGCAAACATTTGCTCTCCAATGGTGGCTGGCATTGTTACAGTAAAAAAAAAAAAAACACGTCATGTAGTGCCAGCTTTCTCTGTCACCGTTTCATTGTCTCCCATAGCATATGGCGAGACAGGTGTGCAGCTGTGCTAAGGCCACTAAAGAGCCGTTCCAAACAAGTTGCAGTGCTTTGTACAGGAACACACATGCCATGTCTAGATAAAAGAAACATCTGGATGAAAGGCTTTTCATGGACTTGGGTTCCAACTTGAAAACTATAGGACAACCAGAAATGTCCAAAGATGTGATTACCTCATCTTGACTGAGAAATCCCTTGTCCCCCCCAAAAAAGGCTTTGTCTACACCTCTGTCCACTAGATCTCAGGAATGCAAATGCACCCTTCTGTTCAAGACAATGTGCTTTGAAGGGCTTGGCAAAACAAACAATCACAACGCCACATGTTTTGGTATAATGATGATCATTATTGACATCTTCATCGGCAGCAAGAGGGTTTGTTAAAAGCCGCCTTCTGACTTGACGATGGGAATGAACATTTGTCATTTGCATTCTTCTGATCTTGCAGGCGGACACGTAGTAAACAGATGGCAGTACCCCAAGCCTTCTGCAGCAAAGAGGTTGCAGAGATGAGCATGGTTTGATCCCGCAGCGCTGAACCTGTCTCTTGCACGCATTCCACTGAGCAACTGAAATCGTTCTAATACAGGTTCTACAATCGCTTTATTGTTGCAAATGAAAGGAACATTTTTAGCAGGGGTAATAGAGTCAGGCTGCAATCCTAACCACACTTTCCTGAGAGTCAGCCCCACTGAACAAAATAGGTCTTACTTCTGAGTAGACCTGGTTAGGGTTGTGCCCTCAGTCAAGTTGGGCACTGACTGTAGGTCAATGCTTGTTAGAGGACCCACCCGGCCAGTCTGAAACTCTCAGGAAAGGTAGCAGAAATGGCGCAAGGCAAGGTTGAACCTCACCCGCACTTGATACCACAATGTATATATGACTATGGCCCCCTGATGGTCTTATAGCATTTTGTAGGGAGAGGCTTCCACTTTTAAAGACTCCCACCTTTCACCAATGATGAGCTGACAAAAGCCATTACCCAGTATGTTTACCTGTTCTCCATCCTCATTACAATTACGTTGGGAAGGGTCAACTTGCTATGGGTGAACAAGTGCAGATCCCAAGAGCCCAGCAACTTGGCACACTGGTCCTGGTTTCTCAGATGTCAGGAAAACGGAAGAGGATATATTTTGCAATCACATTCCTAAGTTTATTTCAATATTTTCTGCACATGGTTGGATACTGATGCCTGCTGGTTAGTTTTTGCGAGTGAGGCAGCTTATTACTATTTGGTTTGATGTTGTTTTTTTGTTGTGTGTTGTTGATTTAAAAATTACCACAGCTTTGTGACTGTGAGCCTTGCTGAGCAGGGCCTCCAGGAGGAATTTTTTCAGGGGTTCCAAAGTTTCTTCTGGACCCCTTCTCAAAGGGGGAGGAGAAGAGATAAAACAGAGTGGGGGAAAGTGGTGACAACGGGAAGAAAAGGCCTGGAATTTTAGACTCTCTAAAAACTTTTAAATATAGAAAATCATTGCATAAAATTAGCATCATTGTATTTAGGGTCACACTAGACTGGAAAGTGCCCTGTTTCCACCAAAACATACTTCTGCAGCAGCTATAGACCTGCAGCTGTGTCCCAGAGCTCCTATACACTCCTTCATGGGAAGTGGACCTACATGCCAAAGAGCTACTGTAGCAGGCCAGTTTCCTCCAAGGTTTGAGACTGTGTTAAGGAGTGTCATTTATGCATTCCTTGGCCCAGGCTTTTGGTAGCAACAGTAGCCACACATTCAGCATCCCACACGGGCAGCAAGTCCAGGTGAGAGGAAAATATAAGGTCCCAAGATATTTCTGGGCCCCCTTCTCTGGCTCCTGGGACCCCTTTTTGGCCCTGGACCCAGGTATAATTGCCCTGCTGCTCTCATTTGCCCTGCTGCTGAGTTTTCTTTGATGAAAAGGCAGGACACACTCTAAAAAAAAAAAAATCAGACTCCAGACACAATTTCCAAACCTTGCTGCCATCTGATGGGACAGCAAGACAGAGTTGTGTCCTGTGACCCCCTGAAGTCAAAGTTTGGGGGGTACGTAGTGCAGGGCTTTCTTGGTTGTGACACCCAGAACCTGTGGAACTCTCTGCCTCTGAAAGCTCCTTTTGATCAAAAATGTTGATAAAGCATGAAGTCCGTGGACAGCCTCTCCCTTTTCTCAGGCCTGAAGCGAGGCAGGGGCAGGGGACAAAATCGTGAAGGCCGAGGAGGACAGTCTCACATGTAGGGGGGCCGTGCTGTGCTGGGCTGTGAGAAAAAAACAAAAACAAACTATTATTAACAATATTTATGTACTTCTTTCCAACAAATAAATTCACAAAGCAGTTTACAAATCAGCCCAATCCTATCCAACTTTCCAGCACTGATGCAGCTGTGCCAATGAGGTGTGTGCTGAATCCTGCAGTGGGGGGGGGAGCAATCAAAGAGGCCTCCTCAAGTGTCCCATACATTTATTCCCTTATCTTGAGGCTGCAATAATTGCAGCTGGGCCGACGCAAGGCTCTGAGGTAGGCAGGGGGCGGAGACGAGGTGTGTGGGACGTTCCTGGGCGGGGGGAAGGCAGGTAGTGGGCAGCCCCAGGGGCAGGCTGGCGGGGAGCAGGAGGTGGGGCAGGGATCCGGCAGTTATGCCAGATCCCAACCCCAATTCCTGGGGAGTTTGGAGTGACTTCAAGCTGCTCTGCTCTCCTTGAACTTGCACCACCTCAAGAGGTGGCGCATGTCTGAGGATACCCATAGGGGAATGGGCGTCTTTCCCAGAGGTAAGGGGAAGAGTTTCCCCTTGCCTCTGGCTGAGCCACTTTTGGCCCCTATCCTGCGCTGGATATAGCACAAGCCTCCTGCGCAGGATAGGTTTGCGCCCTTAATGTATTTACAAATAAATGTGTGCTGAACCAAGCAGGATAGCTTTTTGAATTTGACCGATAGTAATTTTGTCAATGTTCAGATGTTTCAAATGCAGTTCAAGCATTTTTGGAACTGCACCCAGTGTATCAATCACCACTGGGATAACCCCTGCTGGTTTGTGCCATAATCTTTGGATTTCAATTTTTAAATTCTGATATATACTAATTTTTGTCATGTTCTTTTTCAATTCTGCTATCGCCAGGTATTGCTACGAGTATATCGATAATGGTCACTTTATTTTTTGTATGTCATTGGTCATTTCCAGGTGATGTACAATGCTTAAAATTTTTTAATTTGTTCTATTACCATCTCAGAGCCCAATCCTGGGCTCAGCGCCGTGGCTTCGTGCCACTGTGCACTGTCACTGCCAGGCTACCGCCCATGCTAGCCCAGCGCCAGCTTGTGCTGGGCTAGCACCGGGCGAGTGTGGGGCGGGCACCCAGCCTCTAGTGCTTGGCAGTCTCACAGACCGCTGAGCTGCGGCACATTAAGCAGGGGCAAGGAGAGGGTGGGGAGGAGGCGTTCTGGGGAGGGGGGAGGCTGGTGAGGGTGGAGAGAGGGTGGGGGGAGGTGTGCTGGGGAGGTGGGGGTGGAGAGGAGGCGGGTGGGAGACGTGCAGGGGGAGGGAGGGAGGCAGGTCTGTGGAGCTCTGCTGTACCGGATCGAGGTCGTTCATGTGGGGCTTGGCACCCTACACATACGCCTTTACTTTACTGCTGACCTTTTGGTCAGCGGTAAAGTGAGTAGCCCCATTGCGAGGCTGTTTCCCTTACCCGGGGGAAGAGGACAGAAGTCCTCTTCTCCAGAGGTGCCGCCTGCGGTAGCTCGAAGCATGGAGGATCTGGCAGCAGCCATTCTCAGTGCTGCTGAGGTTGGGTACCCTGAGCAGCTCAGGATTGGGCTGTTAGTAGTTATTTCTATGTTCTTGCATCTGCTGTCTTTTGAAACTTTGGTCAAAATCTTTTATCCATTGTGCTTTCTTATTGAAATCTTTCTGATTCTTCCATAAGTTTTTTCCAAAATTGTAATGTGTAATGCAGTTTTTTTCTGTTTTTTTTTTCACTCTTTGCATTATTTGCAATAAGGCTTTGGTAGAAACGCTTTTTGCTTGAATTGAATGGCTCTTGTTTCATGTTGTTCGATTTTTCTGCTGTTGCTGTTATCTGTTGCTTTATAATCTCTAATTATATTTTGCATAATAAAACATCTTTGATCTACTAGTCTTTGCTATGTATGAGCAAATTGCTGTATCAGGATATTTTTCTTTCCATAACTGATACATTCATTTCAAACATCCTCTTTTTCCTGGGACAGAGTTGTAGTAACAAGCCATTGTTGTTGGCATCCTTCAGTCTCGGAAGACTATGGTATCACGTTCTGAATGGTGGTTCTGGAACAGAGTGTCCTCTCCAGTGCGCAAAGCCTGGGTAAAGTAGATATGGAGGATAGACTATTACCCATGCAGCAAATCGCCCCTCTCCACATCGCTGAAATGGTCCAATGGAAAGGCAGAGGCCAATACGGTTGGTTCCAGCGGCGTCGCAGGAGTTGCCATGAACAGCCTCAGGGACTCCGACTCTGGATTTTGCCTTGAGGTTCACTCCTGAAGCTGTAACCACAAGGCAGTGGAAGTTTGGGATCAGAGTTTTCCTTCTCTCAGATGAGCTGTCTTCCCAGGCTAACGGGTCCCATCTACTGCATCTACGAGTCCCATCTTACGACAAGTACAGCCAAACTGAAGGCCTATTCTTATCCCCCAGCCATTATGGTGAGATTTTCAGCAACACTCTACTTTTGCCACTTTAGGGCCCAATCCTATCCAACTTTCTAGCACTGGTGCAGCCGCAATGCAGCCTCAAGGTAAGGGAGCAAATGTTCCCATACTTTGAGGAGGCCTCTGTGACTGACTTCCCACAACAGGATGCAGTGCACACCCCATTGGCACGGCTGCATCGGCACTGGAAAATTGGATCGGACTGGGCCCTTAGTTGTTTTCCTTCCAGTAACCTTCCAGGGCTCAGCCCTGGTTGCTCAGCTCTGGCTCCTGAGTCCTGTAGCCCATTTGTTGGCAGATGTCCAGGTACTCTGACACAGTCCTTATTGACTCAGGTGATGACTGATCCGGTATAGGATTATGCTTTATTTGTTTCACCATAGTTTCAGTTTCAGTTTCAGTAAGACCTTTATTGGCAGAAAATACAGAGAAAAAAACAAAACAAAACAAAAATATACAAAGACAACACAACATAGACATCAGTCTTTTCCTCACATACTGCCCAGAGTTCCAGAGCTCTGCCTGGCAATTACCCCAGATAAAAAGGCAGCGACCCTATCAAGGGTCTCAGAGTCAGGTGTGGAAAGGAGAGACTGAAGCATGGTTGAGTCCTCCCAGCCCTGCATCCTAGTTAGCAAAGGGCCTAGATATTTCTTGCGTGAGATGTCATGAAGTGGGCAGTAGAAAAGGGTATGTGTTATGGTCTCAATACAATCCCCACTACACTTGCATTTCCTCTCCGAGTAAGGAATACCACTGAACCTGCCCGATAACACGGCTGATGGAAGAGCATTACATCTTGCAAGTGTGAATGCTCTCCGAGCCTGTGGGCACTCCAGGTGATAAAAGAAGGAGGCCGGTTTCCCAAAACTGATTGGAACATGGAGATAGAGTGGAGAGCATGTGGTTCTGGTGGCGCTAAACAGCTCTTGTTGTTCAATGTCAAGAATTCTTTCTTTGACGATTCTGTAAGCAGCATCACAACCAATCATGCCTAGCTCTGCTGTGTCCAGCCCAATTGACTTGAGTTTGGTTAAAAGATCAGTGATCTCTAATGGCAGGACTGAATCCGACAGTAATTGGAGCATTAGGCCAGAGGAGGTAGGATTATATAAAATCCTAAACCAAAATTTCAGTAATCTTAGCCAAGCAGTCGTCTTTAGCCGAATTAACCCCACCTCGAGACACAGAACCGAGTAGGTAATGCACCTGGGTAAACCCAAAATCTTCCGCAGAAAGGAGGCCTGAATGCGTTCTAATGATTGGTTAATAGCCTTATACCAGACGGGAGAACCATAAAGGACCAAGGAAAGAATCTTTCCCTTAAACTCCTCCAGAGCGGCAGGAACATAATTCCACCATAATTATGGGTTGGTGGACACACTTATTCTGACTCCTCAATTGAGGCCTTTCTGTTTTGGGTGACTCTTCTATACCACCAGCATAGTTCCCAATGTCACTGGAGTACCCAACTTCTCCCCACAAGAAGGGGATGTCCATCAGGGGATGATGATGATCCAAATTTGTTGTAAACTGATGTTGAGCAATTGATACAAGTCTCAGCCTGAGACCTAAGTATCAACTAGGTATCAGTGCAGTATGTATGATGTTCCTTAAAGTGCAGGATTTTTTTGTAGATCTGATGGTGTTATTTCAGTAAGCTACAGTTGTTTAAAGTAGTTTACAAAACTTTTTGAGATGATTCTGAGTGCCCTGATGACAATGGGGACCACTTTAGTATGTTTTGTCCCCATTCGCATGATTTCAATGGCCAGGTCTCAGTATTTTGTCCTTTTTTGAGCTCTTTTTCATCGACTCTGGCATCTCCAGGAATTGCAATATCAATTCAGTGTTCTGTTAAACCAGTATCTGGATGTTCCGCTTTCCAAATTTCCATCATTATTTTTTGAAAACCATGTACTGATGGATTTGCCTTGTAATAGCATTTCATAATTTCTCAGTTTTTGATGGTTGTCCAAGTTTTGCTCTTGGGGTGTTCCAGTAGCATTTCAGCAGCCTGTCCTGGTTCCTCAACAGGAACTGCTGAGCCGTGTGGCCCATTTATCAACAGATGCCCAGGAGCCATAGCATCTGACGCAGTCCTTGTCGACCCAGGCAACGACCGATCCGGTATGAATTTCTGTTTGGTTTCCACCATACTAAGAATGGGTTTGGGGCACATTTAGTCTGACTTCTCAGCAGAGGCCTGTCTAGTTTGGTGGCCCTGTCCCCTGCCTCATTGAAGCACATTTGCCCCACCACCACTACAAGGTAGTGTCCCATTGGGGGGGGGGATGATGATGATGATTGCAAAGTCATGTTGTTTTTGACTGGATTTTGTTTATAACCACCTATTTTTTTGTTTTCATATTGTTGCATTACAAATATCGCCAGAGTATATGCTCTGTTCCTAGTAAGGCAACCTTTTGCAGTTCGGACTTGTGCTCATCCCACTGCTGTTCAAGTGCCTTTCCAGCTGTTTTGAGATGGCACATAAGGCTGCTTTGACTAGTGGTATTACTCTTGCTTTCATGTGCCACAGTCTTTCAACTTCTATTTGCAGATCTTTATACTTGGTGATTTTCTCCAGTTCTTTATCAAATTTAAAGTATTGTTGTTATTATTATTTATTAGTAATAAAAAGGGGACTAATTAACAATTACAGCTAGATGTATCTCGGAGCCTAATTGAAATCTATTTCAAGCAGGAACTGGCAGGTAACCTGGTGGCCAGCTAACAGTTGAGAGGATACAAATTATTTGTAACCCCCTGAAGATGCTTCCACAGCTAAAAGTGAAACATTGGGACCAGACCCTACAGTGTGCTCTAATCTGTGGCTTACAGACTAGAGAAACATTTTAAATTATTACTGTTAATAAATAATAATAACAATAATACTTTAAATGTAGATGTAGTCTTTACACCAGCCCTGTCAGGTGGACTCTCCCTTGTTGGAGGTTTTTGAGCAGAGGCTGGACAGCCATCTTTCTGAATTGCTACTGCTGCTGCATGGATCAGGAGTTAGACCAGAGTAGATGACCTCCAAGGTCCATTCCAACTCTCACATTCTGTGGTTCTGTAAGTGTAATTACCCCCATACTGCAGAAGGGACAGGCTGAGGCTGAGAGAGTTTTGCCTAATACCACCAAAGCCCTGATTTGTAGCTTATTTATTTTTCAGATTTTTACCCTAAAATGGTTGGCAACCTTCAGTCTCAAAAGACTATGGTATAAGCCTACAGCACCCAGTATTCCCGGGCAGTCTCCCATCCAAGTACTAACCAGGCCTGACCCTGCTGAGCTTCCAAGATCAGACGAGATCGGGCATGTGCAGGGTAACAGTTGCTTTTTACCCTGCCCTTCTTCCAAGGAGCTCAGGGAGGTTCCTCCCCTCCTTTCTGTCATCACAACAACACTGTGAGGTAGGGGAGACTGAGTGAGAGCAACTGGCCCAGGATCACCCAAGAAGTTTCATGGCTGAGTGGGGATTTGAACCTGGATCTTCCAGGTCTTACTCCCAAACCAGAATATCATCCTGGCTCTCATAATCACAGCACGACAGCTTGAAGGTTAAGGTACGGTTGTCAACTGACCAGGGAAAAATCATCTCAAATTGGCCTGGCCCCTTATGGAAAGGGAAAACAGGAAGTAGCTTTAGGCCGGAGATAAGGGCTTTGTAAACAAGCTGCAAAGGATATCAGAGGAGGCTGTGAGCCTCCAGGACCCTGCAGGAGGCCAGCACTGCCCGCCAGGCAAGTAAAAACGAAAAACTTCCCCTATAGAAGTTTGGGAACCATTGGTCTAGAGAGCACTAAAGGGCTATGGTTTCTATCATTGGAAAGGATTGTTTTCAATTTGCCAGTTTGTTTCCAGGATAAATTCGAGGTGCTGGTTATGACCTTTAAAGCCTTAAGTATTTGGAAACTGGATCTGTTCCTTCCATGCTCAGGTTAGAAACAGAGGGCTTGATCCAGATGCTAGAGGTATGTAAGGTATCTACGAGGAGCAAGGCCTTTTTAGTGGTGGCTCAGAGGCCCCTACAGCTCTAAATCCTTTGGGCACACTATAAAAAGTGGGTTCACTCCTCTGCTGGTCTTTAGTTTGCTTTCTTTATTTTGCTTAAATGGTTGTGTTGATTTTATTATGTGAGTTTCTTGTGTGTTTTCTTTGATTGCCTGTGAAGCTTGAGTTCCCTGTACACCACCTTGGACTGTCCCCTGGGAAGAAAAAGTGAAATAGAAATGTCCTAAAATATCGCAGATACCCGCCTATAAGACGATCCCACAGATAAGCCGAGGGCAGGTTTTGAGCCAACAATCATGGAATTTTCTGTGACCCTCAGATAAGTCGGGGGTTAAACTTAGGGGGTGTCTGACTATAGTTTTGTCTGATTTTACTCAAGGCCAGATCCTGAAAAATAACCCACCACTAATTGTTACCTAAGAACTGTAGTCTCTAATTTATTAAAAACATAGTAAAAGATCATAAGATACATTTTTATTCTTTTTAAATTTTGGTCTTCATCACCTTTTTGTAAGCACTATCAGAGTAAGTAGACTGTAAACAACATACCAGTAAAACAGTGGTTCCCAACCTGGTATTCATGTACTCCCAGGGACACTCAACAGGACCTTTAGGGGTACTTGAAAAAGAATGGAATAATGGTAGAAAAAGGCAGGTCATGCTCCAGAATGCCTTGCAAGGACCAGCAAAGCAGGAAGGGAGGTAGCTAGTTGGCTGTGAAAGCCCCACCATTAGCTAATTTTTGGTCATCAATTCATGTATGAAACAGTGATTGAAAACCAGCACAGTAAAAAAGCTGAAACATAATATGGAAAGTGATCAATCACCCAGAATTTCTAAGCATACTTCTGGTGCAAAACAGTGCAAAGGCAGAGTCTTCTGTTCTTCAAACAGATAAAAAGAGAAAACACTGTGATACATACATGAAGTCTGGGCTTTCATATAGAGGAGATGAGGGCTTGTATTATTAATTACAAACATTTTGCTAATACGAAGGGTACAATTTATGGAAATGGGCTGCCAAGGGATATGCAAGTGAAAAAGGTTGGGAACCACTGCAGGAGAACCATGAATCAAATCCACCTTTAAGGTGTCTGGTGTGTTAAGCCAGAAGCTCTACGTACAACATACAACCCATACCACATAACTGGGAGTGTGCAATTCAATTCACAGAAGAGAGATGCAGCTGCATATATTTGCAACCCTTTTTTCTCAGAAGTAGACCCACTGCTTTCCATGGGTGCTATTCTTAAGTAAGGGTGCATTGAATGGTAGCATACTTCAAACGGAAAGGAAGATTCCCATCCTGGTGTTTCAAAAAACAGTCCTGCTTTGCAAGCATTTGCCAAGCAAAACCAGGCTGCAGCAGAAGGAAGGAGAATAAAAGGTTAACAAATTGCTTCTAAGGAGCTGTACCTGCCTGGTGCTTGAGAAACTTGGCACCTGTCTGCTGCTTGAGAAACGAAACTTATCAGAGTTGAAAGGCTTTGCCCTCTGATTGACCCGGAGATAAGGCGAAGTGATAATTTGAGCTTGATTACTTATTATTATTATTATTATTATTATTATTATTATTATTATTATTAACAGTATTTATATACCGCTTTTCAACTAAAAGTTCACAAAGCGGTTTACAGAGAAAAATCAAATAACTAAATGGCTCCCTGTTCCAAAAGGGCTCACAATCTAAAAAGATGCAAAAGAATACCAGCAGACAGCCACTAGAACAGACACTGCTGGGGTGAGATGGGCCAGTTACTCTCCCCCTGCTAAAAAAAGGAGCACCCACTTGAAAAAGTGCCTCTTACCCAATTAGCAGGGGCTGGCAAAAATTTCACGTACTATAGGTATCTAAGGTAGATACATCTACACATGCCCATTCATTGTATGATGAATGTAAAATAGCAAATGACGGCTTGCTTGTCTGAGATGACACTCTTATATATTCTTTTTTTTAGTGAATTCGTTATTTGTATACTACCTGTCAGGCTGAGGAGTCCCAAAATGGTTTATGTACAATTACCATGAGCAGTCTAATCAGGTTTTCTCCTGTATGAGATGCAAATGTTATGGTGATTTTTAAGTTTCCTTCTCTTCTTCATCACACAGCAGCTGCCAGGGTGGGGGTACACGAAAGCCACAGTCCTCTGCCCAGTTCTGCCCAGGTGTTCTGGCAGATGTTGGCTTCTAAGACAGGCATCAAGATGTAAGGGACCTCCAGAAAGATGGGCACTAGGTAGAAGTGTCATGTGGTGAGGTCAATGGCTGGGGAGGTGCTTATGACACTACAAGGCATTCTAGAGTGCTACTTGGTCACAATAAGATGGGAGGCAAAGCTGATCCTTGAAGCCCCCCCTCTCTCTTTCTGTATAGTAACAACCACGGTGCCTGTTACTATACAGCAAGGGTGCCCTAATCCCAGCCCAGGGGCCATTTGCGGCCCGCAGGGACACCCAATCTGGTCCGGGGGGAACCTCCCCAGTCTCCAATGAGCCTCTCACCCTCTGGAGACTTGCTGGAGCCCCCGCTGGCCCGACATGACTACTCTCAGTCCGAGGGCAGACTTGCGTGAGCTGTGGGTCGAGGGCTCCTGCCGCTGCTTGCTGTTTCATTTCTGCGGAGCAGCAGTGGCAGCAAAGACTGACCTTGCTTTGCACAAGGTCTTTTATAGGCCTTGAGCTATCACAAGACCTCCATTCATATAAGTTCCATCTCTAACATACTCATTTATGTAATTTTATTCAAATTTTAAATGTAAATTAATTCTTTTTTTTTTTCTTGACCCCCCAACAGTGTCAGAGAGATGATGTGGCCCTCCTGCCAAAAAGTTTGGACATCCCTGCTATACAGGGAGTCATGAGAGGTGCTGCAGCAACAAGGTCAACCTCCCCTCTGATTGCAGTGGAATAGCGTCCCAGATTGCCTTGCAGTTTCTGTGTAACACCCTAGAATGCTTTGGGCAATGAGGCTATTTTCATTAGAGTATGACAGGTGGAGCTCTGCCTGTCAGACCATATTGTCCCTGCAAGGAAAAACCTGGCAGCAGATGAGTTGTAGGAGGTGTGGCTTCTCTATCACACTGCAGGTATAAGAGAGGCTGTTGCCTCTCCTTTCTCATACAGCAGTTCAAAGCAATAGTAAGGACTGGGGCTGGGATTGCTACAGCCCTTATTTCAGTCTAGGTGTTCCGGCAACCAAATGGCTTACATCACATCACAGATAGAACTTCCTGAGCCCACTTTCCACCATTTGTACATACAGCTGTTGGCCATCTCAGGCACAGAACCCAAATATAGAAGAATCAAGTGATAAATAGCCCCAGCTAAAGAACAAGCAAACTTGCCCTTGCTTTTTTTTTTTTTTCACAACATGGCAAAAATATAACTGATGAAGGTTTTGGCTGGTAATCTCTGGGGGCTACAAAGAAGATTCCTCCTTACACATAAACTGCTGTATTTAGACAAACTTTCAGCAGAAGTCTATTTTTGATGCTGTTTGTCTCTGAGGCAAAAGTAAGATGGCTTTAGGAGCACAGATCTGAACAAATAGTCAATAACCAGCAGGAAGGAGATGTAAACTGATATAACAGTCAGTTGCTCTGCTTCAGTTTCTTTTCATCTATGCTTTCCTTCTCAGAAATGGTATAAACAACAATGCTTTAGGTCTCATCATTTCTGACAAATGTCAGTTCGTGCAACCCGCCATAAATAACTGAAGATGCTATAAATTCTTCCAAGGTACTGAATGCAGTTTCTGCACGCTCCAGTCTCTGGGATTCAGGCTGCAATCCTATACACACTTACAAGGGAGTAAATTTCTGGGACTTACTTCTGAGCAGATACACCTATCAGCTAATTTTCAAGTAGGACTTTTCCTTTCATTTGTGATTTAAGAATGCATGTTAATAGAAACCCCCCCCCCCCCCCCTCAATCTGCAACTGGAAAAATAATTGAAATAAAGATCCAGTTCTCAGAAATAGTAGCTATGGTGGCAAATTTGGGTCCCACTGAAGTTGCCAAGGGATGGCACACATGATCAGATGCTCCTCCCATAAAAAAATAATTTGTACAAATCAAGGTGGGTGGTAATTATGCTTTTCATGACAATTGAGTTAACAAACCATAGTCATGCTACCACTCAACCTCCAGTCATTGCTCCCTGCACATGGTGTAAGCCACGGGTGTCCAAAGTTTTTGGCAGGAGGGCCACATCAGCTCTCTGACACTGTGCCGGGGGAAAAAAAGAATTAATTTACATTTAAAATTTGAATAAATTTACATAAGTTTACATAAATGAATACATTAAAGATGAACTTATATGAATGAATGAAGGTCTTGCAATAGCTCAATGCCTATAAAAGGCCTTGCACAAAGCAAGGCTGGCCTTTGCTGCCGCTGCTGCATCACAGATGTGAAAGAGCAAGCAGTGGAGGGAGCTCTCATCCCACAACTCACACGAGAGGTCAAACAGTCGCCCTCACGCTGAGAGAAGTTGCGTTGGGCCAGTGCGGGCTTCAACAAATCTCCGAAGGGCCAGAGGCTCATTGGAGACTGGGGACTCCCTGAGGGCCGCATTGAGAGGCCTTGAGGGCCGCAAGTGGCCCCTGGGCTGGGGTTTGGGCACCCCTGGTGTAAGCAATGAACAGATGGAAGAGCATGCCAAGAGGATGGGAAACAAATAGAGAAACTATTCTAAACCACGGTTTGCCACACTGAACCAGCTGACCAGTCCGTTTATGCTTTAAAATCATAAAGGAGGTACACTTCTAGTTGTTATCAACATTTTCTTCAGGTTGCTGAACCACATTCTGGTTCGTGGGTCTCTGTGAATTGAATTGCCGTTGGTTTCACAAAAGTTCTGTTATTTAGTAGTATTGTGTGATCACCTAATGTGATTCTCCCCCCCCAAAAAAAAAAATATATATATATATATACCTGGTGGGCCACAGTTGTACACTTTCTTTCAGGTAATAAATATAAGCAAGAATAAATCCTTCAAGCACTGAGAAGGGAACACAGAACATTTATGTTTTCCAGGCATGAAACTTTGCCCACCTTGTTAAAGGCCAGTGGAGTCACTGCTCAATAATTTCCATTCCTGAAGGCTGTTTAAACTGCTGGTTCATTTTGTTCATCTGTCATGGACCTGTCTTGTCACAGTTGACAGTCTGGACTGCAGCCCTTTTTTTCCTTTTCCCTTGTGCTCAAGAACGGCTTTACAAGACTTATCCACTTGTAAACAATTCATTATTTTTTGCTTCATGGTAACAAAATAAGGTGGTCTGTTGGCTGCACAGTCGTTTTGATGAGTCTGAAGCTTTTCTTTCAGACAGGATGTCAAATCAGTGCACGTCTACAGGGAGACGTGAGGATTTTGCTGAGCTGTGCTCAGGGGTATAGTTGCGGGGGGGGTGAGGGAGTGGATCTCCAGGGCTTCTCCCACAGCAGAGGCAGTCAAGTGCTGCCTTTGAAACTTTTTGTGGGAGGACTTTAGTAGAGAAGAAGCATGAGGCTCAACAGGAGGCAAACTGAGAAGTGTGCTTAGGGGCCTGTGTTAATATCTAAGGGCCCAATCCTAAGGCACGTTTGTGGGCTCTAGAGCCAGTGCTCCACTAGTGCTAGCCCAGCGCTGGCTGGTGCTGGGCTAGCGCCAGTGGAGCACAGGAGCTCCCCGCCTGGCGGTGGCACAGACTGCTGAGCAACCGCTGAGAGGAAGATGAGATGTGAGGGGAGAAGGCATTCCAGGGTGGGGGGAGGCGGCAGGAGGGCAGGGAGAGGGTGGGGAGGAGGCATGCCGGGGCAGCGTGGGGCAGGGTGGGGAGGAGGCATGCCGGAGGGAGCAGGGCAGGAGGGAGGCGGCACAGTGGAGCTTTGCTCCACTGGATCCAGAGCCTCTGTGTCGAGCTGGCTGCCCAACACAGAGGCTCTTCATTCTACGCCAACCTTCAGGTTGATGTAGAATTGAGTAGCCCCATTATGGGGCTACTCGCTTTACCTGGGGGAAGGGGACGAAAGTTCCCTTCTCCCGAGGAGGAGGTGGCGGCTGCCTGGAGCATGCTGGATGTGGCGGCAGCCATTTTCGGCACTGCTGTAGTCCCGCACTCCAGGCAGCTCAGGACTGGGCTGTAAGTTATTATCATTTGCAAGAGCTACCTGAGAGGCAGTATGTAGCTCATATTGCAATAAGGTTACATTCCTATAAAATTTACCTGGGAATAAGTTGTTCTGAATACAGTGGGACTAACTTCTGAGTAAGCGTTCATAGCTTATCACTCTAATATGCCTCTTATATTTCCTTTTATATTTATCTGGGATATTTTTCAATCCAATTGTTTCAGTTTTTATACTGTTGCAACCCACTCCAACATCTTGCAATGAAATGAGCTAGTAGTGTAATAATTTACAAAGTAGGAACAATGGCCAACAGTTGAAATTATTAAGACAGTTAAACTTAACTTCTTCTTCTTGTTGTAGTCACGGTTAGTGGGGGATGGCTATGGGGTATCATGATGAATACCTGCATTTCAAAAAATACGACTGTGCTAATAGAATGTGTAGGTCAAATTACCAGCCAACAGTGAGGAGAGTTTTCTGTTAGGGTCATATGCTTTAAGTGTCCCTATTTGGCTCTGATGTTCTGGTAATTGGCTCTTGTAAATCATTGTCCTTATATCCTTACTGTTCTGCCTTTGGGGGAGATTTGTGAGATGACTTGTATAAAAATATTTATTGTGAGTTGCACCACTCCTCAAGTTTCATCTTGCTTCCCTGCCCCTCTGGAGGATACATATCTCAGAGGGACTAGGATTGATGCAGATTGTGTCTAGCTATTGGCAAATCCCCTTCCATTTCATTCAGAACTGGGTTCAGCAAACTGAGATGTTCTGAGTCAATGAGAAAATGATTTAGTTTGTTCAGAACCCAGTTATGAACCTAATAATGGTGTGAACACCATCACATGGATGTTGACATCATCAGGAACATGATGGAAGATTCTTTCCCAGCCTTCGTGAAATCCTAAACCATCTCTCACAGATCTGTCTCTGTCAGTGGCTGTTGCTCTGGCAATGAGGATGGATTCTCTCTCTCACTCTTCCTCCCTCCCTGCTGCATGCAGCAGTCCTAACAGCAGTAACCCGGGTGCCAAGAGTCCTGGAAAAACAGCATTTCTCCTTCTTTCATTATATTCACTTCCTCTGCCCTCTGTCTTTCCTCTTGTTACTAGAAATGGAATGTTGAGCTCCCTTCCACACCTGATCAACATAAGGGCTTACAGCCCAATTCTTAAAATTCTCCAGTGTTGATGCAGTGGGGCCAGCACAGCTTATGCTGTACCCTGTCAGGGAACTTTGCAGTCTGGAGATCTCCTCAAGGTGAGGGAACATTTGTCCCCTTACCCTTGGAAAAAACCCCAGGCGTGGGTCTACTTGGACTGTGTCTTCTAAATCACTAGTACAAGTCCAAGTAGATCCATGTCAGCAGATCTGGCCTACGAAGGGGGATAGGATATGGTGCATGCCAGCTGATCCCATCCCTGTCCCAAGACCTGATCCACCCATTTTTGTCCCTTTTTCCTATTTTCCAACAGAAATGAGCTTCTCTCTAGTCACCACTCACCTAGTCTCTGATGGCAGGGGCACTAGGAGGTGGTAACCACCACAGAAGTGGTCTTGAGAAGTAGGCAAAGTCATGTGGGATTTTTTTAATTTGAACGCTATGTTTCAAAAGATGGGTTCTCTGGCAGGAATGCTGAAGTTTTCTTTGCAAGCAAGTCAACATGAAAGGGCAGATTGTTTCAGAAACCTCTTAAGTACCCAATAAAAAATGAGACACGGTGGTTTTGTCCCCTTCTTTATCAAATATTTTCATTCAAGGACTTTTAGCAGTGGTACCGGTTCACATCTAGCTCCTCTGTCCCCTTTTCCACCATCATACACCACAAAGTCCAGTAAAAGTTTATCATGCTCAATTGATTGAAGTTCAGCTGCATGGTGACCTTCTATGATTTCCTTTGGCTATTTCTACTAAGACGTTCAATGACCAAAGAGCAGAACAGCACGAGGTAAAACTTCAGAACAGGGACCGATATTGTGGAAAACTCACACCTTTGAATTTTTTTTTTTTTATGGCATGCTGTTACAACTGACTTTCAGACATTCCATGCTGGCCATTCTCCTTTTCATATGCTGCAGTCTAAGAAGTTGCCAGGCTGTCTGGTTCATGTTTCGATGGAAGATCTCCAAGAAAAACTCAAGGTTCTGTGCTGGAGGGAATAATGTCCATGAAGGAGCATATGATCCCCTTGTCTCACCCAACACAGTGAAGGGGGGCAGTGTGTTCCCAATGGTAAAAAAGTTCAAATGAGCAGACAGGCTTGATCCACGTGGCTGTTCAGAAGTTGAATAAGAAAGGATTGCTTGGCATTTGATCTTTGTGGAAGTTGTACATCCCTTAAGAGTGATTCTGAGGTTGAACTTCAGTATTTGTGCTTTAAAGAAGATGTAAGGAGGAGCAGCTGGCAAATATCTCAAGAGATATATCCTCTGAACACTGGAAAAGTAGAATAAGACTTTAGACATACAACTTCAAAAAAGTTCCAAAAAGTTCTCATATTGTAAGAACTTAAGAGAAGCCCTGTTGGATCAGGCCAAAGGCCCATCGAGTCCAGGGAGCACCCAAGACAACAAGAGACCTGCATCCTGGTGTCCTTCCTTGCATCTGGCATTCTGAGGTAGCTAAACATCAGGAGATTGCACAAATCCATCATGGCTTGTAATCCGTGATGGACTTTTCCTCCAGAAATTTGGCCAATTCCCCTTTAAAGGCATCCAGGCCAGCTGCCATCACCACATCCTGTGGTAAGGAGTTCCACAGGCTAATTACATGCTGGGTAAAGAAATATTTTATTTGGTCTGTCCTAACTCTCCCAAAAACTCAATTTTAGTGATTGTCCCCTGGTTCTGGTATTGTGTGAGAGGGAAAAAAGCATCCCTCTATCCACTCTATCCATCCCCTGCATAGTTTTGTATGTCTCAATTATGTCCCCCGTCAGGCTCTGTGGGTTTCATATGCTTGTCCTTTCATTTGGACCATAAAAAACAGCCTGATCCTATTGGGATCCCATGGTAGGGGATCTCATGGTTCACCACCACAAATTCCAGCATGCTGCTGCAAATGCTGTGCTGCCATTGTGTGCGATGGAGTCACCAGTGCAAGCCCTTGGAGGCTCACTGCACATGCCAATGATTCTTGAATGCCCTGCCAGTGATGGTAATGTGGCAGAGGAGGCGGTTTGGGAGCGCTTTGAGGGAGGATTATGCGGAACCAGAAGCTGTTTGGGGGTGGGGGGGGAGATCTCAGTAGCAGCAGTGCATGCCAAGGTCCTATCACCTCTGCTCGGACTCATCCCCAGGAGTCTTCTCAGACTCATCCAGCAAAACAACTGATATAGGTCTGAGGAGGCCCATTAGAGGCCAGGTGGTCAGTTTATATTGTGAGTCCATTGGAATGAGATCTTTTCCTGAATGCATCATATATGCATTTCTTTATGTATTCCCCACCCTTCCCCTGATAATGGGGCACCCAGGGCAGCTTACCATGTATATATTTGTGTGTATGTACGTAGCAAGCCTTTCAGTTGAGGAAGGCTGTTTTCTAGAACTGATCGCAAGCTGGATGGTTGTATATATCGACTGCTTTTACTTTTATTTTGCCGTTTTCACAGGTGTGATCACTTTATATAGTTACTAAGTCATTATGCACTTTGCAGAACATGGCAAGATGAAAATGTTTTTAAAATAAAGGTGAGACTGAAAGCCTGATTCAACTGCACAGCCAAAGGTCAGTCCTCAGTTTGGTTCTGTGGCCACAGCACCATTAGAGCCAGTGGCCTTCCTTGCTCGGCTCCAGTACCCAACTGGTGTGCTAGTGGCTGACTGACCTACCTCAGCATTTTCTATCCATGTTGTCTTCAAGTTAGCCATGGAGCTCAACAAGGCTCCACCTATCTTACCCACCCTAAGGATAGTCTGAGATTAACTGGCTGCCTAAAGGAGCTGATAAGGAATTGTTTGCCTTTCATCTGATTGGTCCTTGGTGGAGGGTGTTCTTTTCACCTACCACAAACTGCTTCCTGGAGTGCTCTGGTTCTCAAACTTTTTAGCTCCAGGACCCACTTTTTAGAATGACAATCAGTTGGGACCTACCAGAGGTGATATCATTAACCTGGATGTCCTGGATGGAAGTGACATTATCAAGCAGGAAAATTTTAATACCTCCACATGACAAAATCAAAATCAGTCAAGTAAATTAAAGTTTTCAATAAATGGAAGTTAAAAAAAAAATATTTAAAATAAAGAAGAACCCTCCTAACCCTCCCTTGTAGTTGCTGATCTGTTTAAAAAATAATAATCCCCAAACATTCCAAAAGCTGCAATCCTATTTACACATACCTGGGAATAAACTCTATTGACTCTCATTGTTAAAAGCATATATTGTTAAAAGCACCTGTGAAAAGAACAAAACTGTAACATTTCCCCAAATGCAGTCACATACCATAGTAGCATCAAGTATAATATATTAAAAATAAAATACACATTGAAATCAATAGGGACCCTCCTGAAATTGATACATGACTCACCTGGTGGGTCCCAACCCACAGTTTGAGAAACACTACTGAAGTGTGTTGCAGTGTGGCATTTGCTTTGGTCTAATTTGGTTACTTCTGGCAGGTATAGCACAAGACTGGGAGTAGGAGTAGGGATCCAGTGTGCATCCTAAGGGTATGCAAGGGTCAGAGAGAAAGTCAGCCCCAATCTCAAGAGGCTTTGGGATGCTGGCTAGTGACCCCTGAGGCTTGAATTGCAGAGTCCATCCTAAAGGATTTTCGGCTCAGGAAAAGTTGGGCAATTTGGCTGCCTTGACACCCATTCCAGAGGTCGGTGAGGAAGACCAGAGGTTGGCATGAGCTGATCTCTGGTTGCAACCATTGTGCTAATGCCCACTGGGGGAAGTGAACAGTTGTGTCTGTCTCCCTCAGGGTGGATGCCTGTGCTAAAAGAGGATGAGTTCTCTAGTCAGGATGCACTGCAGGATATAAATTATGTAAGCAATACAGTGGCCCAATTTATACCAGACTTGTGAGATTAGTGGTGGGTGCTTGAGCAATCTATATAGCTGTGTAATTTGTTCTGCTTTTGTTTGTGTTTTTTTGACCTATTAATGAAAAATGTTGCATTGTCATCTTTTTGCAGGGAGCAAGCAAATAATCCTAATGATAGTTTCAGTCCTTTTCGTGTTTAGAATTCCCCAGTTGCTGAGTGTCCTTTTTCCTGCAAATAAACAGCCCAGAAAATAATTCCTAGAGATAACATAATGCCACTTATCCAAAGTGAATTATTCGGTTCAATGGCACAGTATTGGCTGAGACTCTAACCATTCCACCCCCCTTTGCTTAATCGTCACTAGTAGATTCTAACAGATAGAAGAACAGATTCTTTGCAGTGGTATGTTCTTTGTGAATGGCCTAACTGAAGGTTTACATTGCCCAGGATCTAGCTGTCATCCATTCTACTAGCTTCTCCACATGGTTCAAATTCGATAAAACTAACAAAAGTCACAGTTATTGAATGTTCCTAAAAATCTAAGAAAAGCATGTATTGCTTTAGGGGGTCATTCTACACACAACAGAGCAACAAATGGGTTTGTCTCTCATTCATGTGCTCAATAAGTAGCTGCCAGTAATCCTGGCTCTATGATGAGCGCAACAGTATGATACACATGGTTTGAAATGCTTGGTTCTTCATGCACACCAAAATGTTGTGTTGGCAGCTAAAAATGTCATGTGTGAAGCAGTGATGTAGCTAGCAAGGGGCAGGGGGTGGTCTGCCCTAGATGACAGACTTGTGGAGGTGACACAAGTGACCAACGTCATGGTTTGTAGGACTAATACCATCATGTTATATACCATTCAGTGTGGAATTTACAGTGGAATGCAATTTTAAAAAATGGAGTGAAATACCTCCATTCTATCAAAAGTTATGGCCAAAAAACCAGAAAACAAAAATGCATGGAGCCCTATGGAAAGTGAAACTGAGTCGTATCATGCATTTACTCGTGAGTAGGCAAACATATCTTAGTCCAGGGGTGTCAAACATAAGGCCCTGGGGCTGGATGCGGCCCTCAAAAGCTTTTTATCTGGCCCTCAGGCTCTCAGCTTCTGAGCAGTGCTGAGGTGTTACTGCTGAAAGGGCAGTTCACATGAAAATTGGGCTGCCCCTTATCTTGAAATATGATCAAGATTTGCATGTTTTCTCTTCTGTCATTTGCAGCTAAGTAAGAAAAAGTGTTTATTTTTGTTTAATGACATCATTTTTCATCTAATGACATCACTTTTGGCCCTCAGCAGACATGCTGAATTCTATTCGGCCCTCTGAATGAAACAAGCTTGACACCCCTGCCTTAGTCCATCCAAAAGGGCAGGTTGAGAGGAATCCAACAACACCAGAATGATCCCAATCTGATGAGCACAGCCCTCAAAAAAACACCCGAGAAGGAAGTCACTCCTTCCAAGCTGACGAATGTATTGAGCCCTGTGGAAAAAGAAATGAAGCCACATGCAGTGGCGTTCCTGGGGGTCCCTGCTCCCGGGGCAACCCCCTCTTTTCCGCCCTGCCCACACCCTGTTTTCACCCCCTATTCTCCACCCCACCCCCCGCACCTGACTCGGAAGGAATTGTGGTGACATCATTGTCAACGCAATTACTTCCATGCAGCTACCTCCTCCATTCCCCCTTTGAAAACAAGGGGGAATGGAGAAGGCAACCGAGGATCCAACAAAGCCTTCCGCGTCGCTTCTAAGCGGCACGGAGGTCTCCATTGGAGCAGTTTGGGGCGGCTGGAAGCAGCCCCAGACCGCTGCAATGGAGACCTCCGTGCTGCTTACAAGCAGTGCAGAAGGCTCCAAGAGGGCCTGAGAAGTGGCACATGTCTCCACCGAAATTGGAGGGGGCGTAGGCCGCTTTCCCTCCGTCTCTGAGGGACACCCTCAGAGGTAGAAAGGGATGCCCAGGAGCGCTCCTGGGAGGCAGCGAGAAGCTGCTTCTCAGGCAGTGCCTCAGCACTGGACTGGGCCGCCCCCTCCCCGACTTCCTTTATAGGAAAATAGGAGATGGGCAACCTAGAGCGTCAGCGCGATGGAAGATGTGACTCCCGTCACGCTGACACTCTAGGGCACCCATCTCGTAACCTCCAGAGGAGGGGGGAGGGCACCGTAGAGAAGCCCTAGAGTTTTCCTAGAGAAGTGCCCTCCCCCTGCTCCAGAAGGGCATCAGCGCAATGGGAGTTGCATCTCCTGACGCGCTGCCTCTCTAGGGTGCCTGTCTCCTATCCTCCTATAAAGGAGGAGGGGAGGGGAGTGGCTCAGTCTATGCTGACAGAGTCCACAGCACTCTTGGGTGCTCCTCCTCCTGAGGGGGGGAGGCTCGGGGAGGCGCCCCTGGAGAGTCAGCGCCCAGGGCTTTTGCCCCGTTTGCCGCCCTCCAGGTACGCCAGTGACCACATGGTCCCATTTACTCACAAGTAAGCAAACATGCCTTGGCTCATGGTCAGGTCAGGCAAAGGGGAATGCGAGGCCACCAGAATGATCCTGATCTGATGAATGTGGAGCTTAACAAATGCTCCGGAAGGCAGTCCCTGCATAAAAAGAATAAAGAGGCTTGAGCTGGTAAGGTGAATTTTTTCTGTTGAATCCTGACAGTGATCTGGTTTAAATATAAGAATTTAAATTGACCTGGAAGCTGGATAGGGCTGAAAAACTTACTTTTTTCGTAGGGGGGATGTTACTGCAGGCAGGCTACAGAGAAAATTCACTTGGTGGAAAAGGGCTGGCTTCCCCTTATTTAATTATTTGTTTTCCTTTAATTTAATTATTTATAGTTATTTATTTTAATTTGCTTGATAATGTCACTTCCAGCCATGACATCACTTCCGGTGGGTCCTGGGCAGCTTGTCATTCTAAAAAGTAGGTCCTGGTGCTAAAAGTGTGAGAACCACTGCCTTAACTCAAAACGGACCAATGAGATATCCTCGGGGGGGGGGGAGTAATCACCCCAGTGACCAAAACTGTGACTTTTAGAAATAATACCGTCATGTTATATACCATTTTATGCAGAATTTCATCCATTGCTTGTGGGGAAATATTCACTGCATTGATTTTCTGACCATTATTATTATTCATTTCATGTCATGACTATTGCTATCTCTCAGTCTCACCTACCTCACAGGGTTGTTGTGTAAGACAAAATGAAGGGAGGAACCATGCATGCCACCCTGGGCTTCTTAGAGGAAGGGTGGATAAAAATCTGAAAAAAAAAAAATTAATGGCGTATGGGGATGACAAAAATTTATGTGCCCTGGGTGTCAAATGACCGAACTATGCCACTGGTGTGAAGAGGTCCTCAGGGTCAAACTAGATATAACACAACAGATGTGAATAGCAGCCCCTTCGTGGGTTTTTCAAAATGAAAAGCAACCACATTCGGCTACAAGGGGGAGGGATTGCTTAACCTTTTCCCTTTCAGGTATTTTCCACTCAAAATGGCAAGACTGAATTGTTTTTCTATCCACTGGGGGTGGGGAGAGAATGAGAGAAGTGCCTATATCCTTGACACGTGGGTCAAAATTCTAGGAGAGGGACAGAAGGTGATTTTGAACAGAAAAGCAGCTGAAGGGTCAAGCACCCCACTTCCTGAAGCTGTTTTTCATTCAAGAAAAAAAACCTTGAAACATTTACATATCTGCTATAACGAGGTGGCCAGCCTTTCAACTTTAGGGCTCTTGGACCTTTAACAACTGTGTAGAAGAGGGAATTTCAGTTGGTGACAAGCTGCACCTGCTGAAAGTCCCTTCTCTACACAATTGTTAAAGGTCCAGGAGCCCCAAATTTGAAAGATTGGCCACCCCGTGGTATCAGATCAAGTTTGGTCTGAAGGTTGCAGTGTGTTATTTGTTTTGTAAATGGTTGCTATCCTATGATTAGTCACAACCAATGCTACTTGCTCGGTGAAATGGGAAAGATAGGAAAATGTGAAGCTGTTTTGAGAATCAAAGCTGCAAGAATTACTTCTCAGTAGACATGCATAGGATTGCACTGGAAGTCCCATTTTGTTCAATGGGGCTTAGTCCCAGGAGATTGTGCATAGAATTGCAACTTTAGATCAAATTACGTCAAGAAGAATTACAGCCCAGTCCTGTGCTTCCCTCTTCCCCACTGATGCAACTGTGCCAAGAAGGCTTGCACAGCATCCTGGGGGTGGCAGGTAGTCTTAGGAGTCTTGGGAGAATTAAAATTAATTTTGCATCTGCCTTCCAGTCACTTTGCAGGTCTGCTACTTCAATCAATACTCATAATTTAAACAAATTCCCTGTTTGTTTAAACTCTGCTTAGGGTTGTGGGATTCAATGCAGTTCAAACCATCCTGTCATACACCTTTGGTTGTATTTTTTTTTTTTGCTTGTAGTTTTTTTCCCCCCATTTATCACAGAAGCATTATACATAAGTGAATTAAATCATCAGTAGCAATCATTGGCCAAGACAAGCAGCATGTAGCAAAGTGAAACAAAAACCCTGGTATCCTTCTGCAAATATTTACTCTAATAACCAATGGGTTGTTTCAGAATAAGGCAAAGCTTTTACTCACAGAAATACTATAAGGATGGAAACTTTTGCCTGTAAGATGTCAGGGGTGTCCAAAGTTTTTGACAGGAGGGCCACATCATCTCTCTGACACCGTGTCGGGGGCCGAATTAATTTACATTTCAAATTTGAATAAATTTACATAAATGAATATATTAAAGATGAACTTATATGAATGAATGAAGGTCTTGCAATAGCTCAAGGCCTATAAAGGGCCTTGCACAAAGCAAGGCTGGCCTTTCCTTTGCTGCTGCTGCTGCATCACAGACGTGAAACAACAAGCAGTGGAGGGAGCCCTCATCCCACAGCTCACGCGAGAGGCCAAACAGTCGCCCTCATGCTGAGAGCAGTTGCGTCGGACCAGTGTGGGCTCCAACAAATCTCCGGAGGGCCAGAGGCTCATTGGAGACTAGGGGCTCCCTGAGGGCCGCATAGAGAGGCCTTGAGGGCCACAAGTGGCCCCAGGGCCAGGGTTTGGGCACCCCTGAACTAAATGAATCCAATGCTGCCCTAGCACAGGTGCTACTACTGCAGTGCAGGCGCTGGGTGTCACAAATGTGTCATAAGGCATGATTGCTCCACCCAGGCAGTAAGTGGTGCTGGCGGAAAATCCTGTGCCACCCCATTGACACCACCTTGGAAACCCTGGCTGCCGCTGGAGAGTAGGTAAGCAATGAGCAGCGCAAAAGCATGGGGAGGGTGGTGGAAGGGCATGGCGGAGACATTCCTGGGTGGAGGGAGGGTGGAGAGAGGGTGGAGCAAGCCTAGGAAGAGTGTGGGACTAGCAGAGACTGCCTCTGCTGAATCCTCTTCCCCAAGTCAGGCTCAGAAGCCTGACACAGGGCTTCTCAAATCTGCGCCAGCAAAATGAGCGCAGACTCAAGGAACCCCATTGAGGAGGTTGGGGCGTTACCAGGGGCAAAGGGACAAATGTCTCCTTACCCTGAGGCAACCTCCAGCCTGCTCAATCCAGGCACAGGAAGCAGCAGTAGCTATTTGGAGCTGTTGCTCCTGTGCTAGATAGAATTGGGCCGTAAGGGGGATTGGAAGAAGGACCCGGTACTTTTAAACAGATCCCAGGGCTGCATTCAGCCAAAAAAGACTATCCATTCTGGTGCTCAGCTAAAATAAAAAGCTGAAGGGCAAACTTACTGGCTTTGTCCCTTTCTTTCATCCCTGAGCATCATGGATAAGTGAATTAAATCATTAGTCGCAGTAATTACGCAAGACAAGCAACTTGTAAAGCAGCGATACAAAAACTCTTGTATCCTTCTGCAAATATTTGTTTTCCTTAAACATCCAAAAGCGTAAAAAGGGAACAAGAAGCCCTGTTTGCTTTTTTTCCTAGCTGATTGATAACCCTCATGAATTGTAGCCACTCAAGGGTAAGCTTAATTTAACCTGGAATAATTGTTCCAAATAATTAATTAACCAACATTACAGGCCTGCACACGTCTACTCAGACATTATGCTCCACTGCATTCAAGTGTGCATAGCCCCCAGGTAATTGTGCATAGGATTGCAGTCTTATTTATGGCACAATTCTAACCGATGCTTACAACCAGTGCAGCAACCACTGCATCATCCTAGGGCGTTGCAAAAGCTCCACAGCACCTTAACAGTAAGAAGCACCAGCCTGCCGGCACTGGATTCAAACATAGCATCTGTTGGAGCAGCTAAGCTCCTGCCGGGCAGTGTAGGGGCAGAGGGTGGAACAGGGTGAGGAGGGGGTTTAATGGGATGGGAGTGTGACAGGTAGGTGGTGGATCATGCACAGGAGTGGACGGAAACAGCAGAAGCAGTACACATCGTATCCTGTTCCCCCTCCCAGGCTTGAAAGTCTGACACAAGACTTCTCGGACTTAAAACAGTGGTTTTGCTTATGTGGATCTGAGTAGCCTCATTGCGCAGGCTGGGGATTTACCTGGGGTAAGGAGACATGTCCCCTTACCTCAAGGAAACCTCCAGCCTGCTCCTTCCCAGTGCTGGATGCAGCATGGGTCAGGGGTCGGCAACCTTAACCACTCAAAGAGCCATTTGGACCCGTTTTCCGGAGAAAAGAAAACCTTGGGAGCCACAAAACCCTTTTGACATCTAAAATGAAGATAACACTGCATATATAGTTTTTTTTTTTTTTACCTTTATGCTATGTATAAAAAAACTATAGTGCAGTGATGGCTAACCTTTTAGAGACCGAGTGCCCAAACTGCAACCCAAAACCAACCCTAACCCCTGCTAATTGGGTAAGAGGCACTTTTTCAAGTGGGTGCTCCTCTTTTTTTTAGGAGGGGGAGAGTAACTGGCCCACCTCACCCCAGCACTGTCTGTTCTAGTGGCCGTCTGCTGGTATTCCTTTGCATCTTTTTAGATTGTGAGCCCTTTTGGGACAGGGAGCCATTTAGTCATTTGATTTTTCTCTGTAAACCGCTTTGTGAACTTTTAGTTGAAAAGCGGTATATAAATACTGTTAATCATCATCATCATCATCATCACAAAGTGCCAACATGGCAATTTAACCTGAATATTGAGGTTTTAGTTTTAAAAAAACAACTCATACTTTAACATCTTTTACCCACTATTACTTGTAACCCTTAATGAACTTTTCCTCTAGAAATTTGTCCAATCCCTTCTTAAAGGCTTCTAGGCAAGTTGTCATCACTGCTTCCTGTTGCAAAGTGTTCCATAGACTAATTACATGCTGGGTAAAGAACTGTTGTCAGTGAGGGGGTGGCTGCAAGGCTTTGCCACTGCTCATTTTCTCAAACAAGAAAATATATTTTTTTAAAAAGCCCCACCCACAGAAGTGGGCTCTAAGGCTGCAATCCCAGCCACTCTTTCCTAGGAGTAAGCCTCATTGACTCTAATGGGGCTTACTTCTGAGTAGACATGCACAGGAGCAGGCTCCAGTCCCAGGCACTCTTTCCTGGGAGTAAGCCTCATCCAATGTAATGGGGCTTACTTCTGAGTAGACATGCACAGGAGCGGGCTCCAAGGCTGCAATCTCAGCCACTCTTTTCTAGGGGTAAGCCTCATTGACTCTAATGGGGCTTACTTCTGAGTAGATATGCACAGGAGTGGGCTCCAAGGCTGCAATCCCAGCCACTCTTTCCTAGGAGTAAGCCTCATCGACTCTAATGGGGCTTACTTCTGAGTAGACACGCACAGGAGCAGACTCCAATCCCAGGCACCCTTTCCTGGGAGTAAGCCTCATCCACTGTAATGGGGCTTACTTCTGAGTAGACACACAGGATGTCTCCTCTGCTGTGGAGGAAAAGCCTCTCCTGGTGCTGAGTTGGAGCTGCTCAGGGAAAGGCTGCACAGAGGCCAGGGCTGCTCACCTCGCTCCTTCCTACCCATCACCTCAGCAGCGCTGCCTCCCCCGCGCGTCTCTGACCAGCCTTGCCTCTTCCAGGCTCTCTGCCTCCACAAAATGGCCATGCTCCGGGAACAGCCTGCGCCAGGTGGACGGGAGGAAGCCCCCCCCCCCACTATGGGATGGATGGCGCCGCTGCCATTCCCACCTCAGGCAGTGGGAGGCAATGGAGTTCTGGGCTGTTCCACTTCAGGCGGCTGGTGGAGGGGGGGCCGCAGCAGACAGCTGAAAGAGCCGCTTGCGGCTCTGGAGCCGCAGGTTGCCAACCCCTGGCATGGGTAGAGAGGCCCTGCTGCTCCGGCGCTGGTTAAGATTGGCTGTTTATTACCTAAATTTTATTCTTTGTCTCCATATTCTCATGTTCTGATTTTCATTCCAATTTTGAGAGACAGACCCAGCAAAAGAAACTCCTTAATCCACCAGCAACATAAAATCCATCTACGCCAACAGTATAAAAGTAGATAATAATCATATTATTCTTCTGAAGTCATTCTAGGTACTGGATTATCTTATGGGGAAAGTGAAATAAATCAGAAGGAGAAAGTTGGAATCATTCAGCAGAAATATTCTCCATGGCTTTGTACTGCCATTTTAAACATGACTTTGTCTTAAGTACCAAGCGTTCTCTACCAAGAGACAGGATTAATTGTAGCACCCTTTTGTTTTATTATGACAGTTCTTATCCTCCCCTTAAAGAAAAAAAAAAGAGCAAGCAAGAAGCACAGAACAGAAACATGAGTTAATTACTGTCAAAGAAACCTATATATATATATATATATATATATATATATATATATATATATATATATATATATATATATGCCTATTAAGACATTTAGACCCTTTCTGTCATAGCAGGATTAATTTATTTTCATGCCTTGTCCAGATTAGCTATGAACATCCGTTTTGAGACTCTTTCAAGTTTTAATTGATTTTACTGGTTTGTCAAGACAATACTCTTAATTCACCCCTGACATGATCTTATTGAAATCAATAGAGTTATATGTGTGGGATGGTTGGTTGGGGGGGCCAGGCTGCCATAATTTATTATTGTATATGCCCTTTTTATAATTTAGTGAGCCACTTTTCAGTTCAGTAGGATTTTGCACAATCTCTCAGCCTAGCAAACATTTTTTCTCCAAACTACAAATACATAATTTTAAGATAAACCTTTTGGCTGTTTAATCACACAACAGAAAACGATGTGATTGATCTACCTGAACATTCCTATTTCACACTTTGCTGGCTCCCAAAGAGCAAAAGCTATGGCAACATGGAATGCACTACAATGGGACAGGGACACAACCTTGCGTTTTTCTCTGCATAATGTACTGATACATTGACATGGTCTTCAATCACACATGTGACCTGATTCCATTGGCACCAGCCTCTCACCAGAAAGCAAAGAACCCTTCTAAACTGTATCATGTATTCAGGAGCTCTGAAGGTCACAGATTCTTGTTTAACAGGAAGAACTATAAATCTGTTTGAGATGAGGGCACAGGGAAGGGATCATAGCTCAGTTGGAGAGCATCTACTGAGCAACATGTAGAAGGTATTCAGTTCAATGCAAGCATCTTCAAAAGAAGAATATCACAAAAGCTAGAAAATTCTTCTGCCTAAGACCCTGATGGTCATGTAGGCAATGTTAGGCTTAAGAGGCTAATTGCCTGACTCAAGATAAGGCAATTTTATACACTCAACCTTTACTATTTTATAAGCTCAAGTAGTACACCAATTAGTACTCTCATTCCTGGGTGTCACATTAGTGTAGTAGTTCTCAGACTGTTGGTCTTTAACCCACCAGTGGGTCACAACCCAGTTTTTGGTTGGTCATGAAATTGACAAGGTAGATTACGCTATGTGCATTGAGGGTTAAACAACATGCTGATAAGGGGGGAGGACTGCTTTCCGATCAGCATTATAATCACAGAGGCTTGCGTGGCTGATTAAATGAAACTTTTTTTTAGGTGGGTCCCGATACTAAAAAGTTTGAAAACGACGGCACTAGTGCACATGTTGACTTGACACAATTGAGTCATTTTTGGGGATCAGCCATCGCTTAGCGGTAATGCACCTGCTTTAAATGCAGAACATCCCAGGTTCATCCCTGGCACTCCAGGTAGGGCTCGGAAAGACCCCTTCCTGAAACCCTGGAGAGCTGCTCTCACTCAATGCTGACAATACCTTCACTTATGTATGTATTGGCAACCTTCAGTCTCGAAAGACTATGGTATCGCGCTCTGAAAGGTGGTTCTGGCACAGCGTCTAGTGTGGCTGAAAAGGCCAATCCGGGAGTGACAATCCCTTCCACACCGGGAGCAAGTGCAGTCTGTCCCTGGTCTGTCTCCCTGGCTATGGGCCTTCCTTCTTTGCCTCTTTGCCTCTTTGCCTCAGACTGTTGGCAAAGTGTCTCTTCAAACTGGGAAAGGCCATGCTGCACAGCCTGCCTCCAAGCGGGCCACTCACAGGCCAGGGTTTCCCACTTGTTGAGGTCCATCCCTAAGGCCTTCAGATCCCTCTTGCAGATGTCCTTGTATCGCAGCTGTGGTCTACCTGTAGGGCGCTTTCCTTGCACGAGTTCTCCATAGAGGAGATCCTTTGGGATCCGGCCATCATCCATTCTCACGACATGACCGAGCCAACGCAGGCGTCTCTGTTTCAGCAGTGCATACATGCTAGGGATTCCAGCACGTTCCAGGACTGTGTTGTTAGGAACTTTGTCCTGCCAGGTGATGCCGAGAATGCGTCGGAGGCAGCGCATGTGGAAAGCATTCAGTTTCCTCTCCTGTTATGAGCGGAGAGTCCATGACTCGCTGCAATACAGCAGTGTACTCAGGACGCAAGCTCTGTAGACCTGGATCTTGTTATGTTCCGTCAGTTTCTTGTTGGACCAGACTCTCTTTGTGAGTCTGGAAAACGTAGTAGCTGCTTTACCGACGCGTTTGTTTAGCTCGGTATCGAGAGAAAAAGTGTCGGAGATCGTTGAGCCAAGGTACACAAAGTCATGGACAACCTCCAGTTCATGCGCAGAGATTGTAATGCAGGGAGGTGAGTCCATATCCTGAACCATGACCTGTGTTTTCTTTAAGCTGATCGTCAGTCCAAAATCTTGGCAGGCCTTGCTAAAACGATCCATGAGCTGCTGGAGATCTTTGGCAGAGTGGGCAGTGACAGCTGCATCGTCGGCAAAGAGGAAGTCATGCAGACATTTCAGCTGGACTTTGGACTTTGCTCTCAGTCTGGAGAGGTTGAAGAGCTTTCCGTCAGATCTGGTCCGGAGATAGATGCCTTCTGTTGCACTTCAGCATGACAGCAAAGAAAATCCCAAACAAGGTTGGTGCAAGAACACAGCCCTGCTTCACACCACTTCGGATGTCAAAGGGGTCTGATGTGAAGCCATCAAAGACAACAGTGCCCTTCATGTCCTTGTGGAAGGATCTGATGATGCTGAGGAGCCTGGGTAGACATCCCATCTTGGGCAGAATCTTGAAGAGGCCGACCCTGCTGACCAGGTCGAAAGCCTTTGTGAGATCTATGAAGGCTATAAAGAGTGGCTGTCGTTGTTCCCTGCATTTCTCCTGCAGTTGTCTAAGGGAGAATACCATATCAGTGGTGGACCTGCTGGCTCGGAATCCGCACTGTGATTCTGGGTATTGATAGTACTGAGCTAGGTGGTCTGGCACTTTATAAAGCCGCTATTGGAATTTGGAGGCAATGCCACCTGCTGGACAGTGAAGGGCAGTGTAATGTCCAGTCACATAAGACCTCTTTACCTGCCTCTCTATGGTTCTTGCAGGAGGTGTGGTCCTTAACACTGTTTCCTTCCTTTCCTCCTTCTCGTGCTCTCTCTTGCTTCCACATCATCATAGAAGAAGGATGTACTCTGCCAGGGCTCCATGCGCACCAGGCCATCCTCACCAGACCGCCACACAAAGGGAACAGCTCTAGGATTCTCTGTTCCAAAGTAGCAGAGCTTCTGATCACAATCAGAAGATGCATGTATACAACAATGAACTTTGAGTAAAGTATTTCTTATGAAACCTTAACCAGGCCTTATCTCCTGTGTAAGTTTTATTGACCTTGACTAGCCCAAGTGGAGGAATATCTTACCCCAGGAAGGGGCTCCTTTTGCTGATTACTCTGCTTACCTCCTCCCTTCCAACAGCAGCTACCTGTGTTTGTATGATAACACAGTTGTTCTAGGCACACAGGAAGTGTGTAAAAAAAGGACTGAGAATAAAACAGCCAGTAAAATTATGCCACTGTACAAATCGATGGCCACATCTGGAGTACTGTATCCAAATATGGTCACTATGTTTTAAGAAGGATATAGTGGAACTGGAAAAGGTGCAGAAGAGAGTGACCAAAATAATTAGTGGACTGGGGGCATCTCCCTACAAGGAAAGGCTACCGAATTTGGGGCCCTCCAGTCTAGAACTGGGGAGGGCAAATCACGACCCAGGGGCTGGATCCAACATCCGCGTGGATCCATCCATCCAGTGAGCGGACCTTTAGGTTCCACTCAGGCACTGCACGATGTCCCCCCCGTTTGGAGGACAGGGACACTCTGGGCAGTCGCATCTCCCTGGACATCCTGTTGCATGGCATTCTGGGGTGCCGGGTAGATGATGTGACTTCCCAGATTGTCTCTGTCCTCTGAATAGGGAGGACATTGCACGGTGCCTGAGCAGAATGCTTGAATGTGGTCTAGACGGGGACCGCATTCTGGGCACACTGTGCCCTGCGGTTTGAGCAGTGCTGCTCTAGGAAGGTACCTGAGGGAGAGACATGATTAAGACATATACAATTATGCAGGGGGTGGATAGAGTGGATAGAGGTAAGTTCTTTTCCCTCTTGCACAAAACCAGTTGCGCAAAGTGGGCGCCGTGGTGGATGCAGCCCTCAGTTCCTCTCTGGCCTGGATGAGGCCTGGCACCGCCCAACCTCTGAAGGAATGTGTGAAGGGCCCCTTACTGTTTGGCTAGTCTTTTAAAAAGTAAATCCATACCCTCCAGAGGCACCCCAAGGGTGCATCACATCTGTTGTAGTGCCTATCTTGTACAGCTTGGTGTTCTGGAAGTTTGGGGGGTGGGTGACATAATGACGTAATCACACCGCCCCAACTGTCAGCCCTATCGCATTGTTTTTAGTGTGCGATAAGCATGGCTCTGGACTGTCTCCATTCCGAGAGCAATCGCTTCATGTTCTTGCCAGCTAGCAGCAAAAGCACAAGTATCAGTGTGAGGTGGTCAGACCCAAAGAGGACCAAAGATCCCCAAATGAAGGCTCAGGTGGTGCGGTATCATCCCCGCAATAAGAGTGGCACCCGGTGTGGGCTGCATTAGCCACACCCTTGTAGTGACAGCACTGATACCCTGCATTGCTTTTTAGAATCAACACTTCACATGTATTGAAAGAAGTAATGACATACGCATCAAATTGTGTGCGCGCATCTCGGTGTAATCATGTGTTCCAGTTATTCTTTCTTGTGTACTTGGCCCTTTCCTTAGGCAAAAATCACTTTGAGGTACAGCTTGAACTGTTCTCCATTCTTGTCATTTTCCTCAGGAATGTTAAGGTAACTTATCTCTGCAAAACAACATGCCCAGGAGTAAGATAGTGAAAGTGAGATTTCTGTCGCAAGCTCATATTTCCTGCATTTGCTAGCCCTCGGGCTGTTGATTGTACATTGAACAAACTCTAACCCAGAGGAGCAAAACCATCGACTACACACACACGCTGCACTGGAAAGTGGTTGAGATGCATTTCTAAGACTCACCTTGGGGCAGCATTCTACAATGAGAATGGCATAGCCTGGTACCTGGAATTTCAAGGAAATCACCAAAGATATATGTTTGCCCACAGAAATCTCATTGGTTCTACTGTTTTCCATTCAGCCTCGTGCCCATATTTCATTAAAAGTAATTTCAGGTGTCCTGGAGTAGCTAGGAGCCATTTAAGGCCTCAGTGCAATATTGGAAACTGATGACGGTTCAGGGTGTGCTGCCTGAATGTAAAATTAGGTCTTATTAGAACACATTTTTTTTTGTGAAACTGCTTCCATGGTTGCACTTCTTTGTTTCCTTCATTTGCGTTTAGGGATTTTTTTTATTTTGATTTTAATTAATCGGTTCCTTTATTCACCCCTCATTGTGGGGGCTCTGGGCTGGGGGAGGGCACAGAATTAATTGGAAATAAAGCAGGCTGAACTTTCATACGCACCTAGTACTTGGTAAATGATCGTTACCATGCAAATCTCCGTTTCACGCTTCACTCTTTAAAAGCCTCTTTCCCCCAACTCAATGTGAAATGGCAGTGCCATTATTTCGAAACAGCCCAGTAAGCTGCACTGTAATGCATTCAGGAGAGTGATTACCTTGGCAGTAAACATTTACAGTTCTTATTTGCATAGGCGGTATGAGAAGTGCATGCCGTGTTTGGCATCGGTGTCGCTGCTTAAGGTGTGCATTGAGATTCCCTGGGTGTTTCTTATGATGAGTTTGACCCGCATTGGCAGGACTGTGGGGTTCAATCAACTTCTCTTGATCAATGATAATTTTGCTTCAACCACTCCTCCTCACCATTTGTGAGCAGCCTGTCTGCTGGTCTATGCATATGTTTAATTTCCTTGTGTGCTCCTCTCTCTTATGAACAGCACTCAGAGCCCAATCCTACCCAACCTTCCAGCACTGTTGCAGCTGCGCCAATGGGGCGTGCACTGCATCCTGCAGTGGGGGGAGGCAATCACAGGGGTGTATGTTCCCTTACCACAGTGATTCCCAAACTTTTTTGATTGGTAGCTCCCTTGACCTACTGGGCCATTGGCTGTGGCTCCCCATTAGGGTTGCAATACATCAGTGTTTCTCAAAATGTGGGCCGGGACCCACTAAGTGGGTCGCAAGCCAATTTCAGGTGGGTCCCCATTCATTTCACTATTTTATTTTTAATATATTAGACTTGATGCGACCATGGTATGTGATGCTTCCCCATGCTTGATGCTTGTGAAGCTTGATGCTACCCCATGGTATCTGGGGAAATGTTACAGACCTGTACTTTTAACAAGCCACTATGTATAATCTTTCAACAATAATAGTAAATGGGACTTACTCCTGGATAAGTGTGAGTAGGACTGCAGCCTAGGATTGTTAAAAATTTTTTCCTGCTTGATGATGTCACTTCCGGTCATGACATCACTTCTGGTGGGTCCTGACAGATTCTCATTCTAAAAAGTGGGTCCCGGAGCTAAATGTATGAGAACTACTGCTCTCCATTGTATAGGGTGGCAGGGTTTTCATGAGAATTCCTCAGCTCCCGTGGCTGGTTTCCATTGCTCCCCTGGCAGCCATGGCTCACAGTTTGGGAACCCCTACTTTGTCTCATGGCTGCATTGCAGATGCATTAGTGCTGGTAGGTAGTTCAGTAGGATTGTGCCCTCAGTCTGTCACACTTTTTTTCTGCGAACAGACTTTATCAGGCAATGTTGTGGATTTTGTCTGTCTGCTTCCATTTCTGGGACTTCCCTGCCTCAAATTTGGAATACTAATTTTGGAGGGGAGGGTTAAACTTCATTTACTATAGAAAAAGGAAAACTTCTTTCTCCTTCGTCCAGTCTGAACTTAACTTTTCCTCAAGCCATGCCTTGCACAGTCAGAATATCATGCAGACCCAATCATATCCAACTTTCCAGCCATAATGATACAGCCATAATGCAGCTCTGGGGTAAGGGAATAAATGTCCTCTTACCTTGAGGAGGCCTCCGTGCCTCTCAGCCCCCTCCCACTGCAGGAAGCAACACATGCCCCTTTGGCATGGCTGCATCTGAGCTAAAAAGTTGGATAGATTGGACCCTGAGAGCACCATCTATCTTCTTCTTCAGCTAGCATAGCAGCCACTGTGGCAGGCAAAGTTGTCTCAAATGTGCCATAAAGTACATGTGTCGTGCAGGGTCATGGGGAGGGTGGCTGATAGGGGGCATTTATGGGCGGAGGAGGGTGGATTGAACCCGGGGGAGTGGGCAGGTTGACAGAGGCCTTCTCCAGCATATCCTAACCTCCTTCTCGGTCTTCCCAGCCTTACACTGGGCTTTGCACCGGTCATATGGGCAGCGTGAATTTGAGAAGTCCCATAGGGCAGGCTGGCACGTTACTGAGGGTAAGGGGAAAGATATCTCCTTACCCTGAAGAGTCCTTCAGCCACCTCCTAACCTGTGCTGGATACAGAGCAGGCCATGCAGCCAAGCTGTCCCAGTGCAGGTTAGGATTGGGCTACCCTTGTTAACACTACTATAAGTACAGGCATGTGTTGCTTAACAACCATTTGCGTAACAACGGACCACATATATGATGGTGGTCAAAGCACAATAAAGATGCTCTTAATGAGGCAATCGCATCTCCCATAGCCTGCAGCAGAGTGTCTGTTTACACAACAGAGAGGCTCTTAAGGCAAAGAAGAGACAATCTATCTCCAATAGCCTGTGCAACCAGATAGTGTCTGGCAGGGAGTGTCTGTTTATGCAACAAAGGCACTAGATTGGACTGTATGTTCACTTAATGACCTAATCGCATAACAGTGGGGATCGGAAGCCTCCAATGCTGCCATGGATCCACAGAGACTATACTGAATTGCCCCCTTCCCAGCCTTGATAGGGCCTCCTCCCCTCCCCAGTCTCTGTCCCTTGGATCAAGGGCAGTGAGACACCAGAATGGAAGTAAATCAGCCACACATGAAACCACACATGATATTTTTGGGATACGTGGGAAAACGTGATTGCGTTCAAATGTTTAGTTGCATTTGAGATCAATAAGTTCTGCGTAATGCCTCATAATTACACATTTAATTTTTATTGCACTCTAATTAGCCACTGCAGAAATTATTCCAGTGATAACTTTCCCATAAGGCTGCCCAACTAGGGGGCGAAGCAGATTTACTGCATCTAGGATTCTGTCTTTCACTGACCCCCCAAACTAAAGATTGCTTTTATTCTGAGTTGCTGTTTTGTTCATTATCTATTTTAAGCAAGACTGTGCTTGTGCAGTCTAGACAAAGCTGAACACTTTTATGTCCTGCTTATTTCAGTAGGAAGAACTGAGCTTGTGCTTTCATCACTCTCATTCAAACTAGTGGACAGAAAAAGCACATACCTTTGAGTGGATCATACCTTCTTTCTCTTTAGTAATAAAAGCCAGTCAAAGTATTCTTCTGAGTTCTGGAAAGCGAAAGGCAAGCATGACTTTATGTAGAACAAGGAGACAGTTGAAAGGAGGGAGCTGAACACTGGATGCTTTGGCCAAAAAGAAAAAAGAAAAAAAAAAGCATTTATAATTCAGTTCAAATAATATTGATCATTAAAGTGTCATAAAGCAGTGTTCATCTGACTTCATAATAGTATTTTGAGGGCTTCACTTTCATTGCAAAACAGAATTATTTCACCTGTGTTGTGAGCTCAACAAAAACCCATATACAGTATGTGTATTTCAAATTAGGTGTTCTTTCAGTTCTCTTTCTCAAAATTCAGAAAGAGAACAATGCTAGTAACTTTATTTGGGTTATATTGGGTGATTGTGTAAATTTGGGGTAGACTGGAGACAGCATAACCTGACACAATGGAGGACAGAGTCCTTAGTGATGTTACAGCAAAGGTTCAGCACTAATGTAAAAGAGCCATTTGTCTCCAAGTGATGCGTGGGAAGTTGCTGGAAGTATCTAAGGAAGATGTTGGTGCTGAACTGATCAGAGTCCTCTAGGCCTGTTTTAATAAACAGAGAAGCCAGTTTGGAAAATGCTTTGCACACTGCCCTCTCTTTGCAAGCATGCCATGACCCTACGCACATCACCTACTTTCCGGCACACCATGGCTTTTTAGGTTAATCGTGCAGGCAGAGAGTTCTGCACATGTTACTAGTACTACATTATTAGTGTACATGGTTGATACACAATTAAGCTAACACCCCTGCATGCTTGGAAGCAGATGGAGTGCATACATTAATGGTGTACTCATATCACAGATTTGCAGAAAGAACAGAGAATGAATGGACAAAGAATGTCAAAATGGACCCAGTTTTCCATACATGGTTGTTGTCATTCCTGGGAAGATGAAGAGCATTCCTAAAAGCACCTTATAACTGGTCCAGGTATATCCTACAACAATTCAAAGATGAAAAAGGGTCATTCTTCTAGCACTTAATTCTTATCTCCAGGATCAGCACCGGAGATCCCAACTTCTCAACAGCATCAGTACTATTAGTAAATTCGTTTGAATTTGTGCCGGCTTGTATGAAAAGAAATTGGGTCACCTAAAACGAAGGACGTGGTTTCTGCATAAAGGGTTCCCTATGTCTGAAGATGTACTTAACGAAAGTAAGTGAAAAGGAAAAAAGATGCTTTCTAAAAGGAAAGAAACAAAGCAGCCCTGGGAGCTTCCAGGACCTGTTGGGTTTCCATGACCTTATGGAATGCTACAAGCACAGAGATGAGAACAAAATAGGCACAAAATAGAGAGTCATTGAATAGGGCCAGAGGCCAGGTAAATCACTGGAGCAAAGGACCTGGTACCTTTAACTCTTGCATAAAAGAATATGGCAGGTGCAGCCTGTCACAAAAGCACGAGGAAAGCTATACCTGCTGATATTCTCTCTTTTGAAATACACAACTATTGCAAGCCCAGAAACCCTGGTCTCTTTTTCTTCCAGAGAACTGGTTCTCTAATTACTTAGGAATAGGGTTCTATAATTAACCTTAAGTCTGCAATGTTTTGCTTACATTCTAATATTTTATTCAGATCCCTTTTGCTAATCCCTGCAAAAGTCAAAATCAATCACTTGTATTAAAGTACCTGGAATAACTTGAAACCAAATTCATAAAATAATAAAAGATACAGATTCAAATGATCCTGAAAATACAGAACTAGCAAAAAGGAGCACAGTAGAAGAAAAGTCATCATCTACCAAATGCAGGATGGAAGAAAACTGACTTACAGCCCAATCCTGAGCTGCCCAGGGCGCCCAGGCTCGGCAGCACTGAGAACAGCTGCAGCCAGATCCTGCATGTCCCAGGCTACCACGGGAGGCACCTCGGGAAAAGGGGACTTTCGTCTCCCCTTCTCCCGGGTAAGGGAAGCAGCCCCGCAATGGGGGTATTCACACCAAAAGGTCGGCTGTAGAGTAAAGACACTCCTGTAGGGCACCGAGCCCTCCACGAGCACCTTGGATCCTGTGGAGCAGAGCTCCGTGGATCCGCCTCCCTCCCCCCAGGCATGCCTCCAGCCCACCCCCTCCCCACGTCATGCCTCCATGTCATGCCTTCCCCCGCCCTCTCTCCGCCCCCGCCTGCCTCCCCCCTACCTGGAACGCCTCCTCCCCACTCCCTTCCATGTCCCCGCTTACCTTGCCACGGCTCGGCGGTCCATGAGACTGCCAAGCCATGGAGGCTGGTCGACCGCCCCGCGCTAGCCCAGTACTGGCCGGCGCTGGGCTACCACAGGCGGGAGCACAGAATTGGGCTCTTACCTGGCTTGTGAAGGGGAGACAAGATTTATAACAAATGGAGTGGTGTGGTTCAGGAGGACTGCAGTAATACAAGCGTTTCATGGGCAATACACATTGGAATATGTCCAGTGACCACAGAAACAAGATCTAATTGCAGAGAAAACATTGAAGCAACGTGTTGGAGTCTGCCAGGCTTCCCAGTATAACACCAGGTTCAAACGTTTCCATCTGACATTATTTGGCACACACAAAAAAGCAAATTATTCACATTGGGTCCAAATATTAAATCAGAGGGCCAAACCCCAAATCATACATTCACCTGTGTGTAGAGGTTCATTGAGGTAACTGGTGGATGTACATGGAAGTGTGAAGGAGATCTGATGGGTGTTTTTGCATTTTGCCTGATCCAATGGTGAGTCACCAGAGATGCTGGAAAACAGAAATTAATAAGAACATCTGAAGTTGCCCAAGTCATACCATTGACCTCTCTGGCTCAGCATAGTCTGCACTGACCACCAGTAGTTCTATAGGGTTTCAGGCACATGGAGATACCCGAGAAAAAACCCAGGTCCATCTGCAAACAAAGCATGTCCTCTACCACGGACCTACGGCCCCTTGATCAGGGCAGGAGGTCTGGTCTAGGGCAGGAGGTCTGGTCTAGAGGGTAGAGCCTCCGTTAGCCTGAAGATAACATAAGAAGGTCACCAGTTCGAGGACACCAGCAGCTCCCTGAACGGCTGAGAATGGCGAGACCTTGAAGCAGCTGACAAGCCAAGCTGAGGGATGCCACCTGCTCTTGGTAAGAGCAAGAAGTGTCTTGGCTGCCCTCCATGTGAGAGATGGAGCTGCTTGTCAGCCTGCCTGGGAGAACTGGAGGCCAGAAGTGAGACCAAACCAGGAAGATCCATTGGAAATGTTGTTGGTTCTTGAAAGAGAGAACCTCTATGATTGTAAAAATCCCCTTGAGGGATTCAGAAATGCCTGCCTATGTAAACCGCCTTGAATAAAGTCAGAGGAGTAATCCGATGACCAGAAAGGCGGTATATAAATACCTAGTTATTATTATTATTGATCCAAAAGTGCTTTGTACATTACCTGGGAAATGCGCCTACCATTCGTGCATATCTTATACATTGTCCAGGTACTTATGGATAATCATGGTTTCATGCATTGACTGACGGACATTGTCTACCTCTGCACATTCTCAAAAGCTGCTTAGAGATTTCTATAGAATAGTTTGATTTCATTGCAAGGCTGGGATCCAAATTGCTACTTAGGTTTTCACAGATAAATAGCCTGGACAATAAAATCCTTGACTTCTTGTGTTGGGATGTTTGACCACCAGCACCAGCCAAGTCATATCACAGCCAGTGTGAAGCTTCTCCCCACTTCAAAATCTATTTGTTTCACAGCAAAGGAGAGTTGCTAGCTGCAGAAAATAAATCAAATCTTGGAAAGTGAAATTATTTGAGGTGGTTGGGAATCAAACAAAATTCTCAGCACCATCACAACACAGTAATTCCCAAGGTTCTTTGTGGAAAACCATAGCAGTAAATACAAATTAAATATTGTTAAGATTAAAATGTGCCTTTCAAACGGGTGAGTGAATGACAGCTAATTTGTATAGATTTTGCCATGTTCCAATAATTCCTTGACGATATGGAAGCTCTGAGCTATAAATGGAGTTCTCCACCTGCAAAAGTTTCTCCATTCTTGATGGAGGTGACAGCTGTAATCATGCAAAGCGTGAGTGGAATCACATGTTTGCAGAAGAGAGTATATTTTCAAGTGAGCTCAGGATCAGGGGGTTGATTTTGAATATAATGCCTCAACCTTCACTATAGATCATCATCATAAGAACTATAAATGATTTACATGTACAGCACTTGTCAACCACAGCTGCGATACAAGGACATCTGCAAGAGGGATCTGAAGGCCTTAGGAGTGGACCTCAACAAGTGGGAAACCCTGGCCTCTGAGTGGCCCGCTTGGAGGCAGGCTGTGCAGCATGGCCTTTCCCAGTTTGAAGAGACACTTGGCCAACAGACTGAGGCAAAGAGGCAAAGAAGGAAGGCCCATAGCCAGGGAGACAGACCAGGGACAGACTGCACTTGCTCCTGGTGTGGAAGGGACTGTCACTCCCGAATCGGCCTTTTCAGCCACACTAGACACTGTTCCAGAACCACCTTTCAGAGCGCGATACCATAGTCTTTCGAGACTGAAAGTTGCCAACATGACTTGTCAATATATTCAGTTGTAAGCCTCCTTCATCCAGAGTAGCAATTGCCAACTTTTTCATCTCACAGTATACTGACAAAGTTCTAAAATTGTCAAGACACACTATCAGATTTAAAAACAAACAAACAAACAAAAAAAATTAACAAGGCACATAGTGCTACTAGTGGGCGGGGGGGGGCTCACATCTCCCAATGGCCCTAAAAATAAATGACCATCCCCCAACTCCCGCAGCACACCTGTGGACCATTCACGGAACACCAATGTGCTGGGGCACACTGGTTGAAAATCGCAGCTCCAGAGAAATACAGCCTTATCATCACATTCAGACAGGGGCCTCTTTTTCCAAGTAATGTCTTGCATGAGGAAGGGCGACACCAGGCTGATGAGTGGGAAATTCTGGGCACTGTCTCTTATGCCCAAGCCCTGAACCCAGCATTTAGAACCTAGGATTCATTGCTTATGATTTAGAGCAGGGCTGCCCAAACCCCAGGGGCCACTTGGAGCCCTCAGGGACCCCCAATCCAGCCCATGGGGAGCCCCCTGGTCTCCGATGAGTCTCTGGCCCTCCAGAGACTTGCTGGAGCCCATATTGGCTCAATGCAACTACTCTCAGCGTGAGAGTGACTGTTCAACCTCTTGCATGAGCTGTGGGACAAAGGGTCCCTTATCTCTTTTTTCCCCCCAGTCCCCGACACAGTGTCAGAGAGATGATGTGGCCCTCCTGCCAAAAAGTTTGGACACCCCTGATTTAGAGCATGGCTCCTACCTCTCAACTCGGCAGTCACCTAGGGCATCTTCCCAGTAGCATGTCCTTTTTCTTTTGGGGAGTAGAAGGTGATTTTTTTTAAAAAGGAGAGAGCAAGAAGGGACAGGAGGGATGAGCAAGTGGCAGAGTGGAATCTAGGTAGTGGTTGCAAGAGGCAGCAGGTTACTGGAATCCTCTTCCCATGCACTCTGCACTTTGGGAGTCTGGCGGGCTTCTAGGGCCAACTGGGGCCACTGGTACAGCTGTATCAAGCATTCTCCTCCCCCCCCCCATGTTAAAAAATTAAAGAAACCCTGAGTATCAGACTCACTGGTGCAAGCTGCAAGTGGGAAGAGCTCAGGGAGGTCCTGTGGGTAAGGCCATAGTATATTGTCCCAGAGCAATTTCAGGGAGATTTCGGGGAACCCTCAAATGCAGCAGTTTTGCTGCACAAAGGTACACAGAGCTATTTTTGGCTTTTTCTTTACTTTCCCTACTTTGTAAAAGGGTAACCCTGATATCCAAAGGTTCACGGTATCCACAAGGGGGTCCATAAAAGAACGTCTGTTGACACAGTGGTCTGCCTGTACTGCAAATGTGCATATGAATAGATTACATCAGTTTTCTCAAACTGTGAGTTGGGACCCACTAGGTGGGTCGCGAGCCAACTTCAGGTGGATTCCCATTCATTTCAATATTTTAATATATTAGACTTGATGCTACCATGGTATGTGACTGCATATGGGGAAATGTTACAGACCAGTTACTTTTAACAAGCTAAAATGTATATTCTTTTAACAATGATAGTCAATGGGACTTACTCCTGGATCAGTGTGGGCAGGATTGCAGCCTAGGATTGTTAAAAATTTTACTGCTTAATGATGTCACTTCTGGGCATGACATCAGGTGGGTCCTGACAGATTCTAATTCTAAAAAGTGGGTCCCAGTGCTAAATGTGTGAGAACCACTGAATTACGTATATTGAAAACATGATAAATTATTGCCACAGACTGAGCTAGTCTTGCAATCTTGAAAGAAAGTCTCATTTATTTCAATGGAAGTTGGAAGCAGACTTCAGCTTTAGCAGGAATTCCATGTCCTCTGCATTTCCATAATTGGAATGAAAATAGTCACTTAGCGTTGAAGTGAAGAGCAGCTTTGTCTCTGCTTGAAGCCATGATGACAAACATTCCTCCAACTTGCTTAATAAGTGGCAGAACATTATTACACTCGGGTGTTTATTATAATAATATTAATCACACTAATTATTTTCATAATGGATTTAAATGAATCACTGGAGCCGTCGAAATCTCCCAAAACAGAACTCGGAGACACCATCCACTTCCTGCCTGATATTTCCACATGTCCAGATGATCTCTGAATATATACATCTGCAAAAATATAAAATGGCTACAATTTGTATACGTTTTTTGTGTTTTTTTGGAGGGGGGAGTAAAAGTGGAGTGAATTGCACCGGGGTTTCCAATTGCTTTCAATTACCATTAAACCTTTTATTTTGAGAGCAATTTGCATAATGTTTCATAAACATGGAGGCAGATTAACCTTTTTTGTTAATTTATTCATTAGCAGTAAAAATTCAAAGGCCCTCTTATGAGAAAATAATGTCTTGCTGTTAAATTACATGGAAACAAAGAGATGGGGACAGGCTTGCTGGTTGTGCCCCGTGTCAGAGCGCTCAAGAGTACAAAGACTAAAGCTTCCCCTGTTAGCACAGTGTTGATTAAATGGCCTGTTTGTGAGCAATTAGCTGTATTATAAGAAGATTAGGTGAAGGATTCATTAGAGGTCGGTGAAAAGAACGTCGCCTGGAGCAGATACCTTCAGAAACAGAGGGAGGGGGGGAAGAGAGAGAGAGTGCTGAGAGGCAATGAGTAAAGAGAGAGATTATCTGCAATTACTCCATATTTTCTATAAGTATTACAAAACAGTAATCTCTTTTTGAAAAGATACAGCAGTCAACTGCTGAGGACTATATAGTCTGCTCACCTGGGAATAAGTCCCACTGAACTCCATGGAAGTTGAGTTGCCAGTTATTTACAAGGCAATCCTGTGAAGTTCCATTTTTGTTCCTGTATCTACAGCTCGTGAAATGCTTTATTTTGATCACCCTCCAATTATTTTTAAAATAGTTCCTTCTGCTTTTATTGTAGATTGTTATTAACTCCTGTTAGCCACCTTGGGACTACCTAGCAAGAGGCAGGATCAAAATCAATCAATCAGTCAATCAATCTTTGTGTTCAGTGGGGCTTACTTTCAGGAAAGTGTGCATAAGATCAGTGGCGGACCTGCCATTAAATCAAAGGGGCAAATGCCCCAGGCGCGGAGCCTTATGCGCCTCTAGGACTACATGGAAGCCTCTCCAAGGCACCCGACAGTTTGCCAGAAGCACAACTTAAAGAGTTGGGGAAGCTCCAGGAGGCTTCTCCGACGCATACTGGAATCGCGCAAGGCTCTGTACGCTTCAGGTAAGTGGGGGGGGCGGATTTCTGTGCAGGGTGGTTGGCATCCTACGGGAGGGCACCACCGCGGACCTTTGTCCTGGGGCATGGGGCAGGGGAGGTTTGCTGCTGCATAAGATTGCAGCCTTAGGTTGAATTGTTATGCGTATATACTTCCATGGGAGTAAATTATATGGAATACAGTAGACCTTACTTCAGAGTAAACATGCAGAACATTGCACTGTTTGGTTAAAATAAAAGGAAGATAACCTGGGAGGGGAGTTATGTTAGCTCAATGAGATCAAATGAATTGGAAATCAATTGCTCAGCAATCAGACAATGCAGTGCTCTTTCAAGAAGTCCATACAACAAGGGTTTCTGCGCAACTAGTAAGAGGCAGGTCATAATCTTCTCAACCTCTGTTCCTAGATTAGGCTGAGATTTTTGCACTAAAAAGACTTGGAAAAAAATATCTAAATTTTGGAGTAGTCCAGATTTCAGATGTCTGGATAAAGGATAATCTATCTGTATTTCTAAAAGTTCATAGATCTCATTTTGTCTGATTTGTGCTCTGGTGTATCCAAAACATTCTTAGGAAGAAATGGAGAAGTTAGATCCTGAGAAACTATGTTCACTTATCTGTGGTATCTGTTACAAGGCTCCTTGTAATTTACAAACCCTTCACATACACAGTTGTCATGTTGTCTGAACCATGAGGACTAGAATCTTTGTTTTTAAATCAAAAACTTCACTTTAAGGATTTAAGTGGAAATCTGTGGGTGTATATTCCTCCTGAATAGGAATAAGGTTCTATTTTGTTTTTTTTCAATCACACCGAATAAGACATAACAATTCACCCGTCTTAACACTTATGGCCCAATCTTATCCAACCTTCCCCACACTGATGCAGCAAGGGGGACTGTCTGACTTGTCAGATATAAGATCAACATTTCTCACACATCTTGTCAAATGCAGTATAACTTTTTATGACATTTTCACCTTCCTTTATAAAAATGGTGAAGGATGCAGAGCTCTATAGATATTGCAAAGGAGGAAAAGGAGAAATGACACCTTTGTGGTTGAAATGCAACAAAGCTGTACAGGGCTGGGAAAATGGTTTTCAGGGCCCAATCCTAACTGGCCCGAGTGCCGGCACTGAGCTCCAGCACTGATGCTGGGTGTCTCAAACAAGCCATAAGGCATGTCCGTGGCACCCAGGGAAGAGGGGCCGCTGGCACTGGCCTCAGTGCTATGTGGATGGATGACTAGCACTCCTCCAGCACCAACCAGTGGTAAGACTTCTTGGGGCATGGGGAAGCGGGGCATGGGTGGAACAGGGTGGAGGGAGGGTGGATCAGGCCTGGGAGGGGCGTGGAGATGGTGGCAACCTCTGCAGTAGAATCCTAACCTCCTTCCCAGCCTGGGCAGCCCAACATGGGCCTCCTTGGGAGAAGACTCATTGGCTGCAGTTGTGTTACCTGGGGTAAGTTAGCAAATGCTCCCTTAACCTGAGGAGACTCCTGGCTCTAGCCTGGTGCCCATAGGATCCAGTGGTAACCATTTTGGTGCCACTGGAGCCCTGGGTGCTGCCGGACTTGGGACTAGGCTGTGAGATACAAGCAACGTGAGCACTTTTTATACTATGCAAGTCCGTGATGTTTTGTTCACTAATGCAAGGAATGGTGTTGCAGGAGAGAGTCAAGTCGTTGTTTTAAATCATCTAAGAACAGCCAGACTTGCACGCTCATACTACTTGAAGGCAAAGGTAATTCCATCCGAGAAACAGTTGCTGTTAAAAATCTTAGAAGCCATTAAAATGGGAATGCTAACTCGGTATAAAGCACAAATAAGAAAATGGTAGGTGCCAAAGTAGTATGTTTGATGAATGGGCTCCTGTCATAAATTACATTAACCAGGGAACTACAAGGACAGATGATACAAGAAATTTATTAACTTTGTATTGAAGCATAAAATGATGACAGGAGCTGCTGAACCCAAGCAATTTTTCAAGTATATATGCATATATGTATGCTTATTTGTTATATGTTTTATAGACCTGTACATAATGCACAATTGTACTGATAACTGTATGTGTAAAAGGGAGAGAAGAGAAATAAAAAAAGGAAAACAAGTTTGTTTTTGCTCTGGATTTTTTTTGGAAAGAAAAAAAAAGTAGCCCTGAGTACATTCAGCATTGAGAATTTCCATAGTGATTTACAGCTCTACTTTATATAATAATAGCATTTGGGGGGGTAGTGATCGAAACCTAGTTATTTGAAAGACTTGTTTGGTTCCATGTCCCTTTGTCCTGAAGGAATGTTTTGCCTCTTCTAAGGAGAATCCAAAACAGGGGCACTTTTCATAAACGTTTTCTTCCCCGTAAGTCTGCACCCCACTTTTTGTGGAGGACATCATAGGATGCAAAGACTTTTGTTGAAAGGGAACATAGTCAATAGCTCCTCCACTCATGTGGCCTGATTGCTCCTTGTGTTCTAAAGTTCCACCTTACACTCCCCTTCCCATATTCTCCTTCTCTAGTACTGAGTGGCCGTAGCATACCTGAAATCAGTTCAAAGCCCCAATCAGCAGCTGTTTGGGGAGAATTTTCTTTAAGTAGCAGCCCAATCCTATCCCGCCATCGGTGCTGATACAGCTGTGTCAAATGGGGCGGGGGGGGGCTGACCTGAAGGCAAACAGGAAGTAAGTAAAGATTATTTTTAATTACTTCTGCTTAAGCCCTGGGACCTCCCTCTTTGGACATCTGAATGGGGTTGGGGAAAAAGGGAAAAGGGTTGGGGAGATTCACAAAACAGGGCATGAGATCTGGTGTATGCCATTTTCACTAGATGCACCCCCTCCCATCTCTTCCCCATGCCCTGGTTCCTCCACCCAGAAATTTCCCCAGTTCTCCCACCCCATCCCCTGTCCCTCCCATCACCTACTTGCACCTCTGCCTTACCTGGCACCAACAAGCAGCATCTTCGCCATTGACAAACACCTCTTGGTCCTGGTTGACACTTAAGAGGAACAACATGCTGGCAAGTCTGCCCTGAATCTCAGAGCTGAGTCTAATAGGCAACTCTCAGTGCTTGAAGGATGGCATGGGTGAAGCACTGAAGCAGGTCATACTTCTTCCACCTTCTTTCTGCCTCCATTTCTCCTTCTGTCTTCACAATGAGCAGCTCATTCTGAGCTGGAACTCTTGTTCCAGTTGGTTTGATGGGAAAGAACAGATGGAGTGAGCTGGCATCAGTGTGCACTTATTGTCAGTGCAAGGGAGAAAAAAGGAAGAGAGCAAAGAACAACATCGCTGGCCCAATGGCTGGCTGATGGACCCACTCCCTTCAGAGCAAGTTGAAATTGTCTTTTTTGTTGGATAGCAGGAGCATCGGTGATAGTAGATGGTTGGTGTGGTTGGTCTGTGGAACTCATTGCCACAGGATGTGGTGATGGCATCTGGCCTGGATGCCTTTAAAAGTGGATTGGACACGTTTCTGGAGGAAAAATCCATTATGGGTTACAAGCCATGATGTGTATGTGCAACCTCCTGATTTTAGAAATGGGCTATGTCAGAATGCCAGATGCAAGGGAGGGCACCAGGATGAGGTTATCTGGTGTGCTCCCTGGGGCATTTGGTGGGCTGCTGTGAGATACAGGAAGCTGGACTAGATGGGCCTATGGCCTGATCCAGTGGGGCTGTTCTTATGTAGAAAGCTTTTCAGCCTGATAAGGGACAGGCTGTGAGTGTGAGTGAAGGAGAGGAAGCAAGTGGGGTGCTGATTGGAAGGGGAGATGGGGCTGAATGGGCTAGGTTGAAAGATCTTATTATTATGATCAGAGATATTACTCCTAGTTGGAATCTACATTCTTGATTAACAACAGCTCTGTCCAAAGTATGTCTACTCAAAATTAAGTCTCACCATGATCCAAAAGCATGGAAAAAATAGGAATATCACCATATTATGGAAAATTCCAAAGCATTTGAAGATCTCTATTTCCAAACCATGTTTTTGTACAATGGTGGAACAGAGAGTTTCTGCCCAAGTAATCTTTCATTTGCTGGTAATAAGGGGATGGCTCTGTGTAAAGATAATAAGGATCCATTATTTGGATCCATGTGGTGTGAATGATGAATTGGAGGGGGGTCATTAGTGTTGCATTCCTATTTTTGCCTTTGGGGAATCTCTTGCTAAAATGTTTTTAATGGGGCTGACCCGAGACCTCCTGTTGCCTGAGACAGTGTGCCAAATGCTGCCCCCTCCCAGTGCTCCTCCGCCACTGCTCTCCTCTCCTCCACATGCCTGCTTTGTTTCTCTCTTCCTGTTCCAATTCAGTGAGTGGGAGGAAGAGGATCAATGGAGGCTCTTGGGTGGACAGAAGTGGGTGTCCCCTGTCAGTCAACTACTTGAGGCCGCAGCTTCAGTTGGTCTCATGGATGGGCTGTCCCTAGCTTCTAAAATGAGTTACAAAACGTTGTGTCACTCTTCAAGATGAAGGTCACAATCCTAATCAGGTCTACTCAGAAGTGGGGTTTTTCTCTCAATGGGGTTTACTCCCAGGAAACTGTGGTTAGGATTGCAGCCTCAGCTTCCTTCCCAGGATCTCTAGAGGTTAAGACAGATCAGGCTCTGATTACATCAAGATTGGATTATAGCAGGGGTGTCCAAAGGTTTTGGGTGGAGGGCCACATCATCTCTCTGACACTGTGTTGGGGGCCGGGGGGAAAAAAGAATTAATTTACATTTAAATTTTGAATAAATTTGCATAAGTTTACATAAATGAATATATTAAAGATGAACTTACAGGATTGAATTAAGGTCTTGCAATAGCTCAAGGCCTATAAAAGGCCCTGCACAAAGCAAGGCTGGCCTTTCCTTTGCTGCCTCTGCTGCATCACAGATATGAAACAACAAGCAGTGGATGGAGCCCTCATCCCACAGCTCACGCGAGAGGTCAAACAGTCGCCCTCACGCTGAGAGCAGTTGCGTCGGGCCAGTGCAGGCTCCAACAAATCTCCAGAGGGCCAGAGGCTTATTAGAGACTTGGGGCTCCCTGAAGGCCGCATTGAGAAGCCTCGAGGGCTGCATGTGGCCCCAGGGCCGGGGTTTGGGCACCCCTGGATTATAGCAATGCACTCTGTGTGGGACTGCCCTTAAAAAGATGCTTGGAAACTTCAACTTGTAGAAAAGTTTAAAGAATTCACTCTATATGGGTGAATCTAGGTGAGTTTTTGAAGTGAAAGTCATCTGATGTGGACAACCCCCTGCCACTTTTTGAGTTGTAGTTGCATGCATTTTTGAAATGCTTGTGTAATATTGGGAGGGAGAGGCTCAATTTCATCCTTGGTCCCAGCCAACGTTTTGGGCTGGCCCTTATATGTATTTGTGTTATGCATGCCAGTAAGGAGGAAACGGTTTTTCCTAATAGCAATAGGGACAGATGAGGAAGGTTCATATATATAACTTCTATTACAAGGTCAAAGGCAATATAAGTGAAAGTGAACCAGAGAGGAAAATGAGATCTTGATAATGTTCAGCCTCTCATATGGTTTGCATGCAGTTTAGGCTCTCACACCCACCTTATGGAAACAATAAAGAGGAACTGGCAGTTCCTTTCAGGACTCCTCAAATGTACATCCTGTTGAATTGCCTAGTAATGGGCTTTTTCTGGCCTCAACACTGTACGTGGAAAACTATCTACTGTACTTCCAAGACTGCTGGCTCCTTAAAATATGAACCTTCCTGTAAAAGAGAGTGGCAAAGGATTCCTGTATCTGCTCGATGGATCCCAAATGGGAATTTCACACTTCCCAGCTAGCTTGGCAAGCAGTCTTCAGTCAACAGCTAGTCCGATCTCTGATGTTTTATAGATCTGCTGGTTTGGCACACAAAGCTGCGCTTCTGATGGAATAGACAGGCATTGGCTTGGGCACTGTCCCACCTGCTAAATCCAGTTCAGATGTACTATCATTTCTGATGACACAGGCATTTTTTCTGTAGTTACATAGACCCAAACACCACGTTATGGCTAACATGGAGTGAGGACAAGATTAGGATCTACATTCCAGTTCTGTTGAAACAGTTTCCCTCCTCCAGATGTTTTATCTTACCCCACATTGTTACATTTAATGACTTTTATATCAATGATTTGATGGTGTTTTCAAGCTTTTCTTTTTTTGCCCCAAAAATTTATTGTGCCCCACTTTGCACATCCTGGTGAAAGGGACATTTATGAGTTTTGATCACCGTCCAATGCAGCATTCCTACTCAGTGCATAAATTCATTGTTCTCAGTAGGATTAGGTGAGGCACCATGCATTCTGATGGTGTTGTATAAATAAGAACAGCAGAATAAAAATAGCCACCAAATACTAAAAAAATAGAACTGAATAAATATATAAATTACAAAGGAAACACCAAAGCATTTCTTTAAAATATTTACATCTGCCTTTAAGTCCCATCAAAGGGATGGCCAAAGTGGCTCACCATAAATCTCAATGTACATAAAACAAGAACTGTGTATAAAAACAATCCTAGTATATGCAATCAAGTGATCAATCACTGATATAGTATCATATTCATTATATGCAATGATTCAACGTTAATTATAACTCTAACAGTTATAACATAAAGGAATTGAATGTCTGGCTTCCACAGATAAGATATTTGATACCATTTGAAACAAATCGACTGACCCACCAACCAACCAACCCACCAACCGATCGACCAACAGACAGACAAACAGACGAACTATTGATCTTCTTTGGACTACAGTGCTAGAAATTTTAAAACTCATTCCTTGAAGCTGTCGCTCATGATGCCAATAATATAATAATGTTCAGCTTTATTCTCCAAAGGACACCGCATGCTGTTAGTGTGATTGTGATCATGCAGTAGTGTGAAGCATCGCAGAGTGTGATGGTGTGAAGCATCGCATGGGAAGACACCTCTGACCTGCACAGACAAACAAACATTTTTTTGCAGCTGGACACCATAATATTCCCTTGCAGACATGCCTGAATCCAGTAAGAGTTTGTCATCTTATTGATGCTGCTTGTCATTGTAGAGGGCATCTTCACCCATTGAGTTTGACAATCGCTCATAAAACACTGTTCCTCACCGGGGTGTGAATATTTCACGGATGTAGCCCAGGCTATTTGCAGACACCACTGTGAGTGTTTTCATTCTGAAAGGTGAGTCTTTGTGGATATTTCTGACAGTTCTGTCGATGCCAGGCATATAGATGCTTTTTATTTTTTTTAACTCCAGTACTGACTGACAAATCTAAGAATTGAATTACATTGTTCACAGACTGTCAACCGGTCACAGAGAGATGTGGAAGCAGATTCTGTCATCCTTACATGGAGTAGATCACAAAAAAGAGGGGAAAAATGACAGAAGAAAGTGCCAAAACGTGAACTGTCATTTGAAGGGAACCAAATTTAGAAGGAAATTCAACCAGAACTGAATTTTAGAACTCATGATCTGACTAGCTACAAGATGGCTTCTTGTGTTCTAACTGTTTTCTTATTCTGCATTCTACCTGACCAAACTCTTCAGATGGTTATGGTTACAAGGGAGGACCAAATGATTATGAATTGGAAATCAGTTATGTTTTCACAGACTAGGTCAGAAAGGTGCAGCTCTCATGGCTCATTGTAATTATAAGTGCAATGGATATTATTATCTATGTTCTACGCTACTTTGAGCCTTCTTTTCAGATTCTAATATTCAGAATTGCTCTATCCATGATATAATGAGAGTGCAGAAAAACAGAATGAATGACTACCTTCCTCATGTTTTCCTCTCTCTTTATACATTAGAATTCATTCTTCACAACACAGAAAGACCAAATGACATGACTAACTGCTAGATTTTACTTGATGTTAAGGACATTTTGATTAATGAACGTTCAGCTCCCATTTCTCAGTGCGACTGGACCTTCAGAAGTATCCAGAGAAGGAAGGAAGGAAGGAAGAAATGAATGAAGTGTAAGGAGGGGAAAATCAGGTGCCCAAAGTATTCATTTCCAGGTTGTCCATATTTTTTCCTTTAATTCTCTGCAGTTCTTTCATTCAGATCTTAATGAGCTAATATTGCTTCTTGGGAGCTTTGGAAATGTTTAAAGAGGATTAATTAATCTTCTGAATGCAGAAAAGCTGCTCTTTTAAGTTGTATAAATATTGATAAATCCAACTAAAAAGGCTAACTTTTGTTTCTATGCAGTTGATTTGCTCCATTTGCTCAAAATAACATGTATAACACCAGAACATTTAGGAAAACCCAATAAGTCAATGGATGCAGTTCACACAGTCAGCTGAGAATCAGTGAGAGAGGTAATGGAACATAACTACAACAGATAAATGTCTCATTGATCAGCCTTCATTCCATAGCTTAGGGTGAATGAAATCTACATAAAAGAGACCCTAGGAAAAAGCCACTGGGTAAGATGAAAAACTGGTGTGGATAGGAGCAGTTGCACTTCCCCGATCCACACATTAAAAGGTGCCACTTTGCCTAAGTAGCAGGGGAGCTAGAAACAAGACCATGTGTAAACCATGCAAACATACAGCAAATGGATCACATTCTGCAGCTGAGCCACACAACTTCCCAGAAAAGCCAAATGCTCCCACCTGTATAAATTACAGAGCTTGCGCACAATTCATTTTATTTTGCATAATTTTTAATTACTCTTACAGCCCAATGCAAACCAGGGATTGTGATAATGGATCTTGCAATCCATCAGCATAAGCCCTGGACTGACAGCATAAAAGCCTGCTGTTCAGTAGGCACTGGCCACCAGGGGAAATGGCTGGAGGTCATTCATGGGCAATAGAGGCTCACTGAACCTCCTTGTCCTGAAGTGCCACCAGTAAGTCATGGGGGGGCAGTGGTTCAGGGCAGGGAGTGGGCTGAACTGGGGGCAGTTTGGGGTAGGAGGGGGAAGATCTCAGCAGCAGCAGTGCACACCAAGATCCTATCTTCCATGGCTCAATATGCCCCTTGATTCTTCTTGCACCAGCTAAAGGTCGAAGGAGACCCATTGGAGGCCAGGCCAGTGAGGTTCCCAGAGGGGGGCACAACACTACGTTTTGCAGGGCGCCCCATCACACCCTGCAAGCTGCCCCTCCCCCTCACTGTCAGAGCCACTCTGGAAGGCTAAACAATGTCTCTGATGAGGAGGGGAAAAGGCGGCTTGAAGGGCGAGATGAGGTGCCCTGCAAAACCTAGCTCTGTGCCCCTTCTCTGGGAAGGTCACTGGGCCAGGCACTCCATGGGGAGGTAAGTATATAATATTTTTGCTTTCTTCCAGGCCTTCTCATTCCCCCCCCAATAAAGTAAATATCTCATCCCCCCCAATAAAGTAAAATAAATAAATAAGGGAAAGTCCATAAATAAGGGAAAATCAATAAATAAGGGAAAGTCAGCCCTGCTCCATCAAGTGAATTTTCTCTGTAGCCTGCCTTCAATAACACCCCTCCCCCCCCAAAAAAAAGAATCGGTAAGATTTTCACCCGTACCCAGTTCAATTTAAGTTCTTATATTTCAAGCATATAACTATCAGGAGCCACCCGGCTTTGCAAATCTGAGAGCCCAATCCTATGCCTGTCTACTCAAAAGTAAGTCCCATTATAGTCAGTGGGGCTTACTCCCAGGAAAGTGTGGATAGGACTGCATCCTAAAACAGAAAAAAATTTCACCTTACCCTGTCAAACCTGTTTCATTCTTTTTTATGTTTCATTCTTTTTATGCTACCTTCTGGAGCATTTGTTGAGCTCCAGTTGCATCAAATCAGGACCATTCTGGTGGCCTCACATTTCCCTTTGCCTGACCTGCCCAGGAGCCAAGGCACGTTTGCTTGCTCGTGAGTAAACATGACCATGTGGCTTAGTTTTGCTTTCCATAGGGCTCAATACATTCACCAGCTTGGAGGGAGGCACCTCCTTCTCCTGTGTTTTTTGGGGCTACATTCATTTGATCAGGACCATTCTGGTGTTGTTGGATTCCTCTCAGCCTGCTCTTTCAGATGGACTAAGGCTTGTTCACCTACTCATGTATAAACACGCGATACAACTTGGTTTCTCTTTCCATTGGGCTCCATGAATTTTTTGTTTTCCGATTTTTTGCTAATAACTTTTGATGGAAAGGAGATATTTCACTCTGGTTTCTTGCATTGCATTCAGCTCAAAATTCCACATCTAACGGTATATAACATGATGGTATTACTCCTAACCACCATGATTTTAGCACATCACCCTCCCAGTGCACGTCACCCCCCTCTTGCGTGTCACCCAGTGCGGCCCGCACCCCCCGCACCTCCCTAGTGACGCCACTGAGCTCTTCCATTTCTGGTTCCCAACTAAATCACAATTGATAGATTTCCTGAGAGAATGCTTGGGACAGTGAGGTTAAAGAGCACTGCTAGCTGTAAACATGGAGCAAGACTGAAGGATGCATTGTAAGTCCTCTTCTAAATGTTATGTCTGTCTCCAGCCATAGAGGAAAAGAGGCATACAGAGCACTGAAACATCATCCGCAACTACTGGAAATTTATCCAACCACCTCCCAGCTTTGCAATCTCGTACACCTCCCAAGAAGCTGCTGTAGCTCAGTGATACAGAACATGCATTGTGTGCAATAGGTCTCAGGTTAATTCCCAGGTTCCTCCCTAGGCAGGATTAAGAAAGACTTAATCCTGAAATCCTGGAGATTTGCTGTCCATGTAGACCAGCAGTCGCCAAACTGGGGCCACTATCCAGCAAAAAAGTGGTCCCTGTTCAGACTGCTGCTTACTATTCTGACTCCACGCTGCATGTATTCTGAGTAAATCTGGGCACCGGGATGCTCTGGGCAGTCATGTCTGTTGTCTGGCATCCCAGAAGGCTGTGCACTAGGATGGCCAGGCAGAAACAACTGCCCAGAGCATTCCGCTGCCCAGATCTACTTAGAACACATGCAGTGGGAGGAGAAACAGTAAGCTCCGCTCACAGACCGGAAGGCTTTCCCCAAACCCCGGATCCAGCCCCTGGGCTGGGGTTTGGAAAGTCCTGATGTAGACAGCACTGAGCTAGATAGACCCATCATCTGACTACTTATATGTCCCCACTTAGAGTTTCACAGTTAGAACCTTGCTTTAAAAAAAAAAAAAAAAAGAAAATGAATGCAAAGACCCCAGGAAGTGGAGCCCAACTTATTCCCAATCCAAATTTATCAGCAACTTTAGATGTCCAGATGATGAAGAAACTAATTATTTTTGAATTATGTTACAAGGTGCACATAGGCAGCGGGAACAGCAAAACTGTCATCACAGCTTAGTTGTTGCTCAGCTAGCTCCAAATAGGGGCTGAGCTTTCTGCAGCTGGCCATTACATTCTCCTTCCTATGGATTAGAAAGCAATCAGCATGTAACCAACAGGAAATTATGTTTACCAAATAATTAATTGAATTTCCCTGGTGATAAGGGCTGTGCAGTATTTCAATAAGTTCTTCTGGTGTAGTAAGTCTACCTCAAGATTATGATTATTTTGACTACAGCTGGAATCACTGGGATCAGAAAACTAGGTCACAGACAGGACCGGCTTTTAGGCAATTGGGGCAATTTCTCCCAATTGGGCCTCACGCATGGTGCCCCCCCCCACTGCCCTTCCACCCACTGCTGCTTCCAACTGGTCCAAATTGGATCACTTCAGAAGCAGCTGCTTCCATCTGACCCAAAATTGGGTGCCATGCAGATGGTAGCTCACTCTTTCTCTACCCTTGCAGCTCCCAGTGTCATCCTCACCAGTCTTGCTCTAGAGCAGGCTGCTGTGGTCAGGGCAGTGATGGGGGAGAGTTGGGGAGCACTGTGGGTTGGGCACACACTATACCACTAAAGGTACAGGAGTCCCATCCACCTGTACAGAACAGATTTTTTTTTTTCTCTTGGTCTGGTTCCATTCAAGCTAAGAGGGGAACCCTGCAAAATCAGAGGGGATCCCACAAAAGTGTTTGCAATTAGGCCCCACAGCTCCTAAGGCCAGCCCTGGTCACATATAAGTTTCCTCCAAAGTTTTATGCCACTTGAGAGTTGCGGTAAGTTTTAGGGAGGCCGGACTAGCAGCAGTTGTGTCTGTGTACAAGGAGAATGGGGTGAAGAGGGATAACTTACAAAGCCTCCAGGGTCATCTTTGCTCTTTAGCCTAGAGAACATCTTGGGGAGTGGGAATGTGCATGCTCAAATTCTACATCACAAGTTGCACAGGACTCATTGGAGAGATTGTCTGAAGTGGTGTCACCAGGGCCCAGCTCTGACACCCCAGGTGCCCATGGGGACGAGGGACTCCTCAGGAGGGAAGGACCCCTTGGCAGTCAGGGAAGTGGATAAGTACCTTCAGGATCCAGCCCCCAGGCAAGGGGTCACCCTGGGAGTAGGGCCAGATAATTCTCAAGCTCTGAGGAGGATCATACGGCTGAAAAGGTTTATAAGGAGCCCAGCAGCAAGAGGGGCTCTTCCTGGGGCTCCAGTTACTGGCTAGGAAACACAACCTTACCCAGCCCCTCAAGGCATGGTCTGAGGAAGAGGAAGAGCAGCCCTGGGAACCTTGGAGAGTGGGCAACCTCTTGCCGAAGGGAGACTAGACACAGTGGGTGAAACCCAAAGGGCACCCCAAGAACCCCTTCCCTAGGGGCTGGTGAAGGATGACCAGGTACTGGGGCCTATCAAACCACATCTTCCCACAGCTGGCTGCCCTCACAGACCTTGAAAGATCACCTGCATCCTGGGTGGCAGCGCCGGAGCTCATGTTACTGGAGACACATGGAACTTGGGGTGTGCTGCCTTGCAACTAGAGGAGCCTGGCAAGGACCAGCGTTCATGGATTCTTAGAGAAATGGGGGCACTGACTCTGGAGAGAGGGGCTAACCCTTACCCATCTGGCTCCACAGTGTAACAAGAGCCAGATGAATGTCAAACGTCTAACAAGAATAAACAGCATATTTCAAAGCAGTTGGCACTCATTGTGGTCCATACCAAGAAGGGGTAAGTCTACCGCTGCTCGAGCCCCATCCAGATCACCTGTAGAGCCCCCAGGGGGGAGGGCGGATCCCAAGATGGATGTACAAGTGAATCCTAGTCAGTAGGAACATAAGAAAATAGCTAGAGATGGAGTAACAGACATTTTTGTACACATTTAAGAAGTGGCTAAAGTTGTCTCACTTTTTCACATGGTAAGTCAGTTAGCCTTATTTACCCAGTTTCAGCCTGAAATAGAGGCATCCCCCTGTGTCTACAGGAGATACGTTCCTGCTGCTACCATGGATACATGTAACTGTGGATAGTAGTGAACCATACTCAGATTCTCCCCATAGCACTCACGACTCACCTCTCTTCATTTGAAAATGTTTTGCAAAATGACGTTTTGAAAATGGAAGCAGTGAGAACCTAGACTCATAGCACCTAGGGCAGGTGTCAGCGAGAACTTGAACAAAAAATGGAGTCTAGTATTCTTGCTCTGTTTGCGTTCTTGTTGCCTCCTCTAGCCGCTATGCATCTAGGTTTTCACTGTCTGCTTCCTTTTCCAAAAAGCTTCCTTTTGGAGAGCATTTGAAAAGGAAGAGAGATGAGTTGTGAATGTGATGGGGGGAATTTGAGAACCATGGTTAAGTGAAACCGCAGATATGGGATCTGCAGATACGGGACAGAGGGTGTACTTCATGTTTCCTAGAATGCACTTAGGTTTGACAAAGGTCAAACTTAAGTCATTACAGTGTCTTTTGGAAGGGACTTTCCCTAGACTTCTTCTGGGATCTGATTCTGGTTCTTCTTCTCCCTTGCCATAGCAGAGAACATTTTTGAGTTCTTTTTTTGTTTGTTTAATTTCACAGACATCAACAAAACACAACAAAACAAACATTAAAAATCATACACGTACATTAAGGAGTGCAAGCTATCATATATCACTTTTACTAATAAGTCATTCTATATCTCCTAATCTGATTTCTCTTCTACTTTTACCTCTTATTATCATTTATCATTCATATCATACCATATATCAGTTGTTGTTGGCAACCTTCAATCTTGAAAGACTATGGTATCGCGCTCTGAAAGGTGGTTCTGGAACATCATCTAGTGTGGCTGAAAAGGCTGATTTGGGAGTGACAATCCCTTCCACACTGGGAGCAAGTGCAGTCTGTCCCTGGCCTGTCTCCCTGGCTATGGGCCTTCCTTCTTTGCCTCTTAGCCTCAGACTGTTCGCCAAGTGTCTCTTCAAACTGAGAAAGGCCATGCTGCACAGCCTGCCTCCAAGCGGGGCGCTCAGAGGCCAGGGTTTCCCACTTGTTGAGGTCCACTCCTAAGGCCTTCAGATCCCTCTTGCAGATGTCCTTGTATCGCAGCTGTGGTCTACCTGTAGGGTGCTTTCCTTGCACGAGTTCTCCATAGAGGAGATCCTTTGGGATCCGGACGCAAGTGTACTCAGGACGAATATATAATATTTCATATATATAATAAATTCATCTGAATGCCCTATATTATGCTTTCTAAATATTCATTCTCAACCAAGCATAAAATGGTTTCCATTGCTCAATCTGTTTTGATTTTTGCGAACATTTTGGAGTTCTTAATTGTGTGAAACTCCAGTTGCATTTAACTTCTGATGAGGAGTTTAATGCTGATGAACTGTTCTTTTTCATTGCTGTTTTTCAATGTTGTTCTTAGACGGCATTGTGATTTTAATGCATTACTACTAATACTGCAGATTGAAAGATTAGATACAAACATGTATAAATATTGTTTGCTGAGAGTTGCTTGGTCCTACTGGAATTTGGTGATCTGCGATAATCTGTGATCATCTATAATTAAATATAGATCTGCCAATAAGCCTGACACCCATCAAACACTGAGAAGAGCACAGAGCTCTACATCTCCTATCCCAAACAAAGGATTCATGAAAAGTGTCATGGTTGCTCTGGATACTGCCTGAACCTTCTCAGGAAGGGCCTTTGAAAACCATTATTCTTAATAATTGTGCTAACAGAATTATCTTGGCTTTCTCTTTGTAACTAAAATACTATAATTATTGAGAAACTGGTTGAAATAATGTGTATTTCTACCCTTAGCACCAGAAAATAATTGAATCAAAATGATTTTGCCTGTCGGTACAATGCCCGCTTTATGAATTTTTCTTCAATTTGCTGTCAGCGTAACAAAACAAACAGAACTTCGACGGGCTAATTCTGAACCTTGAATTCAAAGGCTAGAGTTGTTAAGCGTAAAGAGAAAGAGAATGATCAAAACAGTCAGGTTTTTCTTTTCATTTCCATCCGAACGTTGTGAGATATTTCTGATTCCGGTTTGTGGTTTCAAAACAGGACAGAATTTCCACTTGAAAAGCAACGCAAGGAGAGGAGGAGCATTCCTGATTTTTAAAAGGTTACGTTTTGCCATGAATGGCCCATAATGCTGCAGATGCATATTCATGTACCTCCAAACCCCATATTTTCACAATTATGGTTGGGGTGGGTTAAATATCAGATTTGTCAGACATGTTCTCAGATTAAATTTCCCACCATTTACCCAGCACTGCAAACTATACCGTCCAGTTCTCTAATGTCCATTCATATGATACGGTCCCGGCGTGGGTTTTTTTTTTTTTTTTTTTTTGCAATTAGAGTTAGGGTCAGCTTTTCCAAATCTTCCTCGCTGCGAGAGGCTCAAATCAATATTTATGTTGAGCGCGGCTCCCTTTGCACTTCATTTGTCAAGGCCCAGCACTTTTTTGGCTTCTTGGATTGAACCAACAATATCTCTGGTAAAAAGGTTTGCAGCTCTCTAAGGGAGAGAAGTCATTAGTTGTACTTTGCACTGCTTGCTTCTGTCAGAAAACCTGCCTCCAAGTAATGATGTGATTTATGTAGTCAGTCCTTCCACTCTCTCGTTGCCGTTGCCTAATTCATTCTTTTCCAGTTCCTCCCTGCTCCACATGAATGACCACAATCCCAATGGCAGGCCAACATTAAAATGTATTTACTTACGATATAGATTTTGTTTGTCTAACGCATTAGTTGGACAATCCTACTGTGCAAGCATGCTGAAACTAAATTCATAAAAATAACACTCTTACTTAGGGCCAATTCAAATGACTTCTCAGTGCATGACTGCACACTTCTGTTTTACGGCCTGTATCGCACCCTGCTCAGTGCAAACAAGAGCTGACTTATTCATCTCAAGCGCAACTGGTGTGTTTCCATGCTGCCACAAACATTCTAACCTGGTCTGGGGCACATTTGATGTGAGAAAGGGTGCTGATTTAGAGCCCAGGCCTATGTGTGTCTACTCCAGTGATTTTTAACCTTTTCCAGCTCATGGCACACTGACAAGGTGCTAAAATTGTCAAGGCACACCATTGTTTTTTTGACAATTGACAAGGTACACCTTGCTGCTGGTGGGCAGCTCACACCCCCATTGGCTCTACTAATAAATGACCCTTCCCCCAAACTCTTGTGGCAGACCATTCAAGGCACACCAATGTGCCACAGCATACTAGTTGAAAATAACCGGTCTACTCAGAAGTAAGTCCCATTGTAGTCAACAGGGCTTACTCCCGGGTAAGTGTGGCTAGGATTGCAACCTAAGACTACAATCCGGTATGCACTTACCTGGGAGTAGGTTCCAGGTAGACTTACTTCTGAGGAGATATGCATGGGATTGCATTGTGAGACATCTGTGGGGCACAAAGTGGTCTGGGAAAATAAGGCTGAACATACTGGTTGTGTGAAGGCAGCACTTTTCTCTCACAGCCAATTTGCACATTCATAGAAATCGGTGCAGTTGGCCACCACTCAAGATTCAAACCATTTTGGAATGAAACCAGGACCTGCTGAATTGTGTTTTCTGAGCTGGTTCTGAAAAGAACCGGAAGTATCGGATGGTGGTGTATTTTCACTATTCTTTCACTACATCTGACTCCTTAGGACCCAGCCCGGCTCCTCTCTAACACAGCCTGAGAGTTGATATTCTCCTCATCTTCTCAACACACTGTTACCCTGCACATGCCCAATCTCATCTGATCTTGGAAGCTAAGCAGGGTCAGGCCTGGTTAGTACTTGGATGGGAGACTGCCTGGGAATACTGGGTGCTGTAGGCTTATACCATAGTCTTTCGAGACTGAAGGTTGCCAACCACCTAAGGTTTCTAGGTCAGGGCAGGATAGGTCAGCCTACCACACTTGTAAGGTTAGCCAGACCATTCACACCACCACCACCCCAGTGGTTTTGATTTAGAGTATTGCCGCCATTGTTAAGAGGACCTTTTTCTATGCCATGAGAACTCAGTGACTTGATGTGAAATTACATCTGCATGAAAAACAACAATAAAACGGGTGAACAGTTGCCACATTCATAAATTAGTCTCTGAAATAATGGGTTCCAGAGTGAAAGGCAGGAGGCCTCTCATTCAAAAGCTTCAGCGATATACCTGCAGCCTAACACGGACCATTACATTTTGAGTCTCAAGAAGGAAATCTGCCTTTCAACTACTTTCCACTCAAGCAAGTAGTGATGTCTTTGTTGCTGTTTTTTTTTTCCCTGTATAAACACACTTAAAATGGATTTTGAGAAAAGATGAAAAACAAAAGAGGGGGAGGGGATGCCAGAGTTTTTAAAACAAATCTAAAACATAAAGCAGATGGAAAATTCTGTTAAGGAGAATATGGAATAAACTGTACTTAAAGAGAAAATTGTTCAGGATTACTGAGGTTTAACTAATTACATAAACTGGCAAATTTAGGCTGCCGTCCTGCCCTTGGTTATGCATGTCTGAGCCCCACTGAAATTGACTGAAACTATGCATGTATAATTGATTCAGGACAGCAGCCCAATTGGTTGTTTAGAACTAAAACTTTCTCTTGTGCTAATCCCGTCCAAATGCAGGTTTTTCTAAGGTTTTCAACTCATTCTGGTATCAGAGAGATTATCCTGCCCTATGTCAAGGGAAGGGCCACTGAATTCTCTGAGTTATAGAGAAGAGCACAGAGCAGATATCTTGATACAGGGACAGGCAGCTCCCAAGGATCTCGACCTTTTCCAGGGTTTGACATTTCTGGTCCTTAATCATATAGTAGGGGGCTGGTTAAATAAGACAAGACCAGGTGATGTTACAAGAGGCTATGTCAAAAAAACTGGTAGCAGCGTGGAGCCTACCAGTAACAGATACTAACTGAGTGGTGGCCCCAAAATGGCTGAAATTAATAGTTTTGTTCCTTCAGCTTTTTTGCTTTTGTCAAGACATCCAGACTGATAAACTGGCCACCCCAGTCTGAAAAGGGCTAATACAGAGGACAGGGCCCATGAGAGGGGGTGCAGGGGTAAATTGTACTCAGGTCCAGGATCAAAAAGGGAGCCTGAAGCCAGGGGGCCAAAAAATTTCCTGGGATCTCCTGTTTGCATATGTTGCGGAAAACTTAGCGTTCACGTTTTGTATAAGAGCCCAATCCCGAGGTTCTGTGGCGCGCGGCTGCAGGGGCACTGAAAATGGCTACCGCCGTATCCTGTGCGCCCATGGGAGCTGTGGGCTTCACCTCGGGAGAAGGAGACTTTCGTCTCCTTCCCCTGGGTAAAGGGAGTACCCCGAAGGTAAGAGCCTTTGTGTCAGGTGCCGATCCTGAGTGATGCTCCACCTGTCCTGCCTCCCTCCCCGGAACACCTCCTCCCCACCTTCCCCCACCCCCGCTTTCCTCTCTGCTGCTCAGCGGTCTGTATGTCTACTGAGTGGTGGAGGCTGGGCACCTGCTTGGCGCTAGCCCAGCCCTGGCCAGAGCTGGGCTAGCATGGGTACTCACCCAGCATTAGAATTCACAGACGTGCCTTAAGGAACGTTTGCGACAGTGCCGCCGATGGTAAGCCGATGTGTCAAGCTCAGGATTGGGCTCTAGGTCTGCATAGTTTTATATAGCATAACTTGTAGAAATTATGATCAAATGGTTGGTTGGCAACCTTCAGTCTCGAAAGACTATGGTATAAGCCTACAGCACCCGGTATTCCCAGGCGGTCTCCCATCCAAGTACTAACCAGGCCTGACCATGCTTAGCTTCCGAAATTAGACAAGATCAGGCATGTGCAGGGTTACAGTTGCTCAAATGGTCTTATGATATTATGAGCCACTGGAGAAAAGAAGGGGCCTAAAAGAAAATTGGCACCTCCAAAAGGGGCCCCTAATAAATTTCCTCTCAAAGGTTCTGGTAGAGGAGGCTTACAACTCAATCCTATGTGGACCTGGCACCGTGTGGTATAGCAGTGCCAACATGGCCACTAATGTATACCGCAAGGCCTTGGGGGCTGCAGCTCCTGCGCTGGGCACCAAAGAATTGGGCCTTTAAATGCCTTTCTTAATGAATATTAGATAACTCATTATTGGTAGTGAACATCTCTTGCAATAAAATACTCAAGGAATCTCACCATCCACTCTGCTAGAGTCCTCTGAGGGCCATGGTCACCCCAATGTTCTTGTTGCACGATTAAAAAAAACAAAACCAGTCCATTGATCCAGTTATGGAGACATTTTCAACTGCTTCAGTCAGCTTGAGGAGAACGACTACACTTTCTTGTACTAGGAGAGGTGAATGCCTGCTGATATATACGCACCTGTCTAAAGAGCAGAGGGAGAAAAGAGGGTGCTAAGAGGGTCAGAGAGCTATACAACCTCCAAATATGGCAGACCACATGTGGGAAAGCACAGCAGAGTCTACAGAGCCAGTACTTTAGCAGATGATGTCACAACCCCAATGAATATATATTCCTATACCGCCAGCAAATTGTTACGGCTGGAGTGAAAAATAAGATCTCCCGGAGGATTTTATCCCACAATGAAATAATTGAGATATCAAGTGCCCCATGAGGTAGAATCTTAAAGTCTGTCCATTGACAAATACGTACATATGGGGGGGGAGGGGGGCTGAGGGGAAATGGTGTAATATGCCTTTTATTTTTGCATTTGGGGAGACGCCAGCAAGCCAAACTGTGGACCATCTGGAGATGAAATATAACATAGAAGGCCAACAAAAACATAATTACAACAATTGGCCTAGAAATAACAAGAGAATTTATTAAGAACAGTATGAGCAGTGCAGGGAGGAAGGAATCTGACTTCCATTTCAAATTCTGCCTGGGAAATTGTAGGAAGAGTTCCTCACATCAAGGCTCTCTATGACTGTTCAGAAAGACAGAGTAGAATTCACACACATCCCCTAGGTAGGGAACCACAACCGTGCTTGAAACTCCACTCCTTTGCTGACATTAAAAGATGACAACTTCCGATACTACTTCAAAGAAAGTTCAAGCGCCTTCCAGTTATCCATACTTATTTTTGCAACATGGGGATGCAAAACAGACAGGAATGGAGTTACGCAAGGTGTTGCAGTCAGGGCAAGAATCTGCAATAATTAATACTATGGGCAAGTCAGTCATGGAGGGGCCGAACCAGAACAGGGAACACAGGGTGTAATCCTAACCCCTTATGTCAGTGCTTTCCAGCACTGGCATAGCGGTGCCAATGGAACCTGTGCTGCAGTTGGGTGTCACTCATGGAGGCCTCCTCAAAGTAAGGGAATGTTTGCTCCCTTACCTTAGAGCTGCATTGCCCTTATGTTCGTGCTGGAAAGCACAGACATAAGGGGTTAGGATTGCGCCCACAGTCTTGCGACTACCTGATGGGAAGGTTGCACTGATTACAAACAAAACATTAATTAACCAGAGTGTAAATGGGGTTCTTCTGTCCAGAAAGAAGGTGTCTGAGGGGGAAGGATGATTGAGACAATCAGTCATGTGTTGGAAGAGTTAGAACAGACAAAAGAAAATATTTCTTTACTCAGCGTGTGGTTGGTCTGTGGAACTCCTTGCCACAGGATGTGGTGATGACATCTGGCCTGGATGCCTTTAAAAGTGGATTGGACAAGTTTCTGGAGGAAAAATCCATTATGGGTTACAAGCCATGATGTGTATGTGCAACCTCCTGATTTTAGAAATGGGCTATGTCAGAATGCCAGATGCAAGGGAGGGCACCAGGATGAGGTTATCTGGTGTGCTCCCTCGGGCATTTGGTGGGCCACTGTGAGATACAGGAAGCTGGACTAGATGGGCCTATGGCCTGATCCAGTGGGGCTGTTCTTATGTTCTTATGTTCGCATTGAAAGGCAGATACTTTTAGAGAAGAAAAAAGTCAAAAGTTATAACTGCATTATACCAGTAGAAAAAACCATAAAGACTCTTCTTGTGCTGCTGAAATGTTTCAAGCCTTGATAAGTATTCCGATGAGAAAGAAAATCTCAAAAAGCCAATGTGGCCGCACAAAAAATTTAGTGACAAACTGAAAAAAGCAACTTGCATAGGAGATGGAAGGTAGGAAACATCACCAAAAATGAGCACAGGTGAGTAGCCCAGACTTGTAGAGAGACTGTCAGAAAAACTAAAACTCAGAATGAACTGAGGATGCAAACAGCACCAAAATGTGTGTGTGTGTGTGTGTGTGTGTGTGTGTGTGTGTGTGTGTGTGTGTGCACGAGAGAGAGAGAGAGAGAGAGAGAGAGAGAGAGAGAGAGAGAGAGAGAGAGAGAGAGATTCTCAAAGAGGAAGGATATATATGTAGGGCTGTGAAATATAAGGTGACAAAGAGAAGAAAGAACTATTCAACTACTCCTTCATGCTATTTTCTCCCAAAGGAGGCCTAGGCAAAAGTTTATTGTGGTCCATTGGCCAATGGGGGGTTGTGTACAGCTCCACAAGAGTAGTGTAAAAAGGGCAGGGACAGGTCTGCAGATTGAGGTTGACAGAGGATGGTTAAAAACTACCTAGCTGACCTAAGTGAGTTCAAGTCATCTAGCCTGGATGAACTACATTCTAGAGTACTAAAATAACCTACTGGTGTTTTGTTCTACCATGAACTCACCAGGTGGCCTGCACACCAAAAGGAGTGCAAGGTAAGAGGAGGGAAGATAGATGCGGGCACACCTTCCTCTCCTCTCTTTATGCACCTGAGGTGTATGTGGGTGCAACACCCAGCAAAATGGCAGGGGTGGCAAAATTGGGGGGGTTGATTCAGATGGTGGCAGTGTGGGAAGTTTTTGACTGAGTATATGCTGTTCCTTACTGAATGTGGATACAGTTTCTAACGTGTAATGGTGGTAAGAGGATATGAATACAAGATCATAAACTTCACTATACCAAGGATTACCAAAGTGTGTGTTTCAATGCTTTAGGGCAGGGGTGCCCAAACCCCGGCCTGGGGGCCACTTGTGGCCCTTGAGGACTCCCAATCCAGCCCACAGAGTGGCCCCCTGTCTCCAATGAGCCTCTGGCCCTCTGGAGAGGAACTGGAGCCTGTGCTGGTCCAACCCAACTGCTCTCAGCTTGAGGGCGACTGTTCGACCTCTCGTGCGAGCTGTGGGACCAGGGCTCCCGCCACTGCTTGCTGTTTCACGTCTGTGATGCAGCAGCAGCAGTTAAGGAAAGGCCAGCTTTGCTTTGTGCAAGGCCTTTAATAGGCCTTGAGCTATTGCAAGAACTTCATTCATTCATACAAGTTCCATCTCTAATATATTCATTTATGTAAATTTATTCAAATTTGAAATATAAATTAATTCTTTTTTTCCCCCCAGCCCTGACACAGTGTCAGAGAGATGATGTGGCCCTCCTGACAAAAAGGGGTGCCACTCACAGGGGTGCCACGGGATGCTCCCAGTGGCCCCTCCTATCTGTTCTTCCGGGTGCCACCATCTCGGATATCATGAGATCTCCTGAGATTTGGGTGACACCATCTTGGATCTCACAAGATTTTACGAGAACCACAATGGGGCTCCTGGCTGAACTGGGAAGGAAAGGCCTTGTGGGCGTCATCACCGAGGTATGTTCAGGAACCACTACTTTTAAAGACAGACCCTGAATCTTTTAAAGACAGACCCTGAAAATTATACATCGACAAATATTTCAAAGGTCCTTCTATGAATTGCCTCTTATGTTACACCAACTGGTTTTACAATAGCACATTTCCTCATTCTAACAAAAGAAAATAAAGGCAGGGGAAAATTATATGGTGAAAGAATATAGCAGAAAAGCATCAGGTGGGAAATACCATACGTTTGATCAGGGGTGCCCAAACCCTGGCCCTGGGGCCAGGCCACTTGCAGCCCTCGAGGCCTTTCAATGCGGCCCTCAGGGAGCCCCCAGTCTCCAATGAGCTTCTGGCCCTCTGGAGATTTGTTGGAGCCCTCACTGGCCCGACGCAACTGCTCGCAGTGTGAGGGCGACTGTTTAACCTCTCACGTGAGCTGTGGGATGAGGGCTTCCTCCACTGCTTGCTGTTTCACGTCTGTGATGCAGTAGCAGCAGCAAGGCCAGCCTTGCTTTGTGCAAGGCCTTTTATAGGCCTTGAGCTATTGCAAGACCTTCTTTCATTCATATAAGTTTGTCTTTAATATATTCATTTATGTAAACATATGTAAATTTATTCAAATTTTAAATGTAAATTAATTCTTTTTCCCCGGCCCCCAACACAGTGTCAGAGAGCTGATGTGGCCCTCCTGCCAAAAACGTTGGACACCCCTGCATTTGATAAACAGTTTGGGCCAAACTTCCACTGTGTCTCTCTCCTCTATTCACTGCTTTTGCAACAGGAATGAATTTGTGCCTATAGAATGAGACAGGTGAGCAGTAGCTAAGTCTGTATTATAAAGTATCAGTAAAAGCTAAGCAGGTGTGAAATCTGCATTCATGTATCTAAATGAATGATTTACAGCTCCCTAAGTAAAATAAATAGGATTTATGACCAGTGAGAATGCTGCATGATTTCAACATAGCTGCAGTAGCGGAGATTTGGGAACACCAACTTCATCAGCCACGTAAACACAAGTATGCTTGATTTGCAAGATGGGGCTATTTGTTTTGCTTTACGTACACACAGATATCCTTAACTTGAGTTAATGTAGAGTGTAGAAGGCTTGTAGCAAACAGGTCCCTAGTGGTGATTGTTTTATAAAGCAGAGTCTATCCATCAGGTCTAAGAGTATGCTAAAAATTCATGATATTGAGTTCTAGTATTATATTTAAAAGGGTTACTGGACATAAAATCAAATGTGATTGGCTCAAGAGTTGTGGTGCTTCCAAAGCCTGTATCCATCCAAAGATCTCTCCATGAACAGCTCAGGAAGGAGAGGGAAACAATATCTATGACCCACCCATGAGACCAGTGGAGGTAACAATCTCAGACAGCAGTGGTGTGCATCCCTATGTGCCCAGGAACCCCCACTGCGCCTTTTTCTCCCATTCCGTGGCTTGGAAAATGAAGAAGGGGTGAAAGCGTAGAGGGGAGGAAGCTGGTGGGCACAGCATAGCATCTCCTCCCCATTCCACTTTTACATTTCTTTTACATTTGATCCACCCTTGACTTTTCCCAATTCAGGTTGTTGAAGAAGCAGAACATTACCAGCTAAGGTGGTGGGGCAGTAGCATATCCAGAGGGAGAGTGCCGCCCTACATATTGCAGGCATTGCAATGTGACATGTAAGCATCTCTCCCACTCACCATCAGAGCCATTGGGGCAGCAATGGCAATGTGCAGGTGCTCGCCATTTAGCAAGCGCCTGTATTTTGCCATCACTACTCCAATGACTCTGAGGACATATGGGAGGGGCTACTTGCACAGCACATTGTGGTGCCTGCAATACGTAGCATGCTGCCGCCCCCTCTGGCTACACTGCTTGGTGGGCGCAGCAGCATTTGACATGCCATTTCTGATGCCAGGAGGCCTTGGCCTGACCATGAGCTGCATCCAAAGATCACTGCCCTCTTCTTTCCTGGGTGTCAAAGTTGGGCAAAAAAGAAGGCAGTGATCTCTGGATGCAGTACTCTCAAGACCAGGGGTGCCCAAATCCCGGCCCTGGGGCCACATGCGGCCCTCGAGGCCTTTCAATGCGGCCCTCAGGAAGCCCCCAGTCTCCAATGAGTCTCTGGCCCTCCAGAGATTTGTTGGAGCCCGCACTGGTCCGACACAACTGCTCGCAGCGTGAGGATGACTGTTTGACCTCTCACGTGAGCTGTGGGATGAGGGCTCCCTCCACTGCTTGCTGTTTCACATCTGTGATGCAGTAGCGGCAGCAAAGGAAAGGCCAGTTTTGCTTTGTGCAATGCCTTTTATAGGCCTTGAGCTATTGCAAGACCTTCATTCATTCATATAAGTTCATCTTTAATATATTCATTTATGTAAACATATGTAAATTTATTCAAATTTTAAATGTAAATTAATTCTTTTTTATGACACCCAGAACTGTTGAATTCACTGCCTCTGGAAGCTCCTTTTGATCACAAATTCTTTTCTTTTTTTCAGTTTCTCTATTTTATGGCTCTTGCATGCTGCTTTAAGGGTACATTGGGCAAAACAGTCACCTACACATTTTAATATAAATAAAATATTGTCATATTGTTCTCAGGATATAACAGGGAGACAGGGCTGGCCCCAGACTTCCTGGAGGTTGAGTGCCAAAGCCTCTGAGATGAATTTTATCAGAGGGTACAAAGTTTCTTTTGGGCCATTTTTGGGGCTACAGTGTTTCTTGTGAGCCTCTCCCTTCTCCATTGGATCATAATGTCTGTATATTACAATATAATAAATTACGATATAGTAAAACAACGTAGGCTTACACAAAATGTGAATGCCAGTCTACATATGATAGATGCAAACATTTGCTGAGATCCCAGAACATTTCCTCTCCTTTGGCTCCCGGGTTTTGACCTCCAGCCAAATACGATACACCCCCTTCTCCTGGACCCTGGTGAAATCCTGAAATGCAAGATCTCAGGATATTTCTAGCTCCCCTCCTTTGACTGGAGGTGAGGTAGGCTACAGGCCCCTCTACAGTTCCTCTTCCTTTTCCAATATGAGAGGAGGGGGGAGGAACAGGAGGATCAGTGGAGGCAAGGGGGCAAATGGAGATGACCTCCCATGTCCATCTGCTGCTTTAGGCAACCGGCTCAGCTGGCATCATGGATGGGGCTGGCCTAGAATGTGAAGATGCTATTGGGTGGTCCAGTTGGGGGGGGGAGACACACAAGGTCACTTGGAGGCAGGTGAAAACACAAGAAACAAAGAATCACACACACTAGGACTAGGCTTGGAAAAACTCAGCAGGAAAGCTTAGCCAGGTGATTGTCTGGAGAAAGTAGCCCCCAAAAGGAGGAGGTGTCACTTTAAGAAGCCACACCCCTTTTTACTAGCTTTGAAAGAGACAGATCAGCCTTTGTGTTTTTGCCAGGTCTGCAGCTGTTGGGAAGAAGAGGAGAAGGGATGGGCCTGAGCCCAGTATTGTCCTGATGTCCAACTGGAATATCCTCCTTCTTGCAGTTTTTTGCAGGGGAAAATTTCCATCCAAGTCACTGTCAGTGTTGGACAATAGTGATAGAACAATGATCTGACTCTGGAGAAGCTTTGTAGGCTTCTCCTACATGCCACATGCCAAGGACCATGAGTGCTGCCATGCAACCTGGAAGGACCGGACTTCCAGAGAGGAGGGGAAAGGGACTCCTTAGAAGGTGAAGGGGACAGATTGAGAAGAGGACCTATACCTGATTGGTTCACTGTTGCGTCATAATAACACCTCCTTGGTTCTTGGAACAATCAGTCTCATTGGTCAGTTTTGAATCAAAGAAATCCACTTTTTGTTGCATAAGGTGGTGGTGTTTTCCTATTCTGGTTATTTGCCCAGACTTTTTGATAGGAAACAGATATTTAAACCCTGTTTGTTTCATTGCATTCTGCATGAAACTGAATTATACAGGGTGACCCAAAAGTAGGTGGACAGTAAATGATAACATTTATTCCACTTACTGTCCACCTACTTTTGGGTCACCCTGTATATGACACCAGAGATTGCAGGAATGCATTTGTTCGCTTATTTTACATGCTTTGATGGGCACACCCGATAACAAGGCGTGCTGTTACTTTAAATTGGAGCCTTCGCTTGGTTCAGCAGGACTCTGATGCCCAACTTCAGTCTTTCGTTTGCATTTGCAAACTGGACGTAGACAGCTTCCTCCAAGCTACTTTTTTCAGATGTGATATGATGCTTTTTGCTTCCTTGCAAACAGGATTTCTCTCTGCTAAGCTGGTCCTACAGCAGTAATTGAGCTATTTCTTTTCCACAGCTGACTTTCCTCAAAACATGTGTCCGTATAAGATCCTTTGCCTTTGTGAGCTGAGCGTTAATTTTATCTTGTACTCTGTCAAAAGCCGCGATAAGCCGACAATGAAAAGTCCTGTCTATTTGCTTTAATGCCGACTGCTGTCCCACTTGGGGACTTTTCTGGAGCCTCTGTTTTGTTCGAATTAGTTGGCTCTGTTGCCTTCCTTCCAACTCAAACTTCTCCTTGCAGATTTGGTCATTGATCAGTTCTGTGAGGGTTTCCATTGCATATTTTAATCCCCATTGGAAAATGGCCTGCAGTTAGGCTTGGTCGCAGGTGATTTCCTGTCACCAACGAAACTCTGCAGCACCTGCCTTGTGTCGGTAAGGGCTGCTGAACCAACTATATCCAGTTGTAACATTGCCTTGACTAATGAATCCCGCATTTCATGATCTAGTGGCTCATTGGTGGGGATGCACCTGTTCTTCCTGCGCTGTGTCTTGGCTTCCTTTCTGGCCTTAGCCACTTTGTGTTTCTTGGGACAACCCATGGGGATTCCTCCTGGATGAAAGAAACAAGAAAAGGAGCACAGTCGCCCTAGGCACAGTTCCTTGCTGATTGGAGGACCACCCCACCCTCCTCCCTTTAAACCTTGATCAGTGTGATTCCAGCTGTTAGTAAGCAGGAGGGCAGCGGCGTCATGGGGGGGGGGGAAACAGCACCATGGATCTTTGCCCAGGGGTGTGATGAGGGACAGATCTGTTACTGACTGCCCCCCTTTTGTTTTAAGGAAGAATTCCCTTTTGCAGTCTCAGCTGCTGTTCAAGGTTTCTCATGGGTTAGCTTGCCGCACATGGGTGCCTGTCTGCAGTCATTCTTGGGGGGGGGGGGTTACCAATTGGAAGAGAGTCTGTTACCTATGTTCTTCTGTTGGCCCTGCTTGCCTGCTCTGTGTGGTCTCTCTGCCCATCAGGCCCTTAGCCTCTTCTTTCTAAGCATGGGGACACATTGTGATGTCACCCTCCCCCTATAACCTCTTGCTTCACTGCCAAGGGTCTTCCTGCTGGGAAACCTGTAAGATTACTGAGGAGTGTAAGATCCCAGAAAATTCCTGGGTTCCCTCCTTTGTTTCTGAGTAGCCCATCAATGGCTGAGGTGCGATGTCTGCCCCCTGTTGAAAGATGCTGCTGCAAGATGCCTGCCGCCTGGATGGCACAAGCTGTGATTGGAGGCCCCTCTTAAAACTTACCTTGGCCCTGGGGGCTTCAGTTTAATCCTGTCTTCCTGCTCTGACCACTACTCCCAATAAACAAAGCCCACAAACTTGTAATTGCATTGGCTCACGTTCTTCCTCTCCCCTTTTGTTGAAGATTAGCCTTTTGTGGAATAGGAGCATGTAAGAACCTACAAAGATCCCCACTGGATCAGGCCCAGGGCCCATCTAGTTCAGCTTCCTGCATCTCACAGTGGTCCACCAGATGTCTTGGGGGGCACACAAGACAACAAGATCCAGCACTAACTTGAGTCTTCCCTTTGCTATATTTGCCATCAGTGCCTTAATAAACCAGATCATCTGCCTTTTAGCCTTGTGAGCTTACCTTTCTGCAAACAGGAATCATCACAGCTGAGAGTCATATTTTATCATGATTGCTGCTGTTAATAAAACTTTAGTATCAACATCATCATCATCATCATCATCATCATCATCATAATCATCTACCTGTTAGATAACAATGTGTAACACAAAAATTGTTTGTGGAATTTTTTTAATGTTTCTTATACAATTCAAAGGCACCGACTCCAACAGTAATCTTAGGTGCTTTTTGTTTGTTTGTTTGTTTGTTTGTTTGTTTTGCATCATCAAAATTTAAATTTAAAAAAGCTTTTGTGTTGCACATTGTTATCTAACAGGTAGATGATGATGAAGTTAAAAAAAAAAACTTAAATTGTGTGTTCTACTCTATCCTGTTGTCTAATGCTTTGTAATACATGTGATGTCTGCTCACACCTGAAGGCAAGAAATGTTGAAAATTTCCTTTGCCAAAACAAAACCAACTGTGGTGATCCCTGTTTGCAGAAAGGTAAGCTCACAAGGCTAAAAGGCAGCCAGTTTATTAAGGCACTGATGGCAAAGGTAGCAAAAGGAAGACTCAAGTTAGTGTTGGGGTCACAAAATTGCATAGCAAAAGTATAAAAATAAATAGCATGGTGGCTGAACGATTGATGCAATGACCAAAATAGCTGCCTTTTTGAAATCCTCACACCAAACTTAATAAAGAAACATCAAAATATTCAGATGAACATATAACTATTCAAATTTTGTTACACAATGTAAAAGCAGCAAAATGGCAGATGCGTTTCAATGTAAGTAAGTGTAAAGTCATCCACATTGGGGCAAAAAATCAAAACTTCACATATAGGCTGATGGATTCTGAGCTGTCTGTGACAGATCAGGAGAGAGGTCTTGGGGTGGTGGTGGACAAGTCGATGAAAGTGTCGACTCAATGTGCAGCGGCAGTGAAGAAGGCCAATTCTATGCTTGGGATCATTAGAAAAGGTAATAAGAACAAAATGGCTAATATTATAATGCCATTGTACAAATCAATGGTAAGGCCACACCTGGAGTATTGAGTCCAGTTCTGGCTGCCGCATCTCAAAAAGGATATAGTGGAAATGGAAAAGGTGCAAAAGAGAGTGACTAAGATGATTACTGGGCTGGGACACCTTCCTTATGAGGAAAGGCTATGGCATTTGGGCCTCTTCAGCCTAGAAAAGAGACGCCTGAGGGGGGACATGATTGAGACATACAAAATTATGCATGGGAAGGATAGAGAGATGCTCTTTACACTCTCACATAACACCAGAACCAGGGGACATCCGCTAAAATTGAGTGTTGGGCAGGTTAGGACAGACAAAAGAAAATATTTCTTTACTCAGCATGTGGTCGGTCTGAGGAACTCCTTGCCACAGGATGTGGTGACGGCATGTGGCCTAGATGCCTTTAAAAGGGGATTGCACCAATTTCTGGAGGAAAAATCAATTACAGGTTACAAGCCATGATGTGTATGTGCAACCTCCTGATTTTAGAAATGGGTTATGTCAGAATGCCAGATGCAAGGGAAGGCACCAGGATGCAGGTCTCTTGTTATCTGGTGTGCTCCCTGGGGCATTTGGTGGGCCGCTGTGAGATACAGGAAACTGGACTAGATGGGCCTATGGCCTGATCCAGTGGGGCTGTTCTTATGTAAAGAGTTAGAAGAATCTGTGAAGGACACAAGACTATCAACAGCCTATTCCTCTCCGCTTCTTGTGCACCTGGGGTATGTGTGGGTGCAACCCCTAGCAAAATGGTAGAGGCAGCAAAATGGGGGGGGGGATTCAGGTGCTGGCAGTCAGGGACATCTCTGATTGAAGTATAATGCTGTCCCTTACTGAATGTGGATACAGTTCCTAACATGTAATGGTGGTGAAAGGATATGACTACAAGATCATAAACTTCACTATACCAGAGACTCCCAAAGTGTGCATGGCGCACTCAAGGGATTCCATGGGATGTCCCCAGTGGCCCCTCCTATCTGTTCTCCCAGGTACCACCATCTTGGATATCATGAGATCTCATGAGATTTGGGTGCCACCATCTTGATCGCACAAGACATTGCAAGAACCAAACTGGCTGAGCTGGGAAGAAGCGGCTGTGTGGGTGTCATGACCCAGGTACATTTGGGAACCACTGCAATCTTATACTGCAATCTTTCAAAGACAGACCCTGCGAGAACCAAGATGGGGCTTCCGGCTGACCTGGGAAGAAAAGCCTGTGTAGGTGTCATCACCTAGATATGTTTGGGAACCACTACTGTACTGAATCTTTTAAAGACAGACCCTGAAAATATGCATGGACAAATATTTAATATTTTCCAATAAAATAGAATTTATACTTCTCATTTATTCACTCACCTCAAAGTCCTAGCCAAAGATCCTTCTATGAATTGTCTCTTATGTTACACCAACTGGTTTTACAATAGCACATTTCCTTATCCTAACAAGAGAAAATAAAGGCAGGAGGAAAATTATACAGTGAAGGAAAATAGCAGAAAAGCACCAGGTGGGGAATACCATATGTTACATAAACAGTATGGGCCAAACTTCCACTGTGTATCCTCTATAAGCATTTAATCTTAAGCTTTTTAACACTGTTAACAGGTGTACAGATGGGGGGGGGGGCTGATCCATGAATATGGGATCCACAAATACAGGCCTGCCTGTACTAATAATGTGGATCCGGGCTGTAGCTACAGGGGACCAGGGTTGCTCACTCACCTCTAGAATCCTGACTACAGACCTGATGCAGATTTTTATTAGTACACACTCTGGTTTATATGAACCTATTGGTTGAAGATCAGGGATATTGGTTAAAATATTTGATGATATTTTAGTATTAAAATTAATTTTAAAAAAACACAAATGGCCTTAAAAACAGAACTGAATTGGCCCTTACAAAGAAGCCAGCAAGACCAACCTTTCTGTGCTACCTCTCTGAGACATCTTCTTTGTGGGCTGTACTGGTGCTCAAAAGGAGCGACCTCTCTGGGCTTCATTCAAGCCTTGACCTTGCTTTCAAGCTTTCTAATGAAGGTGACACTTAGCAGCAATTAGAATGATGTGTGTTTTGACTTGGGTCCCCTTCCCATCCAATCCAGGAGGAATTGGATTACCATCAACAACACAGAACATAGAGACCACTGATCGGCTCCAATCTGATGGTAATGAAATTTTACCCACCAAACATGACTTCGGCTGGATTTCAACGGGTGGTGGAGAGGTAAACAAATCCATGTTCCCACTTGAGATAGCTGCATTAGCAGCTCCCCTGAGCTTTTCCCCTAGTATGAGATTTAGCCTGAAAACTGTTTTTGTGCGTGCATGCGTGATTGCAAATTACAATGGATTGCAATCTGTTCAAATATAGCAAGCATGTTAATGGCAAACTTTCTTTCCCCATCTGAAGAAGAAAAGCATCACAAACATTGTTGAGTGCAGAGTATATTAACCAACATAATTCACAGCTTTCAAGCTGGTGAATGCCCTACCCATAATAAATATGCAAACTTTACTAAAAACACAATTTCTTTAAAAAAAAAAAAAAAACTTGGAAAGAACTTGATATAAATATTTTAATTTCATGAAAATTCTTCCTCTGAATAGGTTTTCTGAATAGGTAAGATCATAAGGTGAGAAAGGTCCTGCTGAATCAATGCCACACTTCTGAGTTTGACAGCCCACAATGAGTATGGTAAATGTTTGAGGTCTTTTGTGTTGCACAGAGGTAGTGGACTCAAGATATCATCAGGTGGTGTTCTGGGCCATGCCATCCTGCTCAAACACAATGGGCTAGTACAAAGCATACTTCAAGTTGGCCCCTTAAATACATAGGGGAGGAACATGAGTGCCCATTTCTTTCTCCCAACTCAGTCCATTGGCATGCCATCATCTAATCATCGTGGGGAGTATACAAATGTGGTTCAGAGGTGGGCCAGGTTGGACACTGGTCAAGGGCCCACAACCATGAGGGCCCCTTGCCTGGGTCAATTCCATTACCCTCACTGTTGATGCCAGTGTCAAAAGCACTATCAAGGGGCAAGCAGAGGCGCCACGGGTAGTTCAGTGCAAGGCTTTGTGACACAATTGGTTGCATAATCTTAATACTAATGTATTAAATGATCTAATGACCAAACCATATGATTTATACCCTATATGGTTACGTAGTGCCGTGCCTAGGGAAGGGGGGTGTCTGCACCCATGCTCTTAAGCAGGGAGTGTTTGGGACCTGGTAATTGTTTGTGGGGGAGGGGGCAGTGACGGGATTGCCATGATTTTGTTTCCACTAGGGAGGAAAGGAATTTTTTTTACTTACCTTGGGGGCCCCAATGGTTCTCTGGAGGGTTCAGGGAGCCTGCAACCCCCTCTGCAAGCTTCCCCCCACTTCCAAAAAGAAAAAGAAAGGCACTTCTGGTTTCACAATGAAAACTGGAAGTGGCTTTTTTCCTGCTTTTTACTTCAGTTTAGGGGGGGGGCAGGGATGCCTGCACAGGGGTCATGGGCTCCCCAGACCCTCCAGAAAGGCATAACAACACCCAGGTAAGTTTAAAAAAAAAAAAAAAAAAAAACACCTTTCAGCAGTACGATCATGGTGACTGCTTTGTCACTGTCACCCTGCCCCTTTAGGGGGCAACAACAGAGGTTCCCTCGCTGGGGGAGGGTGATGCCCCAGTTTGGGAACCTCTACTCTTAAACCATTTGTTTAAAGGCCAGTTTGGTATATAATCCTCACTGGCCTATTGTGGTGCAAGAAATATTCCTTGGTTGGGATGGGACTCTCCCACAAGTAATGTTCAGACATTACTCTATGCATGTAGGTGATAAAGTGGAATCACACCTGTTTAAGCTTCCGAGCCCTGCCCTTGCCTCTGACATGCATTTGACGTAATGTCTGAAAGGGTCTGCACATAAATGAACTTGTAGGCACGCTGCTCTCCAAAAACAAGGCTTCTCACATTGTCTAGACAGTAGGGGAAAGATGCTGAGGTGGTCCTGTCATAGAGAAATTAAGTGCTATGGTTTTGCAGATTTAATTACAGTGAATACACTGAGGGCTGTTTTCCTAAGTCCTTAATGTATTGCATGCTATGGCCTCAGTGTAAAGATTTCGTATTTCCTTGCCATCTGACCTAGACAATTATTCAGGTTCTTGTGCAGAACACACAGGCATTCATATTCAAATCTCGAAACATAAAATGCTGCTCTCCCTCTGGGCGTCTCTGTATTGATGTGGTTCCTCTCCTAAAATAAAGCCCCTCATCAGATGGCGGATACATGATAGCACAGTATCTGCTGCAGAGATCTCTAGCTACTTGTACACTCCTTTCTCAGGCTTACTGCAATGTCTGGCTTTTCCCCCTTTTCTTAGAAACAGGAGACCACATTTCCTCCTTTAACATATTTCTTTAGAAATGCTTTCTAAAGAATTAAAGGGAGAGAATAGCTACGCACAAGGTTTACCTCCCACAGCTCTTTCAGCACCTGCAAAAAGACCTCTATTAAAGCAATGTTGCAGTTTGTAGAATTGGTAGGCGTCCCATAGGGCAATCATCTAGCCAACCTTCTCTCCAGTCTGTGAGGAACCCAATATGCTCTTCCGCTGAGTCAACTTGATGGTATTTAGACCTGTATTGTTGACACAGGCTAAGGTTCGCAGCAGAGACCTTACCCAGTCTGGTTATCTGAGATTCTTTAACTGGAGATCCCAAGGACTTGGAATGTTACACCTGCAAGATATATGCTATATCACAGAGGTATTCACCTCTTACATTTTACCATAGAAGACTGAAATTTACTGCCCAACCCAATGCCCCATTACTTTACATCTGGCCTGGGGGCCACATATGGACCAGATGAGTGGACCTTTTCATTCCGCCTCCATGTAGCTTCTCTGCTGGATAGATATGGCCATCAGGATGCTCTGGACAAACGTCTTGTTGTGCAGACTTCTGCCCAGATGTCCTGTTGCACTACAGTCGGAATAGAATCCAGGTCAGTAATGGACCTGCCCTTTGACGTGCCCTGGGGCAAAGGTCCGCGATGCCATCCCCATGAACCATGTCGCCACCTCCTACATACCCAGTGCAACAGAGCCTCGCACAGCGTTAGGGTGACTCAAAAAGCCTTCTGAGGCTTCCCACGCAGACTTAAACATTACTTCAGGGCAACGGGAAGTACTAAGACCTCATTGGAAGCCTCAGAAGGCTTTCTGAGCAGTCTGCAATGCTGTGTGGGCATGGCAAATAAGGCATTTGCCCCACCCCCCCCCCTCCAGGTCCGCTATTGATCCTGGCACAAGTCACTGCCATTGGATCCACCCCTTCCCTGGCCCAGCACAGCCCCTGCTTGTCATGCCTCTTGCCATTTACAACATGCATATGGCAATGTCCTGTCTTTCACGTGGCCACAGAGTGCCTTGCACTGCCTGAATTGCTAGTTCTGGCAGCACAAGTCCCCAAAAGGATTGGGGCTTTGGTCAAGGTGATTTTATTTGCATAACTGATTTGCAAAACTGACTGCTTGGGTTTGCGGGACTGTAAAATGGCAATGCTGTGCCATAGCAACTTGCCAATTGACAGATATAAGGTTGTGAAACTGGTAGGGGCAAGAGAGTACAGCTGTCAGAAAGCTCTCGTTGGCTGTCGTCTCCTTATTGACTGTAGCCCTCTTCAAATATTTGCTGTCGGTGGAGATCCAACACATGAGGGGTAGCTCAGATTCATCTAGCTAAGCCCCAACAATATGCATGAATCAGGCCTGTTATCTCCTCCCGCATTCAGCATGCGTCCGCAGAAGGCAAACATTGAATAGAGAGAGACAGTTTGTTTCCATGGTTGTAACCCTGAAATGTTCCAGAGTTCTGTTCATGGAAAGAAGCTCTACCTGTGGTCAGCGTTTGCCCCTGCAGTATGGGAAACGGGGCTAACAAATGCTTCATTGGTGGACCAGAGATTAGCATTTGCCATGTTACAGACCCTTAAATTGGAGCAATTTATTATCTGTTTATGCAAATTGGTAGATAATTATGCAGATCAATTGATGAGAGAAGCATAAGTCAGGGCAGGTCTTAGCAGCATGATCTCATGCTCTCTATGGAGAGCAAGCATCTGAATATGGTTCTTGTTGCCAGTGACTTCACTTTCCAAAACGTGCAGTCTCTCTAACTTCATCTTGCTCCCTTAGCTGACGTTCTTAAGAGTTAGCCAGGACTTGGCCCCCTGGGGGGGGGGTATGCCTTCCTCTAATTAAGATCATGCTAATAAAGGGCCATTGACTGGGATGGAAAGTCGAAGTACTGTGGGGCATCTGTGTGTCACCTTCCTCCAAGGTCTTACAAATTCAGACTCTCCAGCTTGGATTAACAGCCCGCCCCCCATGCAGCCATGCCAATGGAGCCAGCGCTGCATCCTATGGTGGAGGGCTGTCATTGAGGTCTCCTCAGGATAAGGGAACTTTTGTCCCCTGCTTCCCCAATGGTTCTCCTTAATGGCAGCCATTATGCTAGAGTAGAACCAACCAAGGGAGAAGGAAGGGAAGGGGGGGAGGAGTGCCACTGGTAACCATATATGAGAGCCACCAGTAACCACCCTCCCACTCCCATTCCACCTCCCGCACTCTGCTCTCCCTGCGATGACATTCCCCCCATGGCCTGCCCCCATTGTCAACTCACTGGTGCTGGAGGATGGTGGCCTCTCTGCCAGCTCACGCACACAGCTGCCAGCCATTGTGCTGACACCTTGTTGCAATTATCAGTGAAACACCCGCTGGAACCCTCTCACTTCCTCTGGGGGAACACATGTCCTGCTGGTGAAATGAGAGGACAGGAATGGTTGGAAGCCTGACTGCCCAGTGGCCAGGCCACCTGGAACACTCTTCAGATTCCTTCTCTAGGAAGCCAACTCCACCAGTGGCCTTAGTACTGCCCACATCCTTCCATACCTATTGTCTCTCAGGAACCTCTCTAATTTGGGTGGGATTAAATTTTTGAGCCCTCCTGGTAGGACACAACTTAATTCAATCAAGTCCAGGAAACTCCTGGCTGCACAGGAGATGTCCCAGCTATCACTATTCAGCCAAGAATATCTTTGTCTAAAGTCCAATCATGTTTTCTTCCCCACTGAATGTGCCCATTCAGTCCATTTGAGTAGTCTATCCCTCCAACAGAGACCTTCACTCTGTCTGTTTTTCATAAGAGAAACAGAGAGTTTCCCACTCAGAGAGACTCTTGTCTCAGTAGCTGCCCTCACTTGCCCACCACCATGCACTTTTTGGGGTTGCATTTTTCCTTTTTTTCCAGGAACTAAGACAGCACAGCCCAGTTTCACTTTGTACCCGCAGTCTACTCAGCAGATTAAGGATGGGTAATTTATCTTCTTCTCTCTCCCTCCACTCTTGTAACACCCCTTCTAAAATCTTCCATTCCCCAGTGCTTGTTTTAAACTTTTTGCTAATTTTCTCTTTCTCTCCCATTGGGTCATCTCTGGTAGAGGAAACTCAGTCCAGATGGCAGCCCTACTGGCTCTTTCCTTCCTTCATTTAACCCACACCTGTTCAAACAGGAGCATTGATAAGTATTCTTTCATTCCCAAACACTTAGGTCTCTGTGCAATGGATCTTGCATGTAAACAGAGCCTTTACCTTGCTTTTATACGTTATTTAATAAAATCTACCTTCTTTTTAGAAAACGCCATCTCTTGCTTATTGGTAGTGTAATTGGAGGAACATTTTGATTGATCACTCCGATATCCAATCAGTGATCCTAAAACAGTCATACACTGCATTTTTCACCTTTTGGAGTATAAATTCCCCCGATGTGGTTTAATCTGGGTCTGCGAAAACTTGTGTGTGTGTGTGTGTGTGTGTGTGTGTGTGTGTGTGTGAGAGAGAGAGAGAGAGAGAGAGAGAGAGAGAGAGAGCAGTGTTGGCAACACCCATGTCAGCTGTGGATCAAAGTTACACTACAGCAGATCAAAAGAAGTAGGATTGATCCTTGTTCCTACCTAGAAATGGGGGGGACAGGGTTACTCTAAATGGGCCGATTGAAAAAAAAAAGCTTTCTGGGAATTTTCTCTTAGTGACTAATAAGTCTCTTAGTGACTAATCAAATTCAATGTATTTGTTCTTCTTACATTTGTAAACAACAGTGGAGTGATTATATATGACAAGGAAATGCAATTCCTGGGTTGCTTAGGGCTGATTATGTAGTGCTTTTTCAGCCACAATGGGAGATATAGGAGTGCATGTAATCCCTTCTCTCTGCTGAGTAGTTGTAAGAACAGAGAACTGCAATTCTCAGCAGTGGCTCCCTTTTGCCAATTTTCTTATATTAAGAGAGATTTTTGTTGTTAATTGAGCAGTCTTTCAAAGGCTAAAGCGACAGCGTCAAAATGCTTGCACATAATTGTGATGGGTTTATACCCGGCATTGTTGGTAATGGGCCCTGCACACACTTTTGTGCCTTGCCAACTTTGTCCATTCCCATTTAGCAAATAGCCCTGTTTCCATCTCTGTCGTTCCTTGAGCAGCGCAAGTGAACACATCACCTTTTCAAAATTAATTGACTCACCTGATTATGTACCAAAGCCATCAACATGCATGCGCAGCTCTACTATGCTTTACTGTTGCTTATTGTTGCTTTACTGTTGTTTGTGTGCCACATGAATGTGTGCTTATTAATGCATGCATAGAATATAGAGGGTGAAGAGTCTCCAATCTGTCTCCACTGTGCATGCACACATACTAAAAGCAGTGAGTGGCCAGGACAGTGCACCAGCAGTTTGTCCACATCCTTGATACTAGCAAGTCAGCATGTGGGCCAGGAGGAAGGCAGGGGGTGTGCAGAACAGGGCAGGGAGGGAGAAAACAAGGAAGAGATACAGGCCAGAAGAAGGGTGGTCACGAAGGGGGCGATATTGGCAGCAGCAGTGCCACAAATATACTATTCTTCTTCCCAGCCTTGCTTCACCTTCCTGAGTCCCCTTGGACTTATGCCAGCAATCTCTGGCACAGGTCTCTGCTGGTGGCAGAGTCTGACCCCCAGGCAAGGAGGGGGAACAAATGTTTCCTTACCCAGAGGAGATCTCTGGGTCTGCACCCCTCAGGATGTAGTGCAGACTCCAGTGGTGCAGCTGCATTGGTGGAGGGGGGGAATTTGCTGCCTCCCTTCTGGAGGCCTTAAAAGGGCTGAAGAGGCATGCTCTGCCTCCCTGGCCCTCAGAAGACCTTTTAAGGGCATAAAAATGTCACTTCTGATTTCCTTGAGAAACCAGATGTGATGTTTTTCAGGCCTCCAAAGGCTTCCAGGAGGCAGTGGGTGGGACCGGGGGGGGGGGGGGCAATTTGCTGTCATGGTCCCAGGCAGCACCAGGGCCACAATTGCCACTGTATATGAATCATTTGGGTGATTCCTATTGAGTAGACATGGATACCTGAATTTAAGTAATGTTAGCATAGCATTCATAGTAAAAGGAATTATATACCTTTTACAGTATAAGTACATGCTTTTGGGAGATCAACCATCTTTCATTAGCAATGACATCTATATCCCTTTCTTCTAAAGTCTCACTTAATGGTCTGAGAGCTAGAAATCAGCTGCCAGAAAGCAGAGGTTGTGCCCCAAATCATGTACATTTTGACTGCCGTGTCAGAAGGATAATAAACAACTATTCATGCTGTCCAATCTTATGAATGTCCCCATCGTTCCCCACTGCCTACCTTTGCTAGTTCACATACGTTTCTATTTACAGCACAAATTAAAACCTGACAGGGGGCTAATTTGGCCCCATATAAACTATTGATAAGAACATAAGAACATAAGAACAGCCCCACTGGATCAGGCCATTGGCCCATCTAGTCCAGCTTCCTGTATCTCACAGCGGCCCAACAAAAGCCCCAGGGAGCACACCAGATAACAAGAGACCTGCATCCTGGTGCCCTCCCTTGCACTGGCATTCTGACATAGCCCATTTTTAAAATCAGGAGGCTGCACATACACATCATGGCTTGTAACCTGTAATGGATTTTTCCTCCAGAAACTTGTCCAATCCCCTTTTAAAGGCATCCAGGCCAGATGCCATCACCACATCCTGTGGCCAGGAGTTCCACAGACCAACCACACGCTGAGTAAAGAAATATTTTCTTTTGTCTGTCCTAACCCTCCCAACACTCAATTTCAGTGAATGTCTCCTGGTTCTGGTGTTATGTGAGAGTGTAAAGAGCATCTCTCTATCCACTTTATCCTTCCCATGCATAATTTTGTATGTCTCAATCATGTCCCCCCTCAGGCGTTTCTTTTCTAGGCTGAAGAAGCCCAAACGCCATAGCCTTTCCTCATAAGGAAGGTGTCCCAGCCCAGTAATCATCTTAGTCACTCTCTTTTGCACCTTTTCCATTTCCACTATGTCCTTTTTGAGATGTGGCGACGAGAACTGGACTCAATACTCCAGGAGTGGCCTTACCATTGATTTGTACAACAGCATTATAATATTAGCTGTTTTGTTCTCAATACCTTTTCTAATGATCCCAAGCATAGAACTGGCCTTCTTCACTGCCGCTGCACGTTGGGTTGACACTTTCATCGACTTGTCCACCACCACCCCAAGATCTCTCTCCTGATCTGTCACAGACAGCTCAGAACCCATCAGCCTATATGTGAAGTTTTGATTTTTTGCCCCATGTGGATGACTTTACACTTACTTACATTGAAATGCATCTGCCATTTTGCTGCTTTTTCATTGTGTAACAAAATTTGAATAGTTATATGTTCATCTGAATATTTTGATGTTTCTTTATTAAGTTTGGTGCGAGGATTGCACCAATTGCATCAATTGCGAGGATTGCGGGTATTGCATCAATTGTTCAGCCACCATGCTATTTATTTTTATACTTTGCTATGCAATTTTGATGATGTGTGTACACACACACGCACACATGCATGCACATACACATGCGCTGCGCGCGCACACACACACACACACACACACACACACACCCCTCTGTTTCTTTTAAGCAGGACATACAGGGCATTGTGCAGAGTACAACTCTTCTTAAGTGATCTGGAACTTCCCAAAATGGAAGAATCATTGAAATCATTTGCATCGCACAAATGAAGTGGGAATTACATAGCTATGAGCAAGA